>NC_141184.1:4357500-4982500 GCF_055505025.1 Bos grunniens | reverse complement strand
ATCTCATCTTCTGCTGCCCCCTTCTCCTTTTGTTTTCAATCTTTCCCAGTATCAGGGTCTTTTCCAATGAGCTGGCTCTTCACATCAGGTGGCCAAAGTATTAGAGCTTCAGCTTCAGCATCAGTTTTCAATTGAATGTATTTGAAATTAGTACAAAATACATCCAGGCTAGGATAACAAAACAGTTTTGGATTTCCTGCTCCAACCTACACAGACCATAAAGTCACTGATGGAAGCTAGTTGGGAAACCCTCGTGGAGGTCACGAGATTTGTACCTCTCTTTCTGAATGGCCACATGCCCTTGAACAACTCTTTTGAGTTATGCTGGATTTTGGCCTGTTCATTGGTATAAGAAACATATTTTCAAACTTGGGTTCTTCAGCACCGGACTCAGTGATCCTCCACTGTTTCCACAGTGAGTTCTGGACACGAGCCTAGTCCTCAACAGATGTGGGCACCTCTGGTCTAGGATCACTAGAGATACCCTCAAGACTGGTGCTCCCATCAGCTGAGTCCTTTCTTCTCCCATCAATTTCTCGCCTTTGCTAGATGTGTGTGTTGTGTTAGCTGCTCAGTTGTGTCTCACTCTTTCCAACTCTAGGGACTGTAGCCCACCAGGCTCCTCTGTTGGTGGGATTCTCCAGGCAAGAATACTGGAGTGGGTTGCCATTTCCTCCTCCAGGGGATCTTCCTGATGCAGGGATCGAACTTGGGTCTCCTGCATTGGCAGGTAGATTCTTTACTGTCTGAGCCACCAGGGAAGCCCACTTACCTTGATACTCCTCCTCAAAAGGACTGAGAGCAAAATAATTACCAGTGGACACTATTTCTCCCATTTAAGTGAAGACTGTGCAATGCCACTAACTTGGAAACAGGAAACAAAAAGAGCCCATCCCCAACTGCAATTCACACCTTCCAGATCACCGATTCCATCAGCTCTCTAATTGGCAGAACCAACATCTTCTGAACGAAAACTCTTTCCCACACTTTCTGAACACAATACTTCATACCTGTTGTCTATTTTAAGATCCCAGGATTCATTTGTTCCATTTTATAGAATACGTGACTGACTTTCTGAGATTAAAGACACTTGCTCAGAGTCCAGACTGCTGGCTGGACCCAGAATGTAGGGTCGTGATGAGGAGATTCAGACATCTTCTGCTCAGTGCAAACGTTGATGCTTATGGGCGGAGCCTGCTGTGAGCTGTTCTCAAAAGCCTGTTGACTTAAGAAAAAATGAGAATCCCAGGCCAAGTGAAGCCAGAGCCTCTGGGATGCCTTCCTGCCTCCCTCCTCTCACCACTTTCTTGTCCATGAACTGCTCTTGGGTCGGACAGGTGAGAGCGAATAGAAGAAAGCGCTCAAGAGCTCATGGTATCATGAGCAAATATGCCATGACTGAGAGCTGTACTGCCAAATAACTTAATTGTTTAAAATATCTAAAATGCTTTAAAAAAATTACCACCTCTCCCAATTAAGGGCTTCCCTGGTGACTCAGATGGTAAAGAATTCTCCTGCAATGTAGGAGACCTGGGTTCAATCCCTGGGTCAGAAAGATCCCCTGGAGAAGAGAATGGCTACCCACAACAGTAGTCTTGACTGGAGAATTCCATGGACAGAGGAGCCTGGAGGGCTATCAGTCCGTAGGGTCGCAAAGAGTCAGACATGACTGAGCGACTAACACTTTCAGATCCTCATTAGAATTGTGATATAGAGAGTTGACTGATGGTCATATCTATTATATGTTACAGGTCTTACAGCACATTATCCAGATTATCAGCTTCTCTAAGCTTTCTAAGCATCGTGTTGTTGCTGAGAAAGTACACAATGATCACTCCCTGCTGACTCCAAGCTTGACCACTGACCCCAAGCTTGACCACTGACCCCAAGCTTGGTCATCAACATGGCAATCATGCAGAGCAATAAAAAACATTTTCACATTCAGAACTGGAAAAAGGACTGGGGCAGAATACTAAACATGTTTTTAATAAATTTTGAGCAGCAGGCTGTCTGCTTCTAGAAAAATATAAAACTCTCTTTGTCAAAGGAAGAGAACATTATTGCAAAGGCATTGACTTGCTTATAAAGGCATGTGTTGTGTTGGCAGATTTTTTTTCTCCATGATGACGTTATGCTGATTGGACATATACCAAAAGTCATTTTTGTCTTCTTGGAATCATGAAACTAAATTTAGAAAATCATCTTAGGTTGTTGGCCTTTTAAAAATAAAGCTGAAATTCAGAAGGGTTGTTTACTCAGCTTCACACCTTGCTTGTAGTTTGCCCCGTTTCAGACCTTGTCTTGTCTCTCTTTTTGCTGTGTGACCTTGGGCAAGTTGCTTAACGTCTCTGTGCCTAGTTTCTTGTCTGAAAATGGCCATAATAGTAGTTCTGTTTCATTCGGTTGCTGTGAGAATTTAACATTAGCACACAACTAACGCTCAATAGGTGCTTTTGGTGACAAATGTTGTTTCTTACTTAAGGCAGGTGAAGAGAACAATCTTAGATTTAAAGGAGAGTGCTGGACAGTGGTGTTGAAGTTTACAGAGCAAACACAGCAGTGTTGCTGCTTCGTAGCATCATGCGCAGCTGGGAAATCAGGCTAACACAAAATCAGAATCACACCCACAGGCTTATGGGTTACAAGTAGCTACCTGTTGCCACTGGTTCTTCCCTGCAGATTTCCTGGGAAGCAGGATTGAATTCCTTTGTCCAAGGAACACGGTAGCATTAACAACTCTGCATGGATCGACTGTACTTATTTTCTCCAGTTGTTTGGAGATTAGGACATTCATACAAATGGCTATCAGAGTGAAAACTAGGAACCCTTCAGATCAGATCAGATCAGTCGCTCAGTCGTGTCCAACTCTTTGTGACCCCATGACTCGCAGCACACCAGGCCTCCCTGTCCATCACCAACTCCTGGAGTTCATCCAGACTCACGTCCATTGAGTCAGTGATGCCATCCAGCCATCTCATCCTCTGTCATCCCCTTCTCCTCCTGCCCCCAATCCCTCCCAGCATCAGAGTCTTTTCCAAAGAGTCAACTCTTTGCATGAGGTGGCCAAAATACTGGAGTTTCAGCTTTAGCATCATTCCTTCCAAAGAAATCCCAGGGCTGATCTCCTTCAGAATGGACTGGTTGGATCTCCTTGCAGTCCAAGGGACTCTCAAGAGTCTTCTCCAACACCACAGTTCAAAAGCACCAATTCTTCGGCACTCAGCCTTCTTCACAGTCCAACTCTCACATCCATACATGACCATAGGAAAAACCATAGCCTTGACTAGACGGACCTTTGTTGGCAAAGTAATGCCTCTGCTTTTGAATATGCTGTCTAGGTTGGTCATAACTTTCCTTCCAAGGAGTAAGCGTCTTTTAATTTCATGGCTGCACTCACCATCTGCAGTGATTTTGGAGCCCAGAAAAATAAAGTCTGACACTGTTTCCACTG
The DNA here is from genome assembly GCF_055505025.1 of Bos grunniens. Taxonomy (NCBI): domain Eukaryota; kingdom Metazoa; phylum Chordata; class Mammalia; order Artiodactyla; family Bovidae; genus Bos; species Bos grunniens. The sequence goes on along the minus strand of NC_141184.1, from coordinate 4,979,049 downwards.
TTTCTCCATCTATTTCCCATGAAGTGATGAGACCGGGTGCCATGATCTTCGTTTTCTGAATGTTGAGCTTTAAGCCAACTTTTTCACTCTCCACTTTCACTTTCATCAAGAGCCTTTTGAGTTCCTCTTCACTTTCTGCCATAAGGGTGTTGTCGTCTGCATATCTGAGGTTATTGATATTTCTCCTGGCAATCTGGATTCCAGCTTGTGTTTCTTCCAGTCCAGCGTTTCTCATGATGTACTCTGCATATAAGTTAAATAAACAGGGTGACAATATACAGCCTTGATGAACTCCTTTTCCTATTTGGAACCAGTCTGTTGTTCCATGTCCAGTTCTAACTGTTGCTTCCTGACCTGCATACAAATTTCTCAAGAGGCAGATCAGGTGGTCATACAGTGGAAGTGAGAAATAGATTTAAGGGCCTAGATCTGATAGAGTGCCTGATGAACTATGGAATGAGGTTCATGACATTGTACAGGAGACAGGGATCAAGACCATTCCCATAGAAAAGAAATGCAAAAAAGCAAAATGGCTGTCTAGGGAGGCCTTACAAATAGCTGTGAAAAGAAGAGAAGCGAAAAGCAAAGGAGAAAAGGAAAGATATAAACATCTGAATGCAGAGTTCCAAAGAATAGCAAGAAGAGATAAGAAAGCCTTCTTCAGCGATCAATGCAAAGAAATAGAGGAAAACAACAGAATGGGAAAGACTAGGGATCTCTTCAAGAAAATCAGAGATACCAAAGGAACATTTCGTGCAAAGATGAGCTCGATAAAGGACAGAAATGGTATGGACCTAACAGAAGCAGAAGATATTAAGAAGAGATGGCAAGAATACACAGAAGAACTGTACAAAAAAGATCTTCATGACCCAGATAATCATGATGGTGTGATCACTGACCTAGAGCCAGACATCCTGGAATGTGAAGTCAAGTGGGCCTTAGAAAGCATCACTACGAACAAAGCTAGTGGAGGTGATGGAATTCCAGTGGAGCTATTCCAAATCCTGAAAGATGATGCTGTGAAAGTGCTGCACTCAATATACCAGCAAATTTGGAAAACTCAGCAGTGGCCACAGGACTGGAAAAGGTCAGTTTTCACTCCAATCCCAAAGAAAGGCAATGCCAAAGAATGCTCAAACTACCGCACAGTTGCACTCATCTCACATGCTAGTAAAGTAATGCTCAAAATTCTCCAAGCCAGGCTTCAGCAATATGTGAACCGTGAACTTCCAGATGTTCAAGCTGGTTTTAGAAAAGGCAGAGGAACCAGAGATCAAATTGCCAACATCTGCTGAATCATGGAAAAAGGAAGAGAGTTCCAGAAAAACATCTATTTCTGCTTTATTGACTATGCCAAAGCCTTTGACTGTGTGGATCACAATCAACTGTGGACAATTCTGGAAGAGATGGGCATACCAGACCACCCTTACGTGCTGATAAATGCAAACATGAGAAGGTGTAGGTCCTAGATGAAGCCACAATGAGCACAGGTTGACAAGGATCTGGGCCATCTTTTTCTTAGAGTAATTCTCAGCCGCTGAGTGAGGACCTCAGTGCATCCCAAGTGGCTAAATTAATGAAGCAGAAACCAGGTTATAAATTATCTCTATAATTTGGTAGTTTCATCAACTGTGATTCCTTACTGATTGCTAATCATTCACGAATCTAAAAATGTTGACAAAAATTAATTTACAAACAATGCACTGATCATAAAATATATTTTAAAGTGGTTTTTCAATTATAGATACCAGTGAATTGTTTGCATTTTCCTTGTAGAAAATTTCTAAATTTTCAACATTATTTTTTCCTCATTATTTATATTCATTGAAAACAACTAGCTCTTATTATATTTTTGTCCTTTGCTGGTGTTGGAAATAAATGGTGCTACTTTGGGTCCTCGGACAAGCGGACACTAAGGTAGGATTACACATCTGAGAGGTTATCAGGGAAATTTTTGTGAAGGAAGAAAAAGGGAGCATGAGGAGGCCAGAGAGCTGCAAGGCGTGTCTGACTCTGTGAACAAGAAGCGGGAGGAACTGGCTGAGTGGGAAAGCTTGGGCTTCACACCCCAGTGCGGGTTGTCACATGATGGCTGGTGGTGGGTAATCAGATAAAGGATGGGCAGTCTTTTCCTGACCTGGAGCTCCTTGCCTTGCCTCCAACCTTCTTCAGGTATGGAGGGGGCTTCTTCTCCCACTCAGGAAAGAAGTGGACATCAAGTTTTTGTGGACACTTCCTGGATTTCCAGTCTCTGGCTTCCACGTCTGGGCTGTTAGCCATTCTGCAGGAAAGCCCTGGAATCAACAACAATCAGAGAAAAGTGAAGTACAGCTGAAACTCACCCATGTAGATTTCTTAAGGGATGTCTTATTCATATTTCACTTCATTCCTTTTCAATGTTTTTAGTATGAAAATATTTGAAACAGATAGAAAAATACAGAGGACAATATGAGAGACCACCAAGAACTATGACACGGCTACATCAAATCTTAATACTTCATCCCTTTAAAGGGATACAATATTCCAGTTGAGTTTTATTAACTTTCCTCCCTCTCCACTCATTTATCACTGCTGGGCATGCTTTTATAGTTTGATGTATTTCCATCAACAATAAATATTCTTACTTGTATGATATTAACTGCCATTGTTTTGCTTACATCTACTTTGTGGTCACCAAGAGCTGGGGTTCAATCCCTGGGTCGGGAAGAACCCCTGGAGAAGGGGACAGCAAGCCCTTGCCTGGAGAATTCCATGGACGGAGGAGCCTGGTGGGCTCCAGTCTATGGGGTTGCAGAGTCAAACAAGACTGAGCAACTCACACTTCCACTTTTTTTCACATTTTCCCCCCTAATCATGTCCTTCTCTGCAAGGTTTTTCTCAAGTAATCTTGAAATGACATCAAAGGAGATTACAGATCATGAACTATTACATTTATTCATCATCAAATACTGTCAGTTTCTGGGTAAAAAATAATCATCGTTCTTCCTGTGATTCATACACTACTCAGAAGTCTCTGGCTTCCTAGAATGCCAATAAAAACTCTTCATATCTAGGCAATAATTCTTCACAGTACTTTCTTTTTGGCCGAAGAGCACCAGGAAAAAGGCCAGAATAATTTGGCCACCTGATGTGAAGAGCTGACTCATTGGAAAAGAACCTGATGCTGGGAAAGATTCAAGGCCCAAAGGAAAAGGGATGAGAGAGGATGAGATGGTTGGATGGTATCACTGACTCAATGGACATGAGTTTGAGCAAGCTCCAGGAGATAGTGAAGGACAGGGAAGCCTGGTGTGCTGCAGTCCATGGGTTCATAAGGAGTTGGACACAACTTGGCAACCGAAAGGCAAAAGTATATATCTTGCAAACCTGAGCAAAGCTTTCTAAGGGGGCTCCCTCCTCTGAATTTCCTGTGATGGGAAGAGGAGCGTGTGATGTCCACTTACACGTGTGGTACAGATGTTAAGCAGAGAACCTGTGCTGGGTGCCATGTTCTAACCCTGGGAAGACTCATTTCAGCAGACGAGACATTTTTTTTTTTGTCCAGTGAGGGCAAAGAACAGCAAACCAGCAGTGCCCAAGCTCTCCTGCCTGGAGAGCTGCCCGGGGACACACTGGAGGTGAGGAGGGCTACGGTTTGCAGGCAGGAGAGCTTCCAACTCAGGGGAGCTTCAACCAAAAAATGGGTTTATTATGACAATATTGGGGGAGGTTCTGAACTGAATTGTGTGTCTTCAAAGTTCATATACTGAAGTCCTAATCCCAGTACTGTGTCGTGACTGTGCTTTGGGGTAGGTATTTAACAGAGGTGATGCAATTAAGATAAGGTCATTATAGCAGGTTCTGATCCAATATGACTGGTGCTGTGTTGAAGAGGACATTAGAATTCAGAAAGGTACACAGGGAGGACCATGTGGAGATACAGGGAGAAGACCTGCCGGCACCTTGCTCTTACACGTCTGGACCTGGGAATGCTGAGAAAATAAATTAACTTCTGTTGTTTAAGCACCAGTTCCATGGTGCTTTGTTATGGCAGTCTTAGCAAACAAACACAGGATGTATCATGGAGACATGCAGACAGGAATGAACTGGCCTCGGGAAAGACTTTCGGGTAGGAGTAGGTATGGGAGGAGGAGGTCCCCCAGGCGCCCCTCCCCTCTCCCGGGTTTCTCCATCCACCCTCCTCCTCCTCTCCTCTGTGCAAACAGGGAAAACATGTCCATGGAAAGCCCCATGCACAGTCAGCAAAAACAAGACCTGGAGCTGACCGTGGCTCAGATCATCAGCTCCGGGTTGCAAAATCCAGGCTTAAATTGAAGAAAGTAGGGAAACCACTAGACCATTCAGGTATGACCTAAATCAAATCCCTTATGATTAATACCGTGAAGATGACAAATAGATTCAAGGGATTAGATCTGGTAGACAGAGTGCCTGAAGATCTGTGGACGGAGGTTCGTGACATTGTACAGGAGGCAGGGATCAAGACCACGCCCAAGAAAAAGAAATGCAAGAAGGCAACGTGATTGTCTGAGGAGGCTTTACAAATAGCTGAGAAAAGAAGAGACATGAAAGGCAAGGAAGAAAGGGAAAGATATTCCCAACTAAATGCAGAGTTCCAGAGAACAGCTAGGAGAGACAAGAAAGCCTTCTTTTCTTCAGCGAGTACTGTTAGAAGGTGGAGTTTTAGCCACCAGAGAGAACGCGTGGAAACGTGTTCATGGACAGCCCCATGTGTTAGAGAGAATACTGGTATCCTTACCTGATTTAAGCTTCAGAATCTCCGAGGCGGGGCTTGGACTGGCTCCGCTTGGGTAGGAGGCTTGCCTGGGACAAAGCCACCATAGTGGCGGCTGAGGAAGGCGTGTGCTGGAGTGACTTGGTGGGGCCATTCTAGAAGCCAGAGAAAGTTCAGCAAGTAAGGGAGGCAGTGAGCAGGTGCAACGTGATCTCCCAGGAGGGTGGGGTGAGTTCAAGAAAGAGGGGAGCTGGACATTGAGCTGAAGGGCTGGGGGACAAGATGACCCGTGTAAGGGGAACCTGAGACCCACCTGGGGCAGAGTCAGGGCACCTTCTCGGGGGATGATGGAAGGGCTCTGAGCTGAAGGAGGACGGCTTCTGGATCATAGTCCAGGTTGCTCCTTGGACAAACAGCTTCTGAATCAAGCAAGCTGCTGGTTTAAACCAGACTTACAGCCATTCACAAGACCTGCTAGATCAAGACTTCCTGGGGTTGAATTCAGGAATCTTTGACAAGATCTCCAAGCCATTCGGAGGCACCCTGGGACTGAGAATCAACCTTGGTTGGGAGTCTGTGGGGAAGTAACTTGGAATCCGCTGACAAAGACATTCCCCGCCCTGACTCCCCTTCACTCTTTGCTGCTTTTGACCTTTCTCTAAGCGGAACAATGTCTTGGGTATTTTACAAGGCAGCTTTCTATTTGTATCATATTTTGTAGCTATAGAGAGAGTGTGTGTGCTGCGTATGTGTGCATATGTAAGACTCTTTCCTACGAAACCCGTGAGCACTGGCTACATGAAACCTTCACGGTTCCACTGGGGATCAAAAAGAAAACAAAACAGACCAGCTCAAATAAAATGATGAAATGAGCAGCTGCATTTGAATTTCAGCAAGGCCAACCTCTAGCCCTCTAAAGTTAAAATCAGGCATGCAAGACGCATTTCAGAGCCCTTTCTGCTTTTCCGTGAGAGAGTAAGACAGACAGCTTTCTTGTGGGGAGGGGAGCTTTCAGGCAGGGCAAGGACTGCTCAGCTTTGCTGGGGTTGCAGCCCTCACTGTTTAGATGAGAACGCTTGCGTGAGGGCTGTTCGGAATACAGAGCAAGTCACTCCTGATGCACAGCGTATGACGTGTTGCTTGGCGATAGATTACCCCATCAGTGTCGCCTCCTCACGGGTGTGAGGCGCCGGGAATCATAATGGACTTTCTAGCCAGGGGCAGTTTATAAGGGGAGGTGATCAGGACTCACACAGTGATGTAAAGGGGGTCCTGACGGTGACATCTGGGATAATGGAGGACGTGAGGAGCTTGAAAAGGCAGGTCAGAAAGTGTGAAGAGGAAGCTATTGTCATTCTTTGGACCACTTCTAATCCATCTTTAGGGGATCGTGCCACCTTTCACTGAATCATAAAACTCCTTCAGTTCACTCTTGGCTTGTCTGAGGCTGTATGCTGAGCTCAAGTCAGCTCCGTGCATTCCTTGGGCTGTTTCCACTCCTTGTTCTTCCAAGATTGCAAATCGTTTAGCAAATAGAGCTGCAGCGACTCAGCTTGGTGGCTGAGGCTTCCCTCAGATGTCTTTGCAGTATTTGATAATGCAAAATAAATAATAATAATGCAAAATAATGCAAAGTAAAATGCCTCAAGGACTCTGAAGTTCTGAAATAATATTAGTAATAATTATTATTACTATTATTTTAATGTTTAAATGAAAATTTATTTTAATTTATTATTTTAATTTACCCTTCTACACAAGTTTACAGAGAGTTTTCTCAGATGCAGTTGATGTCAGAACCCAAAGCTCCTTTCCATAAAGAGAAGGCTTGAAAGTGAAAAGAAAGTGAAAGTGAAAGTAGCTCAGTCATGTCCAACTCTTTGCGACCCATGGACTGTAGTCCATGGAGTTCTCCAGGCCAGGATACTGGAATGGGTAGCCTTTTCCTTCTCCAGGGGATCTTCCCAACCCAGGGATTGAACCAAGGTCTCCTGCATGGCAGGCAGACACTTTACCAGCTGAGCCACAAGGGAAGGCTTACTTGTACCCGAACATCTACTCTGCCACCCCAGCCTAGTCCTCCAGGGCTTTGTTTCACAAGAGTGCTTTGTTTCAGCCTTCTGATTCTCCATGAAGATATGTGGGCAGGGCAGTGCCATTCACTCAAAAACTGGTCATCAAGTCAGGCACGGCTCAGGGTTCTTGGATATGTGTGTGTGTGCTAAGTCACTTCAGTCATGTCCTGGCTTCATCCTCGCCAACAGCTCACACTCTGTTGAGTTGATGGTCCACCAGATTGTCATAATAAGATATGGAGATTTATTTAAAAAAACCTAGAAATAAAACTACCATATGACCCAACAATTCCACTACTGGGCATGTACCCTGAGAAAAACATAATCAAAAAAGACAGATGCACCCCAGTGTGCATTGCAACTCTACTTACAATAGCTAGGCCATGGAAACAACCTAGATGTCCATCAACAAATGAATGGATAAAGAAGCTATAGTACGTATTTGCAATGACTATTACTCAGTCATAGAAAGGAATGTGTTTGAGTTAGTTTTAATGAGGTGGATGAGCCTAAAGGATATTATACAGAGTGAAGTAAGTCAGAAAGAGAAAAACAAATACTGCATATTAACCCATATATATGGAATCTAGAAATACGGCACCGATGAGCCTATCTGCAGGGCAGCAGTTAGGATCCAGACACAGAGAACGAACTTGTGGACACCGTGGGGGAAGGAGAGGGTGGGGCGAATAGAGAGTAGCATTAAAACATATACATAACCATATAGAAAGTTAGATAGCTAGCGGGAATTTGCTCTATGATGCAGGGAGCTCAAAACCGGGGCTCTGTGATAATCTAGAGGGGTGGGATGGACTGGGAGTTTGAACAGGAAGTTCAAGAGGGAGGGGACATATGTATACTTATGGCTGATTCATGTTGATCTATGGTAGAAATGAACACAATATTGTAAAGCAATTGTCCTCTCATTAAAAATAAATAAAAAAGAAAGAAATGAAAAAAATATACATTAGCTACATCCCTTGAAGAGATGGAGACACTGCACTGAGAATATGTAGCATGGAGCTGGGATTCCCGGGAAGAGGGGAAGGGCCACTTGTTTGGAAATAGATCGGCTTGGGAGGCCACAGTGGACTCAGGAAGGCCGATTAGGTGAAAGGTAAGGTTCTCACTGACGAGTGAGGGTGTGTGGCCATAGTGAGGATTGCAGTGGCTGGTTTAAAGAGATATTGAGGAGCTGAGTTGCCCAGATGCCCCTGGGGGAGGAGAGGCAGATGCCAAGGATCATGCCTAAGCTGTGGCTTGTGCAGCTGGTACCATTCATTGAGGAGCAGACCAGAAGAGGAACCAGATTTGTGATGGGAAGGATGTGGGTGGTGATGATGAATTCAGCATCCCACATGTTTGGCTTAAGACAGTGCTGAGACAGCAGTGTGAAGGTAGTAAGTGAACACTCAAGTGTGAGGGTCTGGAGCTCTGTGGGGAGGTCTGCACCTGAAGGTTAACAGTTGGGGGGTCTTTGAAGGATGCCACTCGCAAGCACAGAGTTGCCTACAGAGTCCGCGTTATCATACGGTCACTACATTATGATAACATGTAGTTATCAGCTTCACTGGACCCAGAATTTCTGTGAGCAGGGGTCTAGGGAGGAAAGTGACATGGTCTGATTTGTGCTTCTTGAAGACTCTTCCGACTGCTGTGAGGGGAGTCGGTTGGAGAGATTCCATCGGAGCAGAGAGAAGGATAGGATGATATTTTGATAATCCAGGTGAGGGAAATTGTTGGTTGGGACTCTTGGCAAGAGTAGTGTTTCAAGAAGAGAATGGCTTTGAGCTATGTTCTGTAGGTGGAATCAATAGGACTTGCCACAGGGTTGAATGTGGGATGTGAGAAAGAGAAATCAAGAATAATTCTTAGATGTTTTATCTGAGCAACTGGGGCTCTGATGCTCCAATGCACAAAGGTGGGGGGAGGCTGGAGGAGTAGCAGGTTTGAAGAGGGGCATATCATGTTTGAGATGCCTGTCTATACATCAGGGAGATGTCAAGAAGAGGGCTGGCTGCTGGAGTCTGTTGGCTGCTGAGGATGAAGGACTGAGATCTGAGGCTGTTGAGAACAAAGAGGAACACTGAAGGAGGAAGAGGCTGCCCGAGTTCGGGGCTGTAAAGCTGGAGCCGCCTTTGTCTACTCTGAGGTGTTGCCTTCGACCTGGGCAGAACTGGGTGCAGGGGACAGGCCCTTTGGAAGCTGAGGAGTCTGCAGCTTCGAGTCTCTGGGCGGGGTGGTCTCTGGTCCCCTCTGGGTGAAGCCCTCTCTCTGTCTCTGGGTTTGCCACGGGTTGTCCAGCAGTGCAAGGCCACTGAGGTGGGGAGATTTAGTCTCTAGCTCTTCCCTGGCCTGGGTGTCCAAGGCCTCGGGCAGTGTCTGGGCTGAGGGCTGTCATACATATCCATGTAAGATGGCCTGTTTCTGCCAGTTTCTGGTCCTGACCTAAACCCTATTTCCATGTCATTTGGTGATTTCTTACCATTTGGGGGAGAATAAATTCAGGCATTTCACACTTTTCCCTCCCCCTCCTTTTTCTCCTCCTTCTGTAGAATCATTACCTTTTTCCTCTGGCCACAAATTTCACCTATAAAATCTTGGGAATAAAGTCTTATGGTATATACATCACCATGAGGCTGGGTGACAGTCATCAAATTAAATCAGGTTTGATTTTCTGCTGTACGTTTTGGAGACTTTGTTCCTGTGATCTGTCTCTTATCAATCTAAGACCAATGATGCTATGTTTAATTTGCACATTTCCTGCGTTAACATTGCTTCGCTGATTGAATACCCCACGACCTAATAGTTCTCCTGAGAAGATTTTCCCTACAGGTCATTAACGCGATGTTATCAAAAGTCACTTTAGAAATCAAATTTGTTTCTATTGCTATAAACCTTCGTTTTGATCCTCAAAAGAGCTTCCTGGAAATCTTTAATAGTCTCTTTCAAATTCAATTTGATAAGATTTGACATATTTTTCAAAGGGCTCCAGCATAATAGGGCCAAAACTTTGTTGGCCACAGCTGGCATTGAAATACCTGGGTACCTCAACAGAGTTGTTTCTTATATTATGTTCATTTACTTTCTGGATTAATTTAATGGTGGAAGAAACTGACTGCTGATTTCTTCCGGGGAAACACACGAGGAGTCCAGATTTTAATATATTCTTCTATTCTGCCAAGAATACTTCACAAAGTCTCAGCTTGTGAATATATATAACCCTGATCTCAGAGTCCATTTGTAGAGTAAGTCTAAATTCAACCCATTAGACCAAATCCTAAAGTGCCTGTGTCTGCAAAACTCTCACTGGAGTTTAAATTAATTGATAAATAGTTGCATCTTTATGCTTCGAATTATTTCTGAAGGTGCACAGTTGGGCTGTAATTTCTAAGGCAGTTAGTGATGAATGACTCTTTTTAACAAAGAGGTTTACATCAATCATGAAGTTCTTGCCTATTTATCTCTTCGTTATGAGCAAAAATAGATACTAATGAAACCGCCAGACAGATGGATGACCCAAACCTTGCCACAGCTAAAGAAATGGCAATTCAGCTGCAGAGAGCAATTCAACTGGTCACTGAGAACCCTGAATTCAGGGCAGCTGTGGCCTGCTCAGTTGGGGCCATCCTCCAGGAGTCTGTCTTGGGAGATTCTGCCCAGATATTTTGGGAGAAGGCCTTTCCTCTGAATGGACTGATTCTGTCAAACTTCAGCCATTATGTGGCACATGCCCAGGTTCCTGGTTTGGACATAATTGAATCTCTGCATTGTTTTCTCATCACCTTGACAGGAAAGCTATGACCAACCTAGATAACATGTTAAAAAGCAGAGATTATCTCTTCACCAACAAAGGTCCATATAGTCAAAGCTATGGTTTTTCCAGTAGTCATGTATGAATGTGAGAGTTGGATCATAAAGAAGGCTGAGCACTGAAGAATTGATGGTGGTGCTGGAGAAGACTCTTGAGTTCTTGGAACAGCAAGGAGTTCAAACCAGTCAATCCTAAAGGAAATCAACCCTGAATATTCATTGGAAGGACTATTGCTGAAACTGAAACTCCAGTTCTTTGGCCACATGATGTGAACACCTGACTCACTGGAAAAGACCCTGATGCTGGTAAAGATTGAGGGCAGGAGGAGAAGGGGGCGATAGAGGATGAGATGGTTGGATAGCATCAATGACTCAAGGGACATGAGTTTGAGCAATCTCTGGGAGATAGTGAAGGATAGGGAAGCCTGTGATGCATGGGATCACGCCAGTCCATGGGATCACAAAGAGTCAGACACAAATTAGCAACCAAACAACAACAAAAATAACAAATTACAACAAGGAACACTGGAGGCTCCATCCATCCCCTACCCCTTGCAGCCAGGTGTGGCTGTGTGACTCAGCTCCTGCTGATACGAAGTGGGTGGAAGCGATGCCTGCACCTCCAGGTCATGTCCTGAGCTCCGAAGCCCCAACATCAAGTGTCCTAGACCCTTTCCTGCCCTTCCACACTGATTGAAATGCAGGTGATGGAGCAACAAGACAGAAGGAACCTGGGTTCCCAGTGAACCCACAGAGCAGAGGGGTTCTGCCTGCCCAGAACTTAACACAACCTGACCAGTCAATGAGAAGCTTCTTTTTAAAGGCACTGCATTTTCTGGATGGACCTAGAGATGATCATATTAAGTGAAATAAGTCAGACAGAGAAAGACATGATACCACATGACATCACATGATATCACGTATATATGGAAAGTAAAAAATGATCCAAAAGAACTTCTTTACAAAACAGAAACACACTCATAGACATAGAAAACAAACTTATGGTTACTGAAGAGGAAAGGTGAGGGGCGTAACTTAGTAGTTTGGACTGACATATACTCACCGTGTGTATGCGTGTGTGCTAAGGTGCTTCAGTCGTGTCTCACTCTTTGCGACCTCATGGACGGTAGCCCGCCGGGCTCCTCTGTCCATGGAATTCTCCAGGCAATAATACTGGAGTGGGTTGCCATGCCCTCCTCCAGGGTTTCTTTCTGACCCAGGGATCAAGCCTGCATGTCCTGCATTGCAGGCAGATTCTTTACTGCTGAGCCACTGGGGAAATCCCGTATACACACTGTATACATAAAACAGCGAATCAATAAGGACCTACTGTATGGCACAGGGAGCTCTACTCAGTACTGTGTAACATCCTACATGGAAGGAGAGTCTGAGAAAGAATAGCTATTCATGAATGTATAACTGAAGCACTTTGCTGTGTACCTGAAACGAAGGCAACATCGTAAATCACCTAAACTCCAGTATAAAATAGAAATTAAAAAAACATAAAGGTACTGCAGTTTTGGGCTTCCTGAGTTAGTGTATATCCACATGTACTCTAATAGGAAGCAGTTCCTATTGCTTCCCTTACAAAGGACCATAGCTTACATAATAGCAATTTATTATCTCATGGTTCTGGAGGTAAAAGTCCAAAATTAAGGTGTCAGCATGACATGACCCTCTGAAACCTGTCGGGGAATCTTCCTCGCCTGCCCCCAGCTTCTGGGGGTCTGCTGACCACCTCTGGCCTTTCTGGGCTATAGACACAGCCCTTCACTCCTCTTTTCACGTGGTTCCCTCCCTGGGTCTTCGCATCACCTCCTCTCTATACGTGTCTGCCTCTGCATCCACATTTCCTCTTTTAAAAATGACACTGTCATAGTGGTTAGGGGCCCACCCTGATGTCTCATCTTAACTTAATTCCTTTATTAAGACCAGGTTTCCAGATCAGGTTGCATTCTGGAGTCCTGGAGGTGGGACTTCAATGTTATCGGGAGAGACAAATCAACCCCTGACACCCACCAGTGTTTGTTTACTGAGGGCTTACTGTACTCCCGGGTCTTGCCAAGCATCTAAAAAGACTCCTTTATTTAATCATCACAATAACTTTGGGAAGGAAGCACCATTGCTGCCTCTTCTTAAGATTTTGAAAAAGGGGAGCAGAAACACAAGGCAAGTCCCTCCAGGTCACACTGAGACTGAAGGTGAGCTGAAATGGAAACACAAGTCTGAGTCCAGAATCAACTTGCAGTCTTTTTTGTCTCTCAGAAAGAAGCCTTGGCCACTGACAAGAAGAGGAGGAAGTGGATGAGCCTGTCTCTGGGCATCTCGTTGCTGTTCAGCTGCTGAGTCGTGTCCAACTCTTTGTGACCCCATAGACTGAAGCACACCGGGCTTCCCTGTCCATCATCACCTCCCAGAGCTTGATCAAACTCATGTCCATTGAGTCGGTGATGCCGTCCAACCATCTCAGCCTCTGTCTTCTGCTTCTCCTCCTGCCTTCAATCTTTCCCAGCATCAGGGTCTTTTCTCATGAGTCTGTTGTTCACATCCAATGGCCCAAGTATTGGATCTTCAGCTTCAGCATCAGTCCTTCTAATGAATATCCAAGATTGATTTCCTTTAGGATTGACTGGTTTGATCTCCTTGAAGTTCAAGGGACTCTCAAGAGTCTTCTCCAATAGCATAGTTCAAAAGCATTGATTCTTTGGTGCTCAGCCTTCTTTATGGTCCAGCTCTCACATCCATACATGACTACTGGAAAAACCATAGATTTGACTATACAGACCACTGTTGCAAAGTAATGTCTCTGCTTCTTAAAATGCCATCCAGGTTCGTCATAACTTTTGTTCCAAGGAGCAAGCATCTTTTAATTTCATGGCTGCAGTCACCATCTGCAGTCACCATCTGTGGTGATTCTGGAGCCCAAGAAAAGAAAGTCTTTCACTGTTTCTGTTGTTTCCCCATCTATCTGCCATGAAGTGATGGGACAAGGTTTTGATTTAAGTTTTCTGAATGTTGAGTTTTAAGCCAACTTTTCCACTCTCCTCTTTCACTGTCATCAAGAGGCTCTTTAGTTCTTCTTCTCTTTCTGTCATAAGGGTGGTGTCAACTGCTTATCTGAGGTTATTGATATTTCTCCCGGCAATCTTGATTCCAGTTTGTGCTTCTTCCAGCCCAGCGTTTCTCATGATGTACTCTGCATAGAAGTTAAATAATCAGGGTGACAATATACAGCCTTGACATACTCATTTCCCAATTTGGAACCATCTGTTGTTCCAAGTCCGGCTCTAACTGCTGCTTCTTGACCTGCATACGGGTTTCTCAGGAGGCAGGTAAGGTGGTCTGGAAGTCCCATCTCTTGAAGAGTTTTCCAGTTTGTTGTGATCCACAGTCAAAGGCTTTAGTGTAGTCAGTGAAGTAGATATTTTTCTGAAATTCTCTTGCTTTTTCTGTGATCCAATGGATGTTGGCAATTTGATCTCTGGCTCTTCTGACTTTTCCTCAGTCCCATAAAGTATTTCCAGATGACTTGAGATGTTGGAAAAGTTTTGCCTCGCGGTCTGAAAGGAGATTCTAAGACCAGGATGCTCACAGAGGTGGGTGGGCTAAGAGTGTGTGGCTTCAGTCTTTCAGGAGGCCCATGAGGTTACAGTGAAGGTTTTGGTCTTCAGAGCCTCACTGTGGGATTTTCTTTCTAGGTATTATGCCCTTGTGTTAAAATTATGCCCCTCCTTGTGACTTCCTTGGTTTCTCTAGGAACTTCACTTTCTGCTCCTACATAGCATCTGTCGATGTCTAAAGGGTCAGAGGAGGAGTCCAGGCTCTTCTGGGTTTGTGGCAAAGCTGTTTACCTGGAGGTGAATGCCTTTATAGGGCACAGTGTGAGGTGTGGCTGCAGAGGCCTGTTGGAGCTGGATAAGGGAGAGCTGACGTGTCAAGGGGCAGCTATGGGTGGTTTGGGGGCCAGATCCTGACTCCATGTTCTTGAAGCTACTTTGTTTCCTGGAGAAGCTCAGGACAAGCTCAGAAGCTTGTCCCAAGAACCCCCTGAAGGAGCATCCACTGACCAAGGTCCAAGGAGAGAACTTGCTCCAACCTCGTTTAGACTGATGGCAGTCTACCTCATTTCCAGACTCTGAGGGCGAGCCTTAAACTGCCCACTTCCCCTGCATGCCACTCTCAGCCCCTGAGTTTTGAAAGCAATTTTTAATTACAAATGGCATCGTATCTAAATCAGGATCTGAGGAAAGCAGCCTGCTTTTAAAGAATCACTCCAGTTCGCTGCTTCAAGCACCTACTGGCAAAAAAAAATGCATCCTGATCGTTTCCTAACCTGACGCAGCCAGCAAGTTACGGTGACCTGTAAGCTCTTCACCAGTGGACTGGTCACTGGGGACATTGACTGGCGTATCCGGGGGCTCCTGGGGCGTCTCCACGGACCCCTTTGTGACCACGGGTTTCTGGCTGACATTGCTCCTTTCCAAGGTGACCCTGAGTACAGAACCTTTTAATTAGCCCACAGATCGACGCTTTGTGTGGGTGACTGTCAGTTTCTTTGCCTTCTGCGGCCTTCTGTTGCCATGGCAACACTCTCCTAACAATGGATTATGGCAGTGGGAGAGAAGCTGAGAGGCACAGCCTTGTGCCAACTCCCAGCCAGATAGTAAATATTCATGATAATACCAGGAGGTTAAAACTGCATTGTCAATAAGTTTTATTAATTCTCGGTCAGTGTAACTCTATGCTGGGGGAGGCAATGGAAGGCTTATTTATCTTAACTTAAGGCTAAAACAGAAGCAAAGGTACCAAAGTCCTTCCTACCCCCTAAAAAAAATAACCAGGAAGTGTCAACACTCTTCAGCTGTTGTGTTTTGATGTCATTTGCATCAAGATTGTCAGGAGAAATATCAATGACCTCAGATATGCAGATGACACCACCCTTATGGCAGAAAGCAAAGAGGAACTGAAGAGCCCCTGATGAAAAGTGAAAGAGGAGAGTGAAAAGCTGGCTTAAAACTCAAAAACATTCAAAAACTAAGATCATGGCATCCAGTCCCATCACTTCATGGCAAATAGATGGGGAAACAATGAAAACAGTGACAGACTTTATTTTCTTGGGCTCCAAAATCACTGCAGATGGTGACTGCAGCCATGAAATTAAAAGACGCTTGCTCCTTGGAAAAAAAGCTATGACCAACTTAGACAGCATATTAAAAAGCAGAGACATTACTTTGCCAACAAAGGTCTGTCTAGTCTAAGCTATGGTTTTTCCAGTAGTCATGTATGGATGTAAGAGTTGGACTATAACGAAAGCTGAGCATCGAAGAAATGATGCTTTTGAACAGTGGTGTTGGAGAAGACTTGAGAGTCCCTTGGACTGCAAGGAGATCCAACCAGTCCATCCTAAAGGAAATCAATACTGAATATTCATTGGAAGGACTAATGCTGAAGCTGAAACTCCAATACTTTGGCCACCTGATGCGAAGAACTGACTCATTGGCAAAAGCCCTGATGCTGGGAAAGATTGAAGGCAGGAAGAGAAGGGGACAACAGAGGATGAGATGGTTGGATGGCATTTCTGACTTAATGGACATGAATTTGAGCAAGCTCTGGGAGCTGGTGATGGACAGGGAGGCCTGGTGTGCTGTGGTCCATGGGGTCTCAGAGTTAGACATGACTGAGCGGCTGAACTGAACTAAATGATTGAACTTCAAATCTTCCATGGACGGAGAAAGAATATAGGGCTCTTTTTAGTAACATATGATATTACCATAATACTGTCTTGCCCAATCTGTTGGTTTAATAATACTATGTTATAAGGTAACGTTATTAAAAACCTGAGATCCCATCAACATATAAATGAATAGTCTTCTGAATGGGATGGGCACAGTTGGTCTTATGAACATATTTCCATCTTCCTGTGAGGACGTTTCAGGATGAATAAATCTGCGGGCAGATGCTTCATCTATGAAGAAGAGTTCTTCAGGGCACTGCTGGCCCAGTCCTGTTCATGGTGACAGAAGAGAGTGGTCACCAGCCACAGACAAATTCGAGGAAAACCTTGGAAGTGGTCTTGAGCACTTTGTCCCCAGAACCTGACTGCAGATGCTGAAGGACCCTGGTTCTCTTTTTTAAACCAGCTTGACTGAGCCTGGGATGTGTCCCCATCAAGGTCCTATGTGTTCACCTGCTGCTGTGGTTTCCTCCTCTTTCTCCCCTCTTTGGTCACTTGGGTCTGGGGTTCCTGAAGGAAGCCCATCAGGTCCATGTTGGTCCCAAAGCTGGGGGGCAGGGCCAGACTGGACAGTGGATGGGAAACTGGGCTCCTTTAAACTTGCTTATTTAGTCCCACAAGAGGACCATGGATAGTTGGATCCTTAGATCCTGGCAGGAAAGTCTTTCCATAGTAATGGGGCTGCTTCAAGACAGAGGGAAGACTTTTCATCCTGCTACTTATAGGAGTGTTTCATTAAGTATTAAATAACTATTGTAATTGTATTACCTGCAGCTTACTTGATTACTTAATTCAGCCTGTTGAAGAATTAATTGCTATTTAATCAATGCTGTCATTTAGAGGACAGGCATAATCACCAAGGTTCTGAGCTGGTAATAACATGCTCCTGTTCCTTCTCTCATCTGATGTGGTCTAACAGCTGGAGGCCTCATTCTCTTCCGCACGTTACACCCTCCAAATCCAGATGAACGCTGGCTGGGTCTTAGCAGGGCGGCTGCAAGCTGCCTCTCTCTCTGTGTGTCTGCAGGTCATGGGGGACTTGGGTGGCGTCTCCATGAGTGTCTCTGGGTGTAAGGGGCAAGACCATCTTCAACAGTGAATGTCACAGTCAAAGCCCCCATGTGGTCAAGGCCATAGGAGGTGGGAAGGCAAAGCCATATTTTAAAGTTTCCAGTGGGCCAGTATTGCTAGAAAGTATGTGTGTGCCAAGTCGTTTCAGTGGTGTTCGACTTGCAACCTTATGAACTGTAGCCCGCCAGGTTCTTCTGTCCATAGAATTCTCCAGGCAAGAATATTGAAATGAATGGCCATCTTCTCCTCCAGGGGATCTTCCCGACTCAGGGATTGAACCCTTGTCTCTTACATCTCCTGCGCTGGCAGGCGGGTTCTTTACTACTAGGGCCACCTGGGGAGCTTGAAGGTGAAGGCTGATAAAATTTAAAACTTCTGTTCTGAGAAAGAAACTTTCCTAACAAGAGGAAGACAAGCCAAAAAGTGGAAGGAAATATTTACCAAAGACATGTCTTATAAAAATTATCCAAGATTTGCAAAGAGCCCTTAAAATTCAACAATAAGGAAATGAGCAGATTGATTTAAAAATGGAAAAAGACCTAAATAGACCCCTAGCCGTAAGAGAAATAGGGGTGGCTAATAAGTATACGAAAAGACGTTCCATATCACATGTCAACAGGGAGAGAGAAACTGAAACAACACTGAGAAATCGCTTGCATGTGGGCTCAGTCACTCAGTCATGTCTGACTCTCTGTGACCCCATAGACTGTGGCCCACCAGGCTCCTCTGTCCATGGGATTCTCCAGGCAAGAAGACTGGAGTGGGTTGCCATTTCCTCCTCCAGGGGATCTTCCCGACCCAGGGATGGAACCTGGGTCTCCTGCATCTTCTGCACTGCCAGGTGGGTTCTTTATCACTGAGTCACCCGGGATGCCCTTGAGAAATCACGACACACGTATTACAGTGGCTGAATCCAGAACACTGCCAACACCCAATGTTGGTGAGGACTTGGAACAACAGGACTCTCATTTGCTGTTGGTGGGAATGCAAAGCGGTACAGCCACTCTGAAAGACAGTTTGGCAGTTTCTTAAAAACTTACCATCCATTCCAGCAGTAAAGGTCCTCAGTATCCACTCAAAGAAGTTAAAAATTTATGTCCACACAAAAACCTACAAACAAATGTTTATAGCAGTGTTATTCATAATTGCCAAAAGTTGGAAGCAACCAAGATGTTCTTCAGTAGGTGAATGGGTAAGTAAACACTGGAATATCCAGACAACAGAATATTATTCAGTGTGAAAACAAATGCTCTATCAAGTCCCCAAGCTACAAAACCTGAAATGCATTATTACTAAGTGAAAGAAGTCAACCTGGAAAGGCTGCAGAGTACATGATTTCAGCGATGTGACATCCTGGCAAAGGCAAAACTATGGAGACTAAAAAGCTCAGTTGTTTCCAGGTGTTAGGACGGGGGAGGGGTGAACAGGCAGAGCACAGAGAACGTTTGGGGCAGGGAAACTCTTCTGTAGGACGCTGTAAGAGCAGGTACACGTCACTGGAGGTGCTTCAGTCGCTAAGTCGTGTCTGACTCCTGTGACCCCCAGACTGTAGCCTGCCAGGCTCCTCTGTCCATGGGGATTCTCTAGGCAAGAAAACTGGAGTGGGTCGCCACTTCCTTCTCCAGGGGATATTCCCAACCCAGGATTCGAACCTGGGTCCCCTGCATTGCAGGCAGATTCTTTACCAACTGAGCTATGAGGGAAGCCCAAAATGTACACGTCATTACATGCTTGTCAAAATCTATAGAAGGTATAACATGACTCTGGGTGACAATGGCGAGTCATTGCAGGTCCTCTGCTGTAACAAACATACCCCTCCAGTGTGGGATGTGCATGGAGGAAGGCTATACGTGTGTGGAGGCAGGGGTATTGGGGACTCTCTGTACTTTTCACAGGATTCTGCTGTGAACCCAGAACATCTCTTAAAATTAAAGTTTATTAATTAAGAAATTGGGCTTCCCCTGTGGCTCAGCGGTAAAGAATGGTTCGATTGCTGAGTCAGGAAGATCGCTTGGAGAAGGAAATGGCAACCCACTCCAGTATTCTTGACGGCAGAATCCCATGGACAGAGGAGCCTGGTGGGCTACAGTCCATGAGGTTGCAAAAGAGTCGGACGTGACTTAGCAACTAAACAACAAAACAATAAAAAAATACACAAGAGAAAAAGCATGTAGTTGAACAAAGTTATAACAGACTCCACAAGATTACTGAAGAATCACCACTTTGAATTGCACATAGCTGCATATTTGTGACTCTTTGCGTAGAGCTGAGCAAGGCTTTGAGTAGTTACTTAAGATGGATGTACACACAGGTGAGAGCTGAATTGGGCAGCTGGCTCTTCAAGATCTTCTTTTGAAGCTGATGGAAAATTAGGATACTGGCTGAGTGCCCTGGCTGGACCATGACAGTTTTCAAGTGCTATTGGTTACTGCTGGTCAGCAGGGCTTTGAAGAAAGATTACTGTGAAAACTTCAAACTCCGAGAAGGGGGTGCATCTTCCTGCATCATCTCTGGGGAGTCTTGTCACTGTGGGTGGTGAGTGGCTTCTCCTGTGATTGACCAAGAGGCTGATGTCAAACCGAGTGACACCTACACTGTGCTTGGGGAGACTTCTCTGTGTAGAGATCTCAAGCACGTTCAGTATATAGCATTCCCAGTTAACCTTATGATGCCTACTCATTCAGTCCTGTTGACTCTTTGTGACCCCATGGACTGTAGCCCCCCAGGCTCCTCTGTCCATGGACTTCTCCAGGAAAAACACTGGAGTGGGTTGCCACTTCCTTCTCCAGGGGATCTTCCCGACCCAGCGATCTAACCAGAGTTTCCTGTGTCTCTGGCATTATAGCCAGATTCTTTACTGCTGAGCCATCTGTAATTTACTGAGTGTAATTTTCTAGGTGGTAGGATGTTTAATAAAGGGAGGAAGGCAGGCTCAGGGAGGTTGAGTGACTTTCCAGAGGTCTATCTGATAAGCATAAATAACATGGGGATCCCAGCTCTCCTCTGGCCAAACTCCAAGGCTGGTGCTGTCTCCCTGCCTCCCTGTAGCTTCCAGTCCATCTGACTCAGCAGGGGGAAATTCCAGCTCAGCCATCCAGGGCTGTGTAAGCCACTTGGCAGATTTCACTCTCCATCTTCCAGGAGGGCCTGCTTTAGCTGTTAGAAGTCTGGGTACCACTTTCCCGATTTGTTCCACTCTCTCCTCCCCTGCTGTGTCCACAAGCCCATTCTCTAAGCCTGCATCTCTATTCCTGCCCTGCAAATAGGTTCATCTGTACCGTTTTTCTAGATTCCACATATATGCCTTCATATGTGATATTTGCTTGTCTCTTTCTCAGTTGCTCCACTGTGTATGACAGTCTCAAGGTTTACACGACCACGTGTGAAACTGATGGCTAATGGGAACCTGCTGTATAGCCCAGGGAGCTCAGCCTGGGGCTCTGTGGTGACCTAGATGGGGGATGGTAGGGACATACATATACACAAAGCTGATTCATTTTGTTGTACAGCAGAAACTAACATGCCTAACTAACACACCTAACACTAACTAAACTAACATTGTAAAGCAACTATTTGTTGTTCATTCGCCCAGTCATATCTGACTCTTTGTGACCCCATGGACTGGCAGCACACCAAGCCTCCCTCCAAGCAGCTTTACTCCAAAGTCTGAAGTGATGCTGCAAACGTGGACAGAGCCAAATGCTACAGTGAGGTGTCTCCTTCACCTAAGAGACATCATGTGTCGTCAGTGGGTATTCCTGCTCCATTTCTTAATGCAACTTCTGATTCAGGACATCCTGGGAATCCTAACACCCCTGCAGTCCTTGTCCACATGCAGAAGCTCTCCCGCTTGATGGCTAGATCTTGAACTCATATGACACCAAACATGGAAACTCTTTCACTCTCCCAGAGTCAGAACCCTGTCCCTCCTTCCAAAGGCCACTGCATTTGCAGCTACTCTGCGAGGAAGCACTTCCTTTATGGTCAGCTAAAACTTCCTTCCTGTAGCTTCTCTTGTCCATGGCTGTCCTGCTCTTATAGTCACATAGAACTGTGTTGCTGCCCAATACATATTGTTGTTGTTATTTAGTTGCTAAGTTGTGTCTGACTCTTTGGGACCCCGTGGACTGCAGCACACCAGGCTCCTCTGTCCTCCACTACCTCCTGGAATTTGCTTAAATTTATGTGCATTGGATTGGTGATGCTATCCAACCATCTCATCGTCTATTGTTCCCTTTTCCTATTGCCTTCAGTCTTTTCCAGCATCAGCGTTTTTCCAATGAGTCAGCTCTTCCCATCAGGTGACCGAAGGATTGGAGTTTCAGCTTCAACATCAGTCCTTCCAATGAAGATTCAGGGTTGATTTCTTTTAGGATTGACTGGTTTGATCTCCTTGCAGTTCAAGGGACTCTCAAGAATCTTCTCCAGAACCACAGTTAAAGAGCATCAGTTTTTTGGTGCTGAGCCTTCTTTAAGGTTCAACCCTCACATCCATATATGACTACTGGAAAAAACGTGACTTTGACTGTATGGACCTTTGTCAGTGAAGTGATTCCAACTTGTGATTCATCTAGCCCAGCATTTGCATGATGCCAATACACACGACTGGGATGGTATTTTGGTGATAGGGTTAGAGACCCTTCCCCAGGCTCCTCAGCTGTTTCTCACTGGTAAGCAGAACAGATCTCCACCCCAGCTCAGCCTTGGATTAGGAACTCAGTTTCAGTGAACACGGGCGAGACAAAGTGCCCTCTGGCCAAGTTTGCTCGGAGTTCTGTGATTTCAGCTTCAAGTATGGGCGAGACAGGAGGTGATGGTAGACACATAGACGGAAGGAGAGGGCAAATTCAAAAGGGCAAAGCCAAATGCAAGGTCATCCTTAACCAAGAGATGAGAGGTTTTATCCCAGCCTCCCCTCAGCCCTGTGGCCCAGACCCTCGCTGTCTCCAAGCCTAGTTCAGTATTTACTTTCTATCACCACCCTTTGTAAACCCACTGGGGGATATTTCAGTCTCAACCTTGGAGCAAGTAGCGTGTGGACTGGTTTAACCCATGGAGACCTCAGCAAGGGTGTACAGAGCAACCTAGTCCTCAAGCGGAGGATAATTGCTTTGCAATGTCGTGTCAGTTTCTGCCGTCCAACAGCATGGATCAACCGTAGGTATGCGCATGTCCCTCCCTCCTGAGCCTCCCTCCCACCTCCCTGCCACCCCTCTAGGTCATCACAGAGCACCGAGCTGAGCTCGCATGCGACACAGCTTCTTCCCACTATACACGGCCATGTGTAAAATAGACAGCTCAGTTTCACACTGTGAAGGGAACTCAGCAGATGAAGGGGCATGTCCACTGCAACATCAAGGCACAGAAGTGCTCTGTGTGTAGAATTCAACCAATTGAACTCCCCTATTTTCCTATTACTCTACCCCCTTTCAACTAGTGAAGAAATATAAAATAACTATTTTCCTTTACAGGGAAATCATTGTTGTTGATATTTGTTCTTTCATCTCTCCAAGTTTGCTCTGAAAGATAGCATGGAGAGAGTACCATGGAGACTTCCATTACCATATGGAAAATAGGCAGCCAATGGGAATTTGCTGTATGACTCAGGAAACTCAAACTGGAGCTCTGTAACCACCTAGAGGGGTGGGAAGGGGAGGGAGGTGGGAGGGAGGTTCCAGAGGGAGGGACATATGTTACCTATGACTGGTTCATGTTGATGTTTGGCAGAAACCAACACAATTCTGTAAAGCATTTATCGTTCAATTAAAAAATACATTGATTAAAAAAGAATCAGCTTTGGATCCTTTATTAATACAGAGTGCGTGTGACTTGGGCTGAGAATTTCTTTGTAGTTGCAATCATACATTTAAACATTTAATTCACTTCCCCCCGCCCCCCGCCCCACTGATGACCATATGGTGTCTGAATACTGCTTCTCACTTGGATGTAGGGAAAAGCTCTTTCTTTAATCAGTAAAATAAATAGCTGACTCATTCCTCACCTCTATTTCAAATTTATTGAGATACTGGTATTTGTGTCACTTGACGTCTTTTTATTACTGCTTTAACTGTGAAATGAACAAGGCTGCTGCCTTTGCGTCATTGAAGTCTGAGGTCTTTTTACGTTTGAATTCCAGACTAGATGACAGATCTGGGCAGATTATCATAAATGCAAGTCATAAGTGCACTGGGAAAGAGCTTTATGCTGTCACTTAAATGCAATCTAATTTTAAGATTCAAATACTGGTATTTTCTGAAAAGTTCAGAAGAAGATAAGAGGCTTGCTGTACCAGGCACTGCAAAATGCATAAATTAGCAGGGGAAGTATACAGGCAGGTTCATTCTGGATGCATGATAATCTGTATTTCAGCATTTACATTTGCCTTGTCTAAATGAGGGGCAACTTCGATTCTGCCATCTCTGTAAGAAAGACTGACATGTTTTGGTGTCTTCATTTAAACTGGTGCATGCTGCGTTCAAAAGGACTTTCCCACTAGATTTGTTACAATCTATCCTAATGATCATATATAATGCAGACAGAGTTTCAGTTTTCATAGCTGGGCACAGGGTGCAGCGAAATTGAGAATGCATGTTCCTGACACCAAGCACAAATTATGATTTCCATAATAGGCTGTGAAACATTTCCTATTTATTAAAACTAAATGTTAAATTGTTAACAGTGGTATTTCTCTGAATTGCTCACATGATTATTTTACGGCAAGAGATTATTTTATGGATTGGGGTCATAAAAGCCTTCATGAGTACATGCTCAGTTGTGTCTGATTCTTTGCTGCTCTATGGACTGTCACCCACCAGGCTCCTCTGTCCGTGGGCTTCTCCAGGCAAGAATACTGCATGCTCCCCTCCAGGGCTGCCATGACCTCCTCCAGGGGATCTTCCCAACCCAGGGATCAAACCAGTGTCTCATGTGTCTCCTGCATTGCAGGGGGATTCTTTACCACTGAACTACTGAGTTCAGCCCAGAGCCTTCATACCAAACATCCAGTTCCAAACAGTTTGCTGCAGCAGTGAATGGCACAGTGTGAACTCAGCAATCCCAAAGCCTGAAATTGTAGGCTACCTGTTGACCGTAGCCCTAGGAGCAGGACACGAGCCCATGACATGCTTGCTGAACCTGGCCCACGGGGGCTGTGAACCCAGGTGACATGCACATCCTATGATCAAGCTGTTGAACTCTGAGGTGCAGTTGGTAGAGGTGAGTGAGTGTGTGCATGTGCTATGTACACAGGATAAGCCTGGGATCCATGATTCTTCTGCCTCTGCAGTTTCCATGACACCCTGGTGATGTTCTCCTCTCTCTCTATGGAGGTGAGCCGCATTTGCTATCACTGGTCTGAACTCTAGAACATACATCCAAGCTGCACAGACGTGCAGTCATGAAAGTGAAGGGAAGTTCTGATGAGCCACAGCCAGTCCAGAAAGAAGGAGAACAGCAGAATCGCCTGGATAGCCCAGCGGCACCACAGAAGGGTAATGTTGGAGATACCGGTTAAACTCTTCCATGGGTTGGCCCATGCAAGCCCCTTGAAGTTGGGTAGAACCATAAATGGGTCTCTTGTGGCTGATGCATAAAGTAACACAAAGTAACACCATTGGCGGCTGTTAGCTCTCCTTGGTGGCACTTGGTGTCCTCATTTAGTTCAGTTCAGGCGCTCAGTCGTGTCCAACTCAGTCTTTGTGACCCCACGGACTGCAGCATGCCAGGCCTCCCTGTCCATCACCAGCTCCAGGAGCGTGCTCAAACTCATGTCCATTGAGTTGGTGATGCCATCGAACCGTCTTATCCTCTGTCATCCCCTTCTCCTCCTGCCTTCAATCTTTCCCAGCATCAGGGTCTTTTCAAATGAGTTGGCTCTTCGCATCAGGTGGACAAAGGATTGGAATTTCAGCTTCAGCACCAGTCCTTCCAATGAATATTCAGAACTGATTTCCCTTAGAATTGACTGGTTGGATCTCCTTGCAGTCCAAGGGACTCTCAAGAGTCTTCTCCAACATCACAGTTCAAAAGCATCAATTCTTAATGCTCGGCTTTCTTTATGGTCTGACTCTCACATCCATACATGACTACTGGAAAAAGCAGAGCTTTGGCTAGACAGACCTTTGTTGGCAAAGTAATGTCTCTGCTTTTTAATATGCTGTCTAGGTTGGTCATAGCTTTTCTTCCAAGGGGCAATCATCTCTTAATTTCATGGCTGCAGTCACCATCTGCCTCCTCTCCACTTGATTACAATAACTAGCCCCCCTCTACATCCAGCATCCCACTATTCTACTGGTTTTATAGGCTAGAATTTTAAAACTCCAAACTATAAATAAATAATAGCTTTTAAAGAAGTATAATTAATATAGAAACTGTACAATTTGATGTGCTCAGACATACATCAACATGCATGTTAACATCACACAAATCAAGGTACTAAGCATATTCATTCGTCACCTGCCAACATTTACTCAGGTTCTTAGTTCTCCCCTTTCTTGCACTAAGAACACTTAACATGATATCTACTCTCTTAACAAATGTTCAAGTGCACAATCCAGTATTGTTATTGTGGATGCTATGCGTACAGCGGGTCTTTAGAAGCTATTCATCTTGAATAACTATGTTTATCGTCTAACAATTCCTCATTTTGCTTTCCCTGCCTCTTCTGTGAAAGTGAAGGTATAAGTCGCTCAGCTGGGTCCGACTCTGTGCAACCCTGTGGACTGCAGGCCGCCAGGCTCCTCTGACCTTTTGACTGAGTGACTAACACAACACATCCGTGTACAAAAGAGTGAAACTGGATCCCGTATTATATATAAAAAAATCAGCCACAGATGGGTTAGTAATATCTGAAACTGTATAATTCCTGGAAGAAAATATAGGAAAAGTTTCCATTATATTGGTCTTGTCAGTGATTTCTTGGATATGACACCAGAAGCACGAGGAAGAAGGGCAAAATTAAACTCATGGAACTACATCAAAGTAAAAGCTTCTGCACAGGAAATTATCAACAGAGCAAAAAGGCAACCTTTGTGGGAGAAAATGAAAGAACATTTTGCAACTAATATATCTGGTAAAGAATTAATATTGCAAATTTGCAAGGAACTCCCACCACTCAGTTGCACAAAGCAAAAACAGAAAATCCCAATTTACTTGGGCAAGGAACTTAAAGGCGAGTTCTGCAGGCTCTCCTTAATTGCCTGTTCTGTACATAGTAGATTACGTATGTCAACCCCAATCTCCCAATTCATCCCTCTCCCCCGGCCCCCTTGGTGCCCATATGTTTGTTCTCTGTGTCTGTGTCTTTATTTCTGATTTTCAAATAGATTCATCTGTACCCTTTTTATAGATTCCACATATTTGTGTTAATATATAATATTTTTTCTTCTCTCTCTGACTTACTTCACTCTGTACGACATGCTATAGGTCTGTCTACGTCTCTGCAAATGGATTTACTTCATTCTTTCGATGACTGACTAGTATTCCACTGTATATATGTACCACATCTTTATCAAGCCCTTTGTCGACGGGCATTTAGGTTGCTTTCCTTCCAACCTTTAACTCCACGTTTTTCCTTTGCTTTAATTCCTCGAGGATTCATCTCACTATTACTCCCTTTAAGAAGTATAGATTGTAAATCATCCACATTCCAAGAAAAATGTTAAAAAATGAAAAAAAAAAAAAAAGAGAGAGAAGCCCAGAGGCAGAAGCAGCAGAAAAGAAGGTGAGTCCTGATCAGGCAGCAACTTCGTGATTGGGCTTCCCTGGTGGCTCAGACAGTAAAGCGTCTGCCTACAATGGGGGAGACCCGGGTTCAATCCCTGGGTCGGGAAGATGCCCTGGAGAAGGCAATGGCAACCCACTCCAGTACTCTTGCCTGGAAAATCCCATGGACTGAGGAGCCTGGCGGGCTACAGTCCATGGGGTCATAAAGAGTCAGACACAACTGAGCAACTTCAATTTCACTTTCACTTTCGTGGTTAGTACCTGTGTCCCTGCTTCATTGCCGGCTCTCCATTTCTCCTCCTGCAGCAGTGGACAGATGGTGCTGTTTTCCTTCTTTGGGGAGGTAGACGATAACAGTATCATTATTTAATGATTTTTTTTGTGATCTATGGTCTGTGTTTAAAAGCATTTTTTAAGGTAGTTTAATTTTAACCCTCTGAAGGCGGCACGGCCATCAGTCGTACTTCACGGCTGAGGAACTGAGGCTCAGAAGGTTCATTTCTCCCAGGGAGTGCTCTGGATCGCTTCTGTTTCCCTCTGTATCTGCCCCGGTCACCGTTCCCTCCTTCTCTGGCTGGGCTCCCGCTGGACTTTACCCACTAGGGAGGTGTCACAGGAGATCAGGGCATCTCCTGGGGTCCTCCCAGGGAAGTCCCTGCAGGCAGGCTTCTCTCCTGGTGAGCAGTCTACCAGAGTCCCTCCTGCAGTCAGGCCACCACTCTCCCGACCTCCTCTCTGCCTTTGTTGGCTTGGCCACAGCCCATCTGCGACACGCCCTGATTTGCTGAAAGCTGCCTGTGGTCCTCCTTATACTGAACCTTTGTAAACAATCCCTGGGTAAAGAAATCCTCCTCCTCAAATGCCCCGGTTTCCAATGTGCCTTCTATTTCATGTTGGAGCAGGACAGAGTAGAAGGAATGGGAGAACTGGAAATTCAACTCAGTCCCCAGAGTTTCAGGCGCTGCTCCCCACACGCCTTTCCCAGGCTCCAGGCACAGAAGCAGCTGTTCGTCCCACATCCCGCCTGCGATGGTCGCTCCATGGGGTTAGCATACCTTCCAGGTGAAGAGGTAAATGTCACCACAACAAAACAAACAGCACTGCCAACAATTCAAATTCTTTCTTGACACTTTATGTTAATGATTTCAAGATCTAACGCCTGATGCCAAATAAGCCATTTAATTAAAAATCTGAAACAAAGGAATTCAACTTTCCAACTAGTTTTTGGGAAACATAAATATCATTTATATGGAAAACACTCAAACATTTATATGGAAAATGAAATGCAGGGTAGGAAGGGTGTGATGATCGTCAGATTCTAGGCATGGCGACGAGGTTATCAGACATGCGCAAGAAGAAGGACTGCTTTCAAAGATGAAAACTGCCATGTCGATGAGCGACTGGTGAGGATAAGGCATGATCTGCTTTGTTCTAGCCTTGGAACAGCATGTCCAACATGATCAGACTGTTGCAGCCTTGACAGCTCTTTAAAGAAATGAATATTTCCCTCATTTGGTAACTCCTATATACATATTTTTGCACTCCGTCAGGTGTTTTCACATGCTTTGTCTCACTTAATCTAAATGACAGCATTAGGAAGCAGGTGCTATTGCACCTGTTTATAGAGAAACAAACAGAGCTAGGAGAGAAGGATCACTCGTGTGGTGGCGCAGAGCCAGGAAGCAGATGAACCATTTTCAAACCCAGGTTTTCTGAAAGTGTGCCTTCTCTAGCCACAAACAGAAGAATATGAGAGTATTTCTAGGAGAAATAAAGGTTTAAGGAAACCTGTTATAAGACGGTGTAATTACATTTCTCTGCCATGGGGCAAATATCTTCCTGAAACACGAAACTGTGAGCAACTGCTAAAGATGTGGTTCATGAGAGTGGTTAGTCATCCTCCAACCCCCACCAGGAGCTCTACCGGACGTGATCACAGAGAAAGGATGTAGAACTGTCTGCCCATGGGTGCTTATCCTCAGGCATGTCCTGTCCTGTGAGTCACATGTTTGGAAACTGGTGGACGTCCACTCACAGGTAATAATGTGAGGCGCTTATCCAGAGGAACGGGAGTGTGGCTTTGTCCCTTAAGAAGAATCACGTGGAACAAGGGCTTTCTGGGCAGACACTGAATCGCTCCTGAGAGAAACTGTAGATCCCACATGCAGTGCATTCTCATAGTGTTTCCAGTCTACTGTTTTCCTCGGTCACCAGGGCTTCCCTTCTTATCCATTCATCCTTGTAACAGGCCTCTCGGTCTCAGAATCTGTCAGCCTGTGAACTTAAGAACCTATTTCATCTTCATTGTGATTCTACTTGTTTGCACTCTAATGCCGAAGTCATGTGCTTGGAAGATTCCTTTCTCTCTTCTGCATGAATGTCTCCTGTTCTCACTCATTCCCAAGCCAAAATCTAGACTGTGCTCACTCTCATCTTAAAGAGAAATAAAACCTCCTGAGACTCTGCGTACCCTTCTCCTCTGTACATCTTTGCTTACCATTGCAACAAGCTCCTTAATCTTCTCTTAGGAAGATTTTTTTTTTCATTTTAAAAAATTGGAATACAGTTGATGTACAATATTATGTAAGTTACAGGGTACAACATGGTGATTCACAATTTTTAAAAGTTACATTCCATTTATAGTTACTACAAAATGCTGGTTATTTCCCTGTGTTGTATAATACATCACTGCAGCCTATTTATTTTATCCATAGAGTTTTTCGGCCCTTATTTTGCCCCTCCCCGTTCCCTCTCCCCCCTGGCAGCCACTAGCTCGTTCCCCATATCCGTAAGGTTTTGTTGTTGTTGTTATAGTCGCCGTGTGCCTACTAAGTCGTATAGTCAGTTGTGTCCAACTCTTTGCGACCCCACAGACTGTACCTGCCAGGCTCCCCTGTCCGTGGGATTCTCCGGGCAAGAATACTGGAGGGGGTTGCTGTGCCCTCCTCGAGGGGATCTTTCCGACCCAGGGATGGAACTGTGTCTCTTGTGTCTCCTGCATTGGCAGGCGGGTCCTCTACCATGCGTGCTACCAGGGAAGCCTGTTATAGTCACTACTTTGTTTTACTTTTTAGATTCCGCAGATGTCATATCTTACAATATTTGTGTTTCTCTCCCTTATTTAGCGGAGCGTAATAAGGACTTGGCATGCTCACCCTGGGCTCTCTTTCAGTCTCACTTGCGTTTCCCCTTCTTTTCAGCCCCATGGCTTATCCTTGTGGGACCTTGTGGGATTTCTCCATCTATTCTCATTCTTAGGTGCTCTTACCCAACACTTTTGCTTTAATATCATTATCTGCTCATGACGTGCCCCCCACCCCCACAATGATTCCTCAGCTCCATTCTCCCCTGAGCTCCAGATGTCCAATTCCGTCTCCTAATTCCATCTCCGTTTACACGTCTGCATGTCTCCATTTGCATGTCTTGCTGTGACATGACTGAAAAGGCTCCCATTACCTCCCACTCCAGCCAGTTCTCCCCTCGACGCCCGATCCTCTGGTGGCCAAAAACTCTGGCCAAGACCACGGAGTTCTCCTTGATTGAGTTTTCTCATATACCACCTTCAATCCCTCAGCAAGGCTTTCC
Source organism: Bos grunniens (assembly GCF_055505025.1). NCBI lineage: Eukaryota > Metazoa > Chordata > Mammalia > Artiodactyla > Bovidae > Bos > Bos grunniens. Next base: position 4,948,319 of record NC_141184.1, on the reverse strand, counting down.
ACCACAGCTTTGAAACATACCCAGGTCCGGACCATCTTGCTCCTCCTACCCGTCTCCTCCCACAGGACGCTGGCATCTCTCACCTGGTTACCGTGGTAACCTTCCAACTTGCCTGCCTGCTTCCACCCATACTTCCTGTGGTGCCTTTTACAGCAGCCAAAGTGATCTTTTTAAACATAAGCCTCCTACTTACGCCTCTGTTCAAAATGTCTAGTGCCTTCATCACCATCAGGAGAAAAACCAAATTCATCACCGTGATCCGTGATCTTCAGGACTTGAAATCCACCTGCCTTGCCACAAGCCTCAGCCACCTGGGCACCTCTCCCAGCTCCCTCCCTGCTCCCCACAGCAATCTTTCCCCCAGCAGGTGTTCACTGGGCTCCTCTCTTGTGCCAAGCCTACTAGGCTCTGGGGATGGGAATTTAGATCTGAGTGGGGGATACAGGTAGACACACCTACGCGTAAGAGCAGGTAGGGGCGTCTGCGGTGAAGGAAACAGCAGAGATGTGGACCCAGGGCAACAGGAGAAGACATCTCAGCTCAGGTGAGAAGCAAGGATCAGGGCGCAGACTCACCAGGAACGCACGAGGAGCCCTGAAAAGAGAGGGCAGAGCAGATTCATGGCGGGGCCCTCCCCGACCAGGTGGGTCTCTTTCTGATGGGCAGGTGGGCAGCAGGATTCTCCCTCCTAGACTGTGTAAAGCCCCAGGTCCTGGGACAAAGTGTAGATGAGGGAAGAAATCCTTAAGAGAAAGCAATGCTAGGGCGTAGATTCTTTGTCGTTGGGCTTCACCCCTCCACCAGACGATGCTGTCTGTTCTTTTAGGAAGAGACTGCAGGATCACAAAATCCATAAAACTCACAGCAAATATAGTCAATGGTCCCTCTGAGAGGAGGAATCCTATTGTGAAAGACTAGCAATGATGGTCAAGCAATATTTATGTATTTTTCATGTCTCCTATCAGTTAGTAGCTTTTTAAATGTATTATTTAGCTCTATCCCTGACTCATGGATTTTGATTGCTTTTTGTTCATCAGAGAGCCCCATTTCATTCTTGCCTGAATATCAAAAATAAAATAAACAGAATACATTTATCTGTTCCTCTTCAGTCCTGTTCCCGTGAAATTAAATAACATCATCTGAGGCCAATCGACTTTCAAAGGAATTCTTCCAAAGAAATAATATTTGGATGTATTTGTTGTTTTTAAAACAATTTCTTCAGCAAACAACCACTCTAACCTTTTATCTATAGGTATTTTGAAAAAAAAGTTTTATAACATAGGTTATTAACCTTGATACAGAATTATGATTTTTATCTATATCTAGGACATTTTTTCATCTGAATTTTAATAGATCTTATCTTTTGTTGTGGTTCAGAGACAGTCAATGAAAAAGAAAGGTTTATAAAATTCACAAATCTGAGACAGCAAGCTTATTCATTCAACACTATTTGCTAAGCAACTCTTGTAATCCAGGCACTATTATAAGCCAAAATCCCCCTTGTGTGTGTATTAGTTGCTCAGTCATGTCCGACTATTTGAGACCCCATGGACTGTTGCCAGCCAGGCGCCTCTGTCCATGGCATTCTCCAGGCAAGAATACTGGAGAGGGTTGCCATTACCTCCTCCAGGGGATATTCCTGACCCAGGAATAGAACCCAGGTCTCCTGCGTTGCAGGCAGACTCTTTATTGTCTGAGTCATCAGGGAAGCCTGTTTACACAAAGCTTATACGTATCTTTTTTTTTTTTTTTTTTACAACATACTGCATCCATTTCTTGAACCAAAAAGATAAGTAACTGATTACTTAGATACATAGGTAGATGTGTAAATGTATGTGTGTATGTATATAGGTGTAGATGGATGAATGGATAAATAAATAGGTAGACAGACAGATGGAGCCCATTTATTCTTCGCATTCTCCCTGTTTTCAGCACCTCTTGGGCTTCCCAGATGGTGCTAGCGGTAAAGGATTTCCCTGCCAATGCAGGAGACTCAAGAGACATGGGTTTGATCCTTGGGTTGGGAAGATCCCCTGGAGGAGGAAATGGCAACCCACTCCTTTATTCCTGCACGGGCAGTTCCTGGATGGCTATAGTCCATAGGGCCGCAAAGAGCAGGACATGACCAAGCAAATGAGCATAAGCACACATGGCTTGATTACAATACCGAAGGGGAATTCTGTATGTCACAATGAGATGCAGAAAGACAAATGGGATTCCACAAACTGTGTAAGCAGAGGGGTCCACACAGGTCTACAGGGCTGAAGGCCCAGCAGTCCGTCTGGGGGACAATCAGCCATTGTGCATGGCCCGATAACGTTAGACAAGTGTGGGAGTGAGTGTGAAACAAAGATGGTCAGAGAAGGGGCCCCAGAGAAGGGGTGTGATTTCCAGGAAGTGCCACCTCCCTGAAGTTGAGTTTGGTGTGACGGGGCAAACACGGTGACTGCGAAATCTCTCTCAGCTCCAATGTTTGTAGTGAGGCGAATAGCGCCTCTCCCCCAGAACTGGAAACAGTTACTTTCTTGGCTCCAGAATCACTGCAGGTGGTGACTGCAGCCATGAAATTAAAAGATGCTTGCTCCTTGGAAGGAAAGCTATGACAAACCCAGACAGTGTATTAAAAAGCAGAGATATTAATTTGCCGACAAAGGTCTGTCTAGTCAAAGCTATGGGTTTCCCAGTAGTCATGTACAGATGTGAGAATTGGACCATAAAGAAGGCTGAGCACCAAAAAATTGATGCTTTTGAACTGTGGTGTTGGAGAACACTCTTGAGAGTCCCTTGGACTGCAAGGAGATCAAACCAGTCCATCCTAAAGGAAATCAACCCTGAATATTCATTGGAAGGACTGATGCTGAAGCTGAAGCTCCAAACCTTTGGATGGAAAAGACCCTGATCCTGGGGAAAAAATGAAGGCCAAAGGAGAAGGGGGTGGCAGAGGATAAGGTGGAGAGATTGCATCACAGACTCAATGGATATGAATTTGAACAAACTCTGGGAGATAGTGAAGGACAGGGGAGCCTGCGTGTTGCAGTCTATGGGGTTGCAAAGTGTCAGACACAACTTAGTGACTGAACAACAAGAACAACCAGAATTCACGTCTGCCTGGAAACTCAGATCAGGACCTTACTGGAAATTGGCTGTAAATAAGTTACAGATCTTGAGATGAGATCATCCTGAATTTAGGATGGGCCCCAAGTCCGGCAACTGATGACTGAATGATACCAGGAGAGGACACATGGGGAGGCAGAGAAGAGGAGTGAGAAGACCAGGCAGAGTGGAGGCTACATCTCCAAGCTGGGGTGCCTGGAGGATTTCCAGAGCCACCAGAAGCTGGGAGAGGCATGGAGCACGTTCTCCTCTGGAGTCTTCATGGCTTTCTGGTTTCTAATCTCCAGACTGTGAGAGAATACAGATCAGCTGTTTAAAGGCACCGGTTTTGTGATCATTTATTGAGGCAGCCCTAGGAGAATAATCCAGCAGCTTCAAAAAGTAAGGTTTTTTATTTTTCTGCCTCTCGGGTTGAACACAAAGAGATACGGCTTGAATAGACCTTCATCGCTGGGAGCAGCAGAGTCTGTATCGGTTTCTTGCAAATACAGTAAAACACTGTCTGACGTTCGGAGGCTTTTGTAACCTCACTTGGTGTCAACTTCCTCATGAGTTTCACGAGAATAACAGTGCCGAACACCGTGGGGTCTGCCACCGAACCATGCACTGTGGTCGCCTCTCTCTGATTAAGTGTGTTCAGTAGAACCACATGGGGGAGGGGGTCAGGTAGCCGAAAGAAGGGAACGCTGTTCCCAGAGACAAGCAAGCAGCAGATGTTAGCTGCATGCCACAGGTATCAGCTTTTTGATCAATGAAGTAACCTAATGTGGATATTTAGAATATCTAGGCATGTTAACAACATAAAGATAAATGAGTGATAATTATTACATTTAAGAGAACATACACATAATTTGTGAGAATGTACCTATTGATTATTTACGGCTTTTAAAAATCATCTGCTAAATATACACGCTTCTTGACCATTTGTCCTGGTGTCATGCAACAGATATTCAAGTTGCCGGGATTGAAAACAGAACTTTGGGTAAAGCTAGGAGGGGCTAACGCTCTTGGTGACCATGAGCAGTGTCCTGAAAGAAGGGGAGCTAGTGAGCAGAGGGAGGTCGAGAGGCTTTGTCCTCAGAAGGGAACCTGGAGAGGACAGGATGCAGTATGTGGCAAGGTAGCTTTGGAATTCCGATCTAAGGAGAAGAATCGAGTAGCCAGAGTTTTTCTGCAGAACCATGTGTATGGTTGACAGGTTTCATCCTCTTCCTAGGCCAGTTCATTGACCTCAACAGTGAACTCTGAATTTGACTTTGCTTTGTGTGTTTCCATTGCTTGGAAGCTGGAGGTCCTCCGATATAGGAGGAACTGCATCTTTTTGCCCATGTGGAGAAATACAGTATTCCCAAGGGCTCTGTGCTGATCACAGGTGAGCACTTGTTGAAGTCAGGTAGCCGCATCTGCTTCTGTGGGTCAGAAAGTTTGCTGCTGGTGCTTCTGCTCTTTCTTAGAGGAAGCTGGAGCTTTGATTTGGCTGCCTGAGGGATGCTGATAAATAATAGAATATGTCTCTCTTTGGGTCCTTTTTTTCTTATCATATTAAACAGACATCATGGAGGGTCCCCGCATCTGGGCATCTCTTAGTGTTCTTTTTCCCCTCTCTTTGTATTTTGATCTTGTTAAGTAATATTGAGCAGCCCCTGACCCAGCTGGCCACAGTCAAGAGCAATGCTGGGGCTTCCCTGATCTTTCAGGCTGCTTTCTTTTTAAAGGATTGATCTCCACTGATGGAGAAGGCCTTTGTCTCAACTCAAGTCTGCTCTCAAATTGTTTTAACTAAATACTGTGTTGGATGTAGATACTAAAGTTGATAGTGTTGAATGTATGCACAGATGGGGTCAAGCAGCGAATGAGTGATGGAAGAATAAATAGCCATCATTTTGAGTGAAAGGACAGAGAGACCCAACACTGAGGATGAGGAGAGGGGTGATTTCTCATTGGCTGGGTGCACAGTCATCTCAGAACGAAGCACCGGCCAGGGCCACAGATCCGGGTGGTGGGCATAGATGCACTGGTACCCAGGACCAGGGTCTGGGACCAGTCACCTCCTCAGGAACACCTGGGTGTGTGCATCCCTGAGCAAGACCAGGTTCTTCTTATAATCAAGAGTAGGGAGGGATGAGATTTAGACTGGGGGTAAACGCGTGCATGCTCAGTCGCTCAGTGATGTCCAACTCTCTGTGACCCCATGAACTGTAGCCCACTAGGCTCCTCCATCCAGGGGGTTCACCAGGTAAGAAGACTGGAGTGGGTTGCCATTTCCTCCTCCAGGGGATCTTCCTGACTCAGGGATCAAACCCAAGTCTCTTGCATCTTGTGCATTGGTGGGCAGATTCTTTACCGCTAATGCCACCTGGGATGGTTTTTGCTATTAATATATTTATCACATATGGTAGTTTTAGAGTGAAGAAGTTAACTTTTCTTAGACACAGCTGTCTTGTTTTCTTTTATGGTTTCCAGTTCCACTGGCGGAGGGACTTTTTGATGCCTAAGGTCCCCAAACGCTCACATTCTCGGTTAGTCCTCATATGGTCCAAAGTTTTCACTTTAAATCTTGAGTTCCTTTGGATGTCAGGTGAGAGGGAGGGATCTGAGCTCAGCAGGGTCCTAGGTGAACAGACTCTAGAGGTGCAGTACCTTCTAGGGTGAAGACAGCCAGCGAGTGCGTGAAGGCCCCCAGGGAGGAGGGTGCCATCCTCAACCATCTCTCCATGTGGATGGCTGGAGCTACAGGAGGGAGGCAGGGGGAGAGCCGAGAGGACAGACCTCAGTGTTTCTCTCTTCCGAGGCCCAGATCTGTCAGTGACTCCATGGCTGGACCTCATCTCAAGCCAGAGGCCGAGGCAGGCTTGGTGATGCAGCTGAAGACCCGAGCACTCTGCGCAGAGCTGGGCACAGGAGGGCAGAGGAGGGGTCTGCAGTGAGTGAGAGCAGTGCAGAATTACCATCTCAGCTGTGGAATTTCCCCAACACTTGTGTCCTTGTTTCCGATATCAGGGGCTTCCCTGGCAGCTCAGCTGGTAAAGAATCTGCCTGCAATGCAGGAGACCCCAGTTCAATTCTTGGATTGGGAAAATCCCTTGGAGAAAGGAAAGGCTACCCATTCCAGTATTCTAGGGCTTCCCTTGTGGCTCAGACAGTAAAGAATCTGCCTGCAATACAGGAGACCTGGGTTCGATCCCTGGGTTGGGAGGATCTCCTGGAGAAGGGAAAGGCTACTCACTCCAGTATTCTGGCCTGGAGAATTCCATGGACTGTATAGTCCATAGGATTGCAGAGTCAGACGTGTCTGAACGACTTTAAAAGTAAAAAAAAGTCCCAATATCAGACATAACATCTGATTAAAATTTGGGGAGTGAGATTGTTTGGGCTCATAAGTGAGTTTCTAAAAAACTAATTTGAAGGCTGAGAAAATTCCGCTGTTTTCCAGACAGCACCCTCGGTCCATTCGTTCATCCGTTCACTTGCTAGTACACATTGACTCCTTCTGGTTCCTGTTGCTGCCCCTGAGACGGGCAGTGAAGATGGGAGTGACACGGGCACATCTTTCACTGGTGGTCCAGGTTGAAACATACCCATTCCGTGCCGTGAGGGTCTTAGCGGGGCACCTATCAGGCAGGGCGCTCACAGGGGCATCCTAACTGTGGTGTCCAGAAACAGTCACAGTGTGGGGATGGGGTGCAGACGCCCCGGGGACCTTGGAGATATCTGTACCACTTGTGCTATGAGATTGGGCTCCATTTGCCAGTGTTGTCCCCAGCCTTAATCTAAGGGATGTGCGTGTTCAGAAATGTCTGAGCAGAGTTCCAAATAAGCTGCAGGGGCCAAAGCCCTGCCCGGCAGACCCTTTGCAGATGGCACAGACAGCCCCTCAGGAAGTCACACAGGACAGCCAGCATAGCACAGCACGGCTGGGTGTGAGCCCACACCGGCTCTGCTGCTTACGTGGGTGTGTGTGTGTGCTCGGTCACGTCTGACTCTGTGCAGTCTCATGGACTGCAGCCCACCCGGCTCCTCTGTCCATGGGATTTTACAGGCAAGAACGCTGGAGTGGGTTGCCATTTCCTTCTCCAGGGGATCTTCCTTGACTCAGGGATCAAACCCATGTCTCTAGCGTCTCCTGCATTGGCAGGCAGATTCTTTATAGTTTAAAATCCGAGATTCGGTCATTGAGAAGTAATGTTAATATTAACCTAACAGCACTCAGGAAGACGGAGAAAGAGATGGTTGGATGGCGTTGCCGACTCAATGGACGAGTTTGAGCAAACTCTGGGAGATAGCAGAGGACAGGCAAGCCTGGCACGCTGCCGTCCATGGGGTCGCAAAGAGTCAGACACAACTTAGCAACAGCTGAAGAACAACAGCCCTCATGCTCTTTAAACATAACCGAGCCTCTACACACTTCACTAAAAACAAAAAGAAAAAGACACTCTAAGTGCAAAATAAACGTTTCAGTAGCATCTAGTTTAGAAGTATGTGTTTGTGTGTGGCTTAGATCAAAAGATTCAATGAATGAAAACTGTGAATGAGAATGAATAAATGCTGGCTGCCTTCCAAGTATAGACCAAAATGTAGCAATCCTCATTTTTTCTCCTTTTTCTGTTTTTCAGAACCATAGGCCAGTTATTATTTATTCAAAATATTTAGCTTTTGGTGTAGGCATTAATTGCATTAACCTAAGAAATTATGTTTGCGTTAGAAAAGATTACTTCAAAATAGCTTGAAATTTATTCCCCAGAAAGGCAGTTCAAGAAATCATTTCAAAAGCTAACACCTTTATTCTATTTGGAGTTTTTCTTCAATGAGCTTTCAGTCGTGTGTGTGTTCAGTTGCCAAGTTGTGTCCAACTCTTTGCGATCCCACGGACTGCAGCACGTCAGGCCTGTCCCTCACCATCTCCCAGAGTCTGCCCAAGTTCATGTCCATTGAATTGGTGATGCCATCCAGCCCTCTTATCCTTTGTGGCCTTCTTCTCCTTAGTTAGTAGGTTAAATTTACTTTAGAAAAGGATAATTCATACAGTAAGTAAATTCCACGCTTCTTTCTTGAGAATACTGAGAAATGATGCTGTACTATATATATGTGTGTGTGTGTGTGTTTGTGTTTATGTGTGTATACACACACACACACACACACATACATATATATATATTGTTGTTGTTAAAGGATAGTTTGTTCTAGATCTGGGATATTTACTCAGGGTGGAAGATTCCTGGGGCAAAATTCTACAAGGAAAGTTTTGGAGTTGTTCTTCTTGGAGAAGAAGCACTGGAAAGAGTACATGACTGATGCCTATGACAGGGCCATTTCCGGTGACAATTCTAAATGCAAAACGTGATACAGCATATGGCAACAAAAACAGGGCTGGATAAGGAGAAACCGAGAGTCTTCTCTTCGTGCACAGAAGCAAGATATTACGAGGAGCCTTTATAAATTGGATAAACACATTTGTCGAGTTACCTAGCCGATTTCCAGATGCAGACAAATGGATTTTTAATAAATAGAAGGAAATATCATTGGGTAAACGGTACAGTGTGATTCAGCCCAGACAAGACCCAGCCACTGCTTAATGTAAAATGCACAGGCTGTTACGGGAAGGTGTACGTATCTGATCAACAAAAAAATAAATCATGGCTCTCTTATGTATGACACTCATAGTTAGGATGCAAAAGGTACAGTTTGATTCGATGATTTCATTAAAGTCTTGGTAGCTAAAGGTAAAAAAGCAATTAAACCTACTCAGAAGCACCATCCTTAGGGAACTAAATGATGTGAGGGAAGGGTAGAATGCTTTAAAACCGGTGGGATGCTTTAAAAAACAAAAGCTCTCTGAGCTCCTCTTTTCACGGAACGTTTCTGGAAAGGACATGCTTCCACGGGACTAGGCTGGGTGTCGTGTGGGGGATGCTGGGGGAAGCAAACCGGATGATGGTACTGAGCCGCTCCTGGAATGCTCCTGCAGCTGCTGAGCCGGCCTGTTCTCCTAGCTCCTGCCTGTGCCAAAGTCTAGGAGGCTGTAGGCAGTCGGCATCCTCAGTTATAGCAAGACGCCATCTCATTCCTGAGTGAGAGCTGGGAAGCATTTACAGACACTCCTGGTCCAGGTCATGGTGGGAGCAGAGACGGCCAGAGAGGAGCCGAAAGAATGAAACTGGGCAGCACCCCTGCCTCTGAGTCCTCCACCTGCCTCTCGTCTATAGAAACACTTGAGCCTGCAGACCTTTCCCACGTTTCAAAAAATACATTTAATCAGATAAGTGAGAAAATATAGAAATAAGGGAAAACAGTCAAGCAAAACAAAATAATAATAATAGTGATAGTTTAGTCACTAAACAAAGTCAGGTACCTTTAACTCCTTCTCAAAGACTATAGATGATATCCTGAGCCAAGTCCTTTGAGCTGTTTTGCAGATACTGAGACCCCCATCAGGTGGGAAAAGTTAACTGTGTGCTGCCCACAAGGATGGAGACCCCAGATCAGTTGGAACCAGGAGGTTGATGGTGCTGACTCCTGAGTGTGTATGCTGAGTTGCTCAGTCATGCCTGCCTCTTTGTGACCCCATAGACTGCAGCCCGCCAGTCTCCTCTGTCCGTGAGGATTCTCCAGGAACAATACTGGAGTGGGTTGCCACGTCCTCCTCCAGGGGATCTTCTGGACCCAGGTATTGAACCCCCCAGGTCTCCTGCATTGCAGGAAGATTCTTTACCAATTGAGCCACCATTGAAGCCTAAGAGCACTGGAGTGGGTAGTCTGTCCTTTCTCCAGAGGATCGTCCTGACCCAGGAATTGAAACGGGGTCTCCTGCATTGCAGGTGAATTCTTTATCAACTGAGCTACCAGGGAAGCCCGACTCCTGATTACCCCACCACCAACCAATCAAGAAGAATGTCGACAAGCTGATCTGCACCCCACAACTCTTCTCCCTGTCTTTAAAAACCTTTTCCTGAAAGTCATCAAGGAGTTTGTGTCTTCTGAGCACTAGCTGCTGGACTCCTTGCTTGGGATTCCCTGGTGGCTCAGATGGTAAAGCGTCTACCCGCAATGTGGGAGACCCTGGTTCAATCCCTGGGTTGGGAAGGTCCCCTGGAGAAGGAAATGGCAACCCACTCCGGTACTCTTGCCTAGAAAATTCCATGGGTGGAGGAGCCTGGTGGGCTACAGGCCATGGGTCGCAGAGTCGGACACGACTGAGCGACCTCACTTTTCCTTTACTACAATCCTGTGTACATAGATTGGCTTCACAGCACTCAGGCAAGTGGACCAAGTTTGGTTTTCCAACATGAAGATGAGAGGCATTCCCTAGTAGATGCTCGATGATTAAAAAAACAATCAATTTATTTAGCAAAGTAAGACTCCCTGCAGAGAACACATGCTCCTTGAGGCTGTCTGTTCTCCTGCATTTTCTAGATGGATTGACCTGGGTCACCTGCTGGGCCTGGGGAACTCACACCTGAGTGCTGGCTTCAGACATACAGCAAAGATTTCTTCCCCATCTTGGGAGAACCACTGAGGGGTCCTCTTCCTTTAGACAGGCTGCTGAGCTGAACAAGAGAGAACGGGTGGGAATGCTGGGCTGAACACACCCGGCCGAAAGCATGGGTGCAAACAGAGTGTATTCATTTTCACAGTTACGTTATAAAGGTTTAATATACTTCAGAGCTCAGAGTTCCAGCCAAAGCCATGCACATACATCCTACAAAAAGCTTGTCTTCTCTCTTAAATGTCTGAGAAAGGCATTACCCAAGATTTCCAGAATAGCTGTTATTGTTCAGTTGCTCAGTCATCATTTGACTCTTTGTGACCCCAGGAACTGCAGCCCGCCAGGCTTCCCTGTCTTTCACCATCTCCCAGAGTTTGCTCAAACTCATGTCCATGTCAGTGATGCCATCCAACCATCTCATCCTCTGTCGCCCCCTTCTCACCTGCCCTCAATCTTTCTCACCATCAGGGTCTTTTCCAATGGGTTAGTTCTTCACATCAGGTGGCCAAGGTACTGGAGCTTCAGCTTTAGGATCAGTCCTTCCAATGAGTATTCAGGATTGATTTCCTTTAGGATTGACTGGTTGGATCTCATCGCAGTACAAGGGACTCTGAAGAGTCTTTTCCAGCCCTTTAATTTGAAAGCCTTCTTTATTGCCCAAACGTCACATCTGTACATGACTACTGCAGAAACCATAGTTTTGACTACATAGACCTTTGTCAGCAAAGTGATGTCTCTGCTTTTTAATATGCTGTCTAGATTATTCATAGCTTCTATTCCAAGGAGCAAGTGTCTTTTAATTTCATGACTGCAGTCATCGTCCATGGTGATTTTGAAGCCCAAGAAAATAAAATCTGTCACTTTGTCCCCATCTACTTGCCATGAAGTAATGGTACTGGATGCTATGACCTTAGTTTTTGAATGTCGAGTTTTAAGCCAGCTTCTTCACTCTCCTCTTTCACCTTCACCAAGAGGCTCTCCGCTTTCTGCTGTTAGAGTGGAATCCTCAGCATAGAGTGGTTGTACACAGAGGGTTTGAAGTCTGTCAGGGGGCTTACTGCTCCACCGAATCAGATTGATCAGTGTATGCTGAGGAAGAGGTGTGCAGTGTGAGGTCTGCAGGTGTTCAGGAATAAGGTCATTGACCAGCTGTGGAACTAGCCCAGCGCTGATAGTCCAGAGACCTGCACTCCAGCCCAAAGCTCTCAGCCGCTTTCGATCGATGTTGTTTATCCAGTTGTACGGCAAGACCACTTCCGGTTTAACCTTCCACGGTTTTATTAGATGCTGGTTCTTCTCTGAGACTGGAGTTGAGGCACAACCAAGAGACACACCTTTGTGTCTCAGATACAGATTAAAAGCCAACCAAAGGCCAAGTGTCCTGACCTGGGGAGGGGATATCAACAAGCGTGTGGTCCAGCCAGGGCAGGGCATGATGGAGACAGCTCGAGAGGGGGACCCCGCTGCGAAAACTGCATCACAGGACATCGCTGTCCCCTGCCCCACGTAATCGGGCAGGCCAAGCGCATCATCACTAAACACGAAAGCCTGTTGACAGGTGTTGATGGAGACTGGGCCGGAGATCCACAGCGGGGGTGGGTCACCAGGCATGAGCAACACCTCCAAAATCGCCAGAGATTCTGGGATCTTGCTTTGGATTGGAGCTGCCGTGGAAATAGAAGCACTGTGGAGGCAAGGACCACCTTTCAAGCTTACAATGAATTGCACTTCTTAGGTGGCCAGGTTGTGCTGTGCTAAACGACATGTCAGCATGTACCAGCAAACATGATCAACGGTTTATGTAGTACCACAGATGCAAAGGAATGGCACTCGGCTAGGACAAGTTGGCCTGATCCTTTCCTAAGCATGGGTTCCTATATTAACATCTCACGCTGGGTTTTTATCTAAACCCTTGGTTAAGGTTTCCATTTCGCCATTGGACAACTGAAAACCTCCAAGGTCTTTCCTTTGGAGGCTGTGCTGGAAATCTGATAAATGATGCCTCCCACCTGATTTTGTGCCGGCATGAGATTCATCATTTCCATTTATCATCTGTCTCCCTGGTGTCAGAGCTGACTTGCTTCCTGCTTGGGTGCTGCTTTCCCCTGTGCACCAGGAGTGGTTTACAGACAGTGGGGCTGTGCTGCACCCAAGACGGTGGGAAGAGAGGACCACGCCAGCCAGCTACCCCGCATGTGGCCCCAGAGCTAGGCTCACTGGTCCTTAGAGATGACCCCCACCCCCACCCCACCACTGGAGCCAGGCTTGCTGGTTCTTAGAAACGACCCCCACCCCACTGGACCCAGGCTCGCTGGTCCTTAAAGACGCCTGCCACCCCACAAGAGCCAGACTCACTGGTCCTTAGAGACGACCCCCACCCCCACCCCGCCACTGGAGCCAGGCTCACTGGTCCTTAGAGACGATCCCCACTCCTCTGGAGCCAGGCTCACTGGTCCTTAGAGATGAGCCCCCCACCACCAGAGCCAGGCTCACTGGTCCTTAGAGACACCCCCTTCCACTGGAGCCAGACTCACTGGTCCTTAGAAATGCTGTCCCCCCACCAGAGCCAGGCTCACTGGTCCTTAGAGATGCCTCTCCCCCGCCACCAAATTCTTAACCAAATTCTTATTGGTAGCAAATGCCAGCTTAGAGGGCTGCCTTGACACCTTCCCAGTGTCCTCTTTCCCCAACCCCAGCTGGACTGAGTTGAGAAAACCAGCCTCCTGCCAGCGTTCAGAGGGTGTGAGGCAGGGATGGAGTGCCATCTCTCGTGATGGGTGCCATGTAGAAGCGGAGCCCTGGGTGGCTCTGGAGGGGCTCTACAACACAGAGGTCAGTCCCACTGTGGTCGCCAAGTCAAGGGCAGGGCCCTGGCCAGGGTAGAGACAGCAGGTAGCTTCCAGGAAGCCTTCCAGCCCGTGGCATGTCCTGTCCTCCAATGGACGCGTGTTCAGAGGCACCAGCTTCCCAGGGTTGGGGATGTGTGTGGAGGAGGTTGTGGGAAGCTGCTATAGGGTACACGGAGCTCAGCTCGGGGCTGTGATGACCTGGAGGGCTGGGGTGGGGAGGTGGGTGGGAGAGAGACGCCAGAGGGAGGGGTGATATGCATACACACAACTGATTCACCTTGTTGTACAGCAGAAACTAACATTGCAAAACAAGAATGTGTGTGTGTTAGTTCTCAGTCATGTCTGGTTCTTTGCAACCCCGTGGACTGTAGCCCTCCAGGCTCCTCTGTCCATGGGGATTCTCCAGGCCAGAATACTGGAGTGGGTTGCCATGTTCCTCCTCCAGGGGATCTTCCTGAGCCAGGGATCGAACCCAGGTCTCCTGCATTGCAGACAGATTCATTACTGTCTGAGCCACCAGGGAAGCCTTAAAGCAATTATACTCCAATTAAAAAGAGAGAGAGAGAGAGAGCCAGCTAGGCAGAGCCCACAGTGACCCGGCAGGCACTGCACTTTGTCTCTGTGCCTCTCAAGAACTGCTGTCTGTGCTCCCGGCCAGGAGCTGGGCCTCGCCGACATTAGACACCTGGACCCCTTTGATTCCGGCTGCTTCCTGTCAGGCAGCCCAGGCCCCAAGCAGTGCTCGTCCTCTCCCTGCAGCTAGCAGGCCTGGCTGTGAGCGCACCTGCCTTGCCTCGAACAGGACTAAGGGCGGCTCTGTGCAGGCAGTGATCAGGGGCCTAGAATCCTGCCTCCCTGCCTGCCAGCAGCACAGTGCCCTCCAGGCCCCCAGGCACAGAGACCACGTGATGCATCTGCAGGGCCATTGTGTGCACAAGCCTGGGTGGTGGGGGCAAGGTACACTGAGACATGACAGTTAGTGGTCATGTATGGATATGAGAGTTGGACCATAAAGAAAGCTGAGTGCCGAAGAATTGATGCTTTTGAACTGTGGTGTTGGAGAGGACTCTTGAGAGTCCCTTGGACTGCAAGGAGATCCAACCAGTCCATCCTAAAGGAAATCTGTCCTGAATATTCATTGGAAGGCCTGATATTGAAGCTGAAACCCCAATACTTTGGCCACCTGATGTGAAGAGCTGACTCATTGGAAAAGACCCTGATGCTGGGAAAGATTGAGGGCAGGAAGAGAAGGGGACTACAGAGGATGAGATGGTTGGATGGCATCACCGACTCAATGGACATGAGTTTGAGTAAACTCTGGGAGTTGGTGATGGACAGGGAGGCCTGGCATGCTGCAGTCTATGAGGTCACAAAGAGTTGGACATGACTGAGAGACTGAACTGAACTGGGACAGACAGACTCAGGGGTTTGTTCCTCCATCCTGTGTCAGCTGCATGAGGGACCCAGAGGCCTGCGGGACCAGTCCTTACTGCAGGAATAGCCTTCTTCTGTCTCATCTCAATGGGAGTAGAGTGTTCTCCCATCCCGGGCTTGGCTGTGCGCTTTTCCTTGGTGACTCTGATGCCACAATGCAGTGGGTAGAAATGCTTTGCATCTGGTGGTGGGTGAGAGGGGCCGCTTGCTCACCTGGCCCCGAGAGCTGTTCAGTGCACCGTGGGTGTGGCTGTGCTCCCGGGAGGGCTGGGCTCTGCTGTCAAATCCCAGGCAGTGCAGAGCCAGGGGCTCTGCTCCCACCCCTCACTGAACTTCTCTCCTGCCTGGACGCGCTTTCAGCAGCTCCCGCTCCTCTGCAGCAATGATCAGCGCCCTCATCCTGGCCCCGCTCCAGTCTGACCTTCTCCCTGCCATCAGTGTGATGTGGGCTTTGGAGGCAAAACCCACGTACCCAGGGGGCAGAGCATGGGGGCACACGTGTCTCATGCAGCATCTGGAGTAGCTTTGTCGCTCTCTAATTACCTTCCTCTCCCCGCTATTAAAGTAGCTTTCTTTGGCTTTTCTGGGCATATAATTCAGTTCAGTTCAGTTCAGTTGCTCAGTCGTGTCCAATTCTTTGCAACCCCATGGACTGCAGCACGCCAGTCTTCCCTGGCTATCACCCACTCCCAGAGCTTGCTCAAACTCATGTCCATCACGTCAGTGATGCCATCCAACCATCTCATCTTCTGTCGTCCACTTCTCCTCCTGCCTTCAATCTTTCCCAGCATCAGGGTCTTTTCCAATGAGTCATCTCTTCGCATCAGGTGGCCAAAGGATTGGAGTTTCAGCTTCAGCATCAGGCCTTCCAATGAATATTCAGGATGGATTTCCTTTAGGATGGACTGGTTGGATCTCCTTGGGCATATAATTGATTCAAGCTTATTGCAAAAAAATTGAGCAATGCTTTAATAAACATTGCTTACAAAGGTAGAATCATTTGAAATGTGAAAACTGTCATTATCACGAAGGGGACCATCTTTTCACAGAAACTTCTTTATATAGGGTTTCCTCTTTCTGCATTGTCTTAGAACTGGGGAACCAGAGGGCATGGCTCAGGGGGCTCCAGTGTGGAAAGCAGAGGGTGAGCAGGCTGCCTCCGGGCTTGAGTCCAGGTCAGCTGCCCTCTGCAGTCCCTCCTGCCTCCCTCTGGCCCCCAACTCCCTTCCCGAGACCCCGAGCAGCTCCTCCACTTGTGAACCCAAAGAAAAAGGACATGTTCCTTTCTAAGGGCAGGTGCTGAGCTGGGCGCTGAAAAGGAAGGGCTGAGCACCCCACTGACGAAGCCCCGGGATTAGAGGTGATCCTGCCAGGGCTCCAAGGGGACCCCACCCTCCCTCCCAGATCCCCTGGTGCCCCACAGTGGTCAGTATTGTTCCAGCTGCATCCTGGGGTTAGGTTAAAGAGAGGGTGAGATGCTTCCCTGACAGAACCTGACAACATGAAGCCATCTGTCTTGGCTCCCCCAGCACCGAGGCACCCCCCTCCCTATTGGTCAGCCTCCAGAAACACCCCAGTTCCAGCATCAGAGCTGCTGATTCACCGCTGTCCTTAGGGCGCCAGTCACGGCCAAAACCTCAGGATTCAGACTCTGGAGGGTGTCCAGCAGCCTTGGGACTTGTCTTCTGTGAGTTCAGACCCAGTATCCTGCCGTTTTGCTCCAGAGCGTTGCATCTACAAAAGTCTAATAAAGTCAGCTCCCCGTGGGGACGAATACCCGTAATGATAAGGTTATGGTTTTACAGCTCTTAGCGGGTGGGTTTCCAGGACCCAGACAGACTGGGAGAGGACTGTCTGCAGAGCTGTCTGCCCTGGGAGTGGGGCTCTAAGGAAGCGAGGGTGTGGACTGGCCCAGAGATGCTGACTCACGGAGCGAGTTCAGCTGAGCCCCCCTCCCACCCACCCCCTGCAGAGCTGTCACCCTGGGTGATCCCTCAAGCAACCACCATTGGAGGTGAGCTAGTGGGCATTCGACCACACCTAGGGGCTGCTGTTTGGGCAGAGCAGCTGTTTTCTGAAGCCAAGGGAATCACCAGGCATATTAGATTGCCCAGGATGCTTAGCAAGGTAGCCCAGGATGTATGGCTTAAACAACTGACATTTATTGCCCAGTCTGGTAAAGAATCCTCCTGCAATGCAGGAGACCAGGGTTTGATCCCTGTGTTGGGAGGATCCTCTGGAGAAGGAAAAGGCACCCCACTCCGGTATTCTTGCCTGGAAAATTCCATGGAGAGAGGAGCCTGATGGGCTAAAGTCCATGGGGCCACAGAGTTGGACACAACTGAGTGACTAACACAGTGGAGGCTGAAAGTCCAAGGTCAGAGTGTTAGAATTTTTCTCCTTTGAGGACAGGATCTGTTCCTGGCCTCTGTCCTTGGCTTTGTGGTCTCTTCATTTTATCTTTCCTCAATGCGTGTTTGTCTCTGTGCCCAGATTTCTACTTTTTATAAGAATATCAGTCATACTGAATTAGGGCTGTGATTCTGTAATATTGTAACCAGAAATTTATATTTGGTCTTCATCCCTGGTACTTGCACAGAGTTCCTAGAATGCTTGGAATTTCCTATGTGATGAGAACAACAGAGCTGTCCTCTGTTAGTCCCATGACTTTTGGAAGCACCTAAGAATGGGGGCTGGTTGTCAGGGAACCCAACCCCGTGGTTTGAAGTTGGGACTTTCAGTCCCACTTGCTGACTTCTGGGGTGGAAATGAGGAACTGGAGACTGAATCCATAGCCAATGGCCAATGATTTAATCAGTTATATCTATATCATGAAGCTTCCATAAAAATCCAAAAGGCCGGGTTGGTGAGCCACAGGTTGGTGAACACCTGGGTGAGTGCTGCCTGGAGAGGGCGTGGGAGCCTCGTGCTCTTCCCCATAGCTGCCCTAAGTGTCTCTTTCATCTGGCTATTCCCAAAGTGTATCCTTTTTATAATAAATCAGTAATCAAGTGAGTAAACAAGTTTCCTGAATTTTGTGAGCCATTTCAGCAAATTGATAGAACCCAAGTAAGAGTTCCAGAAAAACATCTACTTCTGTTTTATTGACTATGCCAAAGCTTTTGACTATGTGGATCACAACAAACTGTGGAAAATTCTTAAAGAGATGGGAGTACCAGACCATCTGACCTGCCTCCCGAGAAATCTGTATGCAGGTCAGGAAGCCACAGTTAGAACTGGACATGGAACAATATACTGGTTCCATATAGGGGAAGGAGTACGTCAAAGCTGTATATCATCACTTTGCTTATTTACCTTATATGTAGAATACATCATGAGAAATGTCAGGCTAGATGAAGCACAAGCTGGAATCAAGATTGCTGGGAAAAAGGAGATCAGTCCTGGGTGTTCATTGGAGGGACTGATGTTGAAGCTGAAACTCCAATCCTTTGGCCACCTGATGTGAAGAACTGACTCATTTGAAAAGACTCTGATGCTGGGAAAGATTAAAGGTGGGAGGAGAAGGGGATGACAGAGGATGAGATGGTTGGGTGGCATCACTGACTCAATGGACATGAGTTTGCGTGAACTCCAAGAGTTGGTGATGGACAGGGAGGCTTTATGTGCTGTAGTCCATGGGGTTGCAAAGAGTCCAACACGACTGAGCCACTGAACTGAATTCAACTGAAGGCTGGTGTCCTTGGAACCCCCAATCTACAGTTGACCAGAAGCTAGCGGGGCAGCCTGGACTTGTGATTGGCATCTGAAGTGGTTAAGGGGGATAGTCTTGTAGCACTGAGCCCTTACCCTGTAGTATCTGATGCCACTTCCAGGTAGAGAGTGTCAGAATTGAACTGAACTGTAGGATATATGGTTTGTGTCCCAGACTTGCTTTGCTGTGTGGAGTTAGCCTTGCAGGGCTTGCCTTAATGACCTCATTTTAACTAATTACATCTGTGATGACGCTCTTTCCAAATAAGATCACATTCTGAGGTCATGAGTGCATAGGATTTCAACATACGAATTTTACTGAGATTTTGTTCAACTCGTCACACCCAGGAGTGAGCCATCGCAGGTGACATCCACACAACGGAGTGGCAGAGAGGGCGTTGTGATAGTCAACTCCACAGCTTTGCTGAGAGCTTGGGAAATTCCTGACTTGTCTAAATTTTGTTTTCATTATGCAGTTGAAAGCTCTAAGCTTTGTCAAATCAGGAAAACTCTGGCTGGCTGGTACTTCTATATTACTGACATTTATCCTGTCATCTAACAGAGATGTACCATAAAAGTGCAAGTTAATTTACTCAATTCCATATTTTTTCATTTCTGAATTTGTCTTCTTTCCATTTCCCACTTGAGCTTTTAGAAAATTCTTCTATTCTGAAGCCTTATAATGTAAAATTTCATGTTACTTATTTTATAGTTTTCTCAAGTGCACAAGAAAACGTATTTTAAATTTGACCTTTAAAAGTGATTTTGAAGGGACTTCCCTGTCAGTCCAGAAGTCAAGACTTTGCACTTCTAGTACAGAGGGCATGGGTTGGATCCCTGGGCAGGGAACTAGGATCCCACATGCTGTATAGCCAAAAAAAAAAAAGAAAACTAAAATAAATAATCTGTACTGCTTGAGAAGTTTCCAACAGATTTATCAAGGTACAGTTGATATGTGATATTAAAGTGTACAGTTTGATAAATTAAAAAATGATTTTTACCATAAAATTACTATTTATTTTAATAAAAACTCAGATTATGTCATTATAATATCCTCAAAGCACCATGATGTCAAAATTTCTTAGGAAATCCACTTACAACCAAGTTATTCAGGGACGTTGTTCAGTTCAGCTCAGTTCGGTCACTCAGTCAAGTCCAACTCTTTGCGACCCCATGGACTGCAGCACTCCAGGCCTCCCTGTCCATCACCAACTCCCGGAGATTACCCAAACTCATGTCCATTGAGTTGGTAATGCCATCCAACCATCTCATCCTCTGTCATCCCCTTCTTCTCCTGCCTTCAATCTTTCCCAGCATCAGGGTCTTTTCAAATGAGTCAGCTCTTCGTATAAGGTGGCCAAAGGATTGGAGTTTCAGCTTCAGCATCAGTCCTTCCAATGAACACTCAGAACTGATTTCCTTTAGGATGGACTGGTTGGATCTCTTTGCAGTCCAAGGGACTCTCCAACACCATAGTTCAAAAGCATCAATTCTTCTGCTCTCAGCTTTCTTTATAGTCCAACTCTCACATCCATACATGACTACTGGAAAAACCATAGCCTTCACAAGACGGACCTTTGTTGGCAAAGTAATGTCTCTGCTTTTTAATATGCTGTCTAGGTTGGTCATAACTTCCTTCCAAGGAGTAAGTGTCTTTTAGTTTCGTGGGACCTTGTTCGCTGGGGCTTTGGGTGAGGGTGAAGATGGCGATTTATCAGACTTCACCCAATCCTCCATAGCAATGTCATAGAAGATGAAGCAGCAAGAGCACTGGGCAAGCAGGTGGGAGACACGGGTTCTGCTTCCTGGCTGCCAGCCACTGAGCCCCAGGGCGTGTTCTCTCCACTCTGTGTCTCCCTTTGCTCATCTTAGACCAGCAGTGGGAGCAAAGGTCCACAAGCTGTCCATCCCAGTGTGTTCCCCGAGGTGTACTGGCCCTGCCGGGGAAGCGATTCTGGCCTGGCTTTCGTTTATTCCAGCTCATCATGATTTCAATTCGACAGCAGGTGTGCTGTGAATGGGGCCGTCCTGGGTGGATTAGCCCAGAGCTGCTGAAGAGGGGTTAGCTGGCCTCAGCACTCCCCAAAAGGCCTTTGCTTCCCTGTCAGAGATCTGATGTCTCTCACCCAGCCAGAGTCTGCCTTCTCAGAATGTTCTACTGATGGAAAACATCTGACTTCAAGAAATTAGTTCCTTTGCTATTGTTCAGTTACTTAGTGGCATCTGACTCTGTGACCCCAAGGACTGCAGCCCCCAGGCTCCTCTGTCTTCCATTATCTCCCAGAGTTTGCTCAAACTCATGTCCATTGAGTTGGTGATGCCATCCGACCATCCCATCCTCTGTCATCCTCTTCTCCTCCCACCTTCAGTCTTTCCCAGCATCAGGGTTTTTTCAAATGAGTCCTCTCTTTGCATCAGGTGGCCAAAGTAATGGAGTTTCAGGTTTAGCATAAGTCCTTCCAATGAACATTCAGGACTTATTTCCTTTTGGATTGACTGATTTGATCTCCTTGAAGTCCACAGGATTTGCAGTTGAAGGGACAATAAGTTCCTGGGGAACCCCAAACTGAGAAGGGAGGGTCCCTGGCCATTCTTGTGACTTGAAAGCATCATTCACAGACGTGAGAGCGATACCCGTGTTACCAACTGTGGGCATAGGAGGCCTGAGTTTGGCCTGAGGCAGTGAGAGGGGACCTGGAAGGGGGACTCCCTCAAGTGGGAGTCCCAGGAAGAAGGCCCAGCGTAGAAGCACCTGGGAAGGCAGGATGCTGTGGCTAGCGCATGGGTGGATGTCACCCCACACTGCGCACTCTGCGCTGCTGAACAAGCCGGACCTGCAAGTGCCGTTAACATCCCCAAAGTAACAGATGTCTTATCAAGCACTCAGGGCCCATGGGAGAATGACAACATTAATAAGAGATGGAGTGGAATGAGGGGACCCTCTGCTAGCTACAGAGGTGTCAGAGCATCTGTGTTAGCAGGTCATGAAAACCTCAGTGCAGTGAATGGTCTGCTTGATGAGCTAGTCACTTGGGACCAGCGTGAGGATTAGAGCATCCATACTCAAAACAGAATGCTCAAGACAACCGGAAGTAGAGGTTCAGTTGTGTTTTAGGAAGAAGAGGTCAGGCTCACAGAAACTAACATGATGCAAGCTTCAGGGACTCACGAGCAGCATAGCTGTACCAGGTAACTGCAATCTTCTGTAGAGTTAGTTTCTTCCTTGAAGAAAGAGTTCAAATTGCCAGGTGTGAACAGGTATTTAGTTTCCTTTTTAGATGTAGGTGTGGGTTGGAAGGACTGACGGGCTTTGTGACTCAGAGGAGCCAGCTCATGGAGAAGTTGAAGACACCGTTCCTAACATCTGCTCCATCTCGATCGAGGAAACAGGTGGAGTATGAAGGTCCTAGGGATTCCAGCAGGGCTGGAATTTTCTGTGTTGGCACAAAGGACATTGGGGCTGCCTGAGACATTCAGAAAAAGATGTAGTTGTTGCTGAGTAAAATGGCAGTGTTATTTTCCAGCTTTTAGCCGTTGGCCAACTCATTGGTGAGACAAAAGGATCTTCACAAGACCAACTAGTGGGGATGAAATAATTTTCAGTTATTCTATGACTGCTGCTGCAGCTGTTCAGTCACTGAGTCGAGTCTGACTCTTTGTGATCCTGTGGACTGTAGCCCACCAGGCTCTTCTGTCCATGGGGTTTTCCAAGTAGGAATACTGGAGTGGGTTTCTATTTACTCCTCCATATTCTGTGACTACATTTCCCTTGTTATTTAGCCGTTAGGTTGAAAGAAAAGTCTTAGGTAGAGGTAGTTTGCATGAGTGTGAGGATGCATGCTAAGACCCCTCAGTTGTGTCCAACTCTTTGTGATCCTATAGACTGTAGCCACCAGGCTCCTCTGTCCATGGGATTCTCCAGGCAAGAATACTGGAGTGGGTTGCCATGCCCTCCTCCAGGGGATCTTCTTGACCCAGGGATTGAACCTGGGTCTTCTACATTACAGGCAGAGTCTTTACCACTGAGCCACTGGGAAAGCCCAGAGGTATTTTATTATACAACAAAGAACCAAGTTGAGAGCTCTAATGCTCCAGAATTGATGCTGGCTGGTGGAGGTCAGATGCTGGCAGGGAACAAGCAGCCTGCCCTGGGGAGAGCAGGAGTTTGGATTCATGTGGCTGGATGCACAAAGAGAAGCAGCCTGTCCTGCCAAGGACCATCACCAGACATGTCATGATGCAGCTGGAATCCTGCAGAAGTCCCGTTTTCCCTTCCAGATGCTCTCAGCTGTCTCCCAGTCATTGTCCTGTAACTTCTCACTTGTGGGCTGTGGCTGTTCCTTGCTGTTTGATCTGACAGTTAATTTTAGAAGGTCTCAACCTGCTTTTTTCCAGCTTCATGTTAGGAGAAAAATATGTAAGTTTGCAGGTTGAGAAAGTATGTATGGTTCTGTTCTTTTCTTGCGAAGGAAGAAAAGAAAATAGTAACTCATTACTTGCTGCAAGGAAGTTGCTTGACCTTGGTAAGATTCTGGTTTCTTCTGTGTAAAGTGAGAGTATTATAATTACACTTGTATTTAGTATTGTTAGCAGGATCACAGATAGCATTTTCAAGAAAATATTTTATGAGCTCTTCAGAATTTGACAGGTGTTAGATTTTACTTTCTCAGTTAAACCTTGATGGTTGAGGCTGTGTCTGGACTCCATCCTAACCCACCTGTTCTTCTATGGACTCCATCCTTAGGTTACAACCACCCTCTCCAGGCAGATTCTTACCACTGAGCCACCTGGCAATGCTCTTGGCAAGTGCCAGTTTGTAGCTGATAATGGTCTTGCCTTTTAGGAGAGCCGCAAACTCTAAGGAGGGATCCAGCCTCTTGCACACTACAGACACATCACGTACATTCTCAGAACAGAAGCTCTTAGGTTCTGGTGGTTCTCAAAGTAATTTGCTTCACTGAGAAGTCCACTGGTTCCTTCTAGTTTTAAAACTGCGAAAGCAAAACCTTTTACTTTCACTGAACTAATAACTAAACTATATTTTCAGTAAAACACAAGATCACCACTTTGGTGTCCCATCAGAAGCACTGCTGTTGTTGCGGCTGCTCAGTCACTCAGTCGTGTCCAACTCTTTGTGACCCCATGGACTGTAGCCCACCAGGGTCCTCTGTCCATGGGATTTCCCAAATAAAATTACTGGAATGGGTTACTGTTTTCTTCTCCAGGGGATCTTCCCCATCCAGGAATCAAACCCACATCTCCTGCACTGCAGGTGGATTCTTCACCTCTGAGCCACTGGGGAACCCCATCAGAAGCACTATTTCCATATAATTTGGGAAATTGCTTTGGTAGTGAGAATTTAAAAGAGGTGATCTCACTAGAAATGAAATAATCCACACACTGGAGACAGGGAAAGATCTGAAAAGAATTGTTAGAAATAAGAATTCCCCAGGGAGTTATCCCTATTTCAATCTCTAGAAGCTGAGATATTTCACAAAATAACTGTCTTTGGGATCCGGAAACTCAGAACAAGCTTCAGACCCCAGACTGGCTTGTAGAATTGAGGTCCAGATGTCTGTAGTTTGAAGTAAGTGGAGAGAATATAGGTCATGTGTGATATTTTGATGTATAATAAGAAATATATACTTGCTCTTCATTCTGGGTTCTGGCTCAGAGCTCTTAAAACCTTTGGAATTTCCTAAGTGATGAGAATAAAGTTGTCGTTTGCTATATCAATGAGGTGATTGTCAGGAAAACACCTAAGGATGGAGGCTGGTTGTCAGGGGACCCAAACTTGTGAATTAGAGGGTTGGATCTTTCAGGTGGTAAAGAATCCACCTCCCAATGCAGGAGACGTGGGTTCGATCCCTGAGTAGGGTTCCATCCCTGAGTAAGGTTCCATCCCTGGCTAGGGAAGACCCTCTGGAGGAGGGCATGGCAATCCACTCCAGTATTCTTGCCTTGAGAATCCTATGGACAGAAGAGACTGGAGGGCTAGAGTCCATAGGGTCACAAAGAGTCAGACACGACTGAAGCAACTTAGCAGGCACTCAGGCACTTTTCACCTGACATCTAGTGAGGAGAGACAGGCTGCAGATTGAATCAGTCACCAGTGGCCAATGATGTGATGAATTATGCTGTGCGATGAAACCACAATAAAGGAAAGGAACGGGTCCTCGGGATCTCCGATCTTTAGCAGATCAGCCAGAATGTTACCAAAAATGCAAGTTCTTGAGCCCAATGCACAGTGAGGCAAACAACACCAAACATCAGAGTTTGGAACAGAGAAAGGTTTATTAAAGGGCCATGCAAGGAGACAGGTGGGTCATGCCATAGAAACCCCACTCCCCGAAAACTCTCAGCAAAACCCTTGTCTAGAAAAGGTGAGGGAGGGGTGTGGTTAGTTGTTGCAAACTTCTTGGTGTTAGATCCTTTGTTCTGGGGGTCAGGTTGTGGTCAGGTAATGATGTTCCTGTAAATCTTTACCAGAAAGACTTTATTCTCTGTTCTTATAGGAAAGGGCCAGGTCCCAAGGCACAACTTTCACCCTCCAAGGTCCCAGTCCTGGAGTTTTGTTTTTGAGTCACTCAGTTGTGTCCAACTCTTTGCAACCCTGTGGACTGCAGCCCACCAGGCTCCTCTGCCCATGGGATTTCCCAGGTCAGCACACTGGAGTGGGTTGACACTTGCTACCCTAGGGGATCTTCCTGGCCCAGGGATTGAACCAGCATCTCCTGAACTTCTCCTGCATTGCACGTGGATTCTTTACTGCTGAGCCAACCCCAGTGCTGACTAAGAGAAGCCAGGTCTCAGTTGGCAGCTCCTCCCCCTCAGGGCTGGGTTCCCAGGTTTGGAGCAGCTGTCACTGGGGAGCAAAGCAATGAGGGGTGGGGGGCAGTTTCCGCAGACTGTGCCCCGGGCAGGCTGCCATTGCTATTAGGTCACAGGGACAGGGATGGGGAGAGGTTCACTGCTGTCTCAAGGCCTGGGCCAAGGCTGGTGGGGAACTCTGGGGAGGGCCCTGGAGCCCTGCAGGACACAGCCCCAAGTCTGTCCTCTGGACCACCCCAGCTTGCCGTCTGGCCAAGGCCAGAGGATAGGCTGGAGGGCCTTGGGTAGAAGGCTGGACCCACCTCTTTCCTCATTCTCCATCTCCCCACCAGCACTCTGCTAACTCTTGGCTGAATCCCCTCACTCACTGTCCTCACTGTCGCTCCTTGACAGTTCCTTGCTTGTGGGCGGGGACAACTACAGCCCCAACCAATGGCTGAGTGGGACCCGTTGCCTGGTAACAGGGTTCAAATAGTGGCCTTAGAGCAGTGGCTGCACTCACTGTGCTCTGTTATAAAAACTCCTGGGCTTGAGACTGGGGTTTGAGGTTAGGGGGTGGGGGTGGGGGCAGTCTTTTAGGACTGAGCCCTCAACTTGCAGGATCAGATGCTACCTCCAGGTTGAAAGTGAAAGTTGCTCAGTCATGTCCAACTCTTTGCGACCCCAAGGGCTATACAGTTCATGGAATTCTCCAGGCCAGAATACTAGAGTGGGTAGCTGTTCCCTTCTCCAGGGGATCTTCCCAACCCAGGGATTGAACCCAGGTCTCCTGCAGTGTAGGCAGATTCTTTACCAGCTAAGCCACAAGGGAAGACCAAAAATACTGGAGTGGGTGGCCTATCCCTTCTCCAGCAGATCTTCCTGATCCAGGGATGGAACCCAGGTCTCCTGCATTGTAGGAGAATTCTTTACCAGCTGAGCTACAAAGGACATCTCCAGGTTATGAATTCTAATTCAGAATAAAGTTGGATTACAGGAGACCTAGCTGATGTCTGAAAATTGCTTGCTCATCTGGGAATGATGACATTGGAATTGGGTGCAGAGTCATTTTACAACTGAATCAGAGTAGCTTGAGTTTTAGTGCCTGGCCAAGTTACCTACAAATGGGGTTCAGTTCAGTTCAGTTGCTCAGTTGTGTCTGACTCTATGACCCCATGGACTGCAGCATGCCAGGCTTCCCTGTCCATCACCAAGTACCAGAGCTTGCTCAAACTCATGTCCATTGAATCGGTGATGCCATCCAACTATCTCATCCTCTGTCATCCCCTTTTTTTTTCTGCCTTCCGTTTTTTTTTTTTTTTTCCAGCATCAGGGTCTTTTTCATTGAGTCAGTTCTTTGTATCATGTGGCCAAAGTATTGGAGCTTCAACTTCAGCATCAGTTCTTCCAATGAATAGTAGGATTGATTTCCTTTAGGACTGACTGGTTTAATCTCTTTGCAGTTCAAGGGTCTCCAACACCACAGTTCAAAAGCATCATTTCTTTGGTGCTCAGCTTTCTTTATGGTCCAACTCTCACATCCATACACGACTACTGGAAAAACTATAGGTTTGACTAGACAAATCTTTGTAGGCAAAATAATGTCTCTGCTTTTTAATAGACTTTCTAGGTTTGTCATAGCTTTTTGTTCAAGGAGTAAGTGTCTTTTAATTTCATGACTGCAGTCACTGTCTGCAGTGATTTTGGAGCCCAAGGAAATAAAGTCTATCACTGTTTCCATTGTTTCCCCATCTATTTGCCATGATGTGTTGGGGCCAGATGCCATGATGTTAGTTTTTGAATGTTGAGTTTCAAGCCAGCCTTTTCACTCTCCTCTCTCACTTTCATCAGGACGCTCTTCAGCTTCTCTTTGCTTTCTGCCACTAGCGGTGTGACCTCAGTGAAATGATTCTACCTCTCTGCGTTGTCCAGTCTCGGCGAGGCTCAGGCATGTGGACCACCCAGACAGTAGACAGTATAGGAGGACGCTCTCATCCACACAGCCTCTCCTCTTTGCCAGGTGAGTGGTGAGTGCAGGTTTGTTCCAGGAGTGTCTGTCTGGGGACCCAGGCAGACGGGTGCTAGACGTGGGGCTGGCACTCCACCGCTCTGTCACCGTCACATCACAAAGGCAGAGCAAAGATTAGGGCGATAAACGTCACCTCTTGATGAAAGGTGAAAAATCATATCGCAAAAGGACATAGACACAGGCAAAGAAATAAAAGCTAGTATTTTTGCAAGAACAACTTATTGCAAAACGTAAAACAACAAAAACCAAATGAAAAATCAAACCAAAACAAGAATTCTGGTCATAATTTAGACTTGAAAGGGTGAAAAGCAATCAGCCTTGGCCATGCTTCCTGAATCAGTGGCTCCGGACATAGTCTGTCTCCCACTGCGTTGACTATACTCTTCCAGAATTTAGGTATTGGGAGAGCTCCCCTGCTGGTAAAGAATCCGCCTGCAATGTGAGAGACCTGGGTTTGATCTCTGGGTTGGGAAGATCCCGTGGAGAAGGAAACTGCTACCCACTCCAGTATTCTGGCCTGGAGAATTCCCTGGACTATGTAGTCCAGGGGGTCGCAAAGAGTCAGACATGACTGAGTGGCTTTCACTTTCACTTTTACTTCCTGATGTGAGATTCTGCTCTCGTACATGTTCCCAGCAATGTCTTCTTGATGCCCATTGCCGATAATGGGAGAAGGATCTGGAGGGAGGTGGGGATGGAGAATCATCTGGCTTGGCTGTGTTCGAGTTTTCTTCACTTTTTTCACCAGCTGGGAATCAGTCTATACCACATGCTCCTCACTCCTGGTCTCAACGGGCTTGGAGTCCAGGGTGGCCCAGAGTTGACCCAAAGGGCTCTGGGTGGTTCCAAAACAAGGCCAATCAGTCTCAGCTTCTTCCCTTGAGGTGTGAGGATTTGAGATCACCCTGGGGTCTCCCAGGAAAGCCCCCTGACCTCGCCCCGGGGCAGCTGTGGGGTCTCACCAATTTCTTAGGTCTGCATGTGCCTGTTGCATGCGTGTCTCCGGTAACAGAACCAACTGCCTGCCAAGTGAACGGGGCACCCTCATCAGCCCATGCTTTTGTGTCTCGGCTGCCAAGAACCCTGGGAAGAACAGAATGTAACGCCACCCCTGTGCTGGCTGGCGTTATAATCACTGTGGCATCTGAGAAGACATGCTGCTTAAGGAGCCTGGACCCGGGCTGTGGAGCATCATCGGGGTGTCCCCGTTGCTTGTAGCTGAGCCGTACATACCCACACGATGTTCTGATGCAAAGGAGAAGTGAAAGAGGTACACTTTCCTTGTCAACATCAATCGAAACAAACTCCGATTTCGTGTAAGAAAACGCTAGCACGTTAAGCCGCTACTGATAGCAACAGCCTAATCTGCACACTGGGCGGGCGACCACTGAAAAAATCAGAGATCTGTTTGGTGTAAAAAAAATAATTCATAGGAGATGTCTTCCTAACGTTCATCACAAAATTGAGATGGGACAATAATTTTTTTAAAAAGAGAACTGTAAAACCAGGAAGAGTATTGGAGGCATTTCTTTAAACCTGTGCGAGTTGGGATGACACTTCACCCCCCACGGAGACCTCAGTAACTCCATGTAACAAAGAAAAGTTTTTTGCTTGAAGCCGGGAGCCGTGTGTTACCTGGGCACCTCTCAGATCTGGACAAGGAGCTCGTTAACCCTCACACCAGGCCGGTGAGCACAGAGGCAGGAGGCACGTCTATCGGCTTTACAGATGAACCCGTCAGATCCCAGAGTCATCACACAGGGGCCCTGCAAGCGGCCTGAGACCTGCCGTCCAAGGTCAAATGCTTTCCAGTTGCTCCAGTGTGACCCCATCACCAGAGAGGACACGGGGGAGTGGATGAAAAAGCAGCTCCAATCAGGCTTTCGGGGCCCCGAGAGCTGGCACCTTTGGGGCCCACTGCACCCTGGAAGGCTATAATGAGCCCCTTGGAAGCGGAGGTATCTGGTCCTTCTCCATCAATCTGATCTTTTAAAGTGTAAGACTTCAGGGCTTCCCTGGTGGTCCAATGGTGAAGAATCCACCTGCCAATGCAGGAGACCCGGGTTCCACCGCTGATCCAGGGAGAACCCGCACACCATGGAGCAGCTAAGCCTGTGGGCCCCAACCACTGAGCCTGTGCCCTAGAACCTGGGGGGGCGAATCTACCGGGGCCCTGTGCCGTGACTCGAAGCCTGTGCCCTAGAGCCCATTCTCTGCAGCTGCAGCGAGAAGCCCGTGCACCACGATTAGAATGTAGCCCCGTTTGCCGCAGCTGGAGGAAGCCCGCGTGCAGCAGTGAGGACCCAGCATGCAGCCAAAAGAAATACATAAATGAAATTTATTAAAAAATAAATAAAATGTGAGACTTCAGAAGTGAGACTTTCAAAGCGATGAGGAATATAAATGATACTATTTTTTTTTTTTTTTTAAGAAAAAAGGCCCACTTCTGCTTTCAAAGGCCACCTCGCTTGCTCAATGTCACACAAGCATCTGGGACGAGCTCAGCGGCCGTGAGGTTGCCCCTTCCCACGGCTGGGGTGTGTTTGCCCCTGTCGGGGTGCTAAGGTGGCCCCAGAATGGACAGGATGAGGTGCACCCAGTGACGATACAGGGGACCCTAAGGAGGTGTGGGCGGGCTGCCTTCTGGGGCCTGAATCTGGCAGGCCACTGATGCCTGCATGCCCTCCCTGCTCAGAGGAAAGCCATTCACTGCTATCCACTGTTTGCTGTGGTGGGTCCAGCTCCCACTGAGGCTCTCAGGCTGTGCCAGGGGGCCTGGGCCAGCCTCCCGGCTTCCAGGGTGGATGGAGGAGTGAGTACCAGGCAGGCTGGCTTTGTCAGAAACCATCCAGAGGGCTATGCAGGGGAGGAGACAGCCTTGCCTTTCTGGTTTTTATCTCACTGGTTGTGGGTGTGTGAGAATAGGCAGGTGGATGGATGCTCTCTGGAGCAGGTGGGCCGTGGGCAAAAGGATTCCTGCTGTGGAAGCAGGACCATCCGTCCATCCCAGGGGGTGCGTGTTGGGTTCAGACTCCCTGTGTCTCTCTGCCTCCAAAGCTGGATGGGTCTGCACTCACTCCAGATGTTTCCCTACCCTCCTGGATGGTGGGCTCTGGACCTGCGCCATCTCTGGAGTAAGAAAGAGCAAAAAGATGTAAACATGCCCAGAAATACCACTGTCGAGTCATAATGATCGCTGTCTCTATCTCTGCCTGACCCAGGCTCTCCCCTTCTGTTTCTGAATCCCTTGGTCTCCTTACAATGGTTTACAAAGTGTTTGAAAGGAAGGATTGGACCAGCCAACATACAGAATATACCATGAAGTGTCTCCTTAAGGCTCGTAGCCTTCAATTGGTTTTCTCTTCTTTTCCCAAAAGAAAAATAAGTCAATCAGCTGACACATTACAACCAATGAGACTCTGGTCGCTTCTTTGTGAACCCTACCTTCTCTCTTGGAACTGGAGGTAGTTTCCAGGATGTCAGGGGTAGGGGGTGGGGTTTCCTACCAGCCCAGGGAACGGGGTGGGGAGGATGGTCCCACCAGCTCAGGGATGGAGGGTGAGAGGGTAACAGGCAGGAAGGCCAGGGGTCTCTTTCTGTGGTTCAGCAACAAACTGTCAGGGGGTTCCTACCAGCCCAGGGATGGTGGGGGGGGAGGTTCCTACCAAGCTAGGAATTGGGGGCGGAGTCCTACCAGCTCAGGGATGGTGGGGGTCCTACCAGCTCAGGGGTAGGGGGTCCGTGGACTGCAGCACGCAGGGCTCCTCTGTCCTCCACTATCTCCCACTCACCTTCATGTCCATTGAGTCGGTGATGCCATCCAACCATCTCATCCTCTGTCGCCTCTTTCTCCTTTGGCTTCAGTCTTTCCCAACATCAGCGTCTTCCCCCCTCTCTGACTTCCATGGCTTTTCTTTAGAGCTAAACCAGTCTTTTTTATTTCTACTTTTCTGCCTATTGCTCTGCCCCTCCGCCAGTCACATGGATTTCCAGCAGAGCCCCCCCTCAAAGGGAGGCAGGCTGGGGACCGGCTGGCGAGGAGGAGGCCCAGAGACGTGGCGGGCCATGTGTCCTGGGGGCAGCTCGGAGGAGGCTCCGCTGACCACCTAGCTGAGCTGAGACCCATCCCGTGTACTCGGGCTGGTCCTTGGGCTGATACTCGAGTTGTTCCCAGAGCTGTGTTAATTGGGATTAGAGGGAGGAGAGAAGCCCCAGCAAGTGCTTTCTGAACAGTGTGTTAGTCGCTCAGTCCTGTCTGACTCTTAGTGTCCTCACGAACTGTAGCCCTCCAGGCTCCTCTCTGTCCATGGGATTCTCTGGGCAAGCATACTGGAGTGGGCTGCCATTCCCTTCCCCAGGGGATCTTCCTGACCTAGGAATCAAACCCAGGTCTCCTGCATTGCAGGCGGACTGTTTGCCTTCTGAGCTGCCATAGGAGTCCTGAACAGAGAGACGGTTCCTAAGCTCAAAGTCCCCATCCTGCTATTTTGAGAACCCAAATGGACAAGTTGCTAGAGCTGCAGCCTGTTTCAGCTGGATCGATGACTGTCGTTTTGTGAAATGGGGGTGGCCATGTTCACTACCCCACTGCTAAGTGCTATAAGTCTTTACTGGGGGGAAAGAGGCCGAGTGGAGAAAAGATCATCTTGCATCATGGACTGCAAGGAGATCCAACCAGTCCATCCTGAAGGAAATCAGTCGTGGATATTCATTGGAGGGACTGATGCTGAAGCTGAAACTCCAGTCCTTTGGCCACCTGATACAAAGAACTGACTCATTGGAAAAGGCTCTGATGCTGGGAAAGGCTGAAGGCAGGAAGAGAAGGGGACGACAGAGGATGAGATGGTTGGATGGCATCACTGACTCAATGGACATGAGTTTGAGCAAGTTCTGGGAGTTGGTGATGGACAGGAAGGCCTGGCATGCTGCAGTCCATGGGTTCGCAAAGGGTGGGACATGAATGAGCAACTGAATTGAACTGGATGATCTTTATTAAGTTGTTTGGGACTGGATAGCATATTCATCAGATTATTCAATCTAAAATGTATTTCATTTCCTCAGCATGGCAGACAATTCCCCCTTTTTTACAATGGTTGAGGAATTTAATATCGAAGGGATTTCACTTGGCAGTTTGCATCTGTGAAAATTCAGCTCAGAGCTGAGGTGCATAAAAGGGAGAAAAAGACAAGGCTGTTCAACTCAGCAAATGAAACAAGAAATCTTGCTGAGTCTCAGGAGTTTATATGTAGCACAGAGCATGTCAATCAGAGCACCCCCCCGACCCCCCGCCCGCCACCAAGAGCCCTCGATGCCCCACCCCTACCTTTTATAGCAGCGAGAGCACATGTGCACTTGTGCAGTTTAGTGGGAAGGATGTTGTTTGCAGATGAACAGGCTGATTTCTTTGTGTTCAGCTTCAGCTGCCAGCTTTCAATGAGGCAGTAACTCCTGTCTTTCAGGGCTACATGGAGATGCAGCAGAGTCAGGCTGGGCCATGAAGGAGAGGCAGGGACCCTCTTGCCCTGAGTTCTGAGCGTCAACGCAAGCTTGTACCTACCGGCCATGCAGGAGATGTCTCCACGGCTGCTCTTTGGAGTAACAAGGAATGGCATCTGAGGTATACGGGCTTCCCAGGTGGCTCAGCGGTAGGGAATCCACCTGCAATGCAGGGAGAAATGGGTTTGATCCCTGGGTCAGGAAGATCCCCTGGAGAAGGAAATGGCAACCCACTGCAGTATTCTTGCCTGGACAATCCCATGGACAAAGGAAATTGGCAGGCTACAATCCATGGGGTCACGAAGTGTCAGACATGACTGAGCGCTTGCACACACACACACACACACACACACACCTGATGTACATAGAGGAATGAATTTCAGTTCAACAAACCAACAGAAAAAATTCCTCTAAATGCTTTCAGTGTTGGGGGCGTTTGGGAGGTGTTAGAAAAAGGAATAACGGCAAAATAGAGAGATGGACCACTTGTCTAATTGAAGGAAGCCTTGAAAACAGACTCAGGACCAGCATTTTAGTGTTCAGGTGGTAAGCTGGACCATGTGACTTATTAACACTTTGAATGGTCACTGTTGCTTTCCCCATTGAAGCAAATTAGAATTTTCTACCTTTTTTCCATATTGAATGAAGACTTTTATTTTTTTTCACTCAGAATATTTAACATAACTGCTAAGCTTTCTTACTCCTAATAATGACTCTAAAAGCAGAAATACACTCTGATAAGTCCTTGACTTTTAAAACTTACAGTTACTGTCAATGAATGGCATAGTCCCTAGCCCCCGCATTCTGCCTCCGTAAAGAAGTTATTGCTGATTCTGATCTTGTCCTTGAAATATTTAAGTTAATTAAAAGAATGCGAATGAAGCCCATCTCTCCAGCTCGGTGCTGTTAATTACAAAGGTATTCAATATGCCAGTGCAAATGGCATTCTGCTAGTGCTTAATTAAAATAAATACAGAAATTTAAATGAACAAAACAGATTTTGGCACTGGTCTGCAGTTACGGGGCCAGATTTTATGTGCGGATATAACGCCAGCGGAGGAATACATCTTTACTCTTTGCTTTTAATGGATTGGCATCTGGCCAGAAGCGGGGCATGCAGCCTGCCGTGCCATCCTCCAAGTCTGCAGGGGTTGCCGGGCCCACCTTCCTCACCCCCACTCCCCTGGACTCCCCCACTTCGGCAGCTTCTGGGAAACACTCCAGATTTTAGCGGAGGAAAGAGAGCTTGCTTCTCCAAGAGATCTTTCCTCAATACCAAATGGGAAGAGCAATTATTTATTTCCCACCTTTCATGAGAAGCTCTGAGACGTTTTCCAGACAGGAACTCATTCATTTGCCCAGTCCCCTCCAGGCAGGCAACTGGAAAGGGCGCCTGTTCCAGACTGACTGGGCAGGAATTGGAAGAGGTGCCTGGAATAAACCTCTTTCTTGGGATGCTGTCCCCGCCCCCACCGATTCCATGCCTGCAGGAACGAATCTGGGGGTGGAGAGTTCCCCTTTGCGCCATCCATCAGGGTGGTGCTGATAATCAGCTTGATGCTGCTGATCCAACGAATGGGCTGTCTATTCACAGCTTCCCGAGTGTCTTAGAACCTCCGTTTGCATATGAACAGTAACAGTGGTGTCTGAGACTTCCTAGATGCCGCCTAGTGGGGGTTACAAGCCGGGACCTCAGGTTAGCGGGGTTGTGGACGTGGCCGCTACCCAAACGCATTTCATTACTTTTGTATACACCACAGCATTTATTCTAAATCAGTGATGTGCCTATGTGGTCAGTTGCTTCAGTCATATCCGACTCTTTGTGACCCTATGGACTGCCGTCTGCCAGACTCCTCTGTCACTGAGATTCTCCAGGCAACAATACTGGAGTGGGTTGCCATGCCCTCTTCTTCCAGGGGATCTTCCCAACCCAGGGATGAAATCCACATCTTCTTTATCTCCTGCATTGCAGGCGTATTCATTATCACTGAGCCACCAGCGATGCCCAAAACAGGTGTAATTCCATCCAATTTAAAGACTACACTGAGTGCTTTGTCATAGGAATGAATTTTTTTTTTTTAGTTAGAAGTGATAGAAACCCACAAGACTAGTTTACAAGAAAGAGTGAGTCACCAGGAGCTCCCCGGTGCCAGAGGAGCAGCAAGAAGCAGAAATTCTGCAGGAGCTGGAGGGCAGAGAGCCTCGAAGGACCCCTCTTGCAGCCCTGATGTCTGCCTCTGCCTGTGGGTCTGTCCCCCGCCACACTCCCCTCCTCCTCTCACTCTCTCAGCCCCTGCCTCCAGCATCCCTGTGAATGAGGGCACCTGTGCACTCAGGCTACAACTTCAGCCACTGCCAGAGGCCATCAGATGTGGCCTCTGGTCCTCAGTAACAAGAACAGTAACTGACTGCTGCCTGAGTGGAGGCATCAAAGAGTTTCTTCTCAACTTGAAGTTTCAAGTCTGTTGATTTTATGCCTCCATTGCAGGCCTTTCATGATGATAGTTTCTGGGAAGAAATCTGTAAAATGAGGAGTCCGACTTGACAGGCGTGGGTCAGTCACATCCATGTTTCCTGGAAAAACAAGATTCTTCAATGATCAAATTCAGTATTTTCAAAATTATCAACAGGGAGGGGGGGCGGCAAAAATAATGGCAATAAAACTGTGACATGAGTCATCAGGCTAATTATATTCAGGGTGTCCTTTGTCGGAGGTGCTAGTGGTAAAGAAGCTGCCTGCCAATGCAGGAGATGAGAGTTCGATCCCTGGGTCGGGGAGATCTCCTGGAGGAGAAAAATGGCAACCCATTGCAGTGTTCTTGCCTGGGAAATCCCATGGACAGAGGAGTCTGGCTGGCTATAGTCCATGGGTTTGCAAAGAGTCAGAGACGACTGAAGCGACTTAGCATGCGCCTGGGGACAGGGCAGCTACAGACACGGCCAGTCCTATGCCAATCGTTTGGGGGAAGGAAGAGGGGTCCCTCAAGGGGCTGCTGCTCTCAGAAGAAGGGACCGCAGATGATGGCAGTGAGAGAGGCCCATGATGAGGATACAACATGTGTGTGTTAGTTGCTCAATCCCCTCTGACTCTTGGCAACTCCATGGACTGTAGCTCGCCAGTCTCCTCTGTCCATGGAATTCCCCAGGCAAGAATACTGGAGCGGGTTGCCATTCCCTTCTCCAGGGGATCTTCCCCACCCAGGGATGGAAACTGAGTCTCCCACATTGCAAGGAGATTCTTTACTGTCTGAGCCATCAGAGAAGCCCGTGATGAGCACGCCTACCTGAGTGCAAAGCACAGAGCTGGGGGAGCAAGGGTAGAATGGAGAATGAGGTGTAGGATCCACGCGGGAGAACTGAGTGTCACATGAACCAAGTGATCCAATAACTTGTAGCTTTAATCTGAGACCTGAACTGAGCCTGAGAGGCAGACTCTGTGGATCCCAGTCCCGTGAGTGAGTGACACGTGTTTATTCCTGAATGCGTTCCTGTGAGACGCTCCCAGGTGTCCTGTGGGGGAGTGAGACACCTCCCCGGATGAGGGGACAACATGAAGAAGTGGCAAGTCACGACACACACTGGGGGGCAAAGGTTCTGACCTGCAGGGCTGCGAGGGCAGCAGAGAGGAGGGGACTCCAGGGGGAAGGATGGTTTGAGAAGGGGTGACAAGAGGAAGGAGCCTGCGGATCGCCTGGAAGGAAATGACGAGCTGCGGTTTGGGTGTGCGGGAAAATGGCAAAGCACCGAGGCCTGGGGCAGCGTAAACCACAGCTCCGGAGGCTGCAATTCCAAGATCAGCAGCGGGCAGGGCTGGTTTCTCTGCAGTCCTGTGTCCCTGGCGTGTAGATGCCTCCCAATAGGTCTTCTCTCCGTGTGGTCCCGCCCCTGGTCTCTCTCCATGTCCTCATCTCCTTCTCTTATAAGGATGCTGGCTGCATTGGATTGGTGCCCACCGCAATGACCTCACTTTAACCGACTCTCCTCTGTAACTGCCCCACCTCCAAACACAGCCACATTCCAAGGCACTAGGGTGGGCGCTTCAAAACACAGGTTTCATAATTCAGTCCATAACATGACGGAACTGGACACTGTGCTGGGGTTCCTTTTAGAGCACATGGAACATCGCAGCGAGAGTTTGTCTGTTACCTTAATAAGCAGCTGTGATCAGACTTGATCCCTAAGATAGTCAATGGGCAGATTGCAAACAGGACCAGTGGTGGGTTAGACTGAAACGAGAGGCAGACAGGAAGATGCCTCCTTTTAGTCTTACTTTTAATGTTGCTGAATGGAAAGGTTCAGGCTAGGCTCACAGACCCGTCTTCTAGTTGGCAATCCCTGCTTCTGGGTCTAGTGAACTTGCCAGCATCTAAGACGTTCCAGGAGCATGTGGGTAGGAAACGGAGAGTTAAGGACTGTAAATGGGGGTGCAGGGCCCCTTGTGGCCAAGCCAGCAAGTATAGGGACCACAGACACAGGGGCCAAGGATTTAGGTTCATGGCAGAGAAAAGCTCTGGCAGTCTGCGGGGCTGGGGCGCTGAACATCTTGGAGCTGGACCCCAGGAGGACGCTGCCTGGTCCTGGGTTGGGTCCTGGTGACCGGGGACAGCCTCGGTGGGTGGTGAGAGCCCCCCCTTGAGGCTACACTGCAGTCGTCTAAGGACTCCAGCTTCTCCCCACTCCATCCAAGGAGTCCTCACCCCATCGCTCCTTCTCCTCTGGATCCCTGGTGCTCCTGCCCTTTGTCTGACCATGGAGACAGGTATTTTCTCAGTGCAGAAGGAAGAAACATTCTTGTTTACAGCCTCGTCTGCGCAGGGCTGCAGTAAACCCAATCCTTTTTCTGAAGAATGTGTAATTAGCGCCGGGTTTGGCAGCAGGCTTCTCAGCCCTGATTAAAGACACTGGAGGCGATGGTGAGGGGATCAGGCTCTCTCTCGCCCTCTCCCAGAGCTGCTCATTAGAGATGCTGGGAGGAACCGGCCGTCATCAACATCCTTGATGTAAGACACACGGTCGGGGCCACGGAGAGGCCTTGCAGCCCGCGCTAATGGGGGAATTAGGAGGCTGACATTTGGTGTCTGCAATTCACTCTGTGACTCACACTCATCCACTTGCAATCTGATGGCCAGAACCAGACAGCGTGCTCTAAGCCCGGCTGCCTGTATTTCTCCTTCCCCTCTTGTGTGTTTTCCTACCATCTAAAAATACTTCAGTGCATGGTATCATTTTAGGGAGTTTCATTATTTAGTCATATCTAAATAACTTCCCCAGTGGCTCAAACAGTAAAGAATCCGCCTGCAATGTGGGAGACCCGAGTTTCATCCCTGGATTGGGAAGATCCCCTCGAGGAGGACATGGCAACCCACTCCAGTATTCTTGTCTGGAAAATTCCATGGACAGAGGGAGCCTGGTGGGCCACAGTTCTATGGGGTCACAAACAGCTAGACACGACTGAGTAGCTAACACACACATCAAAATAGCATTTAAGTAGGGCTATAAAAATGGCAGAGATTAGAGGTGAAACCTGTAATTGAAATAGAAAAACACACGTTCATCTAGTGCATTTGCCCAAGTAAACATAAACACGGGTTTAGGAGACACCAAGACCAAGATAAAAAGGCAGTGGTTAGTCTTTTCAGCTGCTTCTGCTCCAACTGTTAATGGGATGATGGCCAGTGCAGCAGGAGGGAAGACACGTCGGTTGGCCTGGAGGAAGCAAACTAGCATGTGTGTGGCAGTTGGCGAGGACTCAGGACAGCACCTGAGGAAACGCTTAGCGTGGTGACGCAGGCTGTGTGTGCTGCGGGCATCCAGGGACCCGGACACGGCGGGAGAAGGGAGGCATTTCAGCCTGGAGGATGCTGTGAAGAAAGCGGCAGTGTGACTGTGTGGGGAGCGAGGGGCGGGGCTGCGCAGGACACGCGGCTTCCTTATGGTGGTAGGCCGGTGGGTAGAGGGAAGGGGGACCGACGCCCCGAGAGCCCGGAGCTCAGGGGAGGCTGGCCCAGTGCAGGGAGACGTCAGAGGCCTGGACTCCAGGGGCAGCACTGGAGTGCGGTGGGGGAGACAGATGACATGTGCTTCCTCGTGACAGTCAACAGACTGTGGTTTGGGTCTAGACTCTGTGCTTGTGGTAGGACTTCAAAGCTCCCAGAAATGTCTCTTGTGAGTGTTCCCACAATCTCTGCCTTGGAAGGCACAAAGGGTCCTTCAGGATTTGGGTCTTCACGTTGCCTCGCCTGTCTGCGTGCGTGCTTAGTCAGTGTCCAGCCCTTTGCAATCCCATGTAGCCCTCTGTAGCCCTCCAGGCTCCTCTGTCCATAGGATTTTCCAGGCCAGAATACTGGAGTGGGTTGCCATTTCCTCCTCCAGGGGATCTTCCCAACCCAGGGGTCGAACCCGTGTCTCCTGCATTGGCAGGCAGGTTCTTTACCATTGTGTCACTGTTAACATTTGGAGCAGTAGATTGTGAATGAAGGTGACCCTCCATGCTGTGGGTGGGCCTGGCCTAATCAGCTGAGGGCCTTACGAGAAAAGCCTGGTGACCCCTAAGGAGAATGGAATCTGCCTCCTGATCGAGCACCTTTAAATTTCAGCTGCAGTATCTGCTCTCTTCTGGGTCTCCAGCCTTCTGCCTGCCCTAAAGGTTTCAGACCTGCCGGCCTCACAGACCCCCTGCTCTCATGGAGATATCGTAGGTGGGGGCCCATGGGATACGAACAGATAATGCATTACTTGGTGTGCACTCTGGTGCTGAGCCCTCTGGACAGACATGCAGGTGAGACAGGTGAGGAGTACCAGGGCTGACTGGGGGCAGGGGGCAGGGGGATGGCTGCTTCGTAGACTGTAGGCAGGAAAGGCCCTGATAATACGGTGACGTGAAAACACTGGCCTGAAGGAAGTGGGATAGGGAGAAAGTCAGGACGGTATATATGATGGATGCAGTAATTTTACAAAGCACTCCGAGGAATCTGATCAGAAGGTGTTTCACTTTGCAAGGGTCTTCTCTGAAATAGCACATCAGCCAAAGGCCAGTTGAATCATCAGTATCTCCAATCTGTTCATTTTCTTTCTTTCTGATGTTTTGCTTGATGTGTCTCATGATCCTTGCTGTCTAGTTATTTCAAGGATGGCAGGAGGAGTTCCTATATCCTGATGGCTGGTGAGAGTGCCTCTGCTGTGGAGTGTGGAAATCTGGCCCCTGAATATGAAAACTTCTGGAGAGTTCTGTGTATGGGGGGAGGACTTTGACTGATGGGCTTACTTTGGAGTAAGTGAGGGGATGGCTGACTTTGAAGAAAGGGTTAATTCATCTGTTTGTTTATCTATCCACTTGTCCATTCACCCATCCATCCATCTGTCCATCTTTTCCATCCATCCATCCATCATCCATCCATCCATCTGTCCATCTTATCCATCAATTCATCCATCATCCATCCATCCATCTGTCCATCTTATCCATCCATTCATCCAC
The DNA here is from genome assembly GCF_055505025.1 of Bos grunniens. NCBI lineage: Eukaryota > Metazoa > Chordata > Mammalia > Artiodactyla > Bovidae > Bos > Bos grunniens. The sequence continues at coordinate 4,907,919 of NC_141184.1, read as the reverse complement.
CTATCATTCATCCATCCATCCATTCATTCATCTGTCAGCGTGTCCATCCATTCCCTATGCATCTATTGCACCTACTTTGCCTGGAGGAGCAAATGCTGGGGCCCTGTGTTCACCAAAACCTGAGGATGAGGAGCAGGGAGTTTGAGGGCCAACTCAAGCAAATATTTCATGGTTATGCTTTCAATTCTTCTGTCCTCCAAACCTATTTTCGGTTCCCCTTTCATACCCATCCATAATCCCTGCCATCTTTGGGTCCAGAGCTTCTCTTGGGTTCTGAATATGACAGATTATCCCCCTTTGGGGGCATGATATGTGAGATATGATATAAGATATGTGCTGTGGCATGAGATTGGAACCAAACTCCCTGGGTACCCAGTCCTGTGACCTCAGACAAGTGACGTCACCTCTCTGTGACTCCAGCTCCTCAATGACAAGTGGAGATAGCAGCCCACTGATGCTTCAGGGTTGCTGTGAACACTGGATGTGAAATGCGTGTCAAAGGTTTACTCCTGGGCTGAGCACATGAGCCCCACTCAACGCGTGCTAGCTGACATTATGGTCATTGTGATCATTGTCCTTAGAACGGTTGTTATTTTTATTCTCTGCTCTATCCAGTTTCTGTGAATTTCAGAGAATGATTTTTTCTCTAATTTATCAGTTTTTAAGCTTCTTGGAATATGTTGAAATTTCTCATTTGTTGACAAGTCTCTTTCTGTTCTCTTTGCCGTTGTGAGTTATTTCTCTTTCTCTTTTGTCCTTTTCTTCCCTCTCCACCCCGCCTCTCCCACCCCCATCTCTGTCTTTCTGGTAATCATTTTGCTTTCATTTTATTGATGTCTCAGTAGGAAGAGGAGAGACGAAGGTAGGTGCTTGGTCACCTTTTCTTATTTTTGGGAGTTCCAAGTCACCTAAGATGATTGGGCCCTTTTCATTAAAAAGGTGGAATAGCTTCTCTTTGAGCGGTGTGCTGGGGGGGGCACTGAGCTCTACAACAACCAGGCTTCTTCCTCAACAGCCCCGCCTGCTCCGCACTCTGTCTGAGCTTTACGAAAGCTGTCATCTTGCGTCAGCTGTTTCCACCGGGCCCATAGATCATTGCAACATATTTGAGCGTCTTGAGACGTTCAAAGCGTTTTCATATAGCATACTTTTCATTACCAAGTTGAAGGTTAAATCACAATAATAACTGACCCACCACAGACAATATGTCTGCACAGATAATATATCCCAGTACAACACTATTCCCATTTGCAGGTTAAGGAACTGCGTTGCACCAAGTCGCTCCTTATTCCATGAATTTTAGCTGGAAAACAGGAAAAGCCAATCATGCCACTGATTTGCAGAGTAGTTGAGAGGTTTCATGGAAGAAAAGGAAGTTAGATCCTTGGGTCCTCAGCAGCATACCATAATCACACTGGAAGCAAAACTGTGTGACGAGAACTCCCCTGTTCCCTGCTAATGTTGACCCTCTGCCCTCAACAGTCCTGTCATGGCCACCTCCCCAGCCCCCCCGCCCCGCCGTTCCCACAGCTCTGCGCCAGACGGCTCTCCTGCACTGGGCTCCCAGGGGATGGGCTCCCAGGGGGATGTGCTTTGTTGAGCTCTGCCTGCGATGAGGCCGACAGTTCCCCAGGTCAGGGGGTGACCCTCGTGTGTCAGCAACGTGTGTGTTGCAGAGTCACACGTGCCTGCTGGCTTCTGGGCTCCCTGTCCACACATGTGTATTTTAAAGACTTTTATGGTTCAGAGGAGAACTTAGTTGGGGGGAATGACCTTCTTCTGTGAGTCAGATGGGGAAAGAAAGGCAGTGCTAGGAAGCCGGGAGGAAGTCTCCAGTCTTTCCCTAAACAAATGGTGCATCAGCAAAGACACTTCTGCCTCACGTTCATTATCTACTCTTATGTGACAAACACTGGTAAAACAACCCTGACCTTGGTTTCTGTGTTGGGAATTCAGGAATGGTTCAGTTGGGAATTCAGGAGTGATTCAGTTGGGAATTTCTGGCTTGCAGTGTTTCATGAAATCGTGGTCAGACGGTCCCTGTGGAGGGGTCACCTCAAAAGCTTCTTCACTCACATATTGGTGTCTGGGCTGGGGGCACCCTGACAGCTGGGGCCCCTCAGGCATTGGTGATCTCTCCATATAGCCTTTCTAGCACAGCCAAGCTGAGGTACTTACCCTGAGGGAGAGACAGACAGACAAGGAAGTGGATCTGTGTGGCTTTTCATGGCCTGGCCCCGGACGTCACAACCACCATTGATACCACATTTAACTTGAGACATTTGTGAATATACTCCCAAGTATGGCACTAGTCCATAGCGTCGGACACGACTGAGTGACCAACAGTTATGGCACTAGGCGTAAAGAACCCGCCTGCCAGTGCAGGAGAGTTAAGAGACAAGGGTTCAATTGGGTTGAAGATCCCCTGGAGGAGGGAATGGCAGCCCACTCCAGTATTCCTGCCTGAAGAATCCCATGGACTGAGGAATCTGGAGGGCTATGGTCCATGGGATTGCACAGAGTCAGACACGACTGAAGCAACTTACTGCAAACAGAGAGAGGGGAGAATCGAGTCTAACTCTCTTGATAAAACAAAAGTTCTGGAAGAGCACCTTTGGAAATTGGAAATCACGTTGTAGCCATTTTTGGAAAACATTAATATCTGCTTACCTTTCGGTCTTCCTCTTTTTTGATAAAGGTAAAAAGGTAATTTTTCTTTAAAAAGTGGTTGATTTCTGGTATTTTTCACAATAGCAGATCCCCTGGTCTGCTGACCAGCAACCTCAGGTCACTACTGAGTCCCTGTACTTTGGCTGCAGATGAGGGTCAGCTTTTCCATCTCTGAAGTCAAAAGATGAAACCCTGGTCTCAGCAGGAGCCAGGAAGCCTGCCAGGAGAGAACAGAAGCATCCCGTGAGAACACAGTCAGGACACATCTTCTTGTTTCAACATTCTCCTTAAAGGATTGAATGTTAGATGTCCCTGGTTGATCCAGAGGCTCTGCAGGTCATGTTGACCAAAGATGGTTTCCTCCCACATGGCTACCTGAGGGTGCCAATGGTAATCACTCTCTGTGGATCAGAGGAATGAAAGTTAATAATTCCAACAAGAATAAAGTTGGTCCTATGGCCTGTATCCTTAAGTATGCCCATGGGATAGACACCCACTGTCCCTCAGCAGGACCCCAGATGGGCAGGACTTGGACAAGAGGGCCTTTTGGGAGTCAGTTATTGTAAAGACAGAGGCAGGACAGCCAGCTGAACCCTACTTAACCCTGGTCTAGTTACAGTACCTGGAGTTTGAGCCTTTGTACCTTTACTCTCCAGACTCTAGAAACCTCCAAGGCTCTCTGGGCCAGAGTCATGGGGATGTGCTGGAACGTGGGAGGGAAATTTGGTGGAGAGTAAAAGTGGTGAGAGTGGGCATCCTTGTCTTGTTTCTGATCTTAGAGGACATGATTTCAGGTTTTCATCACTGAATATGTTGCTGCTAAGTTGCTTCAGTCATGTCCAACTCTTTACGACCCCATGGACCATAGACCACTAGGCTCCTCTGTCCATGGGATTCTCCAGGCAAGAATACTGGAGTGGGTTCCATGCCCTCCTCCAGGGAATCTTCTTGATCCAGGGATCGAACCTGCACCTCTTAAGTGTCCTCTGTCGTTCAGTTCAGTTCATTTCAGTTCAGTTCAGTTGCTCAGTCGTGTCTGACTCTTTATGACCCTATGAATCGCAGCACGCCAGGCCTCCCTGTCCATCACCAACTCCCGGAGTTCACTCAAACTCACGTCCATCGAGTCGGTGATGCCATCCAGCCATCTCATCCTCTGTTGTCCCCTTCTCCTCCTGCCCCCAATCCCTCCCAGCATCAGAGTCTTTTCCAATGAGTCAGCTCTTCGCATGAGGTGGTCAAAGTACTGGAGTTTCAGCTTTAGCATCATTCCTTCCAAAGAAATCCCAGGGCTGATCTCCTTCAGAATGGACTGGTTGGATCTCCTTACAGTCCAAGGGACTCTCAAGAGTCTTCGCCAACACCACAGTTCAAAACCATCAGTTCTTCGGTGCTCTGCCTTCTTCGCAGTCCAACTCTCACATCCATACGCTATAGGCGGGTTCTTTACCACTAGCGCCGCCTGGCCTTTATGATGTTGAGGTACGTTCCCTCTATACCTGCTTTCTGGGTAAAGTATTCTTGGTTGTTGTTTTTTCCTTTTTATCAGTTTCAATATATTGCATCACTTCTTTTTAGCCTGCAAAGTTTTTGCTGAAAAGTCAGTGGGGAGTCTTATGAAAGTTCCCTTGTATGTAACTTGTGGATTTTCCTTGCTGCTTTTAGTATTCTATCTTTAAGTTTTGCCATTTTAATGACAGTGTGTTTTGATGTGTTCCTCTTCGGGTTCATCATGTTTGAGACTCCCTTTGTTTCCTGGACTTGGATGTCTGTGTCCTTTCCCAGGTTAGGAAGTTTTCAGCTATTTCATTTTCACGTATTTTCTTGGCTCCTTTCTCTCTTTTCTCCTTCTATGACCCCCAAAACGTGAATGCTAGTATACCTGATGCTGTTCCAAAGATCTCCTAAACTGTCCTCATTTCATTTTATCCTTTTTTCTTTTCTTCTGTTCAGCATCCATGATTTCGGTGTCTCCAACCTTTGGCTCGCCGGTTCATTCCTCTGTATCGTTTGGTCAACTATTGGTTCCTTCTAGAGCAGGACTCACCAGCCTCCAGGATCTAAAGCCTGACAATCTGAGGTGGAGCCAATGTAGTAATGATAGAAACAAAGGGCACAATGATTGTACTGTGCTTGAATCATACCTCCCTCCCAAGTCCATGGAAAAACTGTCTTGCACAAAACAGGTCCCTGGTGCCAAAAAGGCTGGGGACTGCTGTTCTAGGGTATTTTGCATTTCAGTTATTGTATTATATTCTTCTTCATTAGTTTTATTATTCTTTGTATTTCCTGAAAATCAAAGTGTTAGTTGCTCAGTCGCAGCCAACTCTTTGTGGCCCCATGAACTGTAGCCCACCAGGCTCCTCTGCACATGAGATTTCCCAGGCAAGAATACTGGGGTGGGTTGCCATTTCCTTCTCCAGGGGATCTGCCCAACCCAGGGATTGGACCTGGGTCTCCTGCATTGCAAGAAGGCTCTTTACCCTTTGAGTCGCCAGGGAGTCCCTTCTTCACCACTAGCGCCACCTATTTAGAGTCTTTTCTGGTTTTGAATTCAGTCTCGGATGCAGGGTGAGTTTCTTCTCTGAAGACAAGATCCAAAGGGCCCTGCCATCCTTGCCCCCTCCACACCAGGGTTCCACCGCTGGCCGCCCTGGACTTTGTGAGCCCTGGTGTCTCGCCCTGGTTCTGATGGGAGCTCGGCATATCCATACCCCGACTCCATCTCCAGGTTCGGTCTCTTAATAGATGATGCTGCAAGGAAAGTCAATTGGTTTCAGCAAGCAGTACGGTGTACCAAATGGAAGGCTGGATTTCAGTTTTCAAGTCGGCTGTGCAGACCACAACGTGGCATAATCCTGCCCTGATTAATTAAAGGCTAAATCTCCTATTCTCTGGTTAAACACAGGAAGACCGACTAGCAAGGACACTCCCGTCAGGGCAGATGCTCTGGTCCAGAGAAGGACAGGCAGAGGTCATTCTTTGTTGGACACCGGCCAGCTCTCGTGCAGAGGGACTGGCCCTGGGATGCAGGCTCGGTATCACCTCACTGGCCCAGAGGCCACCAGGCACAGGCCGGAGGATCACAGCCACTCAGCCCTCCCTGGGCCCAGAGGTGGAGGCAGGGGTGGTTTCAACCAGTGGGAACAAGAGACACGGGCCACAGATCAGAGGGCTGAGACCTCAGGGGCCTGGAATGCCTAAGTGCGGGGAGTCAACAGGGGTGATGGCTGGGAAGATCCTGGTCTTGGCAGAGCTGCACAGAGCGATGGCCCTGGTGCTCAGCTGAGAGCAGGGCTGCCCGCTCTATCCTCAGAATGCAGGAGAACAGCGGGAGCGGGGCACCGATGGGGTGAAGCCAGGATAGGCTGTGCTGTTGATCAGCTGTGTCTGACTCTCTGTGACCCCAAGGACTGCAGCACGCCAGGCTTCCCTACCCTTCACCGTCTCCCGGAGCCTGCTCAAACTCACGTTCGTTGAGTTGGTGATGCCAGCCAACCGTCTTGGATTTCCTGGGGCCCTGGGAACTGCTAACCTCACTGCACTGACAGCCAGACTCTTGTGTGGGCACAGTTCGAGTATGTCCTGATTACAGCAGAGCACTAAGGCCACGTCACATTATCTTTATTCTGAAAGAGCAGTTTTGCTCCTTCTTCTCTCGCCATCAAATCTTTTTCTGGGGATGTTTGCTCTGGCTGGATCCAAGTTGCCCGTAATCTCCCAGGACACTGACCTTTCCACTAATGTCGGAAGCTCCCTCTGATAGCAGGAGATTCAAAAAGAGAACAAACCATTTCAACGTGGATTTACTAAGACTCAAAACAGGGCCATTATCGCACATTAATTCTGAACGCCTCCCCTCCTCTGACTCGGGAGGGAATTTATCTTCTCTGGCAGCAGAGCTGGGCTGTGTTCCCACACAATTCATCACCCTCCCTACCTGCCAGGGCATTTTCCAAGTTGTTTTTTTTTTTTCTTCCAAACGCAGCACCTCTTTCTGGATGGAGGCTGAGCATTCCCCCCTAGCTATCTTGCCACTCATTTATTCAGACCAAATTTTCTGTCCTTTGTATCTGTCCAGTTCTGAAATTTAGATTTATCTGTTCCGTTCCTGGGAAAGAAATTGCCCTTGTCAACATTGTTTAGAAGAGTTTGGGGGTAGCAGGTGGATATGAGTCCCTGCTTCAGGGTGTGGGAGGTTGTGCCGTCTCCAGGGAAGGGTCCCAGCACCACGCGGATAGATTCCCAAGCTTTCCTGTGACACCCACACAGATCATTTCATTACCCAGCATTTACATCTGAAAACATTTCAGGTAAAGGTGATTCTAATGCTTTTTCATCCCCACATCCAATTTTTTTTTTCCCTTTTTATCTTAGAATTACACTCATGGATATCACCCTATGGGCTTCCCTGATAGCTCAGTTGGTAAAGAATTCACCCGCAATGCAGGAGACCCTGGTTCAATTCCTGGGTCAGGAAGATCCCCTGGAGAAGGAATAGACTACCCACTCCAGTATTCTTGGGCTTCCCTTGTGGCTCAGCTGGTAAAGAATCTGCCTGCAATGCAGGGGACCTGGGTTCAATCCCTGGGTCAGGAAGATCCCCTGGAGAAGGGAAAGGCACCCACTCCAGTGTGCTGGCCTGGAGAATTCCCTGGATTGTATAGTCCACGTTTGTAAGACAGTATGTCCATAATTTTCTCCCAGAGCATCTATATCCATCTTCTGTATCGCTTGGGCTCAAACCTTGGTATATGGACACCTCTTACCTTAGCCCTTTATGTTAAGGGAAATGTCAATGTACAGTCAACAGAGCTGTTGACTCAGCCCCTTTGCTTGTCAGTCCTCTCTTCCCTTCCAGGCAGTTGGAGCAACCTGTGGCTTTGCACACATTTATTTCATCAGCATTGTGTGTCCCTCTGTCAGAGCTGCATCCACCAGGTCGGCACGTCCTGCATCCACAGCCTCATTTGCTGCACAGCCAGGCTCCTTCGCCCTCTGGGGTGACGTGGCGGCTTTTCCTCCCCTGTCTGAGCTGGTTGCACTCTCTTCCTGGATCTTCCCATCTCTCTACCCAGAGACTTCGGGACCCCAGGGTTAATTGTTACACAACAGAGAAAAACCAAGTCTGACTCTTTGCGGCCCCATGGACTGCAGCCCATCAGGCTCCTCTGTCCATGGGATTCTCCAGACAAGAATACTGAAGTGGGTTGCCATTTCCTTCTCCAAGGAATCTTCCAGACCCAGGGATAGAACCTAGGTCTCCTGCATTGGTGGTGGATTCTTTACCATCTGAGACTTCAGGAAAACCCCCCAAAACTGGAGTGTGATCCTCAGAGGACCAGAGGGGTGGAATGGGAAGGGGGAGGGGTGGAGCAATTTCCTGTTGTGCAATGCTGTGTAATAGCCAAAGTGAAAGTCGCTCAGTCGTACCCAACTCTTTGTGACCCCATGGACTATACCGTCCATGGAATTCTCCAGGCAGGAATACTGGAGTGGGTAGCCTTTCACTTCTCCAGGTGATCTTCCCAACCCAGGGATCAAACCCAGGTCTTCCGCGTTGCAGGTGGATTCTTTACCAGCTGAGCCATCAGAGAAGCCCACAGTGTGTAATGAAGCCTCACAAATAAAATAAAACTCACAACTCATGCCGTTTCAGGGTGAGGAAAGTTATGGGAAGGTGAATGCTGCTAATGACAACCATGGGGTTGCAGTAACCCCCTTACTTCTCTCCGCTTCAGATGCACCCCAATAGCTCTGTGTTGCTCCCCAGACGCTCCCAGTCCTAGGTGATCTGTCCTTCCCTCCAGTGGATCTGGGTCCGACTGGGGGAACAGACATGGTTCCCAGGTGGATTAGGCAGAGCTGCTGCCAGGCTGGACCTCTGGGCCCTGGCCTCTCTGCAGCAGGGGGACACTCTGGAATGCCCTCTGGCTTCTCCCAAACCCCCGTGAGCCCCAAAGGAAGCAAGCCTCCATGTGTGCTCAGCCAGCCCTTCCTGCTTCCCTGCTGCACTGACTCCTGAGCCAGGACCTGTTAAGACAGAGTCTTAGCTTCTGTCTGTCGGGCTCTCACTCGTGGCCTCCTTGTGTTACAAGCAACGGGCTCCCTTTGTTTTACTGGCACTGCCTGGTGTGACCAGGTGACACCTGGAAAATCTCAGGAGGCTGCAACTCTGCTCTCTATGGGTTTGGCTGCAAGTTGGCTGGGTGCATTTCATCCTCTCTTCTTTGCTTGGTGCTTCCCTCGTGGCTCAGCTGGTAAAAAAAATAAGCCTGCAGAGCAGGAGACCCTGGTTCGATCCCTGAGTTGGGGAAGATTCCTTGGAGAAGGGAAGGGCTACCCACTCCAGTATTCTGGCCCGGAGAATCCCATAGACTGTATAGTCCATGGGGTTGCAAAGAGTCAGACACGACTGAACGACTTTCACTTTCTTTCACAGGCATTCTTGTTATGTAAACTTGGAACACTGAGACCTTTATAAATGTCACTATGCCAACAAATCTACACAAGTATCGCCATCTCTTTACTATGTGTCTAAAGATTTTTTAATTAATACTTTATATATACCATGTATCTACCATTAGCATTTTAAAGAGTTGCCAAAATAGGGAGCCTTCGATGCTGGAAAAATGACCCTATAAACAAGTCTCCTCCACATGGGTTTTGCTCTGGAAGGGATGACCACAGCCCATGTGTTTGTATGAGAACTGGCCTCACACGGGACAAGGGGCTAACTCAAAACTAGAGCAGATCTTGACTAATCACATAGATAAAGGGGGCCAGAAGCGTGGACAACCCAAAGCCATGAATAGTAAAAAGTATTTTATGCGTCCAGTTGAAATATTTACTTTGCGTTTGCAACTGGTGAGTGTTTCTCACTCTACTCCATGTAAAGAGACTGATTGACTCCCCTGTGGGTAAAGATGCTGGGTGTCACGGGCCCAGGAGGGTTCTGAGGGTGCTCTGCAGGGCGGGAGAGGAGGCAGCAGCAATTTCCATAGGAGGAGGCAGCTCTGGCTCCCGGGACGCTTTCCCGGGATGTGAGAGCGTCATTTGGAGGTGCTTACACTCTGCTCTTCCCTGCCCCGCCTGGACATTTCTCTCATCCAAAGAAACACTGGCAGGCATGGTGTGGCCAAAGCCTAGGAAGGTGCTCTGGGGCTTTCTCCCTGACCCGTCTGTCTTCACCAGCAGAAGAAGATGCTGAGTCAGCCCTGGTCCCAGCAAGAGAATGAGAGATGCGCGGAGCCCAGCTGGAAATCCACCAACCCACGGGTATATGAAGGTAAGTAAATGCTTGTTGTCAGGGTTTTTTTTGTGCTGGTTATACAGTATTATTATGGCCAAAGGTGACTGACGGGCTTCCCAGGGAGCACTAGAGGTAAAGAACCCACCTGCCAATGCAGGCGACCTAAGAGACGGGGGTTCAATCCCTGGGTTGAGAAGACCCCTTGCAGGAGGGCATGGCAACCCACTCCAGAATTCTTGCCTGGAGAATCCCATGGACAAAGGAGCCTGGCAGGTTACGGTCCATAGGGTCGCAAAGAGCTGGACACGACTGAAGGGACTCAGTCCACACGCATGGAGGTGACTGATAATATTTCCCCACCATGGAGTTTTCCCTTAAAACTATACCAAGACACTCTGCTGTCTTCCTTTCCTCATTCTTTCAACACACCCTTTACCCCCGCTCCTTTACTGCAGGGCTTTAGGTGCTGGGTAGGGAGGAGATACTATGGAGACGACCGAGGTGATACTTTTGCTGCGTGAGGAATGCACTCTCTTGCTGGGCACTGGGCTCCAGGGGTGGACGGAACTTAATAAGCCATGAGGCAGTGCAGCTGAGCACTCAGGTATCACACGGGCATCGCCCCTGCTCCACCTAACGGCAGTGGGGACTTGAGTCAATTACTGGATATCTCTAAGACCCAATCTTCTCATCCACAGAATAGCGATAATTACACCAATCTTACAGGGCTTTTGTGAGGATTCAATGAGCCAAGGTAGATGCGCGTAAAACACTCAGCACAGCTCCTGGCCCTTGGAAACTGCTCAGTGTGGCGGCTGGGAAATGACTGCAACAGAACACGCTGAGTCCAGCCGGTGGAAGGGACGCTGCTTGAGCGTCCACCTGAGCGTTTGGTGAAGGAGACTGTGACACCCGGAGCAGCTGACGCTGCGGAGTGATGGGTGTTTTCATCTAAACGCCTCCTCATCTTCTACAGACTGTGAGTCCTTTCAAGTTTCCTTGTGTGACAACAGCTATCTATAGCCTGGACCACTGAGCTCCCAGGTGCGTGGCCACGTGGATGAATCTCACAGCTACTTTTCAATCCTGCACACATCGTATTTCACAACAGGAGGCTGAAGCCAGCAAGTGTTCCCCCTCTGCTCTACGGAGCGCAGTCAGCCTTGGTTAAAAGTGCAATCCACTCCAGCCCTGCCTCCCTGGATGCAATGAGAATGAACTTCTACAGATGAAATAAGAATGAACTTCTACAGAAAGCCTATTTGTCACACACGAAATTGGAAAACCAGATGAACACCTGGTGGTCGGTGCATGAGCTTTATTTCGTAATGAGGGATCTGGCTTTGCTGTCTTGTTCAGTCACTCGGTCAGGTCTGACTCTGTGCCCCCGTGGACTGCAGCATGCCAGGCTTCCCTGTCCTTCTCTATCTCCTGGAGTTTGCTCAAACTCATGTCCATTGAGTAATGCCATCCAGCCATCTTGTCCTCTGTTACTCCCTTCTCCTCCCGCCTTCAATCTTTCCCAGCATCAGGGTCTTTTCCAATGAGCCGGCTCTTCATATCAGGTGGCCAAAGTTTTGGAGTTTCAGCTTCAGCATCAGTCCTTCCAATGAATATTCAGGGTTGATTTCCTTTAGGATTCACTGGTTTGATCTCCTTTCTGTCCAAGGGACTTTCAAGAGTCTTTTCCAACACCACAGTTCAAAAGCATCAATTCTTTGTCTCTCAGCCTTCTTTATGGCCCAACTCTTAACTGTGTGTTTTGAAGAAGCTGTCTTGCTTTATGATGACATTACTAATTGTTATAAACTCTCTGAGTGCCATATGTGAGAAGTGGAAAAATTGCTTAAAATCACTGGATCTTTCTATCATTTCACTGATGCTTCTTGGTTTATCTGTGAGAAGAGGGAGCACAGTCTGCAATTGCTCCCTAAAGATGAACTACTTTTCATCTTTGTTCATTATATAATGAGCCATTCAGTTTGACAGACAGCGACAGGATCTTCCAATATTGAAGGCAGTCATTGTTCTGCAGGATAAAAGGTTGACCTTGAGATGTTCTGTGACCTCAAGTTCTGCCCGGAGTCTTGTGTCCTGGATTGTGTTTCCTAGGAAGCACCTCTGAGATGGAGAAGCTCTGTGTGCGGACAGCTGATTGGGAAGCCCTTTGGGGACCCACATCTGAAGGGGAGGAAGGCTGAAGGGTTGGGCAGAATGGGGTGCTGGAGAGTTATGCAGTCACAACACAGGCCTCAGTGGATCCTGGGGGCAGGTCTGGAGCAGAGAAGGTCCTTTTCTTTGGTCTCATATCACAGCGGATGCTGTCTGCAGCCATGGAATGAAAAGATGCTTGCTCTTTGAAAGAAAAGCTATGAAAAACATAGACAGCATATTAAAAAGCAGAGACATTACTTTGCCAATAAAAGTCCATATAGTCAAAGCTATGGTTTTTCCATTAGTCATGTATGAGTGTGAGAGTTGGACCATAAAGAAGGTTGAGCACCAAAGAACTGATGTCTGAGGGTCCCTTGGACAGCAAGGAGATCAAACCAGTCAATCCTAAAGGAAATCAATCTGGAATATTCACTGGAAGGACTGATGCTGAAGCTAAAGCTCCAATACTTTGGCCACCTGACACGAAGAGCCAACTCATTGGAAAAGACCCTGATGCTGGGAAAGACTGAAGGCAGGAGGAGAAGGGGACGACAGAGGACAAGATGGTTGGATGGCATCACTGACTCAATGGACATGAGTTTGAGTAAGCTCCAGGAGATGGTGAAGGGCAGGGAAGCCTGGCGTGCTGCAGTCCATAGAGTTGCAAAGAGTTGGACATGACTTAGTGACTGAACAGCAACAAACATTTGGAGGAGAGGGCTGGGCCTTGGTCCTGCTTCCTGCCCAGTCATTGTTCATGGGCCATCCCTGGGAGTGAGACATGACTATGAACGAGCTGTCTTTTTTCAGCCAAAAGCAAGTTCCAAAGGCAGACTCTGCTGCCAGCTGCCAGCTGCCACCATCCCAGGAGTGACATGGCTGTTCACTGTAGCCTGGCGTGTTATGATGCAAGCATGATAAGCATGTCTCCCAGAGGAGATCTGGGGGCCTCGAAGCCGGAGAAGAATTTCCTTGGAAAGGCCTAATAAGGGCCAGCTTCTGAGATGGGCCCAGGACCCTGAGAACTGTTTTTTCATGTCCCATACCCTGAGTGCAGGCTTCTCAGGGGGCACTGGTGCTGAAGAACACGGTGTCAGGAAGATCCCCTGGAGGAGGCAATGGCAACTCACTCCAGTCTTTTTGCCTGGAGAATCCCACAGACAGAGGAGTCTGGCGGGCTACAGTCCATGGGGTTGCACAGAGTCAGACAGGACTGAATCGACTTAGCACGCACCACACACATGCCCTGAGCAACCGTGGAGACAGAGCTAGTGGAGGAGAGAGCATCCTGGAGAGGCGGAAGGAGACCGGACGTAGAGAGACGTGAAAAGCCCACTCAGAGTGAAGCGATGGGGCCAGAGCAGGGTGTCAGCCCTGGGCAGGGGGAAGCAGAGAAACGAGTTAGCTGGGGATTCTGGAGCCCTGGGTACAAAACACACCAAGTAGAAAAGATGGGATTGGAAAGATGGGTGGAGGTAGAGTGGCTAAAGCACTCACATGCCTGACTTAATGGTTTGGGATCCGTGTGACCCCAAAGCAGAGTTGTTCAAGGTTTTGAACCTGGAAGACCATGACCCAGAAGGGCGTTGGAGTGGCAAGAGTCGTCAGCACAAAATGGTCCAAAGCTCTAGCGGTGTTCCAGTTAGGGAACAACACATACTTCAAGTCTCCATTTGAGTGCCCTGAGGATAGTAAAATCCCAGACTCTGGTCTTGATGGCAAATGCCATCTATCTTCTGAAGTCATGAAGAATTAAATACCAAACAGGTACAGACTGCAGACGTGTACTCCAGTCTCAAAAGAACAGACTCTGCAGCACTGGTAGAATGGCTGATAAGCAGCTTTTGTTTTGGAAAAGGGTATTTTTTTCCCACTCTGAGTGTGGAAGAGAATATGATGAAAGCCAGTGAGATGGGAAGATGTGTTCTCCACTCATTTTGGGACTGTGAAGCCAATATTGATGACTGTCATTAATTAATCAATTAAACCATTAATTTATTGAGTCATTGGCAATAAAAAGCATAATGATGTATATCTGCCAAAGTGAAAGTAAAGTGTTAGTCGCTTAGTCGTCTCCAGCTCTTTGCTACCCCATGGATTGTAGCCCACCAGGCTCCTCTGACCATGGAATTCTCCAGGCCAGAATACTGGAGTGGGTAGACATTTGCTTTTCCAGGGGATGGGTCTCCTGCATTCCAGGCAGATTTTTTATCATTTGAGCCACCAGGGAAGCCCAAATGATTTGCAGTCTCACTAAAGACAATAATTCAGCAATTGAATACAAAGAAACTCCATTAATTTGTTTTAACTTACCAAAGCAGTTAATTAGAAAGTAGAATAATTAGTCAGAAATCGATACTAATCAAAGCATGAGTTGCAGCAAGAAAGATGCCCAAGGAAGCACATGACAAAGTCATTGCCAAAGGACGAATTGTTGATAAAACTAAGTAATCTAGTTTCTAATATATTTTATGGCAAAAGGGGGATTTTCACTCTTTAATCTCATAAAATACCAGAAAGAATAATAATAATTGGAAAGCACTTTTCAAAATAAAATGCAAATTTCTATTTAAATGCTTGAAAACTAAGACGTCAGCCACCTATTTAATAGTAAAACTTTAAACCGTTGGTGTGTGTGTGCTCGGTTGGTGAGTCATGTCCAACTCTGTGTGACCTCACAGACTGTACACCACCAGGCTCCTCTGTCCACGGAATTCTCCAGGCAAGAACGCTGGAGTGGGTAGGTAGCCACTTCCTACTCCAGGATAAACTCCAATCCCGTATTCGCAGGTGAGTTCATCACCACTGAGCCACCTGGGAAGCATTAAAGAAATAAAGTTATCCTCTAAATTAATTTGGATCGCATACCCTTTATACACCAAAGCTGCCTGCCCTGTGGGAGGCGGTTGCTGAATTGCACGCAGTGCCGCCTGAGGATCTTAGAGTTTCAGCCTCTCCCAGTGATCGCTTACGGTGATGGTGTTGGAGTCACGATCTCCGAAGAAGAAGCTTTAGCTTCGGGACCAAGGACCAGGCTTGATCACTCCAGAGCTTTTATGTAGCAGGGTTTTATTAAAGTGAAAAGGGACAGGGAAAGCTTCTGACACAGACACCAGAAGAGGGAGAGTGTCCCCACTCACCAGTCTTACCAGGGCCTTACATACTTTTCCCAGACCCACTCCCACAACATACAACTTAAATTAACAAGATGAGAACTAACAGTAGAAAGGTCTGACCAGACCCAGCAGAAAAAAAAAAAAAAGTTTGTCCTTTTCTCCTCCTTGAGAGCCTCAGACCCCTTCCTCCTAGTAGGGAACCCTGGACTTCTTATCAGCCTACCTAGTAACTGACTCTGTCACCAGGACCCTGGTTACAAAGAGATGGCACAGGGTTCCACCAGCCCAACCACAGGGGACTGATCAGCTTGCGACAAAACCCCAAACCCATTTCTAGGTGGAAGCAGAAGCAGGCAGGAACTGGAGGGACCTCCAATCTGAAAAGGAGAAAACTGTATTTCTGGGGTTAAAAAGTCTGTGACCCTCTGGGACAGCTGTGTCACGGACAGAAAGAAGATGGGAACTTCCCTAACCGAGTTAGAAAAAATGGAAGCCTTAAAATTAAAAATAAAGACATATTTTAAATTTCTCTCTCCCTACTCTTTCCCCTTCAGTAACTAAAAGATTGTTTTCTATGCCTGTGAATCTTTTCTGCTTTGTGAATAAATTCACTGGATCCGGATCACTTTATTTTTTTTTAGATTCCACAAGTAAATGATATCATATGATATTTGTCTTTCTCGGTACAGATATACACACTATAAATAAAATAGATAAACAACAGGACCTACTGTGTAGCATAGGGAGCTATATTCAATATCATATAACAAACTGTAATGGAAAAGAATCCGAGAAAGAATATGTATGTATAACAGAATCACTTGGCTGTGCCCCGAAACTAACAACATTGTAAATCAACTATACTCTAGTAAAAATTAAAAAAAAAATACAATAGAAAATAAGTACACATTTTTATAATATAAAATTTTTGAAAAGTTTGTAAATCCTGTGATATTGTATACTGAATAAATAGAGATTAGTTTGAGTTAACCAACATCTGGGTTATAAATATTCGTATCTTCCTAACATGGCTTTCTGTATCCCTGTGAGATAGAATCTCTATCTGCAGCATAAATGTGAGGAAGCTGAAGTAAGAGCAGGCAGCACAGTCCTCCAGACACAGAGCCGAGATGCACCCCCTCCCAGCTGAGCCTCAGTGTTTGGACGTGGGTATGTACATGGTCGTGTCCGAGTCTTTTCGACCCTATGAACCGTAGCCTGCCAGGCTCCTCTGTCCATGCAATTGTCCAGGCGAGAATCCTGGAGCGGGTTGCCGTTTCCTCTTCCAAAGGATCTTCCCTACCCAGGGATCCAACCCGCGTCTCCTGCATCTTCTGCATTGGCAGGCGGATTCTTTACCATTGAGCCACTGGGGAAATCCTAAAATAGCATGATGGGCTTTGTAAATCAAACAGCTCCAAAGACAAATGGGTGAAGATCTGAATCACAAATCCAGAGGAGAGCAAAGCAAAATGATTTAGAAGCCTGTGAAGAGATCAAATTCACCAACCTCAGGGGAATGCAAATTAGCTTAGAAATCAACCCCACTTTACCCACATCTGACATCCAAACCCACAAAGCACCAGGGACCCACTGCTGGGGCAGGTGTAGAGAGTGTGAGAAGGGCCTTTCTGATGGGCTATGAGGGTGCCTCCTTTGTTGAGGGCTGTTACAGCTCACTAACTGGTGTCTGTCACCTGGAGACCCAGTTCCCAGGTGTGAACGCAGGACTTTTGCAGGCACATATGGACAAATGTATTATTTTGAGGTGGCAAATCTGATCAGCATCGAATTGCCCATTGGTAGCGGAATTTCTGAATGGTTGAATAATTCCTGATGTATGCACTGCATAAGTTAGTACGTGGCTGCTAAATTCAGTAGCAGGTACATCGATGGGTTGGGAAGATTTCTACAAAGTACCATGGAGGTGGGAAGGTGAGCTGCAGAGAAACCTGTATGTTTTTATTTCTGTAAACAAGTGATGCATATTTTCTCTGTGTTCTTGCAACTGCCTTACTCTGAACGCAGTGTTGCAACCTGATTCCTCAGGTGGGAAGAGAGAGAGCTTCCATAGTTGGGGGGAGGGGGAAGAATAGGAAAATAAGAGAGAAAGACTGTCCTTTAAATTAGGATAATAGTACAATCCAGGGCTTCCCTGGTGGCTCAGATGGTAAAAAAAAATCTGCCTGCAATGCAGGAGACATGGGTTCAGCCCCTGAGTTGGGAAGATCCCCTGGAGGAGGGCATGGCAACCCAGTCCAGTATTCTTGCCTGGAGAATCCCAAGGACAGAAGATCCTGGCGGGTTATGGCCCAAAGGGTCTCAAAGAGTCAGACACAATGGAAGCGACTTAGCACGCATGCACACATAGTCACAGAACATAGATATTTTTTAAGCCGTTATTTTTTTAATAACAGAAGCTCGAGCTAGAAAGTTGTGGAATGCCATGACTCATAAAAAAGTACATTTTGCTGCAAGTCATCTCATCTTTGTTCTGTGCACGTGTGTTCCAAACATCGGGTTTCTTCTGCTCCCAGAGGGCAGCTGTCTCTGAAATCTGGGCAAAGCAGGATGAACTCTTGGTGTCACAGCCCAGGAGACCCCTGACACTCTGGCAGACTCCTTCCAGAGAGGGACAACTTGACAAGACAGCCATCTGTTCCCGCAGCTCCTGGTGGGTCTGCAGGACAGTGCCCGTTGCTGGGACCCCAGCCCAATAGAGGATGCTGCTTCTCGCTGCTTGTGTCTCCGTGGGGATGGGGTGCAAGAGGGGAGAGGTTCCCTCCCTCACGGGCAGCAGTGCCCTTTAAATTCACCAAGACTGTCAGTCTGAGCTGCATCTTCATGCTTGTCTGTTTGTAACTCTTCAGCCGCTAAGAACAAGCCCACAAACAATCTTTCAAGGTCAGGTATTGATTTTCAGTCTAAACAGTAAATCTATATTGAAGAAGAAATGGTGCCTTATTAATCAGGCCTCCCCCATCTCTTCCCATGTCTACTAGAATAATACAGTCATCATGCCATGCTTGCTTTCTGCCTCCTGTATTGTCCAGTAAGGCCCGGCTGAATTCTCTAATGACCCTGAGTTCCTTGCCTGGAGAGCCTGGATTAGTGGGTCTCAGGCAGGGGGTGCAGAATCCAATTTGTAACACGTCATGGACGTGGGTTATTTTCTTTAACAAAAAACATTTTACAGTTAGATTTTCTTTTCACTTGCCATAAGTTCAACATCTCTTAACATACAGAGGACTTTGACTAGAAGTGCTTGTGCACACCTACTTGCATGCACATATACACTCACATTCTTACATATTCACACTCGAGTGCAGTGCACGCACATGTATGTTCGCACCCACGCCTGCCCCTTACCTTGAATGTCATATCTCATTTCAGCCACAGGAACCTGTTCCTAGGCTGCTGGGTGAATGTTGAACTCAACACCCAAACTGACTTCTCCTGATCCACTCCCAGGAGCGACGGATGACATGGCCAACTGTTTCCACTGGCCCCCTGTGTGCTGTGCTGTGCTAAGTCACTTCAGTCGTGTCTGACTCTTTGCGACCCCATGGACTGTAGCCCTCCAGGCTCCTCTGCCCATGAAATTCTCCAGGCAAGAATACTGGAGTGGGTAGCCGCTCCCTTCTCCAGGGGATCTTCCCGACCCAAGGTCGGAATGCAGGTCTACTGCATTGCAGGTGGATTCTTCACCTCTGAGCCACCAGGGAAGCCCCACCACTTGCCCCCTAGCCACGGTTTGCTTTGAAACAGAAGCATCCCCATTCCCCCAGCAATGCCTCTCCCATGTTGCTAACAGGCAGTGGAGCCTGATGCAAATCAAGCGCAGATGGAAGCTCATGCTTCAGAGTTGCCACAGGGAGCATAAAGGGGCCTGTGTTCACATAATCTGGCGCTTATATTTTGCGTGCGGGGCTGCTGATGGAAACCTGTTTGGGGGTTTCCAATCTAAAGACCAACAGGACTTCTGCTTTTGAGATAAAGGAGAAGCTAGCTGCCTTCAAACTTTCCTTCTGCTGTCTCTGGGGAACACTGTGATTTGCATTTTAGATGTAAATTCATGTAAATCAGCACTTAATTTCAGATGAAATTTGACCATTGAGGGCAATCTGGAGTTGTTTTCTGATGCCAGTGTGCATTTGATTCCCGTGTAATTTCTCAGCACATGGATTCAACCTGCAGTAAGCGTGGTGCAGCTGTGATTGGGCATGTGAGACAATCGACCCTTATTTTGCAGCAAGGATGGGAAAATCTAATTATAACGCCTTTTCCAGCCTGTGAGACAAAGTGAGACTGGATGCCAGCTAATTAATTGGCTGGAGTGGGGGCCATCCAGGACCCTACCTTATCGGGTCAGTTACACTCTATAGCCATCCGTGCAAAGACTGCATCTCACCCAAGGCCAATTTATTGCCAATGACTTCAGTTTCAGCAAAGCAAAAGAATGCACAAAAAAACCAACCCAAATTAACCACACCCTCATGAGCAGACCTTCCTATTAATACCTGGCTATGTTCTTGTGAACAATGGTTGTGTTATTCTGCCGACCACATCTGAATAAGTTGGAAAGCCCTGAGCAGAAGACTTCATAAAAAGAATGACCTGCCACGCTCAAGGCTTTGGAAAAAATGGATGTCAGCAGAACTAAGTTGCAGCTTTTCTTGGGTGTTAAGGAAATGAAGAAAAGGTGGGGAAGGTGCTTGTGTAGACTGTAGAGTGTGGGCTATCTAAAGATACACACTTTGTGTCATTACAGAGATTAGATAAATTTCAGGAAAAACGTCACTGAGCCTGAAATAGAACAGTTCATCACTGGAGAAAACATTGGTCTGTGAGGCAGGATATCAACATACACTGAGTGCGAAGAGGTTCCTTGTGTGTTTTGTAAGGACTGCGTGACGGAAGGTGACGGAAGGCATCCTGGACAAGACGCAGGATGCTTGGAGAGAGGCTGTGGGTCTCGGTGCATCATGAGGGGAATCGGCTAGGCAGCACGCCAGGTGGTCCTCTTGGGGGCCGAGGGGATCTGAGAGTTG
Organism: Bos grunniens; assembly: GCF_055505025.1. Taxonomy (NCBI): domain Eukaryota; kingdom Metazoa; phylum Chordata; class Mammalia; order Artiodactyla; family Bovidae; genus Bos; species Bos grunniens. Next base: position 4,887,676 of record NC_141184.1, on the reverse strand, counting down.
ATGACACACTTTCTTGGTAATAACAGGAGAAATCATGCAAATGATTGCCCGAAGAATCTAGACTTTTTTTTCCAACCCTTATAACTCTTGTAAATCCATCATTCTTTTTAAACTACTTTTGAAATATGAGGGGATAGTTCTTGCTGGCGTTTCACTTTCCTTCTCGTTTTTAGGAGATCTGGGGGGAAGGGCTTGAAGCTGAGGGTATCCTGCCACGTCGAACTGTTGTTCTGCCACCAGGTCTCAGTGTGGCAGCCGGCAGGCTCCCCTGGGTGCGCCAACAGCTGCTGTTGCCTCTGCAGGGACCCCACCAGCATCTCTCACTTAGGGCAAGAGTCAGATGGGCGGGAGGGGGCTGGTGGAGATTAATTAGCAGGAGGAGCCAGCTCGTTAGTGGCCAGGGGGTGTCTGCTGGGAAGCTAAAAGGGAAGCGACAAGGGGAATTAGCAACAAATCAGTATTAAAACGCAGATAGAAAGGCCTCTGCTAAATCACTATGCTCATTCCCATAATGAGAGACCAGTAAATAGAGGCGTCCCACCAGAGAGTCTGCAAATTGCGTGCAGGGGTGACGGGGGGTGGGGGGGGATCCTGCAGAGAGCAGTGACAGTGCTTCAGGGCTTGCAGAACTGTGAATTGGAGAAGAGGGAAAAGGATGATTTAGTCAAGTGATGTAATAACCGTTTTCAAGAATCAAAGGGGCTGTTATGCTGAGGAGGGTGGCCAGCTGTCCCCTCTCTCCAGTGAGGCTGGAACAAAGGGGCTTGAGTTGACAGGGAAGGGCGGGGTGGGCGACCGGGTGGGAAGTGGGAGGTGGCACGTGGCATGGGGGGGCGGGGGGACACGGACTGCTGAGCGCAGGCGGAGTGAATACCCAGGAGTAGAATGATGAAGCCTGGAGATGGCTCTCAGAGCGGACCCTGCAGATTATCATGCCTGGAGGTTTTAGGACTAAGGCCAGTCGGGGTGGGAGCCCTCCCCCACGAAGACGCCCTGCGGAACTGGTTGTGCTGAGCAGGAGGGCAGAGCACCCCCTGATGGTCAGGGGTGCACTGTTCTCAGTGTGCTGGGTCTCAGGGATGGCTGACCCAGAGCCCCCAAGGCTGACCCAGCTGTTGGGGGCATGGGGCCAGGGGGCTGGGCTGGCGGGGGGCAGTCCAGACCTCCCCTCCCATTCCAGATGAAGCCTCCCCGCTACCTTGAGATTCTCACCTGTGTTTCTGCCTCCTTCCTGCCCCACTTCCATGACCAGGGCCAGTTCAACTCACCCACCTTGTTGCCACCAGCCAGACCCACCCCCGGCACACGCTTCCAAGTAATTCGGTAATAATGCCAGCAGCCCAACCAAAAACAAGCCAAGACTTTGATTCTACTTAAAAAAAAAAAAAAAAAAAACAAACGCAGTCGTAGACCCATTCTCAGAATCTCTTTTGAAGTATCGAGTGTGGAGTTCTCTGATTCTAGAGGGGATAGCTACTGACTATATTAGGAATAATCTCTCTCTAATCTTTTGAGAGCAGAGGCTGTAAATTCAGTTCGTGTAATGCCGCAAAGTCTGCCTCAGAGATTGTTATTAGCAGAGAATTCCTCCCAGATTCTCGATGGCTATCAGTCTGTGATGGTACTTGTCTTATATTAATATTTCTTGTCTCGGAGCAATATAATGGAGGATGAAACTCCACTTATTGAACCTTTGCTAAGATGGGCAGAGAGTAAATAGAGCCACTGCTTGGCTTCCATGCCAAATCCTCATATAAATCTGAGTTCATCTCTTCTCTGATTTCATAGGTATTCATCATGAGTATCACCAGAATCGGGCAATGATTAATCTTCCCAGCAGTTACCAGGCATCATCATGCTTGCCTAATGGGAGCAATCAGTGGCTTAATCACTGAGCTTTGTGCAATTAGATGATACAAATGACACCCTACCTGGCCAAACGTTTCTTTCACTGGAGATCATTTTGTTTGTTTCCATGGAAAAGTTGCAGCTGTGGGCTGGGCCCAGGTCGCCGGTGGTCCAGGGCTCCGGCCAGGGATTGGGCGGCAGCCTGCAGAGCCCTAGCATGCAGCTGGTTGGAGCACCTGGACGCATTGGTGAAGAAGGCCAAGGTGGTGGTCTTCCTCAAGGGGATGCTGGAGTAGCCCCAGTGCGGCTTCAGCAATGCATTGCTGCAGATCCTGCAACTACTCAGCCTACAACGTGCTGGATGAGCCCCAGCTCCGGCGAGGCATTAAAGACTACTCCAACTGGCCCACCATCCTGCAGGTGTACCTCCACGGTGAGTTCGTGGGGGGCTCTGACATTCTCTTGCAGATGCACCAGATCGGGGACCTGGTGGAAGAACTGAAAAAGCTGGGCATCCGCTCCGCCCTCTTAGATGAAAGACCAGACTCAAAGTGAGGGGGGGTGGCCTGGGCGAGGAGCTGCTGATGTCAGAGTCTCACCTCCAGAGAAGCCTCACCCATTCTGCTCTTCAGCTGACCGTTTGCACTGGTTCCTCCAGTTTGTAAGCAGACGGGTGATTTTAGCCTGTCTGGTGTTTGGCAAGGAATATCCCATCATGAACAAAATCATAACCACTGCACTGTTGTAGTCAAGGTCGTGTTACGATTGTTGTCAACAAAATTCCTTCTTCTGTTGTCCTGTGCCCTCTGCCTGATTCAGGAGTAAACCTCGGAGCTTCTGAATCCTTGTTATTATTCATAGGTCCTCCTCAAATATGTTAGTCTACAAAGATAATACAACCTCCTTCCCCAGATATTTTTGTAGCTTGTTCTGTTAAGGAAAATGATGGACAAAGAAGAAAATAAGATAACCGGGTTTTCTGGTTTTTTAAAAAGATAAATGGCCAACCACTTGGGGAAAAAAATTATTTGCAAGGTCTAGGAGGGCGTGGCATCTGGGAGCGGTGGCCTGGGGATGCTATAACCAGGCTGACGTCTCTTCTTGACATCAGCCCAAGAACTGAGATCAAAAGATCATGGCCCCACTTTAACCTCTGCATCTTAAATAGGATGCAAACCTGCATCTTACAGGTTTGTCCGGGAAAAACACTTTGGCCAATTTTTTAAAAAAATAGCATATAAGTCACATGGACTTCCCAGATGTGGTAAAGAATTTGTCAATGAAGGAATTGCAAGAGACGTGGGTTTGATCCCTGGGTCAGGAAGGTCCCCTGGAGGAGGAAATGGCAGCCCACTCCAGTATTCTTGCCTGGAGAATCCCATGGACAGAGGAGCCTGGCGGGCTGCAGTCCATGGGGCCGCAAAGAGTCAGATATGACTGAGCGACTGAGCACACAGCGCGCCTGTGGTGAAATTCAGCACATTCTAGTGGTTTTCAGTAGATGGTGTGCAAACATAACCCCATTCAACCCCAGAACGCTTTCACCGCTCCAAAAGGAGACCCTGTGCCGCAGCAGTCACCCCTCCACCGGCCCCTGGCAGCCCCTCACTGAGGCTATAGCTCCACCTGTTTTGGGCATTTCATATTAATGCACATGCAGTCATACAATGTATCCCCTTTTGTGTCCGGGACCTTCCATTTAGCACATTTGTGAGCTTCAAGCCTTCACTTCTTTTTATGGTTGAATAATATTCCATCTTACGGAATGTTCTACATATTCTGGAATGTTTTGTGTTGATCCGCGCAACCCACTGATGGGCATGTGGGTTGTCTGCACTCCTTGCCGTGGTTTGTTTGTTGTAAGTAGTATTACTTTGACTTTATGTATCCAAGTTTTGTGTGAACGTGTGTTTTCAGTTGTTTTACGTATTTGCCTAGGAATGGATTTGCTGGGTGATATGGTAGTTTTATGTTAAGTTTTAGAAGGCCTGTCAAGCGCTTTCCACGGTGGGCTCATTGTTTTACACTCTTGGCAGAAATGAAGAGGATTCCTGTTTTTCCATATCCTTGCCAACTCGTGATTTTCTCCTTTTCAGATTAAAGTCAGCCTGAGTGCGTGTGAAGTGGTATGTCCCTGTGGTGACTACTAACGATGTTGAACATCTTTTTATGTAGTTGTATGTGTTCTCTGGGAAAATATCTATTCAAATTCTTTGCCCATATTTTAATTGGACTATTTATCTTTTTTAATGTGGAGTTTTAAAACACCTTTATATGCAGGCAGATCTCACTTTATTGTGCTTCACAGATATTGTGGTTTTTACATATTGAAGGTAGTGGCAACCCCATGTTGTTAAAGGATATTTAACATTTTTTTAGCAACAAAGGGTTTTTTTTTTTTTTAACTCATTTGGCTGCACTGAGTCCTAGCTGCCACATGCAGGATCTTTAATTGTGGCATGCAGGATCTAGTTCCCAAACCAGGGATCAAACCCAGGTACGCTGAATTGGGAGCTCAGCGTCTTAACCACTGGGCCACCAGGGAAGTTCCAATAAAGCATTTTTTGATTAAGGCCTATAAATTATTTTTATACATCATGCTACTGCACACTTAAACTATAATGTAAGTATAGTTTTTATGTTCACTATACTCAGTTGCTGAGTTCCACCTGCCTCTGCGACCCCATGGACGATAGCACGCCAGGTTTCCCTGTCCTTCACTGTCTCCTGGAGTTCGCTCAAATTCATGCCCATTGAGTTGGTGATGTTAGCTAACCATCTCATCCTCTGCCGCCTCCTTCTTTTTTGCCTTTAATCTTCCCCAGCATCAGGGTCTTTTCCAATAAGTCAACTTTTCAGATCAAGTGCCAGAGTACTGGAGCTTCAGCTTCAGCATCAGTCCTTCCATTGAGTATTCACACAATGAATATTATGTGCACTGGGCAGCCATGTACCTCACCTTATCTCCATAAGGTGAGTTAACTTGTGTACCTCACCTTATCTCTATATTCACCTTGTTGCAGTGATCTGGAAATGAACTCATAATATCCCTGGGGTCTCCTTGTATTTTAGATACAAGATTCATACCAGATCCATGATTTGCAAACATTTCCCCCCTTCTCTACATTGTCCTTTTACTTCCTTGAGTGCTCCTTTGATATGCATAGTTTTTAATTTTGATGAACATTTTGGTCAACTTTAATCAAAAGTCTTGGGTCAGTGTTTCTGAACTTGTTTTCAGTATCATTCCACTAAGGAGAAAATTCTAATTTAATTTGACAAGATGCATTAAAAGTTAAGGGACAGATTTTTGTTAAACAGCCTTCAGCTTTAAAAGGCCCCAAGTCACTGCAATATATAAGATTTCCTCCAACAATCAACTTTTCCCCTTGGGGAGCAATTTTGCTGCCTCGATTCTGCCAAGAATTTAGGCGTTAGGTCAAAGCTAGTGCCCTTCAACTGAATTAGGGTGATGTGGGATGTGAGATTCTGTGGGCTCAGTGAGACTGGATCCGGTGTTTCCATACACACTCAGCTAGTCCCAGTGGGGATGGTTCCTCTGGCCACGTTCAGGGGTAGGATAACGAGGCTGTGCGACTTTTCTGAGAAATGCCAGAGGGGACATTGGTCCATGGAGACTCTAGAGTAGCATCCTGGGTGCTGCTGGATGCTGGGGAGTGACTGGACTGCTGCTGCCCCAGTGTAGCTCCTAAGAAAATCCACGTCAGTCTCTTGCCCATCTCCGAGAGCACCAGGACAGTCTGGACCTCCCAAAAGCTGAAGAATCTGTTCTTTACTTAGTGAACAGGTAGAGCTGGTCTGCATTAGGGGTGTGGGGTTTCCCTAGTGAAGTGAAAAATGAACCCAGGAAACGTGAACTCTTCCAGAAGAATCTTGAGGTGTCCTGATGGCTTTAGAGCCCTGGGAGCCTCCTCTGAAGTGTCAGAGGCCACAGAGATGGCTGGGTTGTCTACTGTGGCCGGACTGCCTGAAATCCCGAACAGCCCCAGAGCTACCCTGACTTTTGAAACTAAAGGCTTCCCTGGTGGCTCCGACAGTAAAGAATCTGCCTGCAATGCAGGAGACCTGGATTTGATCCCTGGAAAGGGAGGCTCCCCACTCCAGTGGGTAAGAAATGGCTACCCACTCCAGTATTCTTGCCTGGAAAATTCCATAGATAGAGGAGCCCAGAGAGCTACAGTCCATGCGGGTCTCCAAAGAGTCAAAAATAGAAGTGGGTGCATGTGGATCACTCCTTTGGGAGTAGACAAGATGACCTCAAACATGTGAGAATCCTGACTTCTATACCAGTTCCCACCCCCACCACCACCCCCAGCCCCACCCCCAGCCCCACCCCTGGACACAAGAAGTACATTCTGGTGAGCTGACTCATAGGTCATACAGGACAGAAGATAGTCGGGTTGAGAGTTGCTAGGCAACAAGCCGAGACGTGACCAGCTCAGAATGAATGGCTACAATGGGTGTTCTGGATGACCTGTGACTTTTGTTTGCTTTTTATCTCCATTCTGATTGTTCAGATAATTAAACGTGGCTGTCCAGTCAGCCTGTCACTGAGAAGCCTGCTCTTCTGCAGCAGGTATTTAGTTTCCGAGGAAGGGATAGAGACAGTAAAATTGATGTACCGTGTGGTTAGAGCTCATGCTTCATGGCTTGTTTCCTTTCTTCTTCCTCCTCTCCTCCTCCTCATCTCCCTCATCTTCCTCCTCCTCTTTCTTGTCTTCTCCATTGGACAAAATAATGTTTCATTTCCTAATTTTAAAAGTAGGCATTATCCTCCACCAGAGAAGATTGAAAGATTAATTTATCTCAAGAACCAGTGTAAATGATCTCTTGGTTAGTGTTTTCTTTGGTGATAAATATCTCACTTCTGGTCTTCTTGCTCCATATTTAGAGGAAGTTGAGTTTTCTTGGATAGTTTTCTGGAGACCTTTAATTATCTAGAGGAAACCATATGGTGAGGTGAACATGTCGAAGATATAGAAATCCAGAATAAGAAAGCTTTTAAAACTGGACACATTTAATCAATTCTCTGTGTCCAATGTGTTACTCAGAGGAATTGATAATATACTTTTTTTCCTGGAGAAACAGGTGGCAGTTGAATTTTTAGAACAGTTTACTATTAAGTGGACATTTTGGCATAAAAAAACAGTGAAAACATGGATGCTTCATTATTTATCGTCTTTTATGACAAAAATACCTTGTTAAGTATCACCGAGGCTGCAAAATAACATGACCTCATGTCTGTGATCAGAGACAGCTCATTATCTAGTGAGTCAAAATTAAAACGTGCAAGGACTGAGTAATACTCTGTGGTGCATACGGACCACATCTTCCTCACCTGTCCATTTGTCGATGGGCCTTCAGGTTGCCTTCATGTCCTGGCTACTGTACATACTGCTGCAGTGAGCACTGAGTGTGCATGTGTCTTTCTGAATTATGGTTTTCTCAGGGGACATGTCATAAAAGGGAAGGAAACTGGGTCATTTGTAGAGATGTGGATGGACCTAGGGCCTGCCATGCAGAGTGAAGTAAGTCCAAAACAGAAAAATAAGTATCGTATATTAACGCATATATGTGAACTCTAGGAAAATGGTACAGATGAGTCTACTTGCAGGGCAGGAAAGGAGATGCAGACATAGAGAATGGGCTTTCGGACATGGAGGGGGCGGGGAGGGTGAGCTGGATCGGGAGACCAGCTTTGACATATATACAAACAACCACATGCAAGACAGATAGTAGTGGGAAGCCAAGGCATCATGCCATTAGTTCATGAGGACCCTAATGAGTTAAATGGGTTAAATCCATATATGCATGTGCGTATAGCAGAGGGAGCTCAGCTCAGTGCTCTGTGATGACCTAGAGGGCTGGGATGGGGGTGGGGGGAGGGCCAAGAGGGAGGGAATATATGTGTACATATAGCTGATTCACTTCGTTGTACAGCAGAAGCTAACACACCACTGTAAGGCAAAATAATAATAATAATAATAATAATAATAATATAACCCAAAACTTGTACAGGAAACCGAAACCAAATCATTGGAAAAGCAGTCCTATAAGGAGAGGCCACAAAGGCTAGTATTTCAGAAGAAAGCACGTTAAGCTCAGCTGATTCAAGTGCAAGTCACATTTAAGTGAGATGATGAGAAAATAAATAGAATTTAAGACACTAGATATGGAGGAAAACATTCAGGAGGGGGTACCTGGGCAGAGGTGCAGAGGTCGGACAAGGAAGGGACAGCAGCCGATGGAGAATGGTGACCGCACACTGTTCTAGGACTCACATGAGCGATCCAGAATGTGACGGGCATAGCCACACTCCCCAGCGTTTAGCAAATGCTGTGATCAAGCAAAGTGATCAAGGAAATAGCAACCCACTCCAGTTTTCTTGCCTGGAGAATCCCTCAGACAGAGGAGTCTGGCGGACTCCATGGGGTCACGAGAGTTGGACACAACTTAGTGACTAAACCACCACCACCAAGCGATACAGTTGTGGGAGAAATGGTCTCGTAATGGGTGGACCAGAGGCAGAGAGATGATCAGGAGCATGGTCAGGGAATTCGGGAGCGAGATGCTGAAGGCATGGCGGTTGAGAGGGTGGGCAGTGCAAGCAGGAAGGAAGGGCTGGAAATGCAGACTGAACCACATGGAGAAAACTGCCCAAGGCTAGGCAACTGATTGGCTATGCTGCTGCTGCTGCTGCTGCTGCTAAGTCACTTCAGTCATGTCCGACTCTGTGTGACCCCATAGACGGCAGCCCACCAGGCTCCCCCGTCCCTGGGATTCTCTAGGCAAGAACACTGGAGTGGGTTGCCATTTCCTTCTGCAATGCATGAAAGTGAAAAGTGAAAGTGAAGTCGCTCAGTCGTGTCCCATCCTCAGCGACCCCATGGACTGAAGCCCACCAGTCTCCTCCATCCACGGGATTTTCTAGGCAGGAGTACTGGAGTGGGGTGCCATTGCCTTCTCCATGGCTATGCAGGGAGGTGAAAAAGAGAGGAAAGAATGAAAAATGAATGGAGAATTTCATGTCTGCATAATTAGAAACATGATGAAAAGCGAAGTCAGGAGGAGGGGGTGGTTTGGGAGGGAAAATTATCGTGTGTTTCAGGAGCTGAAGGTCCAATAAGCAGATGCAAGGGGTGAGTGGCAAGAGACAGGTACCTCTCTAGACGGGTAATATGAGTCACTTTTCTGCAGGTGCAGGAAAGCTACATCTGTGTGGTGAGATTCCAGTTGGGGAAGAAAAATAATTTTAGGAAAGCTTGTTCTCCAGAGGCAATGAGACTCCAATGCATGAACTCTTCTCCTTGCAAGAGTTTAGGTCCTACAGGGCATCTCACGGCACCTCCAGTTCCATTATGTTCAGACCAAGTCCTCCTTATCCTCATCATCCTCTGGTTCTTATCTCAGTTTTTGGTGCCAATAACAACCAGCTAGGGATTCCCTGGTGGCTCAGCAGTAAAGAATCCACCTGCAATGCAAGAGACCTAAGAGATGCAGGTTCGATCCCTAGGTCAGGAAGATCCCTTGGAGAAGGGAATGGCTAACCACTCCAGTATTCTTGCCTGGAGAATCCTGTGGACAGAGGAGCCTGGTGGGCTACAGTCCCTGGGGTCACAAAGAGTTGGACATGATTGAAGAGACTGAATACAGGCACTCAGCAGCCAGGTAAGCCAGCAAACAGGAAACCCGGGAAACATCTGGACTTCTCTTTTCACCCTCTGCCATGACTTTTAGTAAACGTAAGTGCTCAAATGTAATGTAGTCAATCCTTATGTTTAGTGGGTTTTTTTGGTCTCATTAAAGAAAGTTTTATTCATAACTCATGAGGATATTTCTCTATGCAATTATGTACACACTTTAGCATTTTCTTTCCACATTTGTGGCATTTATCCACCTGAAAATAAACTTTTGATGTATAGTAGATGAGGCAGGGCTCTGACTTCACGCATGTTTCTTCCATGTAAATAACTACCTCAACATTTATCAAAAGGACACATCCTTTGGTCTTAAGTGTCACCATGGGCTTGGATCAAGAGCACGTGCATATACGGATTTGTTTCCGTTTAATCCACTGGGTTCTTTGTGAACTAATGGCATGGCGCCTTAGTTACCGTACTTTATAATAATGCTTCTGATGTGGTAAACAGTTTTTCCATTTCCTAATTCATTCTTCTTTGAGTGACTTGGATATTGAAGTTCCTCTAGGAGCCTTTCACTGTTGGTATGTAGAAATGAAGTTTATTTTTATATGCTGTGTTTTTGTAAACTTTCAATGTTGCTAAATTTTCCTTTTGATTCTAATGGATTCTTTATGAATTCATTTCTGTATATAAAATTCATATCATCTCCATTTTCAGTTCTTGTATTTTTCCCTTCTTTGTCACTCTTGCCTGTCCTGACGGCTGGGCCCTCCAGTACACTGTGGAGAGAAATTCCTGATGTTCTTGTATTTTTCCCTTCTTTGTCACTCTTGCCTGTCCTGACGGCTGGGCCCTCCAGTACACTGTGGAGAGAAATTCCTGATGTTCTTGTATTTTTCCTCTCTTTGTCACTCTTGCCTGTCCTGACGGCTGGGCCCTCCAGTACACTGTGGAGAGAAATTTCTGATATAAAGCATCATTTTTTCTTGTGTTCCTAATCTCAGAACAAAAAAGTTAACTTTTAAATGATTAATTGCAATATTTGCTATAATTTTCTTTTGTAGAATAATTTCATTAGACTGAGAAAAATCTCTTCTGTTCCTAGTTTATTAGGCAGTTTGTGATTTTTATCATGAAAAAACCTTTTATCGAGTGCTGTTTCCGCATTTGTGACTTTCTTCATTTGTTCTGTTATTATGTAGGATTGCATCAATTGATTTTCCAAAATCAAACCAACCTTGCACTGTGGAGTGAAACCTAATTTATTCGTGATAATTACACTTTTTGCCAGATTCAATCTGTTCATATTCTATTTAGACTTTTTGTATATAGTGGTGGCTTAGTCTCTAAGTTGTGCTCGACTCTGCAACCCCATGGACTGTAGCCCCCCAGCTCCTCTGTCCACGGGATTCTCCAGGCAAGAATACTGGAGCAGGTTGCCATTTCCTTCTCCAGGGGATATTTGAGAAATATTGACCTGTAATTTCCTTTTACCTACCGTTCTTGTCAGATTTTATATTAAGGTTTTATACTAATTTCAGAAAGTGACATGAGATTTTTTCTGTCCTCCAATGAATTTATATGTATGTATTTATTTTTTTACAGAGGAAAGCTCTGTGATAAGACACTTGGACCTAGAGTTTTTCTTACAAGTTTTTTTTTTTTTTTAAGCTCTTTATTATGGAAATATTCTGTTTATTTAATACATTTACTGGTATATTTGGGTTTAAATGTACCATCTTACTTTGTAGTTTGAACTTTCCCCACATGTTCTGTGTATTTTTCTCTCCTTTGTTGTCTCTTCGTTTAAAAGAGTATTTTTTAAAATCCATTTTTAATTGGAGGAAAATTGCTTTAAAATGTTGTGTTGCTTTCTGTCTTACAACACGAATCAGTCATAATTATACCTGTAACACCTCCCTGTTGAGTCCCTCTCCCACCCTCATCCTGCCTGTCTAGGTCTTCACAGGGTGCCAGGCTGGGCTCTCTGTGTTATATAGCAGCTTCTCATTAGCTATTAACAGAGTATTTTTTAAATCAAATTTTCCTCTTCACTGGTATAAAAGTCAGGCACTCTACTTTTGTTCTTTTAATACTTATCCTAGAAATTGTACCATGCCTACTTAACTTGCTGCTGCTGCTAAGTCACTTCAGTCATGTCCACCTCTGTGCGACCCCAGAGACGGCAGCCCACCAGGCTCCCCCGTCCCTGGGATTCTCCAGGCAAGAACACTGGAGTGGGTTGCCATTTCCTTCTGCAATGCATGAAAGTGAAAAGTGAAAGTGAAGTCGCTCAGTCGTGTCCGACCCTCAGCGACCTCTTAGACTGCAGCCTTCCAGGCTCCTCTGTCCATAGGATTTTTCAGGCAAGAGTACTTAACTTACTACTTTTAAAACAATTTGTTACTTTCATCCTTTTTTCAGAACAATGCAAGAAGATTATAACACTTGACTGTTTATCCTTGCCTGCTTAACTTATTATTGTTAAAGCTTTTTTAATCCTCAAGAGATTATTTTTGTATAGTAAATTTATTTAGGTTTATCCATGTATTTCCACTTTGTTGGGGCTTCCCTGGTGGCTCAGACAGTAAAGAATCTCCCTGCAATGCAGGAGACCCCAGTTCAGTCCCTGGGATGGGAAGATCCCTTGGAGGAGGGCATAGCAACCCACTCCAGTATTCTTGCCTGGAGAAACCCATGGACAGAGGAGCCTGGCAGGCTACAGTCCATGGGGTTGCAAAGAGTCGGATATGACTGGGTGACTGACACTTCTACTTTATTTGCCCTTATTTTCCTCTTGCATTTCAAACTTTCGACCTGGGCTAATTTTTCCTCTATTTGACCTATGTTCTTAAGAATTTCCTTTAGCCTGCTGTTGCCAGTGCTTTCAGTCTTTGTTATAAATAGCGATTGTTTAGCCCTCGTTCTTGGAGGATCTATCTAATGGATATAGATTATTTCTCCCCCACTCATTGAAGATGTCAGTTCTTTGTCTTCTGACTTCAATGGTTGTCAACAAGAAATCAACTAGGATTCTCATTCCTTTGAAGGACTGTCTTTGTCTCTCTTTCTACAAACACACTCACACGCATACTCATACACGTGTGGGTGTGTATATATATATATTTCTGGCTGCTTTTACGATTTTTATTATCCTTTCAGTTTTTGGACTTTTGTTTTAATCTGTCTTCATGTGAATTTGTTTTCATTTTTCCTGTTTGAAATTGGTTGCACTTTTGAACTAGAATCGTTAGATAAACTATGGCAAAACAGCTTGTGAGAGTAGGGAGGATTATGAGAAAGACATCACAAAGAAAGGAGCAGTCAGATTCAGAAGGTGTGAGAGGGAGAAGGAGAAAATAGAAACACGCCATCAGGACCAGATGCTTAGAAAAGGAGCAGTGACGTGTGTGAGTGTGTGTGTGTGTATGTGTGTGTGGTTGATGGTCATACTTGAATGAAACTCAGAGGCTACATAAAATTTGTATAAATTATCTTTCTTCTCAACGTCTCACTGAATTCCTAGTAGAAAGTTTTAAAAAGGAGATTTCTAATATTAATTCTTAAATTCTATAACCAGGGTGATAACTTGGAAGCATAATGCTGAACTATGAGGTCACAGTGATCTTGGGAGTTTTCCCTGAACTAAAAAGAATGTTAACTTTTCAGTTGTCTCATATAATTTGAACACGTTGTTTGAAAATTAGTGTAAAATGAGAACATCAGAAGCATGACATCAGTTTTCTTCATATTACATAAAATGCAGTGACCTTAAAACTCTTACAAGTGTCAAATACCCTGGAGTCGCTATTTGTTAAGAACGCAAGTAATGAAAAGTAGATTTCATTCCAGTAGCTTGATGCCCTGATTAATTAATTATGCTCAAAGACAGCCTGGTGAGCCGTGCAGAGTGCCCATCGATTTCCAGGATGCAGACAGGCAGGGAAGCCGACCCACGGGGAGCAGTTTTAATCCGTCAGTCCGCGCTGGCCCCTTTGTTGAAGCCGATTGCATTTGACACTCCAGGATCCCAGCACTCGGCCTGTGCTTCCGCAATTGGCTTTTCTCCTGCTTAATAAAGAAGCAGTAAGAGGCCCACAGGGTGCTCGCAGTCTGTCAAGTTCCTCCCTGTCGACTCCGCTTATCTCTTCATTCTCTAGTATTTCCCAGGCTACTGAGAGAAACCGTTACTTCCCAGAGAGATAAATGTTCTCAAGCCTTTTCCAGCCATAAGGGGAGCTCTGTGACCTCTGCACTCCATAGACCCCAAGGCTGGCTTGGGGGTTGGACTTGGGGCACCCACTCTTTCCTGGTTGACCTCTTTGTCCCAAAAGTGCTCTCACTGTTAGAGAGGATGTCCGCCTCAGGGCCCTGATACTGGCTAAGAAGAGGATTTTATATAGATCCAAACTCACCGGGAGCAATGTTGTAAGACTTGCTGTTCCAAAGTGTATTCGACGGTACTAGGTACCTACTCAGGCTTGCAATGAGCATGAATTTACCTATGTATGTGTGCAGGCACGCATGAGGGCCTGCTTGTTTCACAGTCTGAGCTGCAGGATTTATAGGGGATCTGCATGGGATCCATTCCACATTCTCACTTGATCCTGTTTTAGACTATCAGAAGCACAAGACAAGATTAAATTCCAGCGTCCAGCCCTGGAAAATGACAGTGAAGGCCGCTCTGTCTGGAGCTTACAGAAGGCTGAAAGGCTGTGGTGCAGTAGGATGGAAAAAGCCTGGACCACCCTCAGTCCTGACATTGCTGCTCAGTGGCTGGATGATCCTTCGGAGTTTTGCTGCACATGAACTGGGGATGATTCCTACCTTTTAGAGTTGCTGCGAGAGCCAAATGGGATAATGTACGTTCAGCACTTGTCCGGCAAATGATACAATGGACTGAACGTCCGTGTCTCCCAAAATTCATGTGCTGAACCCCTAACCCTAGTGTGACGGTACTGGGAGTCGGGTTCTTGTAGGTGATCAGGTCACGCGGATGTGCCCTCATGAGTGGGATTACTTCCCTTTGAAGAAAAGACACAAGAACTTGCTCTCATTCTGCCCTTCCCCCCACGTGGGGGCACGAGAAGTCTGCAACCCAGAGACAGGTGCTCACTGCACCATTGAGGCCCCGATCTCAGATTTGCAGCCTCCAGAGCGGTGAGAAAAATGTATCTTTTCTTTATCTGACATCATTAGCTATAGCACCCCCATCCCCATAAACTGAGAAACACAGTACCAGTTTAATCTAAGGGTGCTCCTTGCTAGCTAAGAAACAAGGATGTTGGTGCAAGCGGTCTAGACATTTTTTTCTGGTGCTTACACATTCTAACTTTAATACTGCAGTATCAGACTTTAGATGTCTATATTTACCAGTGTGACTTGTACAAATGTAGCTGGATTTTATCTCGAAATGTTCCTTCAGTATCTCAAAGGAGGTCAAAAGACAGAGAGATGGTAGCCAAGCGGTCTGTCTGAAGGGTTTTTTCCCTTTTGTCTATTTGAATGATTGATTAGCCAGGAACCTGAGTCACAGAGGGTCACAATCACAAAATTATGAGCTGAGGTGAGGGGGCTCTTTGTGAAACTCCTACTATGTGCTAGACATCTTCATACGGTCTCATTGAATCATGTGCAAAGCCCTCCAAAGTTGGAAAAATCAGCATCTCTTGTTTTGCAGATGAACGTAGGTCTCATGGGCAGAAAGGAGCAGAGTGAGAGGTTGAGTCCTTTCCCCCTGACCCTGATCCCTGCGTTTCCTCTTCGCCACTGCGCTGGGAGTCATGAGTCAGGGGCCCAGAGGAGAAGACAGATGGAGCGATGGGGTCCCTGGGGAAGAGGATGGTGGAGTCAAGGGCCCAGAGCCACTGATTCGACCCTGATGGGAACACAGGAGTGGTTGGTGGCCAGCATGTTTGTCTTGGGACAGAAACAAGCAGAAACTGGACAGCCTGCAGAAAGTCAAGGCCGAGCTTCCACCACATCCAGAAGCTCGGAGATCAAGCAAAGGGTCTCCCTTTCCACCTGCCTCTGTTAATGACTCCCATGGCCTCCTTTATGTGAAGATGCAACTGGTTTTCTGCTCTGGTTTAATTTCCTTAAACAACTGGGACCCAGAGAGACTCGTCATGATCCTGCAAATTCAGAAAAGGTTTATAAAGTGTGAAAAGCAATGGGAAAGTGTGGCAGTCACATAAATGCTGCACTTTAGGATTGTCCAATTCAGAAAAAAATAGAGACTTCTAGGGTTCTATAAAGTTGCACTTACGTAGGACATTGAAATTGTTCTATTATTTGTTCATTTTCTTTTATGAAGTAGAGAGCCTGAGAGACAGAAGTGTAAGCAAAATATAATTCAATTTATAGACATTCAGCTTAAATATTTTTAGAAAATATCTGTTTACAGATCAGAGGTATGACTGCCCCAGAAACATGCCTGGACTATTGCTTCAGAAGCCAGTATCCCTTTATTCTTCACCAAAGGACTTGTTAGTAGGTTTCCAATCATAAGGATATTTTTTTTCTAGATTATTAACTTCATTTTACATGTTGCCATCCTAAATTCAATATTTTCTTATTTGATGGACAGCAGCTGATTGACTTTACTAAGCTTTTATATCCCATATTTCCTTCCTTATTCTGAGGTTCAGCCATTGCAGCTGCTGTTCCCCTGTTGGAACATTTAAAAAACATTTTTACTAAGCCCTGCTAGTGAATGTATTTGTAAGGGAGCACAGTTGACTCCTTACTTATGATCTACATTTGGCTAACGAGGCTGGTCCTTATCAGAAATTGCAGGATGAGATAGTTAGATAGCATCACCAACTCATTATAACTCATTAGACATGAATTTGAGCAATTTCCAGGAGATAGTGGAGGACAGAGGAGCCTAATGTGCTGCAGTCCACGGGGTCGCAAAGAGTCAGACACGACTTAGCCACTGAAAAACCATTGGTTCCTGGGTTTTGGTTTTAGAATAAAAGCAGTGTATGTGCAGCTGTTCTTGAACGTCCACCTTAAGGCGATGAAAATCGAGTGACCAAGATCTGAGTCGAGGGTGTCGCAGACCTGAGCCCCTCCTGCATGCTGACATCTTCTGGATCCCAGTGGGTTGGAAAGGAGGTAGGATCTCACTCTTCTGGACCCTGCTTTGTGTTGCTGAGGCCGGGGCTCTTCCAACCACGACGCCACTTGGCCAGTTGGTTCCCGTGAGGTTCTAACAAAGAAGATGCTGGAGGGAGAGAGCACTAGGCTGGGGGTCAGGGTAGGACTTAATCTGCTCAGTGTGATGATTCTAGGAACCTGCATTCACCATGACAGGGCCTGTTGGCCCCCGTTTCCAGTTCTACCCACGCCCCCAAACCAGCCCCAGCGCACCCGCTCAGAGATAATACCAGCTGGACAAACACCCCCACAGCTAAGTTTTAGTGTCAGCTTCCTGAGTTTGACCATCAGTGCTGGTGATGCAACTTCCGCACATGCTCAGCCAAGTTTCTGAACCCTGATCAGCTCACCCTCTTCCCTTGGTGACCCCAGCTCAGAGAGTAGCTCTTCCCTGCACATTGTATCTTCATGTTACAATCTGGTTCCTTTTCAATGCTTTGCTGTTGTTCAGTCACCAAGTTGTGTCTGATTCCTTGTGACCCCACGGACGGCAGCACGCCAGGCTTCCCTGTCCTTCACTATCTCCCAGAGCTTGCTCAAACTCATGTTCACTGAGTTGGTGATGCCATCCAACCATCTCATCCTCTGTCACCCTCTTCTCCTTCTGCCCTCAATTTTTCCCAGCATCAGGGTCTTTCCCAGTGAGTTGGCTGTTCACATCAGGTGGCTTTGCTTCTTAGTTAGATAAATGTGTATGTTTATTTCTCTTTGTTAAAGTGACTAGTGGAATTTCCATGTTCCCGAGTGGACCTCAGCTAATGCCATCAAGTTCTTCATATATGAAATGGTGGTAAAAATACTCGCCTGTTATTATGGGTTGAATTGACTCCCTCCACATTCATATGTAGAAGTCTTAGCCTGCAGTATCTCGGGATGTGGACTTACTTGGGAATAAGGCCCTTGAGGATGCGACCAGTGAGGAGGAGGCGCTCCTGGAGTGATCAGGCTCCTAGTCCAGTATGACTGGAGTCTCTGTAAGAAGAGGACATCAAGACACAGACACATGAGTAGAGAGCACCCTTCAGTGACAGGCAGAGACGAGCAACGTGCCTGCAAACCAGGGGACACAGGGCTGCCACTGTCACCAGAAGCAGGAGACAGGCACGGAAGACCTTCCCCCCAGGGGCCTCAGGAAGAAATGATTCTGTCCACACCTTGATGCTGGACTTCCAGCCTCCAGAATTTTGAAGAAACTGCTCTCCATTGTTTTAAGCCATCTGGTTTGTGGGCCTTTGCAACAGCAGCCGTAAGAATGCACCTAACTTAGGGATCACTCATGAGCAGTAAACAAGGATTGTAGGGAGTCCAGTTTGGTGCCTGATGTGTACAGATTCTCAGTAAAAGGGAACTGTTCTTAACCTCATTCCTTTGACTGTTACAGGTCATTCTTGTGGTCTGTGCTTGGCTTCCTCTTGGTCCTTGACTCAGCTGCTGATGAGCGCTGTGGCAGGAGCACTCGTTGAAGGTTATCAGTGGGCCCCTCCTTTAGGATTGGTAGGCAGAGGGACCCCTCTGCAGGGTCATCCCAGCTCCTGAGCCCCCAGGGGTCACCTGAGGCCACTGTGACAGTGACGGTCTTACTTTGTCCCTCTGCACTGTCCTGCATCCTCCTCCCTTCACCCCAGGATGGTCTTCAGCAAACCTCTACACACATGCCCCTGTCTCTGAGTCTGTTTCCCTGGAGAGTCTGATACCTTAGAGTAAATACGAAGCCTGCATTTAGGTTCGGCTTCACCAACGGTTCGGCAGGTGAGGAATCCCCCTGCCATTGCAGGAGATACAGGAGATGTGGGTTCAATCCCTCCATCAGGGAGATCCCCTGGAGAAGCAAATGGCAGCCCACTCCAGTATTCTTGCTTGAAAAGTCCACTGGACAGCAGAGTGTGGCGGACTGTAGTCCAGAGTCTCAAAGGGCTGGACACAACTGAGTGACTAAGTACACACACACACACACACACAGACATGCTTGCATATATGTGTGTGCACGTGCGCACATTTAGATCTTCCAAAATTGAATTTGCACAAGTACAGGGTCTGTGAGAGAACAACAGATTCTACAGAAATTCTTGTGATTTTATATAACTGTTAGTTCACCTAATGGCTCAACACTGTTTGTTCAGCAACATGAGCAAATTGCTGCATTCTCTGTCTGTTGAGTTTGACTTTGGAAGCAGTACGAATTCTCTGTAAGAAACACAGGAGATTATCAGGCTGTGCTTCTTATCTGTGTGTACTCAGTCACTCAGTCATGTCCAATGCTTTGCAACCCCATGGATGTTAGCCAGGCTCCCCCGTCCATTCGATTTTCCAGGCAAGAATACTGGAATGTGTTGTCATTTCCTCCTCCCTCCCAACCCAGGGATTGAAGCTGAGTCTCCTATGTCTTCTGCAGGGCAAGTGGATTCTTTACCCAATGAGCCATCAGGCTGATTTAAATGTTATATTCCTAACCTGTAAAGGGGGTAGCCTCAGTTAGAATACACATCTGAGACTGCACAATCCAAGGACATTCTGTGCTGCAATGGGGTTTACTTTTGTCTGCTGAAAATAAAGATGATATTCTATGTGAACGCATGTAATCCTTCTGTCTACAGTAGAAGACAGGGCTGTAGATTTTAAATGCCAAATACCTAAAACACCTATGAATTTGCTCCTTTGTCCTATTTTAAAGATGCATTCAAAGTAATTTGTGATTGAGAAAGCATTTGAGTAGTTTGGAGCTTCAAATTCTATCCGTAATGGAATGCCGACTTTTCCCCGCACATCATTCACACGTCTAATGCCAGTGGCAACAAGTCAATCTAGAAATTGCTACCTTTCAAGAAGAAATGTAGAGTGCTCACTGTTTACCACGTGTGTGGGCTCGTGCACAGAATTCTCAAAGACATTCTTATCATCTAAGACATGAAAGAAAGAGAGTCTCAAATTCTTTTCAGCTTTGTCTCGGTTTTTTTTGTTTGTTTGTTTGTTTTCAGAATGGAAAGTTAAAAAGCATAAGAGGAATGCAAGGGATTTCTGTGTGTTGATTTTATATCCTGCAACTTTACTGTAGTCATTGATTATTTCTAGTAATTTTCTGGTGGATTCTTTAGGGTTTTCTATGTAGAGGATCATGTCATCTGCAAATAGTGAGAGTTTTACTTCTTCTTTTCCAATTTGGATTCCTTTTATTTCTTTTTCTGCTCTGATTGCTGTGGCCAAAACTTCCAAAACTATGTTAAATAGTAATGGTGAAAGTGGGCACCCTTGTCTTGTTCCTGACTTTAGAGGAAATGCTTTCAATTTTTCACCATTGAGGATAATGTTTGCTGTGGGTTTGTCATATATAGCTTTTATTATGTTGAGGTATGTTCCTTCTATTCCTGCTTTCTGGAGAGTTTTTATCATAAATGGATGTTGAATTTTGTCAAAGGCTTTCTCTGCATCTATTGAGATAATCATATGGTTTTTATTTTTCAATTTGTTAATGTGGTGTATTACATTGATTGATTTGCGGATATTGAAGAATCCTTGCATCCCTGGGATAAAGCCCACTTGATCATGGTGTATGATCTTTTTAATGTGTTGTTGGGTGAAAGAAATCAAAGAGGACACTAATAGATGGAGAAATATACCATGTTCATGGATTGGAAGAATCAATATAGTGAAAATGAGTATACTACCCAAAGTAATTTATAGATTCAACGCAATCCCTATCAAGCTACCAACAGTATTCTTCACAGAGCTAGAACAAATAATTTCACAATTTGTATGGAAATACAAAAAACCTCGAATAGCCAAAGCGATCTTGAGAAAGAAGAATGGAACTGGAGGAATCAACCTGCCTGACTTCAGGCTCTACTACAAAGCCACAGTTATCAAGACAGTATGGTACTGGCACAAAGACAGAAATATTGATCAATGGAATAAAATAGAAAGCCCAGAGATAAATCCACGCACATATGGACACCTTATCTTCGACAAAGGAGGCAAGAATATACAATGGATTAAAGACAATCTCTTTAACAAGTGGTGCTGGGAAATCTGGTCAACCACTTGTAAAAGAATGAAACTGGACCACTTTCTAACACCATACACAAAAATAAACTCAAAATGGATTAAAGATCTAAACGTAAGACCAGAAACTATAAAACTCCTAGAGGAGAACATAGGCAAAACACTCTCCGACATACATCACAGCAGGATCCTCTATGACCCACCTCCCAGAATATTGGAAATAAAAGCAAAAATAAACAAATGGGACCTAATTAACCTTAAAAGCTTCTGCACATCAAAGGAAACTATTAGCAAGGTGAAAAGACAGCCTTCAGAATGGGAGAAAATAATAGCAAATGAAGCAACGGACAAACAACTAATCTCAAAAATATACAAGCAACTCCTACAGCTCAACTCCAGAAAAATAAACGACCCAATCAAAAAATGGGCCAAAGAACTAAATAGACATTTCTCCAAAAAAGACATACAGATGGCTAACAAACACATGAAAAGATGCTCAACATCACTCATTATCAGAGAAATGCAAATCAAAACCACTATGAGGTACCATTTCACACCAGTCAGAATGACTGCGATCCAAAAGTCTACAAATAATAAATGCTGGAGAGGGTGTGGAGAAAAGGGAACCCTCTTACACTGTTGGTGGGAATGCAAACTAGTACAGCCACTATGGAGAACAGTGTGGAGATTCCTTAAAAAACTGGAAATAGAACTGCCTTATGATCCAGCAACCCCACTGCTGGGCATACACACTGAGGAAACCAGAAGGGAAAGAGACACGTGTACCCCAATGTTCATCGCAGCACTGTTTATAATAGCCAAGACATGGAAGCAACCTAGATGTCCATCAGCAGATGAATGGATAAGAAAGCTGTGGTACATATACACAATGGAGTATTACTCAGCCATTAAAAAGAATACATTTGAATCAGTTCTAATGAGGTGGATGAAACTGGAGCCTATTATACAGAGTGAAGTAAGCCAGAAGGAAAAACAAAAATACAGTATACTAACGCATATATATGGAATTTAGAAAGATGGTAACAATAACCCGGTGTACGAGACAGCAAAAGAGACACTGATGTATAGAACAGTCTTATGGACTCTGTGGGAGAGGGAGAGGGTGGGAAGATTTGGGAGAATGGCAATGAAACATGTAAAATATCATGTAGGAAACGAGTTGCCAGTCCAGGTTCGATGCATGATGCTGGATGCTTGGGGCTGGTGCACTGGGACGGCCCAGAGGGATGGTATGGGGAGGGAGGAGGGAGGAGGGTTAGGGATGGGGAGCACATGTATACCTGTGGCGGATTCATTTTGATATTTGGCAAAACTAATACAATTATGTAAAGTTTAAAAATAAAATAAAATTAGAGAAGAAAAAAAAATATAAAAAAAAAAAAACAAAGCTAAATACAGACAGCTAAAAAAAATAAAAAAATAAAAAAAAATAAAAAGCATAAGAGGAGGGTACAGCAGGGCAGTGGCTTTTCAATGCTTCCAATAAAGGACGTCTTTTGTAATTTCATTAATTTAGTTAGAATTCATGGAGAAGGCAATGGCACCCCACTCCAGTACTCTTGCCTGGAAAATCCCATGGGCGGAGGAGCCTGGTAGGCTGCAGTTCATGGGGTCTCGAAGAGTCGGACACGACTGAGCAACTTCACTTTCAGTTTTCACTTTCATGCATTGGAGAAGGAAATGGCATCCCACTCCAGTGCTCTTGCCTGGAGAATCCCAGGGACGGGGGAGCCTGGTGGGCTGCGGTCTATGGGGTCGCACAGAGTCGGACACGACTGAAGTGACTTAGCAGCAGCAGCAGCAGTGAGAATTCATGAGATGCTTGTACTTTTAACAAACACTAATTGAGGAAACACATTATTGTAAAAGATATGAATTCAGTAACAGCTTGGAGTAGTTTTTTTATTTTATTAATCACAGTAGCATCAATATAGTTGTAAAGTATAGTATATGTGTGTTACAGAAAGTGTGTGTGTGTTTCTGAAAGTGTGAAAATGGCTCAGTTGTGTCCGATTCTTTGTGACCCCGTGGACTGTAGCCCACCAGACTCCTCTGGCCATGGAATTCTCCAGGCAAGAATCCTGGAGCAGGTAGCCATTTCCTTCTCCAAGGGATCTTTCCAACTCGGGGATCAAACCTGGGTCTCCTGAATTTCAGGCAGATTCTTTACCCTCTGAGCACCAGGGAAGCCTAATTCAGTTCAAAGGAAATACACAACTGGTGCAGGAAATCCTGCACTGCCCCGGGATTCTGAGGCCTGGGGTTGGCACAGAGGGAGGGGGGAAGGACAGAAGTCCTGGGATCTGGAACCTGGCTTCCTGTTCTGGTTCCCCCTACTCCCCCGGGGGACGGGTAATCATGGAAAATTCAACCTTTCACTCACTGTGCCTTCTTATTCCTGAAAACAGTGTCAGCTTTAGAAGATCTGCTCATTTCAGAGTGACCTCCTGGGAGTCTCTTCTGAGTCTGAGTATATGGCACTTTGCAGTCAGCAGTTTCCAATGTCAAGGCACTGTTTCTACCTGCTGTGTGAATAATCTGCTGGTGACCCTTGTCTTGGCCTTAAAGAATTAATGAACACAGAGAGGGGATCAGGGCCTTCTGTGAACATTCAATTAACTGAGGAAGTGTCTGTGCAGTGGCAGTAATGGCCAGTGCTCGGTCCCCAGGAGGGTCCTCAGCCCAGGCTCCTGGGCTGGGCTGGTGGTTATTGATGGGGCCATTGATCACCCATTGTGCCAGCTCATTTTGGGTCTCCCCGGGGAACCCACTGTTCTTTCACTCTACTTCCTTTCCCCTACATGTACGCATTTGGCCATGAAAATGAGTCACACTGCCTTTCACTGAGTCAGTGTGGTAGTGATTTCTCTGTTGTTAACCAAGATCAGGTGTCTCTGCCTCCCTGATTCTCAGTTCTCTGCAGCAGTTCAAATACAGCTTATATCCGTGGAGTAGAAAATTTAATATCTTAGGATTTTAACTCTCTCCAAACTATTCCATCAGTTCAGTTCAGTTCAGTAGCTCAGTTGTGTCCAACTCTTTGCGACCCCATGAACCGCAGCATGCCAGGCCTCCCTGTCCATAACCAACTCCCGGAGTCCACCTAAACCCATGTCCATTGAGTCAGTGATGCCATCCAGCCATCTCATCCTCTGTCATCCCCTTCTCCTGCACCCAATCCCTCCCAGCATCAGGGTCTTTTCCAATGAGTCAGCTGTCCTATAATGTTTATAAAATCTCAGTCAAAATTTCAGAAGGGTAAATAAATAACAAAAGGCACACTTACTTGGTTTTAATTGGAATCACATAAAATCCTGAGATAATTTTAGAGGAGAGTTAACATCATCATCTACGTCTTCTAACCCACAGAGAAAGCGAGCCCACTATTCGGGTTTTGGTTTTCTTTTCTTTCTTTTTTTTTTCAGTAGTAATTTTGTAGTTTTCTGTGTAGAAGTCTTCTTTTTTGGTGTTTTTAAGATTATAAAGTATATTTAAGCATTTAAAAATTTTTTCTAATCATCTTTGATGGTGTAGTATCCACTAGACTTAGTAAACTGATTTATTATTTTTAGTATTTTTTATCTGTAGATTATTTTAGTTTCTTTTTTAAAAAGGATATTACCTTTTAATAATGAAACGACAGCTTAATTCTGCCTCTTTAACTTACTTTTTAAAAACATTTAAATAAAATATTTATAGATATGGTAAAAGTGTTATCATTCAGCCGTGTCCAATTCTTTGTGACCCCTTGGACCACGGCCCAGCAGGTTCATCTTTCCATGGAATTCTCCAGGCTAAAATGCTGGGGTGAGTTGCCATTCCCTTTTCCTGGGGATTAAACATGGGTCTTCTGCACTGCAGGCAGATTTTTACTGTCTAAGCCACCAGGGAAGCCCCTAGATATGGTGATGGCTCCCTTTAATAAATATATAATTATTACTATTTTCCATATTATGATGGTTTTGGAAATATTTTTCTTAACAACCTTTCCATTTTATCTAAAGTTTCAAATTTTGAAATATATTTCTAATTTATAGATGTGTTCATTGATAGCTCAGTTGATAAAAAATCTGCCTGCAATGCAGGAGACCCTGGTTTAATTCCTGGTTTGGGAAGATCCCCTGGAGAAGGGCTGGGCTACCCACTCCAGTATTTTTGGACTTCCCTGTGGCTCAGCTGATAAAGAATCTGCCTGCAATGTGGGAGACCTCAGTTCCATCGCTGGGTTGGGAAGATCCCCTGGAGAAGGGAAAGGTTACACACTCCAGTATCCTGGCCTGGAGAATTCCATGGACTATATAGTCTATGGGGTCATAAAGAGTAGGACATGGTTGAGCGATTTTAACATATCTTTATTTTTTTAATTTGTGTAGAACCTACATAGCCACCACTTTTATCTTTCCTAGTATTTGTATTTGTACATTCTCTGTTTATGTTTTTTAATATTCATGCTAGAAAATTAATTTTGTTCTTCTAAGAAGCTTATTTGATTCTATTTTGTTGATTTATGCTCTTTTAAAATTTTTATTTCTTTTTAACTGGAGGATAATTGCTTTACAGTGTTGTATTGGTTTCTAATATTGTATATTAACACCTATACATAGAATCTAGAAAATAATACTGGTTTATGTTCTTATCTTTATTATTTTCTTTTTCCGTTTTCTGGAGTTTAATTTACTGTTTATTTTCTAACATCGTGAGATAGACACATTTCTTAAGCAGGACACGGAAAGCACTGATTATTACATAAAAGGCCAATAAATTGTACTGTATTAAGATGAAGAAATTTTGTTCTCCAAGAGACACTAGTGAGAGAATAGGAAAGAAAGCCAGAGAGAGGGGGGAGACATTGGCAACACTTGTCTCAAGAAGGTATAAAGATAGCTACAAATTCATAAGCAAAAAGCCAATAACCCAATTTTAAAAAAATGGGCACAAGCCTTGAAAAGGCACTTGGTGAAGTGGAGTGGGCAAGACTGACCACTAACCCACTAAGAAGGTCATCTGGGAAACGGAGCGGAAACCCACCACATGATTCCTATACTCCCCCTGAAACAGCTGAAAATGCTGATGAGTGGATAAGACAGTTTTAAGTATTGGAAGGTCTTCCCAGTCACTGCTAGTGGTGATGCAGCACCCCCAGTGGTGGGGCCTGCCGTGCAGGAGACCTAAGAGACCAGGCTGGATCCCTGGATCAGGAAGATGCCTGGCAGAAGGAAATGGCAACTGACTTCGGTATTCTTGCCTGTAGAATACCATGGACGGAGGAGCCTGTTGGGCTGCGCTCCATAGGGTTGCAATGATCAGACACAATTGAAGCAAGTTAGCACACGCACACACACACAGTATATGCTGTGCTGTGTCCACTGCTCGGCAGTGCCTGACTCTGTGCAACCCCATGGGCTGCAGCCCTCCAGGCTGCATGGGATTCTTCAGGCCAGAATACTGGAGTGGGTAGCCATTCCCTTCTCCAGGGGATCTTCAAAACCCAGGAACTGAACCCAGGTCCCCTGCATTGCAGGTGGATTCTTTACCAGTTGAGCCCCAAGGGAAGCCCAGGAATACTGGAGTGGGTAGCATATCCTTATTCCAGCAGATCTTCCTGACCCAGTAATCGAACTGGGGTCTCCTGCATTGCAGGTGGATTCTTTACCAACTGAGCTATCAGAGAAGTCCTCACACACACACACATACACACACACACACACATATCAGACACACTATATATATATATATTTATATATATGCTGCTAAGTCACTTCAGTCATGTCTGACTCTGTGCGACCCCATAGTCTCCCCCGTCCCTGGGATTCTCCAGGAAAGAGTACTGGAGTGGGTTGCCATTTCCTTCTCCAATGCATGAAAGTGAAAAGTGAAAAGTGAAAGTGAAGTTGCTCAGTCGTGTCCGACTCTTAGCGACCCCATGGACTGCAGCCTACCAGGCTCCTCCGTCCATGGGATTTTCCAGGCAAGAGTACTGGAGTGGGGTGCCATTGCCTTCTCTGATATATATATACACATCACATATATACGTATATGTAATACAGATGATGTACTCATAATATTTAATATACATATAGTATCAGTAATTCTGTCTGGATGTAAGAGAGAAAATCAATTCCCACATTCATTTTTGGCTGAAGGGAAGCCCGAGGCGTCTCCCATGAGGTTCTGACAGCATCACCACCAGAGGTGGCCTCCCCCTGGTGGGGCTGGGGGTGCTCTCGGACCCCCTGCTCCACTGTTAACGCATCCTCTTGTGTCTACCATGTACACTCGGAGCCCTCATGTGCAAAGTGCTTCTCAGTCTTCAGGTCTCACCTTTATGATTATTTCCAGCAGCTAAAGGCAAATTAAAGCAAATTCTTCTGAATTTATGTCATAGAAAATAATGCATTCTACAGTTCAGCCCCTTCCTCAGCCCTGAACCCCACTTGTGTCTGGTAATTACCCCCACCAGCTGTGAGAGTGACACTCGTCTTGCCAATGTCCCTTAATGTGCAGGGCACTCCACTGGGAATGTGAGTTCGATTTCTGAACTGGTGGCTCTGAGAGGGACTTCCATGATTCCAGAGGAGACACTGAATCTCTGTCATGTCCCCCAGTGCCTGTGACATGTTCTTCTAGACAAGTGTGTGGAGAAGAAATGTATGTCTGTTGACCACACTTCAGAAGACTAACAGAAGATGACCATGTGAAGTCCCTGTAACTTCTTCCCACAGGTGAGCAGATGTTACTTGGGCAGGTCCCTCTTTCCTTGTACTTGAGACTCATACCACAGATTAATGAATACAAAGCAGAGGAAGTTTGCTTATTTGGACTTAAACATCATCTTTTAATCCATTCAAGATATGCATTGAATATCTGCTATGCACTGGGCACAAAGCCATCTGCTAGGGAATGCAGAGATGATCAAAACATCCCTGGGGAACTCCCAGTCCACCTAAGACTAAGCCAAGCACCAATGCCCCCCCGCCCCCCGCCGCCCTGCCTTTTACATTTAATGCAAAGTGATGGGGTATGAAGGGTTAGGAGACAGTGCTAAAGAAGCTTCACTGTTGAGGGTCAGGGAAGGAAGACTGGAGCCTGAAAGATGTCTGGGCTTCAAACATCAAAAGCAAAACCAGAACATCACTGGAAACCTGCCACCTGTGGATGCCACTCAGAGTAGTCTGTACCACCCACAAATGTGTTCAGCGTTCCTTCTGTGCATCACCACGTGACTCAGGATGGACGGTGTCTTCACTTACCCCAGCCACAAGCAGCATGGAGAGGAGCCATTATGATCATGACTGCTAAAGAGGAAAGTTTGGGCAAAATAATTCCAACAAAGCATTCTATTGAATTGTTGAGCTAAAAGCCAGTAAGTCTGATTTTTTTTTTCCCACTTAAACTTAATGTCAAAAGCATCTCACTTGTCAAGAACTTAATTTGGAACATTATAGACATTAGAGTCTCTTTCAATCTGCTCAATTGGTGCCTCAGTTTCTTTCCCATGGTGTCTCCAAACCTAGCCTGCTGCCTGGAGTAAATGCAGGTACTGAGTAAAAGCAGCACATGAAAAACATCCTTGTTCTACAGAAGATGCTGAGTAGGGTACCAGGAGAGGTGCTCAGTAGAATTTGCCTGATAAATAATGAGTCCAGTGGAGGTTGGAAGAGTCAAGAGGCACCACCCAGACACACACACACATACACACACACACACACACACACTTGTTTTATGTTCAACTTTCAAGTCTTGCCATCTGTGAACAAGGTGCAACCAAACCCCTGGCACATTGCTTTGCCAGAGAAATCACTAGGCTTCATTTCTTCATTCCAAACTGCGGAGTCTGGCTTGAATGTTGCTTCACAGAAACCCATCTCCATATGAAAAGCAGACTCACATTTCCTTCCACCTCTTGGAACTCTTCATCTCTCAGGAGAGGCCGTACTTCCTTCTTTGAGCTAAACCTCCCCAGTATGAGCATTGACATTAACAAAAGCACCCAGTGGCCTCCCGGGCTGGCTGTCTTCCTCTTACACAAAACTGTGCCGGAGTGTTCCCCAGTTCTCAGATGCACGTCTTTAATAAGTATCATATTAACCTTTCAAAAATAGAGATATCTTTGCAGTTATGCACTTTCCCCCTGATTTTGTCATTAAATGGACAGTGTGTCTGTATAGAATGTGTGTGCTCACTTCAGTTGTGTCCAACTCTTTGTGACTCTGTGGACTGCGGCCCACCAGGCTCCTCTGTCCATGGGATTCTCCAGGCAAGAATACTGGAGTGGGTTGCCATTCCCTTCTCCAGGGGATCTTCCTGATACAGGGATCAAACCGGCCTCTCCTGTGCTGGCAGGTAGATTCTTCACCACCAGTGCCACTGGGGAGGCCCATAACAGCGACTCTGAGTTAAGGAGTTGCATCCTGTCCAAAACGTTGCTTCCGTAAAGAGAGATAGCTAATGGAGAGAAAGTGAAAGTGTTAGTCTTTCCAGTCATGTCTGACTCTTGTAACCACATGGACGGTAGCCTGCCAGGCTCCTCTGTCCATGGTATTTCCCAGGCAAGAACACCAGAGTGGGTTGCCATTTCCTTCTCCAGAGGATCTTTCTGATCCAGGAACCCAACCTGGGTTCACCTGCATCGCAGGCAGATTCTTTACCTTCTGAGCCACCGAAGGAGATGCTATCTTTTCCTTCCCAGTAGACTTGATGTGGGGAGAAAAGTGGTATTTGGCTTTAAGATTCTTGTCCATTGGCTGGCTGTGTGGTTCTGAGCAGTTGCTCATCATGACTGCTAAATGCAGGGGGCCAGCTGGGCAGGGACACCTGGGCTCTCCATGGTCTCAGGCTTCCTCTTTGCTTTTTTACCAAATGGATGTCACCGTCACTCATGCATTTGCTTCACTGAAGAAATTTGTGGTCCAGGAAGCACTACTGAAGAGAGGAGAACTGGAGTTACATAGACCAGATGTCAAAGTACACTCACTGCACCAACCAGCCGTGTGACCTTGGGACAACCACTCACCTTCTCTGAGTAGGGAGGAATGATCACGACATCCCAGGCACCTGGAACCTTATAGGGGGCAAGGGCAGCCTCTCCTTCTCCTCCCTCTATGGTGAGAGCATGCAGGAAGCTCTCTTATTGTCCATGGTGAGCTTGTCCAGAAGACAAGCTTTATTACTGTCCATGTCCATATCAGAAAGATCAGCGATATTAGGGGACCTGGCATCAGAAGCAGTGCCAGAGAGATACTGGCCCGAGACCTTCAACTGCTGGGGCTGATCCACGTGGATCGTTGGCAAGGAGACTGAGCCAATGAGTCAAAAGGGATCACTTTAGGGAGAGAAGGTTTCCCTTCCCCCATGGATTAGCAGTTAGAGATGCAAGATGATCGTGGCAGGCATGAGTGATGAATGCAGAGATTCATGGTTCTCAAGTTAAGGCCTCCTAACAAGTGTTGGAAAGGCAGCATCTGCTGCTGCCTGTTGATCACTCGGGGTCTATCCCATATGGTATTTCTGGAACGAGGACCAGAGGAATAAAAGTGACTTACAGGTAATTATGGGCAGAGAAACTCAGTAATCTTCTCATCTTTCATTTGAGGCCATCAGAATTGACAGTTTCTGCCTTGACATCTTGATATGGGGCTTGGCCCATGGAGTGACACCAGGCATTTAGGGCTGGGGTTGTTGGGGAAGAGGCAGCTGGTCAGCAACATCCATCTGCTGCTGGGATTCTTTCACCCAGGACATGCTCGGAGGAACATGGAGCAGTGGGACTTTTACTGCTGGCAGGAGGGAATAGGCCAGAACTGGCTGCAGAAGCTGGGGGTTGGGGGTGAGTCCCGTGGGACCTCCTGGGTCCTCCTTGGGAAGATGCTGCCTGAAGGTGATCTCAGGCATCGCTTGGCCCCTTGCTCAGTGACCTCGCCCTTTGAATGGACTTGCCAGGCACAGAGGTCTCTGTTTATGAGGTGGAACTGAATACAGAACAGGCCTCTGCTGACCCGAAACACATAAGAATTCACACGGAAGCATTTTCTTTCCGTGGCGGCAAGTCACATTATGATCCCTGCCCTTCTGACTTTGCATTAGATGAGCATCCACACAGTGCGGTTATCACAAATCTTACATGAGGTTTGAGGGCAGGGGGAGTTGGATGGAGGGGACCCGGTCCGGGTCTGCTGTTGGTGGCTGATTTCAGAGCTTCCATGACCTCTGCATAGCCTTGCCTGGTGACTCACTCTCTGTCTCAACTGCTCGTCCTATAAAATGGGTACAGCAGAAGCCTGGGATCACAGCTTCACAAGGGGGTGGCTCGGTGTTTTGTGTAGTGTTCAGCTCAGTTCAGTTGCTCAGTCGTGTCTGACTCTTTGTGACCCCAAGGACTGCAGCACGCCAGGCCTTCCTGTCCATCACCAACTCCCTGAGCTTTCTCAAACTCATGTCCATTGAGTCAGTGATGCCATCCTACCATCTCATCCTCTGTTGCCCCCTTCTCCTCCCACCTTCAATCATTCCCAGCAGTGTGTAGTGTTGCTGCTACTGTTGTTAAGTCGCTTCAGTCATGTCCGACTCTGTGCGATCCCATAGAGGGCAGCCTACCAGGCTCCCCCATCCCTAAGATTCTCCAGGCAAGAACACTGGAGTGGGTTGCCATTTCCTTCTCCAATGGATGAAAATGAAAAGTGAAAGGGAAGTCGCTCAGTCGTGTCCGACTCTGTGCGACCCCATGGACTGCAGCCCACCAGGCTCCTCTGTCCCTGGGATTTTCCAGGCAAGAGTACTGGAGTGGGGTGCCATCGCCTTCTCTGGTGTGTAGTGTTAGGACCATGCAAATAAATTTAATTGGGGTGTGTGTGTGTGTGTTTGTAAGAGTATGTGTGTATGTATACATATGAATGTGAGTATTAATGTGAGTGTGCATCAGTGTGTGAATGTGTGTTGTGAGTGTGCATGAGTGTGTGAATGTGTTATTAGCTGTGTGTTTTAGCATATGATCATGTGTGTTTGTGCATGAATGTGTGAGTGTAAATGCATATGGTTGTGGGTCAGTTGTGATATATGAGTGTGAGAGTGTGAACAGGTCAGTGTGTGGTGTGTGTGAGTCGTGTGTTCACTATCTTGTACGCAGTGGTGTGCCCGTGCTTGGCAGTGTGCCATGACTGTTCATGTAGCTGGAAAACCCTCCCTAATAGGTGTATCCCCCAAACCTTACAAGATTTTTTTGTTTCAGAAATTAAACAAGAGGTAGATTTAACAAGGGAAGGAGACACGTCAGAGCACAGCAAACAGGTTCAAGTTGATGAGGACACTGCACTTACCACAGAGCCTCTTTGGCTCCCACTGCTGCCAGGGATGTCCCACTGGCCACATCCACCTCTCAGTCTTGGCTCCTTGCAGAGTCTTGGATGCTTTCTTTAAGCTCCTGGCACTCCTCAGCCAGCCCCGTCCTCCAGTCCACCAGTGAACATTTCTCTGTCTCGACGTGAAGTGTAGCTCTACCCACCCTCAGCTCCATGTCCCAGGCATGCTCTTGTTTAATCCCAGATTCTTCTCAGGTCTCCAGTTTCCTTTTCAGTTCAGTTCAGTTCAGTTCAGTCTCTCAGTTGTGTCTGACTCTTTGCGACCCCATGAATTGCAGCACCCCAGGCCTCCCTGTCCATCACCAACTCCCGGAGTGCACTCAAACTCATGTCCATTGAGTCGGTGACGCCATCCAGCAATCTCATCCCCCCTTCTCCTCTGCCCCCAATCCCTCCCAGTATCAGAGTCTTTTCCAATGAGTCAACTCTTGGCATGAGGTAGCCAAAGTACTGGAGTTTCAACTTCCATCAGTCCTTCCAATGAACACCCAGGACTGATCTCCTTGAGAATGGACTGTCTGGATCTCCTTGAAGTCCAAGGGACTCTCAAGAGTCTTCTCCAACACCACAGTTCAGAAGCATCAATTCTTTGGTGCTCAGTTTTCTTTACAGTCCAACTCTCACATCTATACATGACCACTGGAAAAACCATAGCCTTGACTAGACAAACCTTTGTTGGCAAAGTAATGTCTCTCTTTTGACTATGCTCTCTAGGTTGGTCATAACTTTCCTTCCAAGGAGTAAGCGTCTTTTAATTTCATGGCTGCAATCACCATCTGCAGTGATTTTGGAGCCCAGAAAAATAAAGTCTGACACTTTTTCCACTGTTTCCCCTTCTATTTCCCATGAAGTGATGGGACCAGATGCCATGATCTTCGTTTTCTGAATGTTGAGCTTTAAGCCAACTTTTTCACTTTCCTCTTTCACTTTCATCAAGAGGCTTTTTAGTTCCTCTTCACTTTCTGCCATTAGGGTGGTGTCATCTGCATATCTGAGGTATTGATATTTCTCCCGGCAATCTTGATTCCAGCTTGTGCTTTTTCCAGCCCAGCGTTTCTCATGATGTACTCTGCATAGAAGTTAAATAAGCAGTGTGACAATATACAGCCTTGACATACTCCTTTTCCTATTTGGAACCAGTCTGTTGTTCCATGTCCAGTTCTAACTGTTGCTTCCTGACCTGCATATAGGTTTCTCAAGTGGCAGGTCAGGTGGTCTGGTATTCCCATTTCTTTCAGAATTTTCCACAGTTTATTGTGATCCACACAGTCAAAGGCTTTGACATAGTCAATAAAGCAGAAATAGATGTTTTTCTGGAACTCTCTTGCTTTTTTGCTGATCCAGCGGATGTTGGCAATTTGATCTCTGGTTCCTCTGCCTTTTCTAAAACCAGCTTGAACATCTGGAAGTTCACAGTTCACGTATTGCTGAAGCCTGGCTTGGAGAATTTTGAGCGTTACTTTACTAGCGTGTGAGATGAGTGCAATTGTGCAGTAGTTTGAGCATTCTTTGGCATTGCCTTTCTTTGGGATTGGAATGAAAACTGACCTTTTCCAGTCCTGTGGCCACTGCTGAGTTTTCCAAATTTGCTGGCATATTGAGTTCAGCACTTTCACAGCATCATCTTTCAGGATTTGAAATAGCTCAACTGGAATTCCATCACCTCCACTAGCTTTGTTCATAGTGATGCTTTCTAAGGCCCACTTGACTTCACACTCCAGGATGTCTGGCTCTAGGTGAGTGATCATCTATTGTGATTATCTTGGTCATGAAGATCTTTTTTGTACAGTTCTTCAGTGGAGAAATAACCCCAGAAAGAATGAAGGGATGGAGCCAGTTTCCTTTTATACAACCCCAAATCTTCGTAGGCTCCCTACTTTAAGCAATGCAGGACTCCAGATGGAGAGAAGTCACAGGTCGTCCTTCATCATGTTGGATTAAACCTTTAGGTGGATATGACCAGTGTCCACAGGATGGGGAACATCTTGAAACTTTCCCCATGTGTGGCAGTGTCAGCAGCTACTGCCACTCAGCCTTCTTCCCCCAGCACCCTGGAGAGGTGGATCAAAGGGCCCTAGGAGGCATTTTCTTGCCTCCTGGAAGACAGGAAGGAGGATCACAGAGTGCAGCAGGGAGATAAGCTCCAGAGAAAACAGAGAAAGGCAGAGGGCAGGGCACACTTCTTCCCCCTCTGGCTTGGGAGAGGCCAGAGGCAAAGGCACCTGGGGTTTGGGATGGGAGCCCAGCACGTTTGGGAGGAAACGTTGTTCTTCAAGGAACAGGTTAAAGATGCATATAATCTCTGAGGGGAGACCTATCCCAGTGTGCTTTGTACACTCACAATGCATCTTATGCAATATTTGTTTCAAAATAACAGTACCTCCAATTAATAGGAATATATTGATGCATTAATTACATTTAAGATGCTGGGAGGGATTGGGGGCAAGAGGAGAAGGGGACGACAGAGGATGAGATGGCTGGATGGCGTCACTGACTCTATGGACGTGAGTCTGAGTGAACTCCGGGAGTTGGTGATGGACAGGGAGGCCTGGCGTGCTGCAATTCATGGGGTCGCAAAGAGTCGGACACGACTGAGCGACTGATCTGATCTGATCTGATCTGATGGCAAGAATTGCATAGAAATCCAGACTTATGAACAGACTTTGGCTTTAATTTATAACAATGTATACTTTTTGTTTGGTTTTGCTTAGCATCATAGACTTTCAGTGTTAAATGTTCCTTAATGATCGCAAAGGATTTATTTAATGAGAAACTCCTTCAGCACTTGAGTGGATGTTTACAGCATAAATCCAGTCCTTTTGTCTTGGCATTTTGGCTTGCTTTTATGAAGATGATGTGAATTTCTCCCTAATGGTGTATTTAATTAATGAAGATGGTTGTGAACCAAATAATGGAGGGCTAGCTTCTCCCAAAAGAGTACAAGGTCAACCACACTGATGCAGACAGGAGAGATACTGTGCTTTCTCTGAGATTTCAAAGATCTCCTTCCAAATTAAAACAACAGCCACAATAACACACACACACACACAACTGAAAACAAAACACAGAGGTCACAGTCTATGTTATTAAAATGTCCATCTCACTTTAAAACAGTTCCATCGCGTTTGAGTATCGTTATAGTGCTGGTAACCTAATGCTGATCTCTGAATTTGTTTTTCCAAACACTTTATACATCGAGTAATCAATAATGAAAGATTTGCTGTTGTTGTTCACTTAAGGGTCTTTCCTTGTGACTCTGCAGGTAAAGAATCTGCCTGCAATGCGGGAGACCTGGATTCGATCCCTGGGTTGAGAAGATCCCTGGAGAAGGGAAAGGCACCCACTCCAGTATTCTGGTTTGGAGAATTCCATGGACTGTACAGTCCATGGGGTGGCAAAGAGTCAGACACAACTGAGCAACTTTCACTTCACTTCACTAAGTCAAGTCTGATTCTTTGCAACCCCATGGACTGCAGTACTCTAGGCTTCCTTGTCCTTCACCATCTCCCAGAGTTTGCTCAAACTCATGTCCATCGAGTCAGCAATGCCATCCAACCATCTCATCCTCTGTTGCTCACTTCTCCTTCTGCCCTCAATCTTTCCCAGCATCAGGGTCTTTTCCAATGAGTTGGCTCTTCTCATCAGGTGGCCAAAGGATTGGAGATGGATATAATATATAAATGCTGTGTGAATTAGTTTCCCTAAATATAACTGTCTGCTTTTGGCTGGCTATTGAAACCAGATATTTTGCTAAAGCACATGAACTAAAATGCAGATGAAGCAACTGCCACACAGGGGGAAAGTAGCAGCTTAGATGCAAGTCCCATCTGATTACAGAAAGCGAGTTTTATTTTGCCTTTTTTCTGTGAAGTTAGGCACCAAAGAGTTTAATACTCTACAAAAGCACGAGCATCGTGCCAGGCTCAGCACGTTTGGAAAATTTCATTTCCATTTGAAATGAATAGCTAGTTTTAGAAGCTTTGGAAGAAGCAACATATGTTATGCATGAACTCAAGCCGAGCTTTATCTCCGTTATCTTCAGAGTTCATCTCGCAGGGTTCTAGCCCCAGTCCCTCTCCTCCCCTCTGGGTCAGACACTAGCCACCTCAACAGTGTTTGCAAATCTAAATAAGCAAAAACCCTCTGGAAGGCTGCCAGAGACACATGGTCTGCTGTGAATTTCGAGTGGGAACACATCTCCATAAATTATTTTATCTTTTTATTGCAGGGTATGTTTAGGGTGCTAATGTGCGAAGAAACTCATTTTCCATCTAAATGAGTCTGTGAAGAGGAACATTCCCCATGTCTCAAAGTGTGAGGGTTAATGTACTCTATTCTGTTGCAAATCATGCAGTCACTCAGGTTTCTTTCTTAAGTGGCTTATTCTTGCTGGTTTTACATTTAGGAAATTGAAAAGAGACAACCTCAAGTGAATGCGTTTAACCCATTTCAATTCTAAAGCACATAACATACTCTACGCAGTTGCCTTTCCTCCTGGCGGAGCTGAGCTGGTTGACCAGTTCTCTTATTTCCCAGTGGCGGCAGCAATATATTTCATTGTCCTGTGGCTCTGTGACCCTGGGGCATGGCCACGAGTCCTGAGGAAGGTGGTAAGTGCACTGTCCATAGTGGATTGCTTTGCATTCAAGATGGGAAGGCGAGGGTCCTAGAGACACATGCAGACCTCTGTTCCCCCCAACTCTCCAGCTCTCCTTTGCCTCCCTGCCTTTCTCCAGCCTCACAAAGTGTCACAAAGGTGAGAGCAGGGTGGAGGGAAGAGTCTGCAGGCTCTCACATGTCTGCCCCTCATGAAGAAGGGAGATTGGCATAGAAGCTGTCCACGGGCAGCGGCACAACCCTTCTCAAGCTTTCAAAATGGAGCTTGCCCTGAGCAACAAATCCAACAGAATTTGCTGCCAAAATTGAACGTACCCCTGCCCTCGGAAAGGCCATCGAACAGGCTTCCAGTATGAAGCACTGGCACATGACTACCAGAAAAACCACGGGATCTTTGTTCGCAAAGTAATTTCTCTGCTTTTTAATACTCTGTCTAGGTTGGTCATTGCTTTTCTTCCAAGGAGCAAGCGTCTCTTAATTTCATAGCTGCAGTCACCAACCTCAGTGATTCTGGAGCCCCAGAAAATAAAGTCAGTCATGGTTTCCATTGTTTCCCCATCTATTTGCCATGAAGTGATGGGACCAGATGCCATGATTTTAGTTTTTTGAATGTTGAGTTTTAAGACAACTTTTTCACTCTCCTCTTTCACCTTAATCAAGAGGTTCTTTAATGCCTCTTCACTTCAGCCATAAGGGTGGTGTCATCTGTACACCTGAGGTTATTGATATTTCTCCCAACAATCTTGATTCCAGCTTGGGTTTCATCCAGCCCAGCATTTCACATGATGTACTCTGCAAATAAGTTAAATAAGCTGGGTGACAATAAACAGCCTTGTTGTATTCCTTTCCCAATTTAGAACCAGTCCATTGTTCCATATCCAGTTCTAACTGGTGCTCCTTATCCTGCAGATAGCTTTCGCAAGAGGCAGGTAAGGTGGTCTGGTATTCTCATCTCTTGAAGAATTTTCCACATTTTGTTGTGATCCACACAGTCAAAGACTTTAGCATAGTCAATGAAGCAATACATGTTTTTCTGGAATTCTCTAGCTTTTTCTATGATCTAATGGATGTTGGCAATTTCATCTCTGGTCCCTCTGCCTTTTCTAAATCCCGCCTGAACATCTGGAAGTTTTTGGTTCATATATTGTTGAAGCCTAGCTTGAAGGATTTTGAACATTACTTTGCTAGCATGTGAAATTGGTATAATTGTGCAGTTGTTTGAACATTCTTTGTCATTGCCCTTCTTTGGGATTGGAATGAAAACTGACCTTTTCCAGTCCTGTGGCCACTGTTGAGTTTTCCAAACTTGCTTGCATATTGAATGCAACATTTTCACAGCATCATCTTTCAGGATTTGAAACAGCTCAATTGGAATTCCATCACCTCCACTAGCTTTGTTCATAGTGATGCTTTCCTTTCAAAGGCCCACTTGATTTCACATTCCAGGATGTCTGGCTTTAGGTGAGTGATCACAGCATCATGGTTATCTGGGTCATGAGGATCCTTTTTATATAGTTCTTCTGTGTATTCTTGCCACCTCTTCTTAACATCTTCTGCTTCTCTCAGGTCCATACCATTTCTGTCCTTTATTGTGCCCATCTTTGCATGAAATGTTCCCTTGTTATCTCTAATTTTCTTGAAGAGATCTCTAGTCTTTCCTATTCTATTGTTTTTCTCTATTTCTTTGCATTGTTCACTTAGGAAGGTTTTCTTATCTTTCCCTGCTATTCTTTGGAACTCCACATTATGATGGGTATATCTTTCCTTTTCTCCTTTGCCTTTAGCGTCTCTTTTTTTCTCAGCTATTTGTAAGGTTTCCTCAGACAACCATTTCACCATTTTGCATTTCTTTTTCTTGGAAATGGTTTTGATCACAGACTCCTGTACAATGTTACAGACTTCTGTCCATAGTGCTTCAGGCACTCTGTCTATCAGATCTAACCCCTTGAATCTATTTGCCACTTCCACTGTATAATTGTAAAGGATTTTATTTAGATGATACCTGAATGGCCTACTGGTTTCCCCTAAGTTCTTCAATTTAAATGTAAATTCTACAATAAGGAGTTCATGATCTGAGGTGCAGTCAGCTTCTGGTCTTGCTTTTGCTGACTGTATAGAGCTTCTCCATCTTCAGCTATAAAGAATATAATCAATCTGATTTTGGTATTGGCCATATAGTGATGTCCGTATGTAGAGTCATCTCTTGTGTTGTTGGAAGAGGGTGCTTGCTATGACCAGTGCATTCTCTTGGCAAAATTGTGTTAGCCTTTGTCCTGCTTCATTTTGTACTCCAAGGCCAGACTTGCCTGTTACTCCATGTATCTATCGACTTCCTACTTTTGCATTAAATTTCCTTATGATGAAAAGGACATCTTTTTTTGGTGTTAGTTCTAGTAGATCTTATTGGTCTTCATAGAACCACTCAACTCCAGCTTCTTCAGCATTACTGGTTGGGGCATAGGCTTGGATTACTGTGATATTGAATGGTTTGCCTTGGGAATGAACCAAGATCATTCTGTTGCTTTGGAGATTGCACACAACTATTGCATTTTGGACTCTTTTGGTTACTGTGAGCGCTACTCCATTTCTTCTAAGGGATTCTTGCCCACAGTAGTAGATACAATGGTCATCTGAGTTAAATTCTCCCATCCCTGTCCATTTTAGTTTGCTGATTCCTTAAATGTCAATGTTCACTCTTGCCACCTCCTGTTTGACCATTTCCAGTTTGCCCTTATTCATGGACTTAATAGTCCAGGTTCCTGTGCAATATTGTTCTTGACAGCATCAGACTTTACTTTCATCACCAGACACATCCAGACCTGGGCACTGCTTCTGCTTTGGCTCAGCCTCTTCATTCCTTCTGGAGCTATTTCTTGGCTCTTCAATAGCATATTGGACAACTACTGAGCTGGGGAGTTCATCTTTCAGTGTCTTTTTTTTTTTTGCCTTTTTATACTGTTCATGAGGTTCTCAAGGCACGAATGCTGAAGTGGTTTGCCGTCCCCACTTCAGGAATATTTGCTGAGTATGCTGAGATGAGGCAGACAGTTGGGACCCTTGAACTGGCATGATTTTATCAGCCAGGCCCTGGTGTCCCCCACCTGGACACAGGAGTCTTCCGGACCAGCAGCAGTGACACATCTCTGTGGCCTTGATGGAGCCAGGAATCCCAGGACCTCAGGACGACTGTGTCTGAGCACAGTCAACAA
The DNA here is from genome assembly GCF_055505025.1 of Bos grunniens. Classification (NCBI taxonomy): domain Eukaryota; kingdom Metazoa; phylum Chordata; class Mammalia; order Artiodactyla; family Bovidae; genus Bos; species Bos grunniens. The sequence continues at coordinate 4,847,803 of NC_141184.1, read as the reverse complement.
CAAGGAGATTTTCCAATCACACATGTGTCACTAGAGTCCCCAGTCCTGCCCGATGGGAGTGCCGGGGTTAACAGTCACAAGTCTCACCTGTTGCATTGCTCGGACCTGCGAGATAAGATAATGAAGCACCCAGTCATAGACTGCCTCCCATTCCAGCAGCGTTCAGTACAAAGCCCAGCTTTCTTGAAGCTTCCCCTGGATCACCTACCAGTGCCCAAATCCTACATGTGCTTCCTGATCCCTCCTTCTGAGGAGCCCTAGGAGCCCCAAGCTGCATGTTTACCCCTATTGCAACAGCTCAGTTAAACCAACTCTGCTCACTCTTCTAGAATTTTGGCTGGAGGGCACCCATAGTTCACTTAACAAATATGCGTACGGCCTCTGTTGCCTGCCACGTGTGGTGTCTAGTCCACCATCTTGGCCAGACATGGTCCAGTTCATGGACTCTACCAGAAAGTATTGACAAATGGAAACGTGGAGGAATGAAATTGCCAGTAACGATGGTACACAACTTACCAAGGAGGGCACAGAGAAAGTGACATCATTTCTGCTGCTGCTGCTGCTACTCAGTTGTGCCTGACTCTTTGTGACCCCAGGGACTGTAGCCCACCAGGCTCCTCTGTACATGGCGTTCTCCAGGCAGAAACACTGGAGTGGGCTGCCGTTCCCTTCTCCAGGGGATCTTCCCAACCCAGGCATTCAATTCTAATCTCCTGCATTGGCAGGCAGATGCTTTCCCCTGAGCCACCTGGGACCTGGACAAACCATGGGGGCAGTGGTTCCCAACATGACGACCAGCAAGGTAAGGAGCCTGGGATTAGAGTGTAGGCGATTCTTTGATGGTTGTACAAACAAAACGTTGGAGGATGGGTGTGAAGGCCATCAAGTAGCAGTTGGCATGAAAGCCTCAATCTCCACGAGGATTGTCCCCTAGTGGTTTGGAACCCATGGATTCAATCATTTCCCCAAAGCAGATGTTTTCCCAAGCTTGAATTCCTGTGACAGTCACCTGGGATTGGTCATCAACTGTTGAAGTGCCAACTCATTGACATTATGCCAAGTTTTGTGAAGGAATTAAGAAAGAAATCTGCACCCCCACCCTAAGCAGGTTTACCATCTGACCCAATGGGCATTCTATCCTCATGAATTAACTTGATTCCTCTCAGGATCCATCTTTTTCAAAAAATAATATATTAAAAAGAATTATAGCCCATTCACCAGTAAAGTTGCTCAGTCATGTCCAACTCTTTGTGACCCAATGGACTGTAGTCTGCCAGTCTCCTCTGTCCATGGAATTTTCCAGGCAAGAATACAGGAGTGGGTTGCCATTTCCTTCTCCAGGGGATCTTCCCAATCCAGGGATCAGACCCAGGTCTCCCACACTGCAGGCAGACTCTTTACCATCTAAGCCACCAGGGAATCCCCAAAGCCCATTCAAGTGTCTTCTAATTTTTCCTTCATCTTAAGGATGTGGCTGTGTGCCAGGCCTTGTTACATAAACTCAATCTGAAGAGCAACCCTAAGAAGTAGGTACTACCCAGACCCCCATTTTGCAGGTGAGCAAACTGAAACAAATGGGAATTAAGTAACTGGCCCAAGGTGGCACGGCAGTGGCTAAGCAGGGGCTTGCACTGGGCGGCCTAGCCCCAGCCTAACTTGTAACATTAATAACACCTCCTGCTCCACTTCATGTGCTTTGAGAACACATTGAACACATAAAAAAGTTCAAGGGTGTTTAGGTAACATTTTGAATTATGGCTCCATTGCACTGTCATTATGACTCACACCTGGGACCTCTGGAAATGCCCATCCATCCCATCCATCCTGTTGGCCTTCAGACAGCCCTTGACAACCAGTCAAGGTTGATTTGCTACAAACAATATCAAGCTGTTGTACTTGATGGATGAAGCCTTCCTTTCACTCTTCAACTCTAGGGCTGATACAGAAACAAGAAGCCTAATGGTGCCGTGAGACGGGTTGATTCTCTCTCACCTCACCTCTATCCACACATGGCATAAGGGTGCTGGGGCTCATCTGTCTCACTTATCCCCAGAGTGCTCATAAACCTATTCAGGGAGATGCTCTGTGAATCAAAACGCTCTAGGTCTCAGCCTTTTTATTTTTTGCACCAAATTATAGACAAATTGTTTTGTTTCCCTCCTGACATTGAATCTGCTTCTTCTGAATGTTAAACCTTAAGCCTGTTACTAATAAGTTAGCTTTCACCCAAGTCAGTCCTTTGAAACCTGGTTTGACTATGGCTGATTCATGTTGATGTTTGCTATGGTTTTTCCAGTAGTCATGTATGGATTTGAAAGTTGGACTGTAAAGAAAGCTGAATGTCAAAGAATTGAGGCTTTTGAACTGTGGTGTTGAAGAAGACTCTTGAGAGTATCTTGGACTGCAAGGAGATCAAACCAGTCTATCTAAAAGGAGATCAGTCCTGGGTGTTCATTAGAAGGATTGATGAAGCTGAAACTCCAATACTTTGGCTACCTGATGTGAAAAACCAACTCATTTGAAAAGGCCCTGATGCTGGGAAAGATTGAAGGCAAGAGGAGAAGGGGACGACAGAGGATGAGATGGTTGGATGGCATCACCGACTCAATGGACATGAGTTTGAGTTAACTCTGGGAGTTGGTGATGGGCAGGGAAGCCTGGCATGCTGCAGTTCATGGGGTCACAGAGTTGGACACAACTGAGCAACTGAACTGAACTGAACACAATACTGGAAATCAATTATCTTTCAATTAAAAATAAATTAATTAAAAAAAAAAAACCTGGATGTCCATCAGCAGATGAATGGATAAGAAAGCTGTGGTACATATACACAATGGAGTATTACTCAGGCATTAAAAAGAATATATTTGAATTAGTTCTAATGAGGTGGTTGAAACTGGAGCTGATTATACAGAGTGAAGTAAGCCAGAAAGAAAAACACCAGTACAGTATACTAATGTATACATATGGAATTTAGAAAGATGGTAACGATAACCCTGTATGCGAGATAGCAGAAGAGACACAGATGTATAGAATAGTCTTTTGGACTCTGTGGGATAGGGAGTGGGGGATGATTTGGGAGAATGGCATTGAAACATGTATAATATCATATAAGAAATGAATTGCCAGTCCAGGTTTCATGCAGGATACAGGAAGCTTGGGGCTGGTGCACTGGGATGACCCAGAGGGATGGTATGGGGAGGGAGGTGGGAGGGGGGTTCAGGATTGGAAACACGTGTACACCTGTGGCAGATGCATGTTGATGTATGGCAAAACCAATATAATATTGTAAAGTAATTAGCCTCTAATTAAAATAAATTTTAAAAAAAGTTAAAAAAAAAAACCTGGTTTGAAATTCATGATAAGCAGCAAAAAAAGAAAAAAAGAAATTTTATTTCACAGTGTATAGGACTACAGTCTATATCCAACCTACAAAGTTTCCAAGAGAGTTAAGAGAATTACCCTGAAAATTTGTGTGCCAGATACTATATGCAAGCAAGCTTGTGCTCGGTTTTACATTTTTTAAAATTTGTTATTTTAAATAAGAGTAGGCATGTCCCTGTGTATGATCCATGCTATGATTTGTCTATTTTTTCATCCTAACTAGCTCAAGGGTCAATTTTGGAATAACAGTCTGATAGCAAAACCTTTCTGTAAAACTCTAAGTTTCACAAAGGAAAAATTAAACTAAATAAATTCAAAGGGATGATAGTAATAGATCAGTTTGTAAAATACAAGGTTTCATTAATTTCAGTAATTTCCTTAGGAAATACTGGTGTGCTTCCTGAATAGCTGAAAGTTTGCTTAATGCATAATCTACATGTGGATGGCAATGAAGTAGGGAGACGCATTTCAATAGGCCACCAAAGGTCAAAATCATCTCTACTGTTAGATGAGGAAGTACCCGATCCATCCTGAGTGGGTAGCTGCCTCATATCCCTAAAGCACAATTTCTTTTTATTATTTTTTTCTTTTTCTTTTTTTTCCTTTTTATTTCTAAAAAAAAAAAAAGTGCTTTATAAATTGTGCTCAGTGCTGTGAAAACATATATTTGTTGACATATAGTTGTTCTCTTTTTTCTGCAATATCCCTGTGAGCATCACAGCCAGTGTTGTCTCCTCCTGGAAGCATTCAGATGGTCTTCCGCCAGGCGCCCCAGTTCATGGGCAGGAACATACGTTGGCACCAGGTTTCCTTCTGCTGAGGCATCCTGGCTCCAGGGCCCCGAATCATCCTAAAGCAGAGTGTGATCACGTGCCTCTCGGAGTGAGCCTCCTTCCAGGATAACACCCCATTCCCTCAGTGAACAGGTGGCACCCCTTGGTCTGGTTTCTACACCCCCTGGAGACCGCCTCCCCTGCCCACCGGAGCTTCCTCCCTACGCTGAGCTCTGCGAGAGTCCCAGCTCTCGGGTTTCCCTTTCCTCCACTAGGAATGGCCACTCCTCACACTGCTGGTTCTCCTCTCCCCAGTCTTCAAGGTCCAGCTCTGCTCCCACTTCCTGGGGGTGCACCGTCGGGCCAGGCCCCCAGCCCTGGTCCCTGTGGCCCCGACAATGCACTGACTGCCCTGCATCCACTCTGGGCTGGAAGTGCTGGTCCTGCCCCATCCTCCGTGGAGCTCGGCTTGGGGGAGCTTTGCGGTTCTGCAGCCTCTTCTCTGACTAGGGGGTTAGCACATAGTGGGTATCCCTGAGCCTGGAAACCTGCCGCTGGGATGAACAGGGAGGGGCTGTCGACCGAGGGGACAAAACGGCTTTGTACTGTAAGAGCCTTCAGGGCCGAGTGGGCACCTTGCAGAGAAAGGGAGTGGGGGCCAGCCAGAGTGGTCCTGTCCTTTGTTAGCCCTTATCCCTCACCTCCCCAAGGAGGGGGCCTACTCCCCACCTGTGCCCCCACCTCCTTACCCTCCACCATTTCCACCCCCTTTTCCTTCTCTTCTTGGGGAGGCCAAAGCATTGAAGGAAGTTTGACCTGGAGTTGGAGGGCTCAGGATCAGACAGACCAGCCCTGAGTGAAAATTTGGGAGAAAAGCCACCTCAGCCTGCAGGAGCACTGAATGCTGTCTCTGTGGTTGTAGCCTTGGAGGGGTGACCCTAATTTATGTTTTGAATTAGCTTTTATTGGCGTATAGTTGCTCTACAATGTCATGTTAGTTTCTAGGGTAAGGCAAAATGAATCCGCCTTACCTATACATACATCGCATGTAGGTCACCACAGAGCACTGAGTAGAGGTCCCATCAGTTATGCACAATATCAATAGTGTGTATGTAGAGGTGACCTTAATTTATTGAGAGATATTTACTTGCACCTACCATGTGCTATAGGGCTTCCCTGGTGGCTCAGCTGGTAAAGAATCCTCCTGCAATGTAGGAGACCTCAGTTCAATTGCTGCGTCGGGAAGATCCACCGGAGAAGGGATAGGCTACCCACTCCAGTATTCTTGGGTTTCCCTGTGGCTCAGCTGGTAAAGAATCCACCTGCAATGCAGGAGACCTGGGTTTGATCCCTGGGTTGGGAAGATCCCCTGGAGAAGGGAAAGGCTACCCACTCCAGTATTCTTGTCTGGAGAATACCATGGACAGAAGAGCCTGGTGAGCTGCAGTCCTTGGGGTCGCAAGGAGTTGGACATGACTGAGAGTCTTTCACTTCACCATGTGCTGGTGGGTCAGCGGTAAACAATGCACTGGCGATGTGGGAGCCACAGGAGATGCAGGTTCGGTCCCTGGGTCGGGAAGATCCCCTGGAGGAGGGCATGGCAACCCACTCCAGTATTCTTGCCTGGACAGAGGAGCATGGTGGGCTACAGTCCATAGGGTCGAAAAAGTCTGGACACAACTGAAGTGACTTAGCATGCACAGACACACCATGTACCATATTCTGGGTGCTTGGGAAAACTCAGTAAGGGAATGAGACAAATGTCTCTGCCTTCCGGGGTCTAGAAGTCCAGCAGAGGAACGCAGACAACTGAAGGAGACATGATAAATGGGTCTTTTTAAAATTAATTAAGAAAATTAATCTGTGTTTTGGAAGATGGTCAGCCTTTTGGGAAGAGAGAGTACAGCAGAATAAATGAGCAGCTGATGCTGGTACATAGGCACTCGGTGAGTTCTCACTGGTGAGTGAATGAAGGAGTGAATCAATGACTACAAATCTTCCAAGTTATCTGATATGACATTTCCTGTCCTCACCTCCTTCTCCCTTTCTCTGCCTCTGCCCCATATCTGCATCTGTCTCTCAATGCCCAACACAGAAGGGATTCAGTAAGGTCAGATGAACAGATGCATTTTTGCTGTAGCCCTGAAAGGGGGCTGTTTCCTAGTCTCAAGTGGATATCCTCCAGTTGAGACTTGGTCTGGAATTCTGAGGGTCCCCCTGGGGTCTGTCCTGATCTGCCCACAGCAGCTCAGTGATAAAAGATGGTCTGGCCAGGACTGGGACCTCTGATTCACTCTTTTATTAATCAGTTCCTTCTGCCAACATCCATCATCTCCTTCGGGGTTTCAGGCTGGCTAAGGCCCTAGTCGACGTTTACTTTGTCCTTGGAAGAGAACTCGGAAGGGGCTTTTTCAATTGGCGCCAGTCATTGTCGGGTACCAGATGGAGGATGCAGAGATAAATCCTCGTGATCCCACCCGGGGGACAGCCCTGTAACAGGATTAAGAAGAGATTGTAGATGTCCTTTCAGAAGGGAGGTCTAGATAAACGCCTAGATGATTATCTCTGACTCCTTGCCGGCCTCCCTGGAGCTCCGGAGCTGCCTTCGCCTGATTAACTCTTGATGGGCAGCTGCCCCTGCAGGAGGCGGGGGCTTGGCTTGGGGAATGGTGCATGGTGTTTATTTAGAAGTTGGGGATATGGACCTGGGGTGCAGAGAGGTCCCTTGGCTTGTCTGAGGCCCAGTCAACCAGAGAGCAAGTCAGGCTTGGAACCCATGGGGTGAAGATGGACAAGCCCCTAGAGGAGTTGCTCTGGATGCTGGAAGGCAGGTGGAGGCAACTGGCTGCTGGTTGAGGGAGAGGGAGGAGAGGCTGAGGATCCAGGCAGGATGACTGGTACCCAGTGTCCTGCACACAAAGTGCAGGTGAGAACCTGACCTGGGAGGTCAGGGCGGGTCCATGTGGGGCTGGCGAGAGCCCCTGACTACCCCTGCCTGAGCCTTCCCAGCAGGTGGCAAAGCACCGGCTACAGACCAGCCACTGATTCCCCCAGGAGGGTCCCAGGGAGCCAGAGAAACCGTCTCTTGGCCCGTGTTCCACTTCCATAAGTGGGAAAGCTCCACCTCTGACATCTCCTCCTTGTCACTCGTCTTAAAGCCCGTTTAAACCTAAATGGAGCTTCCTGTGACAAGGCGCTCTCTATGGAGCAGTCAAGGTGTGGCAAAACTTCTTTGGTCTTCCTTTTAAAAGCTATGCCATGTATAAGATGGTATTTAAAATACACAAGCACTCAAACTGCCAGTCCAGGTTGGATGCAGGATACAGGAAGCTTGGGGCTGGTGCACTGGGATGACCCAGAGGGATGGTATGGGGAGGGAGGTGGGAGGGGGGTTCAGGATGGGGAACACGTGTACACTCGTGGCAGATGCATGTTTATGTATGGCAAAACCAATACAATATTGTAAAGTAAAAATAAATAAATAAAATAAAATAAAAAATAAATAAAATACACAAGCATTTTATCCTAAAGGACATCAGCCCTGAATATTCATTGGAAGGACTGATGCTGAAGCTGACGCTCCAATACTTTGGTCACCTGATGTGAAGAATTGACTCATTTGAAAAGTCCCTGATGCTGGGGAAGATTGAAGGTGGGAGGAGAAAGGGATGACAGAGGATGAGATGGTTGGATGACATCACCGATTTGACGGACATGAGTTTGAGCAAGTTCCAGGAGATAGTGAGGGACGGGCAGAGCCTGGCGTGCTGCAGTCCCTGGGGCTGGAAAGAGTCAGACACAACTCAGTGACTGCACCGCAGCAACAGCGTATGTCTGTGTGTCTTATGGGTATAGTCTGTGAGTTCTGTCGCATAAGTGGTCCGATTGTGCGACAATGTGCAAAGTGAGAACTGCCCTTTGTCCCCACTCACTGGGCCCAGAGGAAAACTGTCCTGACACTGGTGTTGTCCTCAGAGACCTGTCTTCATTATAAAATTTTCATCTTGAGTTTCTTTCAATAAAAGTTAAATATCCACAGGAAGGGCTCACTAAATGGTATTAATAGGTCACTGAATGCTGTAAGAAAACCGCTAATTGGTGATGTGCAGGCAGTGGGATTCTGTGTGGGCACATGGTCGTGTATTACAAAGGCGGTTGTGTTACATCTGCAATAGGCAATCATAGACTCTGCTCTGGGGGTTCCTGACTGGGCTCAGGGGCCATGGGGCAGGCAGGTGTGGGGCTCGATGCCAGCTTTGGAGGAGGCATTGGTGCCCATAATGAAAGCACGTTATGTATCTACAGAGCCCCGTGATCTGCAGACAGTCCTCCCCATCACTCGGGGTGGCACGTGAAATGGGGAAACGGGGCCCAGGAGGCTGGGGCTCGTCTAAGGAGCCGCACTGGGGCAGGGACAGAACCAGGACCCACCCACTCTCCTGCTCCTGCCACTGAGGCACGAGATAGATGGGCCCTGGGCTGAGGAGCTGTCCCCTGTGGATAGATACTCCAAGATGAAGATAATATACACAGGGGCAGAAAAGAGCTGAGCCCTGCCCAGACGGAAGATAATGAGACAACATATCCTTTATTCTCAACGTCAAGGAGACCCTTCCAACTACACATACACAGAAAGGCTCCTTGGGGGCCAAGAAGGGAGGGGGTGCCACCCCATAATAGGTGATGTCAACCTTCCTATAGACACATGCGCACAGCGGGGAGGACCCTGAGATAAACCCAACACGGACTCAGAACCAAGCAAAGCAAGGTGATCCGCCACGGGAAACCTTGAAGAAATGACCCATAAACGTGATTTAAACTACCATGAAGGCAAAACTCTTTCTCTGAGCCTGTGTGTGCTTATTCACATGTTCTTTTTTTCCCCTCCTAATAAAGACTTGACTTGTTTCACTACTTTGTGTCTCTTTGTTGAAGTTTATCTCTACAAAGCAGACAAGCCAGAGCCTTGTCACTAACCACAGACCCTCATGGTCTGGTCAATTTCTGATTGGGGAACTGAGATCCTGTTTCAAGCTGCTGCCACTGAAGATTAACACTTCTTATTTTCCAGGTGGGAGTCTTGGAAAGGGGTCAGTACAGAGGTCAGACAGCAGGCTCAGGATAGGACACTGCAAGGGAATGGCTCCATCTCTTGTATCCTGGGAAGATGGATGAGGGCTGGGACAGTTTGGAGGCTGCAGCTCTCTCTGTACCTAATGCAGACACTCTGCTCCAGGGTTCCTGATAAACAGGAGCATGGTGCATCAGAATGACTTGCTTGTTCGCCAGCTGGGAACAGGGCCCCAGCCCTGGCAAGGTTTGATTTGACCTGATGAGGTGGGAGACGAACATGAAAGCTCTCTCTGCCAAGGCCACAATGCACTCCCAGGGCAGCAGGGGGAGAAATCCACAACAAGCAGGAGAATGTCTGATGGTTGTTACCCCATCAACCCTGAAATTGTTCACAACCAGAGGGCGTGAACCGCAGAGATAAAGCTGTCTGGGAGAGGCATCAGCCCCACGGATGCCTGCTTGTTTAAGCTCTTTTCAGCATTTAATTCTTTTCTTTTTGCCTTGTGTTCTTTTCTAGCTAAGTGATCTGGATAGACTTCCAATGCTAGCCAGGCTCTTAGGGAGGAGGGAAGCTGTGGACTGAGTGCCGGCCACACATAGGGACCAGCTGGAACTCATTTGTGCGGCTGCTGGGTGACTGAGTCCTGACAATGCAGTGAATCACGTCTGGCCTTGACAGATGGTCCTCAGATGACCCAGCCCAGAGCGGAGTCCTGCAGAATATTACAGGTGGGGGCCGCCTTTGCATGACACAGACCTGAGCAGAACCATAGCGGGAAGTAGTGGGTTAACTCAGTAGGGACGTGCATTGTGTTGATGACTTGGGTGGTTGACCATGCTTCTGGCTGACCTTGTAGGTCAGTGATTCAGTCCTCAGCAGATCCAGTCCCACTGTATCTGAGAGGCCTGCCCCTGAGGTCGCACCGTCACCGCATCCCTTCCTCTGGGCCCTCCCCAGCTTGCCTTCCCCTTGTGGCTGCATCATGCGTGCATTACTGGTGGCTCTCCCCTGCTAGCCTCTAAGCTCCCAGAGAAGGTTCCATATTGGTTTCATCTGTGGGACCCAGGACACGCACAGCTGCTGCTCCATAAATAAAAGTTGAGTGAATAATGTCCCAAGTCAGATGCAAAATTCCGCCTCCTTCCTTGGCTGCTTTCTTGTCTGGGTCCCAGTGGCTCCTAAATTCAATCTCCCACATCCGTGTGACTACTCAGGGGCAGTGAGTACCACTGGGGGGAACAGAGTCTCAGGATGCAGGACACCTGGTGTCTGGAAAGAGCGTTCATTCCATTTTATTCCCCTCCTGATTTTGTATTTCCCAAGTAACTTCTCTAGTTTACAGCTGATGCAACCTGAATGTTGTTCAGTTGCCAAGTCGTGTCCGATTCTTTGCAACCCCTTGGACTGCAGCACGCCAGGCCTCCCTGTCCTTCACCATCTCCGGGAGTTTTCCCAAGTTCATGTCCATGAATACCGGTCTCTTAACCTGAAGGCTAGGAGAGGGTGTAATCTCTCTGGTAGCAGGTAGGTCTGGTGTTGGTTCAGCTGAGAAGTACCACCTCCAGTACTGTCTGGGGGTCAAGTGAGACCTTTCAGGACAGAGGCTGAAGAGATCTGAGGCCACTTTAGTGGCAGTTTCTCAGCCATGGCACTATTGCCATTTGGGGTGGGATAATCACAATGGTGTGATCACTCACCTAGAGCCAGACATCCTGGAATGTGAAGTCAAGTGGGCCTTAGAAAGCATCACTACAAACAAAGCTAGTGAAAGTGATGAAATCCCAGTTGAGCTATTTCAAATCCTGAAAGATGGTGCTGTGAAAGTGCTGCACTCAATATGCAAGGAAATTTGGAAAACTCAGCAGTGACCACAGGACTGTAAAAGCTCAATTTTCATTCCAATCCCAAAGAAAGGCAATGCCAAAGAATGCTCAAACTACCACACAATTGCACTCATCTCACATGCTAGTAAAGTAACGCTCAAAATTCTCCAAGCCAGGCTTCAGCAATACGTGAACTGTGAACTTCCAGATGGTCAAGCTGGTTTTAGAAAAGGCAGAGGAACCAGAGATCAAATTGCCAACATCTGCTGGATCATCAAAAAAACAAGAGATTTCCACAAAAACATCTATTTCTGCTTTATTGACTATACCAAAGCCTTTGACTGTGTGGATCACAATAAACTGTGGAAAATTCTGAAAGAGATGGGAATACCAGACCACCTGACCTGCCTCTTAAGAAACCTATATGCAGGTCAGGAAGCAACAGTTAGAACTGGACATGGAACAACAGACTGGTTCCAAATAGGAAAAGGAATACATCAAGGCTGTAGATTGTCACCCTGCTTATTTAACTTATATGCAGAGTACATCATGAGAAACGCTGGGCTGGAAGAAGCACAAGCTGGAATCCAGATTGCCAGGAGAAATATCAATAACCTCAGATATGCAGATGACAACACCCTTATGTCAGAAAGTGAAGAGGAACTAAAGAGCCTATTGATTAAAGTGAAAGAAGAGAGTGAAAAAGTTGGCTTAAAGCTCAACATTCAGAAAACGAAGATCATGGCATCCAGTCCCATCACTTCATGGGAAATAGATGAGGAAACAATGGAAACAGTGTCAGACTTTTTTTGGGGGGGCTCCAAAATCACTGCAGATGGTGACTGCCGCCATGAAATTAAAAGACACTTACTCCTTGAAAGGAAAGTTATGTCCAACCTAGATAGCATATTTAAAAGCAGAGACATTACTTTGCCAACAAAGGTCCATCTAGTCAAGGCTATGGTTTTTCCTGTGGTCATGTATGGAATGTGAGAGTTGGACTGTGAAGAAGGCTGAGCGCCGAAGAATTGATGCTTTTGAACTGTGGTGTTGGAGAAGACTCTTGAGAGTCCCTTGGACTGCAAGGAGATCCAGACAGTCCATTCTCAAGGAGATCAGTCCTGGGTGTTCATTGGAAGGACTGATGCTAAAGCTGAAACTCCAGTACTTTGGCCACCTCATGTGAAGAGTTGACTCATTGGAAAAGACCCTGATGCTGGGAGGGATTGGGGGCAGGAGGAGAAGGGGATGACAGAGGATGAGATGGCTGGATGGCATCACCGACTCGACGGACATGAGTTTGAGTGAACTCCGGGAGTTGGTGATGGACACAGAGGCCTGGTGTGCTGTGATTCATGGGGTCACAAAGAGTCAGACAGGACTGAGTGACTGAACTGAACTGAAACCCTCGCTGTGGGGACTCTCCTGTGTGTTGTAGGGTAATTAGCAGCATCTCCATTCTCCAACAGTACCTGCCACTAGCACCCCTCACCCAAGCAGATGACTATCAAAAATGTCTCCAGATACTGTCCGGCATTCCCTGGGGGTAAATAATGATCAGCTGTGAGTCAGCTCTTTAATTATATATATGTGCTATGGTTGATGGTGGAGCAGGCATAGGGAACCCCTCTCCTCCTAATTACCCACGGTTTTCATAGGACCAGCTAATGCTTGGATCCAGAGTCCTCCTGTCAGTGGGATTTTAAAATCAACACTTAGGTTAATCTTTGATGATTTAAAAACATTTAATGAATAAATGTGATTTGTGCAAAAGAACATTTTGTGTTTTCCAAATTATTTGCAGTTATTGCCCAAGCAACGTCCCCAGCCCAACTTGAGTCTGAGATGGTTACCCCAAGTGTGCCCATTATATGGATGTAAAAACCAAGTCCTGAGAGGATCAGGAAGCAGGACCAAGGCTGAGATGGCTGTGGTGCTTATTACAACACAGACCTTGTACCTGTGTACTCCCAAGCTCCACGAAACTGTTAGACTTGCTTATTGTCTTAACATTTCCTTAACATCTAGATTATTTTCTTGGCGTCTCCTGCTGGTGATTTAATTATTATTCCCTGTTGCTTCTACAGATTTGACTGCCTAATAGCATGTGGTTAGGGTATTCTTAAAAAAAAAAAAGACCCTGATGTTGGGAAAGATTGAAGGCGGGAAGAAAAGGGGATGACAGAGGATGAGATGGTTGGATGGCATCACTGACTCAATGGATATGAGTTTGAGTAAGCTCTGGGAGTTGGTGAGGGACAGGGAGGCCTGGTGTGTTGCAGGCCATGGGGTCACAAAGAGTCAGACAAGACTGAGCGACTGAACTGAACAGAACTGAACTGAGGGAATTCTGCCCCCAAGCCTGTGTGCACTGAATCTGGGCTTTGCTGCAGATTTGGGAGGCTTGTTTCTATCCCTGAAAATAAACAACTGGATTCGAGATAACTTGAGACTCAGGATCAGCTTTTACAGAGAAAAGGCATCCTTTTGGCTGAAGACGTGGATGAGGACTTCTTCCCAGGCGGCGATGGATAGGCTGGGGAGGTGAGATGGTTCACTGTCGTTATGGAGACACTGGGAGGCGTGCCAGGCGCTGCGGGTCTGCGCAGACTCACAGCCGGCAGTGGGCGGGGTCAGGGGGCTGTCCCAGGGCTCCTCTGGAAAGGTAACGACCCCCTGCTCAGCTTTGGCTGTACCTGCCTCTGTCCAATGGGGTGTGTGGGTGATGCGGTTGCCAGGGCAAGCAGTACCCTGGCCTGAAAACCTAGTCAAGTGCACCCACAAGCAAGAAGGGGGCTATGTGTGGGAGCCACGGGGCATCTCCGGCAGCTGGGAAAACGAGAGGACAGGAGTTGGTGACGGGAGGATGGAGCCATGGAGAACCGCTTAACACACACGCTCAACCCGGATTCCAGTCATGGCTGGGGGGTCTGCAGTGGCTTTGTTCTGACTGCCTGACGGACCTCCCACTTAAAAGGCCCTTTCCCCTTCCAGCTGCACCTCTGGTCATTCTGCCTTCAAATGTGAGGACGCCCACGTGACGCGCAAGGCGCCCCACGCCTCGGCTCTTGCTGCCTTGAGTTAGGAAGGAGGCGGGTCAGCCGCAGGGCTGGGCGGGCCCTTAGAGATTGCTACTGTTCTGTTGCGTTTCATAAACACATCAGCTCTCACCTGTCCCACGGATGTGTCCCCAGATGGGTCCTCCTGGGGAGCTGAGTTCAGCCCGTGTCCTTTTGGGCGATGTATTAGTATCCCGAGGCTGCCTTGATAAACTACCACACAGTCGTTTGCTTTGTTGCTGTTGTTCGGTCGCTCAGTCGTGTCCGACTCTTTGCAACCCCATGGACTGCAGCACGCCAGGCCTCTCTGTCCATCAACAACTCCCAGAGTTTACTCAAACTCATGCCCATTGAGTGGATGATGCCATCCAGCCATCTCATCCTCTCTCGTCCCCTTCCTCTTCTGCCTTCAATTTTTCCCAGCATCACGGTCTTTTCCAGTGATTCAGCTGTTCACATCAGGTGGCCAAAGTATTGTTTGCTTAGATTAACAAAAATGTATTCTCTCCCAGCTCCCAAAGCTGGAAGTAAGGTGTCAGCAGGGCTGCGCTCCCTCCAAAGTCTCCAGGGGACAATCCCTCCTAGCATCTTCCAGCTCCTGGAGGCCCCTGTGGTCCTCGTGACCACATCCCTCCAGTCTCTGCCTCCATCTGCACACAGCCTCTTTCCTCTGTGTCTCTCCTCTGCGTGTCTCTTGTAAGGACACTTGTCTTTGGTTTCAGGGCCACCAGGATAATCCAGGATGAGCTTCTCATCTGGAGATCCATAATTTGATTATATCAACACCCTTTCTCCAAACAAGGTCACAGTCACATGTCCCCTGTTAAGACCTAGATGTGTCTTTGGGGACCACCCATCTCAGCCCACTAACAGCAATGATGCAGGTAAAGGGCTTCAGCACGAATGGAGGGGACTCTGCAGAGTTTCCCCGTGTGCTCTGCTCTCTGCCTGGACAGTCTTCGTTCTGGAGAGGACCTGGCACCTCCACTGACTTCCTGTCTTATTGGGAAGAGCTTGAGGATCTGAGTTAGCTTATATCTGGAGGGGTTCAGCCAGACTGCTGCCTGGACAGGGCGATGGGCAGAGAGCAGAGGCAAGGTGAGGTGTGAAGGACTCTAGGGGGGCACCCCGTGGGGCCTTCTGTGACCCCCAGCTCAGGAAGGTGAATGTCTCTGCCACCTGCTGGGGAGAAGGCGGCAGTGGGGTCGGCGAGGAAGCTGAGGTCCAGTGGACGCTGCGGCTGAACGAGGCTGGTCCTAGCGTGCTTCCCCTTCCAGGGTTCCTCCAGCCCAGTGCTGCTGAGGCTTGGAGACAGGCAGAGAGGATGCAAGAGGGTGTGAAATATCCCCATGAGGACCTCCCTGCTCTCTCTGTTTGTGGGCTTTCTGGTTTAAGGGGGAGAGGCTTGGGAAGATGCTCACAGCCGTGCAGGGGCCTCAGTAAGGGGACAGCCTGGCAGCCCAGCCCCGGTCAGTCCTTGTAGGGCCCACGTATCCCTCCTGTCCTTGAAGTTGACTTTTCATGGTGATTACTGAGTCTGTGTTCCCTGCTGGGGAATTTCCAAAGTCCACAAGTCAACACTGGTGCTTGCAGGATGGGTCCCAATAACCCCTGCCCCCTGCATCCCCTGGGCCACTTGATGGATGGGAGGACTCAGGTAGGACCAGCTGAGTCAGGATGCAACCCCGGGCATTCAACCCCTAGAGTTCACAACCCTACCCTCTGCACATAGCCTTCGAGCCATGTGCTTCCAACAAGACTGCTTGTGGACTTATTACAGGTTCCCAGGTTTCTCCTGTGAGTGAGTGTGTGTTCCCAGACCCTCCCAATCCCCTTGAATTCTCCATGCTTTCTTCAGGAGTGGACTGTACTTCCCGAGAAGAGCACACAGAGATTGTTGAACCAAAATTAATTCATTATAATGTGCTGCTGCTGCTAAGTTGCTTCAGTCGTGTCCGACTCTGTGTGACCCCATAGACAGCAGCCCACCAGGCTCCGCCGTCCCTGGGATTTTCTAGGCAAGAGTAGTGGAGTGGGGTGCCATTGCCTTCTCCGGATTATAGTGTAAATGAGGCTAATTCTGTAATTTATTACGGCCATAGATTTTCTACATTTCAAATGAAAATAATAGTACTTGCTACCGCCTCCCAGGATCCGTTTTACAGAAAGTGTCTGCCTGCTGCCTCCTGAGAGACATCTCTGTGTCTGCTCACATCTCCCATCCTATTCCCCTAATTCCATCTCCTTTTAAAAAAAATGTTTATGTTTTTCTTTTGGGGCTTCCCTAGTGGCTCAGTGGTGAAGAATCTGCCTGCCAATGCAGCAGATGCGGGTTGGATCCCTGGGTCAGGAATATCCCCTGGAGGAGGAAATAGCAACCCACTCCAGTATCTGTGCCTGGAGAATCCCACGGACAGCGGAGCCCGGTGGGCTACAGTCCATGAGCTGGCAAAGTGTTGGACGTGACCTAGTGACTAAACGACAACAGTAAATGTGTGCATTTGGCTGCCCTGGGTCTTAGTTGCCTCATGCGGTCTTTGTTGCAGGTGCGTGGAGTCTTCCCTGCTGCACGAGGGAGCTTTCTGTTTTCAGCTGCAGCATGCAGGGTCTTTTAGCTGCAGCACGCAGGATCGAGTTTCCTGCACAGTGACTGCACCTGGGCCACCTGCACTGAGTCTTAGCCACTGGACCATCAGGGAAGCCCCCTAAGTCCATTTCTGTGACAGAAATTGCTAGGTGACTCTGTTCACAACGGAAAAGTAAATTGAAGCCGGAGGACGGCTCTCGTCTAAGAGGGTCATTTTTAAATATTGGCATTTGGAACCTAGAGGGGATGCAAAACTCACGAGAGTCCAGAAAATGTAGTTCCTCTATGGCCTTAGCCTTTAGAAGGCCATTTGCAGTAAGGCGGTCCATGTGGTGGGGAGATATGTATGATGGGAGGGCCGTGGGTAGGAGCGGTCCATATGGTGGGGAGGGCAGTACTGCGGGGAGGCCCGTGTGTGGAGAGTCCACGGGTGGGGCAGCTCCTGTGCTGGGAAGGCTCATGGGATTCGCTGATGCTTCACTGCCTCTCTCCCTGATTCTTGGTGCTTCCTAAAGCCCCAAGCAAGGAGCCATGGAGAACAAAGGGCATTTCAGTAGGTGCCGGCTGGCACGTGGGTGGGAGGGCTCTGTCTTCATTATGTCATTAGCCCGGTCTCTAGGAGACATAGTTGTTGACAGAGAAAGATGGTCAGGGAAAATGAGAGCATCCTTCTTGCTCACGCTCTATATGAATGTGGTTGATTAGAATTTATGATAGATTGAAAACCATAATAATATTTGAAATTAAATTTTAATTATTCCCATAGTATACAATTATTCTAGAAATTGAAGAAAGGCAAACACATGTAGCAAAAAAACAAACAAACACCAAAATAAAACTCAAGAACAAATGAACAGACAAACAAAAAACCCTTGGAGATAATTACTGTTGACAGTCTGAAGTTTATCTTCTGGGCCCACCTGCTATGCTTTTTCTCTCTGTGTGTCAGCTTAGGCACATATGTTAAAATCACTAGTTTTGAGTGTAAACTTTGATGAGTTCTGACGAAGTGTCCAGTTATTTAGCCATAATCACTGTAAAGAACAGCTTTTCACCCCAAAGTGTTTCTTGGCTCCCTTTAGTGATTAATCTCTCTCCCCATCCTGGCAAACACCAATCTATTTTCTGTCTCTATAGTTTTGCCTTTTCTAGAGTGCCATGTGAATGGAATCCTATGTACGTGCCCTTCTGTGTCTGCCTTTTTTCACTCAGCGTAAGACCTTGGAGATTCACACAGGGTGTAATGCGTATCAGTGATTTATTAGTTTCTCTTACTGAGTAGTGTCTCATCATATGGATGGTCCACTGTGTTTATCCATCACTGGTTGAGGGGCATTTGGATTCTCTTCAGGTTTTCTCTGTAATAAGCAAAGCTATTAGGAAGATGTACAAAAAAAAAAAAAAAAGAGGATATACACTTTTATTTCTCTTGTGGAACTACCTAGGAGTTGATTTCTTTGTCTTATGATAAGTGTGTGTTTAACTTGGTAAGATACTGCCCAACTCTTCACCAAAATAGTTCTGCCATTTTCTACCCCATCTGCAAGGCAGGAGAGTTCCAGTTGGTGCAAACCCACGACACCACCCTGGAGGAGGGCATGACAACCCACTCCAGTATTCTTGCCTGGAGAATTCCATGGATGGAGGAGCCTGGTGGACTACGGTCCATGGGGTCGCAAAGAGTGTGACACGACTCACGTGACTTAGCACGCGTGATATTGCTGGGTGTTGTCAGCGTCCTACATTTTAATCATTCTGTGGTTTAATGGACAATTTCCTTATGACTCAAATGACAATCATCTTTTCATGTATGTATTTGCCATTTGTATATATTCTTTAGAAAAATATTTGCAAAGAAAAGTTAGATTGAAAAATTAGATTATTTCTTAACTATTGAATTGTGTTCTGTGTGTGTGTGTGTTTGTGATATATTTAGTCAGAAATATTTTGCATAATATGTTTTACAAAAATGTTCTTGTCTGTGGCCTACCTTTTCTTTTTCTTAATGGTATCTTTTTGAAATGCAAAAGATTTCAATTTTGATGACGTCTAAGATAAATCACCGACTCTATGGACGTGAGCCTGAGTGAACTCCAGAAGTTGGTGATGGACAGGGAGGCCTGGCATGCTGCAATTCATGGGGTCGAAAAGAGTCGGACACGACTGAGCAACTGAACTGAACTGAAGATAAATCATTGTTTTTCATTTATAATTTGGTTTTTCTTGTCCTATTTAAAATCCTTAGTTTACTCAAAGGTGCAGGGATATTTTCCTGTGTTTTCTTCTACAGATTTTATAGTTGTAGCTATTGTAATTGATTTATTACTGTGAGTTAATTTTTAATGGTATAGGTTAAGGGCCAGGTTTCTTTAATATGGATAGCCAAGTGTTCTAGAATCATTTGTTGACAATATTTTATTCTCCCCAATGAATTTCCCCACATCTCTTTGAAAATTAATCGATCATATATGTATGATCCACTTTGTCTTCTGTTCTCTTGTCATATGTGCCTATCTTTATGCCAATACTGTCTAAACCACTCATAAAGCCTTTACATCAAATAGTGGAGGAAATTCGATTTTTTCTTTCTCAACATCTTTCTGGATTTTCTAGGTTGTTTGAATTCCCATAAGGATTTTAGAATCAGTTTATCAACTTTACAAAACATCTTATTGTAGCTTGATTGGTGTCACATGAATGTACAGATCAACTTCTGGCTAATCGACTTCTTAACATTTTGGTCTATAAACTTGGCATGTATATCTTCATTTATTGAGTCCTTTTTTATCTCAGTGATATCTTGTACTTTTCAGCATATAGATCTTGTATAGGTTTTATTAAATTTATCTTTAGCCGTTTCCCATTTTGATGACCTTGTAACTGGTATTGTATTAATTTCCATGTGTAAGTTTTCATTGCTAGTATACATAATTCATCTGATTTTGTAAAACTTTGTCATTATATCCTGCAGCCTTAGTGTGCAGATTTGTTAAGATTTTCTAGAGACAAATCATTTTATGTTGTTAGATGATGAATTTGTACTGATTTGTTAGTTTTTTTTTTTTGTCTTTTCTTTTATAAAAATGTTTCAGGATGCCAAATTCTGTTGTTTCTGACAAGAGGAAGCTAGTTCTGTCCCTGCCTCGTACATAGAAGAAATGGGGTTAATTAGGATCCTGCTGACAAGTCTCCATAACTGCTTGTTCAGATCAGAGCACAGTTTCTTGAAAGAGAAGAGCCTCCGCTTGCTTTACTTTTACTGCGTCCAGTTGTCAAGGTCCAAACAGAGAGACGGGAGGAGAGCAGTAACAGGTGCGAGCAGACCAGCAGGAGTGGACAGAAAGGAATCCAGTCCAGATCCTGTGTTCATGCTGATTCTCAAAGGGAGGACATTACGAGTATTTCCCAGGCTACTTTCTGAGGCAACATGTGAGGCTCAGGCATCATGGCCCCACTCTATGCATGCTGCTGTCATTTCTAGAAGCTTTTGCTGTTTAGGTCACAAATAGCAGAAGACAGATGGTTCTTGTTGGCATCGTCTGTGACTGGGTAGTCCTTTACATCCACTGATTTCTGGAGGATTTGAAATGTGCCTGGAGTGATTTTCTGTTGTCTGTTGTTAGGGATTCCTCCCATTTTTGGCTTGTGTCTGATTGCCTCCTGCTGAAAAAGTGAAAGTCGCTCAGTTGTGTCTGACTCTTTGCAACCCCATGGACTGTAGTCCGTGGGATTCTCCAGGCCAGAATACTGGAGTGGGTAGCCATTCCCTTCTCCAGGAGATCTTCCCAACTTTAGGGATTGAACCCAGGTCTCCTTCACTGCAGGCAGATTCTTTACCAGCTGAGCCATCAGGGAAGCCCAAGAAGACTGGAATGGATAGCCTTTCCCTTCTCCAGGGGATCCTCCCAACCCAGGAATCAAACCGGGGTCTCCTGCATTGCAGGTGGATTCTTTACCAGCTGAGCCACCAGGGAGCCCTTCATTTATCTGAAGATTGCAGATAAGTTTGAGATAGACAAATACTAAATTCAGATTTTTGTGTGTGGTTAAGCTCTAGTCCTCTTTGGGTCAACATGGGAATCCACACAGAATTCTTCCTGAGGAGCAGATCTACTGAGACAGTGACTGAGTCTAAGGTACTCAGGAAGGCTCTAGAAGGCCCAGCTGTGCCCTTCTCCTCTCTAGCTGAAGGGCACACCTTCATGCACACGTGTACCAGTGTGGTCCACATATGTGCTGCTGGCAGCTCACGCACCAAGAGTGACCAGTCATCCTGTTTAGGGAAAAGTTGGCATATTGCAGTTCTTTTAAATTTCTATTGAAATGTTGGGCAGAAGCAGATTGTTAATAACAGTGCTATTAACATCCTTTCATCTGTTTTCTGTAGCTAGTGGGTATTTGCTGTGACCTATGAGAGGTCAGGCAGGCACCGTGCTGGGTACACAGCAGGCCAGGCTTCAGGGAGCAGGTGGCTGTCTGCTGGGCCTCGTGGGGGCAGCACGCCTGGACAGGCTGGGGGGGCGGGGGTGCAGAGTGGCCCAGGGGAGGACTGGGGCCACATTGTCACAGGGTCACTTTGTCAGTGTAGGTTTTGGTCTCTTGGTCCCTGATCCCTCTCTCTGCACATGATAGCCTTTCCTCCCTGGATTTCTTGCCCAGCATGGCTAAAATGTCCGTTGACTGGCAGCATAGCCTGCCAGTTAGAGGTAAGGAGGGCCAGTAACCATGTCCCTTCCTCTCTAGATCCTGAACTTACAAATCATCACAGGAGCCAGAAAGGCATCAGACATAACATTATTTAAGATAAGAATGATTGCAAACCCTTATGCAGTGCTTGTGAGGGCCAGGCATTCTTTTAAGGGCTGCTTTTTTTTTTTTTTTTTTTTAAAGGGTTTCCCTGATGGCTCTGTTGGTAAAGAATCTGCCTGCAATGCAGGAGACCTCAGTTCAATTCCTGGGTGGGGAAGATCCACTGGAGAAGGGATAGGCTACCCACTTCAGTATTCTTGGGCTTCCCTTGTGGTTCAGCTGGTAAAGAATCCACCTGCAATGCGGGAGGCCTGGATTCAATCCCTGGGTTGGGAAGATCCCCCCGAGAAGGGAATGGCTACCCACTCTAGCATTCTGGCCTGGAGAATTCCATGGACTGTATAGTTCATGGGGTCGCAAAGAGTCATACACAACTGAGCGACTTTCACTTTCACTTTTTCTTTTAAAATTGGAGGAATACTGCTTTACAATGTTGGTTTCTGCCATACAGCCATATGAATCAGCCATAATTATATGCATATGTCCCCTCCCTCTTGAACCTTCCTCCCTCCCCTCCCCTCACCCCTGCAGGCTATCACAGAGGACCCGGCTGGGCTCCCTGTGCTATACAGCAGGCTCCCACTAGCTATCAATTTTACGCTACAGGGCAGAGGAGAATGCCCCTCTTTGCAGGCATCTCTGAAAGATGAGCATTGTAATAACGATTCCCAGTTTCACGGAGGAGTGAAGAAGTGATGGAGAGTTGGAAGGGGGAGTGAGTTCTCTCCCTCTGGATCTGGAAGGAATGGGGGTGTTTAGTATTTTGTTAGTGATTCTCAATCACTGATGCTTCCCACCAGTCTTTCTCGAGAGGCCTCTGCTTGCTTCGCTCCAGACAGGGAGCTGAGAGTAGAGGAGAGTCAACAGAAATAGCAGGCGGGATAAAGCCTCATGTCCTAGCAAGGGTCCCATTTCTGAGCTGTCACTTCTCTTGATTAGAAAAGTGCCCTGTCATCGGCAGAAGGTGCTCAGAGTTCAGGTACAGAGAGCAGAAGTGTTAATGGGGGGGAGTTACAAATTTTAGCTCCCACTTATGAATTCTGAGCTTTGAGCTGGGCTGCAAAAATGGTTCCCAACTACTTCCTCCACATTTTACTTTCTTATAGATGGCACAGCCCATATACAGGAAATGCATGCTGTGTCTTAGTGGCAATAGAAGTATTTCCAAAGGTATCAGGTTTTGTTAAACATATTTTACCATCAAGCGCTCTGTAAAGCTGGCATTGTGGAACAGGATGAAGACAGATAGTGTTACGTGTGCATGATTTCTTTGTTGCTCAGTCATGTCTGACTCTTTGCAACTCCATGGACTGTAGCCCACCAAGTTCCTCCATCCATGGGATTCTCCAGGCAAGAATACTGGAGTGGGTTGCCATGCCCTCCTCCAGGGGATCTTCCCGATCCAGGAATTGAACCCAGGTCCCCCCCAGTGCAGGCAGATTCTTTACTGCTGGGCCATCAGGGAAACCCAAAATAGTGTTAAAAAATGTTCTAATTATTATGCTATGAGGTCAGAGATTGACCCACAGAATAGCTGAGTCCATGTGGAAAAGGGTTACGTTTGGAATTCTGCTGTATATGCCAAGAGTTATGCTTTTGATTTTAAATTTCCTCACTTTTCCCCTCTTGTACTTCAAGAAAATCATGAAACAAAAGGCATTTTGTATTTTAAAACGCAGAGTCTGGCTTGTGAGACGAATTCATTAAGGGTCTTTCTATACAGCCTCAGCTTCTAAGGATTTTGAAAACAAAGGTGATAACTCTTCCTGCATGAGGGGCCACATGTGAAATCACCCGGATGGGGTCATCCCCAGGACCTGCCTCTTCCAGCTTCCCCCTCTGAATCATTTGTTCTGGTCATCCCCAGGACCTGCCTCTTCCAGCTTCCCCCTCTGAATCATTTGTTCTGGTCATCCCCAGGACCTGCCTCTTCCAGCTTCCCCCTCTGAATCATTTGTTCTGGTGGAGCTGAGTTCGTCCAGATGCTCATGCTGTTCTGGTCTACCTGCATCTCATCTGGAAAACGGTAGCTGGTACCCACCCCTCTGAGGTTATTAATGTTTCTCCTGGCAATCTTGATTCTAGCTTGTGCTTCATCCAACCCAGCATTATGTATTAAATATGCAGGTGACAATATACAGCCTTGACGTACTCCTTTCCCAATTTGGAATCAGTCCATTGTTCCAAGTCTGGTTGTAACTGTTGCTTCTTGACGTGGATACAGGTTTCTCAGGAGACAGGTAAGGAGATCTAGTATTCCCATCTCTTGAAGAATTTTCCTCAGTTAGTTGTGATCCACAAACTCAAAGCCTTTAGTGTACTCAATGAAACAGAAGTAGATGTTTTTCTAGAATTCTTTTGGTTTTTATATGATCCAATGGATGTTGGCAATTTCATCTCTGGTTCCTCTGGCTTTTCTAAATCCAGCTTGAACATCTAGAAGTTCTCGTCTCATGTACTGTTGAAGCCTAGCCTGGAAAATTTTGAGCATTACTTTGCTGGTATGTGAGAGGAATGCAATTGTCTGGTAGTTTGATCATTCTTTGGCATTGTCTTTCTTGGGGTTGGAATGAAAACTGACCTTTTCCAGTCCTGTGACCACTGCTGAGTTTTCCAAATCTGCAGGCACATTGAGTGCAGCACTTTCACAGCACCATCATTTAGGATTTGAAGTAGCTCAGCTGAAATTTCATTGCCTCTACTAGCTTTGTTCATAGCAATGCTTATGATACCACCCTTATAGCAGAAAACTATGAGCAAATGAAAGACCTCTTGCTGAAAGTAAAAGAAGAGAGTGAAAAAGTTGGCTTAAAACTCAACATTCATAAAACTAAGATCATGGCATCCAGTCCCATCACTTCATGGCAAATAGATGGGGAAACAATGGCAACAGTGAGAGACTTTATTTTCTTGGGCTCCAAAATCACTGCAGATGGTGACTGCAGCCATGAAATTAAAAGAGTCTTGCTCTTTGGAAGAAAAGCTATGACAAACCTAGACAGCATATTAAGAAGCAGAGACATTACCCTACTGACTAAACTCCATCTAGTCAAAGCTATGGCTTTTCCGGTAGTCATGTATAGATGTAAGAGTTAGACCATAAAGAAAGCTGAGCACTGAAAAATTGATGCTTTTGAACTGTGGTGTTGGAGAAGGCTCTTGAGAGTCCCTGGGCCTGCAAGGAGATCAAATCAGTATATCCTAAAGGAAATCAGTCCTGAATGTTTATTGGAAGGACCGAGCTGAAGTTGAAGCTCCAATAACTGGCTACCTGATGTGAAGAACTGACTCATTGGAAAAGACCCTGATGCTGGGCAAAATTGAAGGCAGGAAGAGAAGGGAATGACAGAGGATGAGACGGTTGGATGGCATCACTGACTCAATGGACATGAGTTTGAGCAAGCTCTGGGAGTTGGTGATGGACAGCAAAGCCTGTCCGTGGGGTTGCAAAGAGTCGTACATGACTGGGCGACTGAACTGAACTGAACTGAACTGAACCCACCCCTCTCTCAAGGGCATCCCTCAGCCCCTGGGATTCTCAGCACAAAGCACCCTTTCCTGGGGGTCTTCCAGGGACTTTCTCAGTTCCCTCTCTCTCCTCCTAGTGATTGTCCTTTCTTCTTAGAAACTTCAAACTGAGCTGCTCTTCTGTTAACTCCTGGACTGTGTTTGAGTTGGACTTTTATTCTCCACTAAGTCTTGTACTGAGTCACCACTGTTCTGCCCTGGTTCTTTTAGAGATCACATGATTGGTGGTCACAGTTTTTCTTCAAAGTCACCTCTACTATCTTACAGAGGCTCCGGGTAAGCACCTCCTTTCAGCTGACTCATTTCTTAAGAAGGAAAAATTCACATGACCAGGGAAGGGTGTGCCCACGTGGAGAGAAAATAAGGCAAGAAGAACGGAATGTACAAAGGACTTTGGACAAGGAGAGAAATATTTCATAATTTCTCAATAAATGAGATCTAGAGCTAAAAATAACATATCATATGAAAAGGTCATTAATATAAATGGTTATAAATGAAATAACATAATACATTAAAAATAATGAACTTTTTTTTTAACCTAATGTGATTCTAACAGAAAGAGCTTTTGGTTGCCTCAGTCTAAGAAAGAGTTCAATGTGACTTTGGCCAACGAGTTCCAACCAGGCCCATGAAAGCAGGTCACTTCACCCACTGAAAGATCATAAGGGCAAATATTTTATTTGTTTTGATATATTTATTTCCATTTGTTTGCTTTCTTTTTCTGTCTTTTGCATATGGCATACAATTTTCTCTGTCGTCCCCTTCTCCCGCCTTCAATCTTTCCCAGCATTAGGGTCTTTTCCAATGAGTCAGTTCTTTACATCAGGAGTTTCAGCTTCAGCATCAGTCCTTCCAATGAATATTCAGGACTGATTTCCTTTAGGATGGACTGATTGGATTTCCTTGCTGTCCCAGGGACTCTCAAGAGTCTTCTCCAACTCCACAGGTCAAAAGCATCAATTCTTCAGCACTCAGCTTTCTTTCTAGTCCAACTCTTATATCCATACAAGTATTGGAAAAACCATAGCCTTGACTAGACAGACCTTTGTTGGCAAAGTAATGTCCCTGCTTTTTAATATGTTGCCTGGGTTGATCATAACTTTTCTTTCAAGGAGCAAACGTCTTTTAATTTCATGGCTGCAGTCACCATCTGCAGTGATTTTGAAGCCCCCCAAAATAGAGTCTGATTTCTGTAAAGGAAGCCAAAAAGAAACATACCCTTCCCTCATTGGTTGATTGGAAAGCACGTGGACCATCAGGTCTCCCACAAATGTCTGGTGTGGATTCTGTGTGGGATGTGATACCAGACTGGGGTGCCCATCTCCAGCCACCGCCTTGACTACCAGGGCTCATGGCTCACTGGAAGCTAGGTTCCTTCCTTCCTCAGGTCAAGGACAGGGAACGCTGATTTTCTCATAGATATGACCACATCTTTTTGCAGCTTGCAGAGCTCACTGAGTCTTGGAAAAGTAAAGGTTCCAGTTTCCTTGAAGAAACATTGCACAGCTTTTTAAACTTCAATGTGATTTTCAGAAAGTTTCTTTTCCCCCCAGTTCTTTTGATGGCACGTATTACATGATCGATTATACCACAATGCCAGCAATCCTGAAGAGACTCAAGGAGAAAACTTTTAAAAAGTCTCCCATGACATGAGCAAAATGATCTGTCAGCGGAACTTGACAGTTATTTGTGACATTTTTTCCTTCATCCACAGTGCTTTAGAAGTCAGTCGTGTCCTGGCTGAGATTTAGGCATATATTACTGTAAATCAAGGAAACGTCATCAGAGAAAGCGTCTTATTTGAAACGGAAATCAAAGAGAATAAACAGTTTGTAAGGTACAGTAGACAGGGCACCTCTTTTAGGGCACCAGGTGATGCTTGCAACTGTTTCCTTGCCTGCAGCCAAAAAGCACACATGCAAACATGGGTAATTAATCTAGGAGAACAGTCATGCTGGATCAAGCTAGCATGTGTGGCTGGCGGAAGACGTTCTGAAATAAGTGCCCCCCCCACTTGCTCCCCAGATGAGCCTTCTGCCTCTGCCCTGGACGCTGTTTGGTGGGCTGCACACAACGATGCGGTCACAGCTGCCCGCCGTGACACAGCGGCGCCATCTCAGCTCGGGCGCTGGCTTCTGACAGGCTTGGTGCAGAGCGTTGTTTCCACTCTTTTCACCAGGGTTCTTTGCTTTGTATGCTGCTCATTTAGGCACATCTACCATGGGCTTTCATTTGCTGCTAACACACTCGCTGGTTGGTCCTCAGTCTCCTGTGCTTTTTAGTTCCAGACGTTTCATATCCATCTGTTCCAAGTAAAATCTCTCTCACCAAATTTGAAAGCCCCTCCAAGTTATTTCCTAACATTTCCTTTAATTGCCGGTCTTTAGAAAACTGGCTATTCATTTCATCTGGGCTATGTGTAGAAATGATCTTTTTTTCCTGACATTGCAGAAATAACCGATTTTAATACTAATCATGCGTCCACACGTACACATACACACTAAATTCTGTTACACGGGGATGTCTAGGCAACTCTGGGCTGGAAACAGGAATCAACCTCTCTCTTTCTCTCCTCTGACCTCTTTCCTTCCCATCCTTTTTCTATTTCACTCTTTCCTTCTTTATTCAAATATTGATTGAGGGTCTGATATGTCTTAGGAACCTATTATAAGCATTAGCAATACATCAGCGAGCAAAACAGAAGTTTCTTCCTGGAGCTTGCATTTTAAGGAGAGAGCCAAAAGAAAAAAAAGCAAATGCATATATAACATGTAACATACATGTATAAGTATATACTATGTATATGCTATACAGTAAATGCATATATATATATATGATGAATGTGTATCATATATATAAACATGAGGGCTTCCCTGGTGTCTCATATGTTAAAGAATCTTCCTGCAATGCAGGAGACTTGGGTTTGATCCCTGGATTGGGAAGATCCCCTGGAGAAGGGACTGGCAACCCACTCCAGTATTCTTGCCTGGAAAGTTCCATGAACAAAGGAGCCTGGCAAGCTACAGTCCATATGGGTTACCAAGAGTCAGACATGACTGAAGAGACTGAGTATGAATGCATATATATTATATTATATTATATAATACATGTATATAGGTGTATATATGTATACATATGTATGCGTAGTACAGTATGTGTTTCAAGGTCTGCTCTATGGCTCTCAGTGCCCAGGGCTTCCCTTTGGTCACTGCCGAAAGAGGTACACATGAGGTCCAGGCAATGGCTTTTGGCCTGAAGTGGTTGATTCCCAATAAACCTGGTAAATTAACAACATGTATTAAAATGTCTTTTTGCCCAGCTATGCTATTTCTATAAGCACTAATTAGGTCACTATTAAATCACATGTTTCAATCAAGCTGTAAAAAGTACTATAACGTCATCTAGAACAAGACTTGGCTTCAATCCTTACATGTAATTTGATGTACTTGTCATTTCCCCACTACTTCTGTGAGCAAACTGAACTTGGTCCACTAGCCCAAAGTGGAGCAAAGCCCGTCTACTGACCCTCATTGTGGTGAAGTAGAGTAGAGCGCTTGCTGCAGGGCCTCGGGCTCTGAGGATGGGACAGCTTGTGCTCCAAACACCCAAATCCCTGATGGCTTTCAGGGAAGGGTTTTTAAGGATGGAGTGAGGGAGGGGATTTGGGTTCTCTGACTGGTTGATGGTGAAGTGACAGAGTGACATTTCAGGAATCTCCTTTATCAGGTTTCTGGCCGCCACTCTTCTGGGGTCTGTGTGCTGGTGGCCACATGCATGCGTGCTAAGTCACTTGGGTCGTGTCTGACTCTTTGTGACCCCATGAACTGTAGCCCACCGGGCTCCTCTGTCCATGTGATTTCCCAGGCAAGAATATTGTAGTGCGTTGCCATTTCCTTCTCCAGGGAATCTTCTTATTCCAGCGATTGAACCTGAAATGTCAGAGCAGGGTAGGGGGTTGGTTAGTATCTGCAAAATAACTCAAGGATATGGCTCAGGCTATTGTCTGTAGCCACTGAGGAGGAACTAAAGGCTCTGACTTTATTTTATGACCAAATTATGATTGTCTTGTCTTGCTTGACTGCTTTTCTTTGTTCCTGCATTTTCTCATTTCTTTGACTGTATTTGTCCTTTGGAACTTGGGGATGGCCTAAGAGGTAAGAGCTTTTTTTTCATCAAGAGGCAGAGAGCATGGAGGAGGCAGGATTTGCACCCCACCCCCACCCCCACCCTCTGCCCTGGGAAGAACCCACAGGATCCTGATCAATGTAAATCCCTCCTTTTCTTTGATATTCCTCAGTTCTGAGGGAAACAGCGTCAATGACTGCAATAAATATAGACTTCGATTAACAAAATTAGAATTTAGCATCCACTGAAACATGATGTCTTTTGCTCTAAAATTACCCTCATTTTCCCAAACATAACCAAATTAAGATCAAAATTGTTTGTAAAATGAGTCTGGTGAATTGATCACTTAGGTTCTTCTAAACTGGCTGTGCCAGAACTTTTCATTGGGAATCTTTGCTTGAACTTGTAAAAGGACTCTTGGGAATTCCCAGGGGGTGCAGCTGTTAAGCCTCCATGCTTCCACTGCTGAGATGTTAGGTTTAGCCACACTAAGGTTAGTCACAGATTCCACTTGTAATATTTATTTATTCCAGTGAAATTTTCTCTTTTCAAGGTCTCCAAAATATCCTGAGATTCCTGCACCTGTCAGGGATGGTCTTTATTATTCACCTGATAACGTTTTAGGAATGCGAGAGTTTTCAATTTCTGGAGGGAGCAGGTAGAGAAAATAGATAAATGTTTCAATTTTGCCTCAGTTCAATTCAGTTCAGTTCAGTCTCTCAGTCGTGTCCGACTCTCTGTGACTCCATGAATCACAGCACGCCAGGCCTCCCTGTCCATCACCATCTCCCGGAGTTCACTCAGACTCACGTCCATAAAGTCAGTAAGGCCATCCAGCCATCTCATCCTCTGTTGTCCTCTTCTCCTCCTGCCCCCAATCCCTCCCAGCATCAGAGTCTTTTCCAATGAGTCAGTTCTTCCCATCAGGTGGCCAAAGTACTGAAGTTTTAGCTTTAGCATCATTCCTTCCAAAGAAATCCCAGGGCTGATCTCCTTCAGAATGGACTGGTTGGATCTCCTTGCAGTCCAAGGGACTCTCAAGAGTCTTCTCCAACACCACAGTTCAAAAGCATCAATTCTTCGGCGCTCAGCCTTCCTCACAGTCCAACTCTCACATCCATACATGACCACAGGAAAAACCATAGCCTTGACTAGATGGACCTTTGTTGGCAAAGTAATGTCTCTGCTTTTTAATATGCTATTTAGGTTGGTCATAACTTTCCTTCCAAGGAGTAAGCGTCTTTTAATTTCATGGCTGCAGTCACCATCTGCAGTGATTTTGGAGCCCCAAAAAATAAAGTCTGACACTGTTTCCACTGTTTCTCCATCTATTTCCCATGAAGTGATGCGACCGGATGCCATCATCTTCATTTTCTGAATGTTGAGCTTTAAGCCAACTTTTTCACTCTCCTCTTTCACTTTCATCAAGAGGCTTCTGAGTTCCTCTTCACTTTCTGCCATAAGGGTGTTGTCATCTGCATATCTGAGGTTATTGCTATTTCTCCTGGCAATCTTGATTCCAGCTTGTGCTTCTTCCAGTCCAGCATTTCTCATGATGTACTAAAGGTATAATTTACTAAGTTGTTTCAAGTCATAATTAGCTTGAGGGAAAAGATTCCCCTGTATCTGGAAAACAGAGTTTAAAAGCCAATAACATTTCAGGCAAAAGCCATAAAAATGTTAAGCATATTTATCAATTCATTTAGTTTTATGTAACTAATCCTTGATCTTAATCTTTTGTTAACAGTTTTATGAAACCAGTTTTCATTAGAATTAAAAATTTTTTTATCCAGTTTAGTTGTATAATCTAAAAGTTATGAGAAATTTATACTTGTCAAAAAGTCTTTTCTATGATTCTTTTGAAAGATAAAGCATTTTTGCAAAAGCATCAGCGTGAAACAATAACTGTCTGTGAATGACAAAAGACTTAAAAAGGCAAAGTTAAAGATCTTATTATAATGCAATTGACAAAGAAATGTGTGATTACAATAATTAAGATAACTAGAATTATGATTGATAACATAATATCAGGACACATCTAAATTTTAGGAACTATGTATAATTCCCAGAACATTTGTATTAATGACATGTATCTGTACAGTATAATATAAGCAGGTTTTTCTTTACCACTAATTTGACTTCGTTTATGTATAGTCAAAGCTACGGTCTTTCTGGTAGTTACGTACAGATGTGAGTTGGGCCATAAAGAAGGCTGAGCACTGAAGAACTGATGCTTTTGAATTGTAGTGATAGAGAAGACTTTTGAGAGTCTCTTGGACTGCAAGGAGATCCAACCAGTCAATCCTAAAGGAAGTCAGCCTTGAATATTCATTTGAAGGACTGATGCTGATGCTGAAGCTCCAATACTTTGGTCACCTGATGTAAAGAATCAACTCATTGGAAAAGACCCTGATGCTGGGAAACATTGAAGGCAAAAAGAGAAGGGGGCAACAGAGGGTGAGATGGCTAGATAGCATGACCAACTCGATGAAGATGAATTGGAGCAAACTCCAGGAGGTAGTGGAGGGCAGAGGAACCTGGCACACCACAGTCCAAAGAGTTGGACACGACTTTGCAGCTGAACAACAACAACAAATGTAACATACCAAATAATCCTAATTAAGTTCTCTGAGACTCTGTGGCCCTTTGAAATATCCTAAAGCTGTGCTCAGTTGCTCAGTCTTGTGCGACTCTTTGTGACCCTATGAACTGTAGCCTGCCAGGCTCCTCTGTCCATGGAATTTCCCAGACAAGAATACTGGAGTAGGTTGCCATTTCCTATTCTAGGAAGTCTTCCCAACCCAGGGATCAAACCTGTGTCTCTTGTGTCTCCTGCAATGGCAGGATTGCAGGATCCTTTACAGGATCCTTTACCACTGTGCCACTGGGAAGCCTGTCCTAAAGTTAGCCAGAGGTAAAAAATACTTCATTTAGAATTTGTACTAACGTAGCTCAATATCAAACAAACCAAAAACTCTTTTCTCTTGAGAGAGAGAAAAGCAAAATCTAGTCTTATACCAGCTTACTTTAAATAACACAATATATTTATTTAACTAAATTTAATCTAGTCTTATCCAAGCTTGACCATGTACACAGCTTTTTCTCAGAGTTCCTTTTACACATTGTCCACAAGCTTCTGCACCCATATTAGTTTGGCCCTTATTTTTTCCTGCCCAGAAACAACCAGCTCTAGGACAAAATGACTTTCTTTTTCCTTAACAAAAAATATGCATTTTTAAATACCTTTTCTAACAACATACAATTTACATACAACATACATCTTACTTTTTTATACACTGAAATGTTTCTCTTATTATTTCTAGTAGCTTTAATTACATACATATTACAATTTTCACCCTAAAAAGCCCTCAGTTTCTAGCAAAACAAATCACAGAAACAATCAATTGTGAACTGTTTGTGATACCATCATTTTAATTGGCAAACTTATGGATATATTTTACACTCTCTAAAATCATGTTCTTTCTCACAGTATAAATTATTCTTTTAATGTAGTACAAGACATGTACTTAATAAACCCCAAATCTATATTTTCCTTTTACAAGAAGACAAAAATAGGTAAACTTAAACTTGTCTAGCAATCATTGTTTCAATACTTTAAAATAATCTAGATAATTAATGAATTCTTATCACTTAAATAAGCTAAACCTTAAAGTTTCAAGTTACTGCAAATCTGGAAAACCTAAAACATAATTATTCCTGAAGAGTTCCCTAAAACTTCTATCCCCTTTATCTCATTTTTATTACAAAGCTAACTTTTCATTGTTGACAAATTTTGCACAATATAAAATATGACCTTATTTGTGTTTTAGTAAACCTAGGTACAATAAAGGTATTATAATCAGTGTTGATAATGCTAAAGCCATGTCTGTATTAATTAAACCAACAAAATTAATCCAAGTTTAATATGAGATATTAATTTAATACTGAATATTTCTCAGATCACATGAACCTGAAATTCATTTGGGTTAGTTTCTGTAGTATTTAGAAATACTTGATTTGTAAGTCTTTACTTGCTTTAGGGCTTCCCACATAGCGCAATTGGTAAAGAATCTGCCTGCAATGCAGGAGACCTCAGTTCAATTCCTGGGTCAGGAAGTTCTCCTGGAGAAGGAAATGGCAACCCACTCTAATGTTCTTGCCTGGAGAATCCCATGGACAGAGGAGCTTGGGAGGCTACAGTTAATGGGATCCCAAGAGTTGGCCGTGACTTAGCGCTATCTTTTTTTTTCTACTTTTCTTCAAGTCAATTAAACAGAAGTTATTTTCAAAAATAATTTTTTTCTTTTTTTTTATTGGTGTCAGGGACAGCTGTCTCCGACACAGCGACCGACACTCGCCTCTGGGCCGAGGCCGAGCTGCTCTGGGAATGGCGACGAGTCGCCAAACAGCATCCAAAAATAATTTTTATAAACAGAACTAGAAACTCATGGTAGCCGATGCTGTAAAGAGCAATATTGCATAGGAACCTGGAATGTTAGGTCCATGAATCAGGGCAAGTTGGAAGTGGTCAAACAAGAGATGGCAAGAGTGAACATTGACATTTTAGGGACCAGTGAACTAAAATGGACTGGAAAGGGTTAATTTAACTCAGATGACCATTATATCTACTACTGTGGCAAGAATCCCTTGGAAGAAATGGAGTAGCCATAATAGTCAACCAAAGAGTCGGAAATGCAGTACTTGGATGCAGTCTCAAAAACGACAGAATGATCTTTGTTCATTTCCAAGGCCAGCCATTCAATATCACAGTAATCCAAGTCTATGCTCTGACCAATAATGCTGAAGAAGCTGAAGTTGAATGGGTCAGTGAAGACCTACGAGACCTTCTGGAACTAACACCAAAAAAAAAAAAAAAAAGATGTCCTTTTCATTATAGGGGGCTGGAATGCAAAAGTAGGAAGTCAAGAGATACCTAGAGTAACAGGCAAATTTGGCCTTTTAGTACAGAATGAAGCAGGTCAAAGGCTAACAGAGTTTTGACAAAAGAATGCACTGGTCATAGCAAACACCTTCTTCCAAAAACAAAAGAGAAGACTCCACATGGACATCACTAGATGGTCAATAACAAAATCAGATTGATTATATTCTTTGTAGCCAAAGATGAAGAAGCTCTATACAGTCAGCAAAAACAAGACCGGGAGCTGACTGTGGCTCAGATCATGAACTCCTTATTGCCAAATTCAGACTCAAATTGAAGAAAGTAAGGAAAACCACTAACCATTCAGGTTTGACCTAAATCAAATCCCTTACAATTATACAGTGAAAGTGACAAATAGATTCAAGGAATTTGATCTGATAGAGTGACTGAAGCACTATAGATGGAGGTTCATGACATTGTACAGGAGGCAGGGATCAAAACCATCCCCAAGAAAAAGAAAGGCAAAAAGGCAAAATGGTCGTCTTGGGAGGCTTTACAAATAGCTGAGAAAAGAAGAGAAGCTAAAGGCAAAGGAGAAAAGGAAAGATATACCCATTTGAATGCAGAGCAACAAAGAATAGCAAGGAGAAATAAGAAAGCCTTCCTCAGTGATCAGTGCAAAAAAAATAGAGGAAAACAATATAATGGGAAAGACTAGAAGTCTCTTCAAGAAAATTAGAGATACCAAGGGAACATTTCATGCAAAGATGAGCATAACAAAGTACAGTAATGGTACGGACCTAAGAGAAGCAGAAGATATTAAGAAGAGGTGGCAAGAATACACAGAAGAACTGTACAAAAAGGATCTTCATGACCCAGATAACCATGATGGTGTGATCACTCACCTAGAGCCAGAAATCCTGGGATGTGAATGAAGTCAAGTGGGCCTTAGAAAGCATCACTATGAACAAAGCTAGTGGAGGTGATGGAATTCCAGTGAGCCATTTCAAATCCTAAAAGATGATGCTGTGAAAGTGCTGCACTCAATATGCAAGCAAATTTGGAAAACTCAGCAGTGGCCACGGGACTGGAAAAGGTCAGTTTTCATTCCAATCCCAAAGAAAGGCAATGCCAAAGAATGCTCAAACTACCACACAATTGCACTCATCTCACAGTCTAGCAAAGTAGTGCTCAAAATTCTCCAAGCCAGTCTTCATAAGTATGTGAACAGTGAACGTCCAGATGTTCAAGCTGGATTTGGAAAAGGCAGAGGAATTAGAGATCAAATTGCCAACAACCATTGGATCATCGAAAAAGAGAGGGAGTTTCAGAAAAAACATCTGCTTTATTGACTATGCCAAAGCCTTTGACTGTGTGGATCATAGCAAACTATGGAAAATTCTTAAAGAGATGGGAATATCAGACCATCTGACCTGCCTCCTGAGAAACCTTTATGCAGGTCAAGAAGCAACAGTTAGAACTGGACGTGGAACAACAGACTGGTTCCAAAATCGGGAAAGACCCAACTCCCAGAATATTAGAAATAAAAGCAAAAATAAACAAATGGGATCTAATTAAAATTAAAAGCTTCTGCACATAAAGGAAACTATAAGCAAGGTGAAAAGACAGCCTTCAGAATGGGAGAAAATAATAGCAAATGAAGCAACTGACAAACAACTAATCTCAAAAATATACAAGCAACTCCTGCAGCTCAATTCCAGAAAAATAAACGACCCAATCAAAAAATGGGCCAAAGAACTAAATAGACATTTCTCCAAAGAAGACATACAGATGGCTAACAAACACATGAAAAGATGCTCAACATCACTCATTATCAGAGAAATGCAAATCAAAACCACAATGAGGTACCATTTCACGCCAGTCAGAATGGCTGCGATCCAAAAGTCTACAAGCAATAGATGCTGGAGAGGGTGTGGAGAAAAGGGAACCTTCTTACACTGTTGGTGGGAATGCAAACTAGTACAGCCACTATGGAGAACAGTGTGGAGATTCCTTAAAAAACTGGAAATAAAACTGCCATATGACCCAGCAACCCCACTTCTGGGCATACACACTGAGGAAACCAGAATTGAAAGAAACATGTGTACCTCAATGTTCATCACAGCACTGTTTACAACACCCAGGACATGGAAGCAACCTAGATGTTCATCAGCAGATGAATGGATAAGAAAGCTGTGGTACATATACACAATGGAGTATTACTCAGCCATTAAAAAGAATACATTTGAATCGGTTCTAATGAAGTGGGTGAAACTGGAGCCTATTATACAGAGTGAAGTAAGCCAGAAAGAAAAACACCAATACAGTATACTAACGCATATATATGGAATTTAGAAAGATGGTAATGACAACCCTGTATGCATGACAGCAAAAGAGACACAGATGTATAGAACAGTCTTTTGGACTCTGTGGGAGAGGGAGTGGGGGATGATTTGGGAGAATGGCATTAAAACATGTATAATATCATATAAGAAATGAATCACCAGTCCAGGTTTGATGCAGGATACAGGAAGCTTGGAGCTGGTGCACTGGGATGACTCAGAAGGATGATATGGGGAGGGAGGTGGGAGGGGGGTTCAGGACAGGGAATACGTGTACACCCGTGGGGGATGAATGTTGATGTATGGCAAAACCAATACAATATTGTAAAGTAAAAAAATAATAATAAATAAAAAAATAAAAACAAAGGGAAAAAAAAACAAAATTGGGAAAGGAGT
Source organism: Bos grunniens (assembly GCF_055505025.1). Taxonomy (NCBI): domain Eukaryota; kingdom Metazoa; phylum Chordata; class Mammalia; order Artiodactyla; family Bovidae; genus Bos; species Bos grunniens. The sequence goes on along the minus strand of NC_141184.1, from coordinate 4,811,024 downwards.
ATGTCAAGGCTGTATATTGTCACCCTACTTATTTAACTTATATGCAGAGTACATCATGCGAAATACCAGGCTGGATAAAGCACAAGCTGGAATCAAGATTGCTGGGAGAAATATCAATAACCTCAGATATGCAGATGATACCACTCTTATGCCAGAAAGCAAAAAAGAACTAAAGAGCCTCTTGATGAAAGTGAAAGAGGAGAGTGAAAAAGTTGGCTTAAAGCTCAACATTCAGAAAACTGAGATCATGACATCTGGTCACATCACTTCATGGCAGATAGATTGGGAAACAGTAGAAACAGTGACAGACTTTATTTTTTTGGACTCCAAAATCACTGCAGATGGTGACTGCAGCCATGAAATTAAAAGACATTTACTTCTTGGAAGAATAGCTATGACCTACCTAGACAGCATATTTAAAAGCAAAGACATTACTTTGCCAATATAGGTCAGTCTAGTCAAAGCTATAGTTTTCCAGTAGTCATGTATGGATGTAAGAGTTGGACTATAAAAAAAGCTGAGTGCCCAAGAATTGATGCTTTTGAACTGTGGTGTTGGAGAAGCCTCTTGAGAGTCCCTTGGACTGCAAGGAGATCCAACCAGTCCATCCTAAAGGAAATCAGTCTTGAATGTTCATTGGATGGACTGATGCTGAAGCTGAAGCTCCAAAACTTTGGCCACATGATGCAAATGGCCGACTCACTGGAAAAGCCCCTGATGCTGGGGAAGACTGAAGGCAGGTGGAGAAGGGGATGACAGAGGATGAGATAGTTGGGTGGAATAACCGACTCAACATGTATTTGAGTAAGCTCCAGAAGCTGGTGATGGACAGAGAAGCCTGCCTTGCTGCAGTCCATAGGGTTGCAAAGAGTCAGACTCGACTGAGCAACTGAACTGAACTGAACTGAACTGAGAGCTCTCATAGCTTAACTTTAAAACTTAGTTAAGTAGTGCTGGAGAAGACTCTTGAGAGTCCCTTGGACTGCAAGGAGATCAAATCAGTCAATCCTAAAGCAAATCAACCCTGAATATTCACTGGAAGAACTGATGATGAAGCTGAAGCTCCAATACTTTGACCACCTGATATGAAGAGCAGATTCTTTGAAAAGACCCTGATACTGGGAAAGATTGAAGGCAAAGTAGAAGGGGAAGCAGAGTATAAGATGGTTGGATGGCATCACCAACTCAATGGACACGATTCTGAGCAAACTCCAGGAGACAGTGCAGGACAAGGGAGCCTGGTACACTGCAGTCCACAGGGTCTCAAAGAGTCAGACACAACTGAACAGCTACGGTGAGCCCAGTATTTCATCATAAAAAGTATTTTAGCCGTGGGATAAGTTAAGTTTACTCACTTGAGTTTAAAAAGGTTTTTTTCCCCCTTAAATTTCAATTTTTAATTAAGTTAAGGCTGTAGTATCAAGCAATGTGGGCTGTGTTTATGTTTCAAGGACATGGAAACATTATTTCTTTATGTTTTCTCTTAAGAATATTTTCATTTTCTCAGAGTCAGAATTTTGAAAAGTTATTTTATCAAGCCACCTTTCTCTACCTGTGTATATTGGGGGGGGGGGTGGAAATGTTTTGGAATGTCAAACGAGTTTCATCTTGGCCATTTTTCTCTGGAGTCTATTGTGGCCACATATCATCATAGGAAAATATCATTTTTTTTCCCCTTGCAAGGAGTCAAAACAGAAAATGTCTCAGATCTGTAGACTATGCCATATGGGACTACAAGATGGAACAGAGCCCTGATTCGCTATTGTATTTATTCCTTGCTGGTTTTACCAGAAACAGTCAGTAAGAACCAAGCAACTCAGTGCTTGGTGGCCTCTCTAGGTCACAGTTCCCTAGGTGGAGAGTGGAATGTTTTCTATCTGCTGGTCCAGATGGGGTGTGGACATTCTTGACCTCATGGGGATTTTCCCAGTTACCACTCAGGCAGTACTGGAAGACTGGGGAACTTCTCACCCCAAAGAGTGAAATCCAATGAAAAGCAGCATTTTGCTTGAAACCGGGTGACAACGTCCTTTATCTTCCTATGCCCACCCCCTCTTCAATAAAGAAAAAACTTTCATTCAAAGCAAGCCTGTAGGGAAGAATGCCCTGATATTGTCACATGTAAGGTTCTGGCATTTACCAGAGATGTCTCACAGACTAGGACCAGAACTTATTTCCTTTTCATGGAATCAAAAGCACCAGTGGTCAGTGATGCCCGGTCAGTGACAAGTACTTGGAACTGTCCCTGAGACACAGGAGCTCAGGGAGCTGTTGGACAGGATCTGAGAGATGCCACCTACCCCAGGTCAATGTATCTTGGGTACAAGAGGACTAAGAACAGGAGTCCTTTTGGAATTACCAAAAGTGATCCTGAATCTAACGGTTCTGCCCACACTCACTCAGTAAAGCCAATCTACTGACATTGGGTTGTGGTGAAGGAAAGTACAGCATTTATTTCAGGGTGCCAAGCTAAGGATGGCATCACCAATGCAATGGACATAAGCTTGGGCAAACTTTGAGAGATGGTGGAGGACAGGGAGGCCTGGCGTGCTGCAGTCCATGGGATCACAAAGGGTCGGACACAACGGGGTGACTGAATAAAAACAAAGCTAAGAGAAATGGACAGGTCACGCTCAAAAGACCTCCAGTGGCTTTCATGGGAAGCTTTTTAAAGACAGAGAAGGTTGTCGGGTGCATGATCAGCTCATGCATAATTCTCTGATTGGCTGATGGGGAGGTAACCGGCAGGAATTTAGGAACCTTAATTGTCAATTTTGGGGGTCCAGCTGGTTTGGAGCCTATGTGCTCATGGTCAGCCTACAGTTAACTTTCTCCACCTGGTGTGTCTGCATCTGCAACCCAACGCAAGGATATGGCCCAGGACACTATCTGTAGACCTTGACGAGGAACTAAAGGTCCTTGACTTTGTTTTATGGCTGAACTGTTATAATTTTGCTCCCTTTTTTTTTTTTTTTTTGCTTCTGCATTTTCTCACTTCTCATTAAATCACCCTGTAGAACCTGGAGAAGGTCCATGAGACTAACGCTTTTTAGATACAGAGTGGGGTTGTTCTGTCTCTAGGCAGACTCTCCAATTTCCTACTCGATTTCATTTCTTCCATGTGGTTTATTCTGGACTTCCTTTGGTTCCCAGCATAATGGGCCTCCTCTATCCCTACGAGCCCCTACGAATCAAAATTCTAGGCACGGTTACCCAGCCAGCTTGGCCACTCTGCCATTGGTCATCAGTAACGCTCCCTGGAGGCCTTCTGCCTGGAGTGGTCTTTTCAGGCATGTCCACATGGTTCACTCCCTCCTTTGGGATTCCCCAAATTCTGTTTTTAGAGATGGCTTTCCCTGATAACTCTAATAAAAACATCATCTTCACCAACATTCTCCATCTGCCTTTCCAGCTCCATAGTCTATCATCAAATATGACAAACAGTTTCCATATTAGAAAATAATCTATTGTAATATCATGTGAAAAAGGTAAACATTTATAAATGAGTAATCTGGGACTTCTGTGGTGGTCCAGTGGGAAAGACTTTGCTTTCCAATGGAGAGAGTGCAGGGAGCTAGGATCCCACATGACTCATGGCCAAAAAAACAAACCTAAACCAGAAGCCATAGTGTAACAAAGTCAATAAAGACTTAAAAAATGTTCCACGTCAAAAAAACAGAACCCCCAAAGCGAACACTTCACTGGCATTTAGTGCATTCACTACGTTGTACGACCATCACCTCTGTCTAATTCCAAAGCGTTTCCTTCACTCAGAAGGAAGACTCTCCATAAGCTTTTCCCCATTTTCTCTTCTTCACTCTGCCCTTGGCAACCTCCAGTCGGGGTTTTGTCTCTATGGATTTACCTGTTCTTGATATTTCTTGTAAATGGACACACAGTAAAAACCTGGGTTTTGGGTTCTGCCTTCTTTCGCTTAGTGTTTCTGAGGTCCATCCCATTGCAGCATAAGTGCTTATTCCCTTTTCAAGGCCGAGTCGTATTCCATTATGAGATCGCGATTTGTTGATCCAGTCATCTGTTGCTGGGTGTGTGGATTGTTTCTACTTTTGGCTGCCGTGAATAGCACTGTTTTAAGCACGCATGCACACATGCTCGTTAGGGTCTTCGGTTCTTTCTGGTGTGCAGCTAGCAGTGGGCTTGTGGGGTCTCTGCCTGTTGGTCTCTGCCTGGCTACTGTTATTTTTGCCTCAAACAAGCAAAACATTACTCCTGTTTCAAAGTGCTGGCAGCTGAATGGTGATTCATCTTTTTGTTCTAATTGCTCTCTCATCTATGTCACATTTCCATTAAGGGCATCCTGTCTTGACTTATGAAGATAGCAGGGATCAATACACTTAGTCCTTTATCAAACTTTCTCCTGGGACTATTTAGAGAAACTCTCTGACATATAGACTCAAGCCCAGTGAGATCTTTTTAAAATAAGTGCCTCTCTTTGAGGAGAGGAAAGACTATTCAACTGGTGTGAAGAAATAGAAAATTGCAAGATTAAAATACATTTCCTTTTTCAGGAGATCTTCTCAACCCAGGGATTGAATCAGGTCTTCTGCATTTCAGGCAGATTCTATACTGTCTGAGCCACCAGGGAAGCCCTAAATAAAGACACAAGATTGCAAATTACAAGTTACTTTATCCAGCTCTATAGTGGCAAAACTATATGTCAAAGATGTTTCCCTTGCTCAATTATCAGTGGAAACAAAATTTTAAAAAAGAGCACCCAAAGGGAATTAATAAAGAAAACGCTTGCCAATTACTGGATGTTCGGAATAGCTATTATTGGGAAGCTGTGAGTAGTGAGTGCTCAGTCGTGTCTGACTCTGCAACCCCACGGACTATAGCCCACCAGACTCCTCTGTCCATGAGGTTTTCTAGGCAAGAATGCCAGAGTGGGTTGCCACGGCCTTCTCCAAGGGATCTTCCAGACCCAAAGACTGAATCCATGTCTCTTGCATCTCCTATACTGCAGGCAGATTCTTTACCATTAGAGTCACCTGGGAAGCCAATATTGGGAATTTACTTTGATTTTACTAGCTCACGTGCACTGTCTTGGTGAAGAACCTGCCTGCCAATGCAGGAAGCATGAGAGACGCAGGTTTGATTCCTGGGTTGGGAAGGTCCCCTGGAGGAAGGCATGGCAACCCACTCCAGTCGTCTTGCCTGGGGAATCTCATGGACAGAGGAGCCTGGTGGGCCACAGTTCATAGTGTCCAACAAGACTGAAGCAACTTTGCATGCACACATGTGTACTGGCTGGTAATAACACCTGACATGTAGGGCTAAAGGTTAAAGGTTGTGGAGCACCACCTTAACTGTGCCTTGAAGATGCTTGAAGGTAAGCCCGACGGGTAAAGCCTTCACCCACCCCTAGATATTCTGCTTTAATTTCTAGGGATACAGCTGAGACATTTATATTTTTTAACATCTCCTCTTCTTCTCCACGCCCCCTGTCCCCAGTGACTGTTACGTGCAGTAAGTATTGAACACAATTGTCATAGATATCTTGGGTGCTCTTCCCAAAAAAAGAAAAAAAAAATATTGATGGCTTATTTGATGCTAATTCTGCAGCATGAAGGTCAAATTTTATAGGAACATATTTGATATCACTCAGAAACATGTTTTGAAGGCCTTTGTTGTAAATGCATATTTCACTGTATTCAGACAGACCGGAGCATCTGGAACCTTGCCAGTCAATCTGTGGGCCACCAGCCAGTGGCTTTGCCATCACTAGGAGGCTTGTTAGAAATTCGGAATCTGAACAAACAGGTGACCCCGATGGCAGTGGCGTGGCACACTCAACAGCACAGAGAGTCTCGTTTGTAAGAATTCTGGGGGCGCAAGTCAAGAGGGTGTGTCTCGGAGAACGTCAAGGGGATTCTGTCCTTGGACTTGGTTTTCAAGGTCATTCCAAAGATGTTGTCAGGTATAGCAAACAAACGGGAAGTGAAGCTAGTGTTTCAAAACATGGATACGAGACTTGGGTCAACCAGAACGAGCGCTCACTGTACAGGACCAGGTAGAAGCCCGGGACTCAGAGGGAGTCTAACTTGACTCTCACGTCACAGACTGGGCCATTCTGTGCTGCTATATTCTCATTTTTCTGCAAATGGAGCTTGATAAAACTGACAAAGTTAAACACGTCTCTATTTGTGTGTGTGTGTGTGTGTTTCCAAATTTTTTAATAGTCTTTTTTTTTCAGTTTTATTTACTTATTAATTTTTTTACTTTACAATACTGTATTGGTTTTGCCATAGATTGACATGAATCTGACACGGGTGTACATGTGTTCCGTATCCGAAATCCCCCTCCCACCTCCTTCCCCATTCCATCCCTCTGGGTCATCCCAGTGCACCAGACCTGAGCACCCTGTATCATGCATCAAACCTGGACTGGCGATTCATTTCACATGTGATAATTTACATGTTTCAATGCCATTCTCCCATATCATCCTGCCCTCGCCCTCTCCCACAGAGTCCAAAAGACTGTTCTATACATCTGTGTCTCTTTTGCTGTCTCACATACAGGGTTGCTGCTAAGTCACTTCAGTTGTGTCCGACTCTGTGCAACCTCATAGACGGCAGCCCATGAGGCTGCCCCATCCCTGGGATTCTCCAGGCAAGAACACTGGAGTGGGTTGCCATTTCCTTCTCCAATGTACGAAAGTGAAAAGTGAAAGTGAAGTCGCTCAGTCGTGTCCAACTCTTAGCGACCCCATGGACTGCAGCCTACCAGGCTCCTCCGTCCATGGGATTTTCCAGGCAAGAGCACTGGAGAGGGGTGCCATTGCCTTCATACAGGGTTATCACTTTCTAAATTCCATATGTATGCGATAGTATACTGTATTGGTGTTTTTCTTTCTGGCTTACTTCACTCTGTATAATAGGCTCCAGTTTCATCCACCTCATTAGAACCGATTCAAATGTATTCTTTTTAGTGGTTGAGTATTGTGTATACACAATTCCATTGTGTATATGTACCACAGCTTTCTTATCCATCCATCTGCTGATGGACATCTAGGTTGCTTCCATGTCCTGGCTATTATAAACAGTGCTGCGATGAACACTGGGGTACACGTGTCTCTTTCAATTCTGGTTTCCTCAGTGTGTATGTGGAATTTCTGGGTCATATGGTAGTTCTATTTCCAGTTTTTTAAGGAATCTCCACACTGTTCTCCATAGTGGCTGTACTAGTTTGCATTTCCACCAACAGTGTAAGAGGCTTCCCTTTTCTCCACACCCTCTCCAGCATTTATTGCTTGTAGACTTTTGGATCGCAGCCATTCTGACCTGCGTGAAAAGGTGCCTCATTGTGGTTTTGATTTGGATTTCTCTAGTAATGAGTGATGTTGAGCATCTTTTCATGTTAAACACGTCTCTAAATCTTCACCTCCAGAAATAAGAATTGATTCTATCCCAAGCTGGGCTGCATTTTGCAGAATAACTTCTTTCCTTGCTTTATTCATTGCCTAATAAATGTGGTGAAGGACTTCGGGGTGACCCTGGTAACTACTGAAGGACTTAGCAAGTGGTAGAAGTTGAGAAAATCAGAAAAATTTGCATTTTTTCATTTTCTTCATATAGTGTGATGCCAGTGAGCCTGCTACTCCCTGCAAACCAGGGAGCTTCCTTCTGCAGTGTGGAGACTTTGAGGTGTGCATCAGAATTTCGTGCATACTTACGTGAAGGTTAGATGTCTTATGTGATAGATTCTGAGTCAATTATTTTTGCAGAAAGAGGAGACAAAAGGTGTCGAAGAAGATGTATTTACTTGGTATGTGTGCCCTGGTCATACACTTGAGAAATAATAACTGGGAAAAGCGACATCAATAGAAATTAATGCCCTAGGTAATTAACCACAGCTCCTCAGAAGGATCTATAGGACATAAATGTCGAGGATCTACAGGAAAAATTTCTTGACATAGTTATTAAATACCAGAATGAATTATTAATCAACCTTTCCTGAAAGGCTTTTTAAAAGGAAAATGGGTTTTAACTTGCCTGGGACATTTTATTGGAATTCTTGCCAATGGCAACCAGGTAGATACAAGTCATGGTTAAGTTTCCTCATACCCTTTAGATTCTGGGATTTCATTCATGAAGCTGAAGGAGCAGGAAGACTGTGTAAATAAAAGGGAAATACGTGGGGAAGGCGCGTGGGACATCTCGTTGGCCGTGCAGCTCTGGCAGGGGTGGGTATGGCGTGGAGCTGACCTATAAAGGAGAACAGCATCTCACGGTGGTATTCCTAACAGTGACTGTCGCAGGCCTTTTCCTTTCCATGGAAGGAAATAAGGAAGACAAGAGGGAAAGAGGAAGGAGGGAAGGAATAGAAAATGAAGGAAGAAAGAAAGAAACAAAGATGGGTAGAAAGTTCGACTAGTATTCTCTTTCACTGTATAGCAGACCTGTGGGCATTTGTCACCTCTCAGCTCTAGTGGTATATGTATCCAGGTTATCTGAGTTACTGTCCCCATTAACCAGGCAAGCAGACAGAGATTCATGCTCAAAATTTCATGGTGGATGGTGGTAGACTCAGCAACTGAAGGTCCGTGTGTCTGACCTCAGAGCCTATTTCCTCTGCACAGCTCCACATGGCCAAGCTCACTCCAATACTTGATTCCATTTCCAAGGATGCCTCTTCTCTCTATTTCATGAGTAAGGAAGGACAATTCAATGTGACCTTCTGCACAACCCCGTTGCCTTGTCAACCTGACTGTCTCCTCTCTCCTCACTGTCAAAGTGATCACTCTGCCGGGCTTCCAACCCCTTCCCTCCATCCTTCCTGGATGTTTCTTGTCCTTCCTCTCATTCTGTCCATCCAATACTTTATCTTCATCTACTACTCACATCTCCCTTTTCTTAAATAGGTTCTCCCCTTAAACGCCTTCTTCCAAAAAGGTCAAGGAATTATGTTCCTTGCATTCATTGTTAAATTTGTAAAAGTCATAGTTGTTTTGGGGTACAACCGTCCCCCCAAATGTTGCCTTTAGAAGCCTTTCCTTGAAAGCCGTCGAGGAGCTAGGGGTCTTTTGAGCCTGAGCTGGCCATTCCTCTTGCTTCATGCCCTGCAGTAAACACTGCCCTTTCTTTCACCACAACTCGGTGTCAGGAGATTGGCTTTGCTGCACCCTGGACAAGCGAGCCCAGGTGAAGTCTGACAGCAATGGCCGAGGCTGTGGCAGTCCCTGTGGCTTTCTCCCAAAGCTCAGTCGGGAGTGTCCAAATGCCTGACAAAAGCCTCTGAGTCAACACAGCTGAATCGGATGACCTCCCCAGATGTGCTCCCCTTCCCATCCCCAGCCCTCCAGGCTGAGCGTCCCATTGTCCTGATCACTCTTTCCCCTTGTCCTCCAAGTCTGACCTTGATCTTTTCCTTTCTGGTTCAGATGCAGGTGTTTCTAATTCAGGCTTTCATTAGCTCCTATCTGGAGTTTTGTAGGAGAAGGAAATGGCAACCCACTCCAGAACTCTGGCCTGGAAAACCCCATGGAAGGAGGAGTTCTGTAATTACTCCCGTCGGACCAGGGTGCCCAGGCTTTCTGTTCTGCTGGCATCCAGGTTGATGGCTTCTCTCATGTAAGTAAGAACCATCAATGACCGTGTAACCCATCCAAACATATCATGGAGTTCACGTGACTCAACCAGCTTCCCAGAGTGTTGCTTTAAGTAGTGCTAAGAGCCAGGCCAAGAAAAAGTTATTTATGAACAAAACTGGTTGAGAAATGCCAGATTAAACAAATGTTAATAAACTATTTCTTTAGTCCAGGACTTCTCAGAGTACTGATATCTAAAATGTTTATTCACACTGAATTCCCAAGATTTAAAGATTTCCTGAATTATATGGTTGTATGCTTTTTCTGTGTGTTAGTGGGTATACGCATTTATATGACCAGAAAACATACTCTTCTGACCCAAACATTTTCTTCTATTTTTTTTAAATTATTTCTTTTAACCATCACATTTTGCATTCAATTCCTACTAACTCATAAAACCTCTATTTATATGTTCTCTTTTCCATGCAATCTTTATTATCTACTAAGAAATTATAGGTTATAAATAATGAAAAACACAACACCCTGAAATAAAAAAAATATAAACGTATTAGTTTAAGTCAAGGGTCAGCAAGCTGTAGTCCTCAGAACACATCTGATCCTTTGCTTGTTTTTGTAAGGCCAGGAACTAAGGCTTGATTTTATATTTTTAGGTGGCTGAAAAAAATCAAAAGGAGAAATTTTGTGACTCATGAAAAGTATTTGAAAATCCCAATTTCAGTGTTCATAAATAAAGTTTTATTGAAGTCATGGAGAAGTGCATTCTTCTATTTCCTATGGCTGCTTTCCCAATACAATACCAGAATTCAGTAATTGCAATAGATACCATGTGGCATCATGGTATCTTAAGTCAGCCTGATCACGCTCAGTCACTCAGTCACGTCCAACTCTTTTTGACCACATGGAGTGTAGTCTGCTAGGCTCCTCTGTCCGTGGAATTCTCCAGGCAAGAATATGGGAGTGGGCTGCCATTTCATCCTCCAGGGCATCTTCCCCACCCAGAGATCAAACCCATGTCTCCTTCATTGCAGGCAAATTCTTTACTGCTGAGTCACCATGTGACATACAAAGCTCCAAGTATTATTATCTGGAGCATTTTAGAAAAGATTTTCCTAGCCCTGGCATAAATTGCTGAGCAGATGAGTCTAAGAGACACACAGAGTCATGCACAACTTCAGTCAGGGCTCAAGTGAGCACAGTTCAATTCAGTCACTCAGTTGTGTCCAACTCTTTGTGACCCCGTGGACTGCAGCACACCAGGCCTCCCTGTCCATTACCAATTCCCAGAGCCCACTCAAACTCATGTCCATTGAGTGGGTGATGTCATCTAACCATCCCATCCTCTGTCATCCCCTTCGCCTCCTGCCTTCAATAAGTAAGCACAGGACTCAGTTGCTTTCTCTTTGATTCTATGATGGCTTCCTCGGGAAGACTCTCCCACATCCTAGAGATAACTGCTGGTAGATTTATAACTGCTCGTTTTTCATTTCCAATATACAAGAAATGAACGGTTTTGTCTCAGAAAAATTCTGATATTTTCTCAAATTGGTCAGCCTTGGGGAAATAACTTGCACCTTCTCCCAGCGCACCCATAAGTCAACCAACCCCTGTGTCCCCAGGGATGGGCATCATGGCTTGACCTGGGCATGTGCTCACCCCTGGAGCCCCGAGGGTGGGATCAGGCTCTCCAGCTAGTGCCAGACGTCCCGTCTAAGAGGCAAGAGAAATGGAAACATGGGAGGCAGCCGTCAGTGTCCTTTGCTTATTATATATCAGTGATATGATAAAATACCTAGAGAAAAGGGTAAAAGTATTACTGCTTTTGGTTTTTCTTTTTTTTCCCTTGGTAAAAAATCTTTCATTTTGATTTCTCCAAAGCAGTTTCTGTTTGATTCAAAGACAATTGAAAATTGCATCTATATACCAACTTTCACAAAACATGAACAAGTAGAGGTATTCATGCAAAATATATTCTATGAAAAACTGATGGTTTTCATAGTTTTCAAAACATGAAGTGACACAAATTATCTTTTTTTCTCAGTTGTTGTTGATCCAATCCCTAAGTCACGTCTGACTTTGTGGCCCCATGGACTGCAGCACACCACGCTTCTCTGTCCTTCACTGTCTCCCGGAGTTTGCTCAAATTCATTTCCATTGTGTCAGTGATGCTATCTAAGCATCTTATACTTCTCTCTTAGATAAGTAGTCTAATATGTTATTTTGAATTGATCCTAAAATGAAATTGATTTGATAGAATTTGATCATATAAAATCTTGATTTTAGGATTATTATTTATAAAACAACAGAAATTCTTGCAAACTCAGCATCTGGGCAATATTTTGCAATGCAAATTTTTGTGCATTTTACACTTATGACTGTGAATTTATTAAAAACAGATCTCTCCCTGCTATTTGCACATGCAAATCGAAGGAAGGAGTGTTAGTATGATTTTGTGTTTTGAGCCATCACCCTCACCGTGTACTGGCTGAAGCAATCTCATTTGATTCTGTGAGACAATATCGTCAGGTAAGTGGATGTGGCAGCCCACTCCAATATTCTTGGCTGAAAAATTCCATGGACTGGGGAGCCTGGTGGGCTACTGTCCTTGGGCTTGCAAAGAATCATGGCAGAGTGGCTGAGCAGGAGCATGCACACACACACACACACACACACACATTTAAGAACCAAGCTCCCTCTCTTATTCCTGAATCTCCAGTGTCTCTTCTCAGTGCCTCCACTGGGTCTCATAGCCACCAGATGCTCAGTAAAACAGTGTGTCTTATGCACATTCAAGATGTAAACTCTGAGGCCTTGAGCCGTGTCTATTATGTTAGTGTTTAGAGCTGCCACAGCAAAGTCCCTCAACTGGGTTGCCTAATCGACATAAACGCGTTATCTCAGTTCTGGAGGCTGGAAGTCCAAGATCAAGTGGTTGGAAGGTTGGTTTCCTCTGAGGCTATGAGGAAGGATATGCTCCAGGCTGCTCACCTGGCTCCCCATGGTTTGCTGGCAGCCTTGTCTTTCCTTGACTTGTAGAAACTTCATCTTGACCTCTGTCTTCATCTCCAGCTTGTATTCTCTCTGTATATGTCTCTGTGACCAAAATTTTTATTCTTATAAAATCACTAGTCATATTAGAATACTCCAATATGATCTCATCTAACTAGTTCTGTTCAGTCCCTCAGTCGTGTCTGACTCTTAGCCACCCCATGGACTGCAGCATGCCAGGCCTCCCTGTCCATCACCAACTCCTGAAGCTTGCTCAGACTCATGTCCATTGAGTTGGTGATGCTATCCAACCATCTCATCCTCTGTCATCCCCTTCTTGTCTAACTAATCACATCTCTAATGACTCCAAATAAGGTCACATGCTGAAGCCCTGGGAGTTAGGATTTATACATATGAATTTTGGGAATAAGGATAAAATTCAATTTATAATACCTATGAAGAACAATCACTACCCCAGAATAAACTGACTGTTATCAATTTTAAAAAATTAAAATGTTTCAGTTCCAAGGTTCTCCAAGTTTTCTGCATCTTATCTTTGTCTGGGAGATTTTCAATAGTCCTGATGCTCAGCATCATGCAATAATGATCATGCAACATGGGAGCAGGCACCAGTAGTTCTTAAAACTTCTCAAATGTATCATCAAGGTTGATGGCCAGTGGTTCATAGAGTAACCCTGTCAGCTGGAGGTACTTCTAGGCCTCATCCCTCAACAAATAATCAAAGAGACAACTGATCTCCCTAAAACAGTTCACAAAGGTTTAAGCTCGGATTTTAATAAAATCTTATTCAGCACGCCATGCTTAACATGTCGTTTGGTCTGGAATTCTGGCTCAGAGCAGACTGGAAGCACCAAAATTGGGATGCTATTAAAGGAGGCATGATGACAGGTAGGGAAATGGCAACCTGACTTGGGTTGGAGATGCTGAGGGGGCCAACAGGAGACACGGCTCTGAGTTAACTTTTTCATTGTCCTGGCTTTGAACATCAGGGGATGATTAAAGCCAGTGCAAAGGTGTCTGCCTAAAACATAGAAAAATGCATACTATAATTTTGGAGAGAAATATCAAAAAGATATGAAAGATGATATTAGTTTAGGAAGGTATTCACTTCAGTTAACTGAAGAATTGATTCACGTGAAGCTTTTCATTCCTGATAATCCTGGAGGGATGTGGTATTTTAATGGAATAAATCCACCTTATTTGCAAACTTGGATACGATTTATACCATCGTGAGATCTATCCCTGATCTCACGATGGAGTGATTCGACACACATTCTGATCTTGGTGAGTGTCTCTTTGTTCTAATTCCAATTTGATGGTGTAAAACTGAAGAGGGGCATCCTTAGGTACATGACCTTTAGGATGACTAAGCAGTGGCATTTAACTGAACACGGATAGTTGCCCTTTTTACAGCAGCTGAGCAGTGTGTTTAGCTCTTGGTAGGCACAGCTTCTGTGAAATTCTCAGGACTTTCCTGGAAGGGTCTGACAAGGCTTGGGATCAGCTGATCTTGGTGTTGGTTTGTGGAGGTCATTCATTGGGCAACCCCTGCACACAGCTACTTGTGCAGCCAAGGACTCCCACGGGTAATCAACATGCAAGAGATCTGTTGAGAGCATGCGTGCACCCCAGGAGCAACCACATTCTGTATACATATATAAGCATGCGTCAGATTAGGTCAGAATGATGTTTAGTGAAAGATATCATCTGCTTTGAATACTAAGTTTGTCCTGATAACATTTTCAAATTATTCAAAGAAATGCACCATAATGATAGAAGAGGAGTGAACACTGGTGACTGAATGAACTTGAAGAATTCATAAGAGAGACAGAACTGCAGCTTGAAAATTTCAGTTCTGAGAACCCTAACATTTTTGACAGTGATTGGTAGCCCGATGCACAGTTCTAAAATATTTTAGTGGAAACTTTTCTCTCCTTTCTTATGCCTCTAGGAGCACCAAGCTTATAAACACTATAGGGAAAGGAATGCAAAGAAAGAAGCACTTTTTAGCCTTTTTTTCTTTTTTTCAGGTACCTGACCATGTAAGAAGGGCTTGTTTGTGTAACAACAGACAGCCCAGAATAACTAGTTAATGAGATTCAAGAGATATAAACAAACAAGCAAGCTCTACCAGTGCAGTTGGGGAAGAGCTGTCTTGATCACATGGAAAAGAGGAAAAAGATCAAGGGACTTTGCTCACCATAAGCTCAACAAGAATCCAGGGAGAGGTATATACCTTTAAAACTAACATGCAGTCCTGAGCCACTTTCTTGTAAATCTGTGACTGAAATCAAGGCAAGAAATAGCTGTCCTCTGCTCTGTATTGCTTGTTTCCTTTCTGCAAGCTTCAGGGCCTGAGAGGTCAGACAGTCTGGCAAGCAATTTATGTTAAAAAAAAAAATGACAGTCTCATGCTATCGGCTCTTGTAAAGGTGGTAGAAAGTTAAAGTGTAAGACTCTTTAGTGCCTAAGCAGAATTTCACGGTAAAATGACACTGTTACGGATTGCTTGAGGGAAAGATACTGTTACGGATCGCTTGAGGGAAAGACTGTCAAACGTGCAGGTTGTAACTGCAGGGCTGCTGCTTTCACTGCCAGCAGCTTGTGTCCGGGTTGTTGTTGTTCAGTCGCTCACTTGTGTTCAACTCTTTGCGATCCCATGGACTGCAGCACTCCAGGCCTCCCTGCCTTTCACCATCTCCTGGAGTTTGCTCAAACTCATGTCCCTTGAATCAGTGATGCCATCCAACCATCTCATCCTCTGTTGCTCCCTTCTCCTCCTGCCCTCATTCTTTCCCAGCATCAAGGTCTTTTCCAGTGAGTTGGCTCTTCACATCAGGTGGCCAAAGTATTGGAGTTTCAGTTTCAGCACCAGCTCTTTCAATGAATACTCAAGGCTGACTTCTTTTAGGACTGATTGGTTTGATCTCCTTGCAGTCCAAGGGACTCTCAAGAGCCTTTTCCAGCACCACAGTTTGAAAACATCAATTTTTCAGCACTCAGCCTTTTGTGTTGTCCAGCTCTCACATCCATACATGACCACTGGAAGAGAAAAACAGTTTTCACAGTGCGGACCTTTGTAGGCAAATTGATGTTTCTGCCTGATAAGAAGACCTGACTCCTGAAGGAAGAAAAGCCCTTTGGCCCATTTTGGGATCAGTTTCATATGAGTTTCAAAAGTGTTTATTTTGATTCTCTCCTAAGTATTTTATAGCCATCAGCCCAGCTAATTTGCAACATAGTGTTCTCAATTCTACAGAAAACAAAAATGTTATGATTTCTCATTTTTTTCCCTCTGCAGTTCAAATGGATACATGACCCAGGCAGAAAGATAAAGATGTAGAGACCTACAAAATCTGTACAGAAATCCAGAACTCCAAATAACTAAAGAAACCAGTCAACCGCAGCTGCCTCACCCCAAAGGATCATTTCCTGCCATTGTTGTGGTCCTTTCTGAGGATGGAGGCTGGGACCTGAAGGTCCAGCCACTCGGCTGGTGGCCCTGGGACCCTGCACCTCCTGCCATACAAGTGAAGAGGGGAGCTGGCCCTTGCTCACCAGCTCCCTCCTTCCCTCACCTTCTTCCTTCTCCTTCTCCTTGTTTTCCTGCTCATCTGAGATCCCAGAGCCAGTGTGGGGCTTAGCACCTCCTGCTGTAATAACTGGTAGCCCTGTGTACAGCTGGCGGACCCCCTCTACAGCTCTAACATGAGGAGCTTGTCACCCACTTCAGGGCATCATTAAACTCCCACCATGCTTCTCTTGGCCTTTCAGTCCTTGACGGCCGGGGTTTAATTTCTGTGTGTGCTGTAAGCTGGATGAAATGCAGTACCTTTGCTTTGGATAACGAACTCAGACTTTTCTTAAAATTTCATTCAACACAGTCTCTGCCAGGCCTTTTGAATTCACACTGCTTGGGGACAGTCAACATCACGTCCTCCTCTGTACCCTCAGATCACCATTCCCAGGGCGTCCTAGCCCAGCACCCCTGGGTCTTCATGGATGCGCGTCCATCCGCGCGGCATACCACATCCACTGTTACATCACCCAGATATTGTTTTAGAGGTCACATCCAAACAGACTCTGTGGATAAACCATTTCAACTCACATAATGGCCCCTAGAGGAACACAATAACACACGAGCCTTTCCCTGACAACATCGACACTCATTATAAAGAGGAGCCACTGAATTTCTAATGAAGCCCGGGAGAGAGGGAAGGTCCCTAAAAGCAGATGTTGCAAAAATAGCCTCTGCCATTAAGGCAGAAAAACAGTATGAAAATGGGAGCCACTTGAGACCAGTGAGTATTTCCATAATTTATGGAAATAGCTTTTTTTCCCCTACGTTTAATGGCCATCAGGAGCTCCATTAAAAACCTGCCCTTCTCCTTCTTCCTTTATGGTCTCAAATTAGAAATCACTACATCATTCTGTGGGTTTTTTTTTTCCCTTTTCGGTTTCAAATTCATTTAATTTATTGAAATGTGATGTTGTTCTCTTTGATTCGGGTTTGACAGACATCCCAGGATGCACAGCGAGCTCAGCAAAGCCTGGCCTGGAGTAAACACCCACTGCTGCTGGTGTTCCTGTGCCTAATAGTCATAACACAGGCTGCCTTCATCTGGGGTCTTTGCCACAGTTCTCCTTCTCCCCCTGGTGGGGGCAATCAGCAGGATCAGCAACTGCGGGATCTTTCCCCACTGACTCTTTAGCATCCCAGATTGAAAGAGAAGCCCTGATATTCACCATGAGCCCAGGATTAATTCTTTCCTTGTGACTGCTTTGAAGGAACACAAATACTGTGGCTGCAAAGAAGGCATCCTTCTGGGTCCTACTTTTAAGGCGGATGAAATGAGTGATGGGAGAGAGGAGGCATGACCTGAGGTCTGCCCGGAAGATGCCTTGTTGTTGTTCGGTTGCTCAGTTGTATTCAACTCTTTGTGAACCCATGGACTGCAGCACACCAGGCTTTGCTGCCTTTCACTATATCCCAGAGTTTGCTCAGACTCATGTCCATTGAGTCAGTGATGCCATCCAACCATCTCATCCTCTGCTGTCCCCTTCTCCTCCTGCCCTCAATCTTTCCCAGCATCAGGATCTTTTCCAATGAGTTGGCTCTTCCCATCAGTTGGCCAAAGGATTAGAGCTTCATCTTTAGCAACAGTTCTTCCAATGAATATTCAAGGTTGATTTCCTTTAGATTGACTGGTTTGATCTCCTTTCTGTTCAAGGAACTCCCAAGAGTCTTCAGTTCAGTTCAGTTCAGTCACTCAGTCACGTCCGACTCTTTGCCACCCCATGAACTGCAGCACACCAGGCCTCCCTGTCCATCACCATCTCCCGGAGTTCATTCAAACTCACGTCAATCAAGTCAGTGATGCCATCCAGCCATCTCATCCTCTGTCGTCCCCTTTTCCTCCTGCCCCCAATCTCTCCCAGCATCAGAGTCTTTTCCAATGAATCAACTCTTCACATGAGGTGGCCAAGGTACTGGAGTTTCAGCTTTAGCATCATTCCTTCCAAAGAAATCCCAGGGCTGATCTCCTTCAGAATGGACTGGTTGGATCTCCTTGCAGTCCAAGGGACTCTCAAGAGTCTTCTCCAACATCACAGTTCAAAAGCATCAATTCTTAGGCACTCAGCTTTCTTCACAGTCCAACTCTCACGTCCATACATGACCACAGGAAAAACCATAGCCTTGACTAGACAGACCTTTGTTGGCAAAGTAATGTCTCTGCTTTTGAATATGCTATCTAGGTTGGTCATAACTTTCCTTCCAAGGAGTAAGCGTCTTTTTATTTCATGGCTGCAGTCACCATCTGCAGTGATTTTGGAGCCCAGAAAAATAAAGTCTGACACTGTTTCCACTGTTTCCCCAATCTATTTCTCCAGCACCATAATATGAAAGCAACAATTCTTCAGTGCTCAGCCTTCTTTATGGTTCAATTCTCACACCCATACATGACTACTGGAAAAACCATAGCTTTGGTTAAACAGACCTTTGTCAGCAAAATGATGTCTCTGCTTTTAAATATGCTGTCTAGGTTGGTCATAGCTTTTCTTCCAAGGAGCAAGCATCTTTTAATTTCATGGCTACTCTCACCATCCTCAGTGATTTTGAAGCCCAAGAAAATAAAGTCTGTCACTGTCTCCATTTTTCCCATCTATTTACCATGAAGTGATGGAACCAGATCATCATTAGCTTTTTGTTTGCAGGGCTGCTTTGGCATTCTCATAGAGACCACAAAACCCCCAGCTAACCTGCCTCCTACGAGAGCATGACATGGACGGTGTTCCCCGAGTCTGCTGTTCACCATTCCCAGTGAAGTCACTCATGCCTTTATTCACTAAATATATCCTGTCTACTGAGGCATCGGGGAAGCCAAGGCTAATGGCACAGGCTCTCTGCTATGACGAGCCCACATCATTACGATTCTGATGACAAATGTTTTAAAGGGACACAGAAGTAACCACTGTGCCAGGGGGCACCCAGAGAGAACTCCTTAGAGGACAAGGGTGTTGACTTAGACATTACGGAGTAAAGAGGGGTTGGGCAGATAGAGAAGAGGAGAAGAGCTTTCTAAAGACAGAACCAACTACTCATGGAGAATGGAGGCTCCAGACTCACTGGGGTCACCAGGGCCCAGGGTATCAGGACCCTGAGCCAAGAGGAAGGAGGTCCCACAGGATACGTGCCGGATACATCATGACTTCCATCCTCACCCCAGTTTCATCCTCAGACAATGGGGGACCCTACTGACCTTTCAAGTCAGGCAATGGCATGAGCAGATCTTTGCTTACAGAGCTGAACTAGGGAGCACGTGGAGATGAAGAGAAGAGATAGGTTGGAATATCGGCCCAGCCGTGAGGGCCTGGGCAAGCGTTCGGCCCTGGGCGTGGAGAGGTTCTGCCTTTGGTGGATGATGCTGAGGCGGGATTCATGGAACATAGAGAGGAAAAGAGCTGTTGAGGATGTGATGTGATCCCCTGGGAGCAGTGTGGTGACGCTGGTTAGGACAAGAAATATGTGTGTAGGGACAAGAAGCAGATGTGTTCTCTATGTCTCATGGAGGGTGCGGGGAGGGGGGTGAGGAAGGCCTCACGTGGAAGAAACAGGCGGTCCTTTGCTGTCACGAATTACCTGAAAGTCCCTGTAGAATTTAACCATGGAGAAATGGACAACATTCACTAGTGGGGGTGGGAAGCGCAACAGACGCAACGTTGTCGACACACAAAGGGAAGCCGTCGTGAGGTGACCAGAACAGTCAAAGTATGGGAAAGAAAAGCACACGGAGCGAGTAAGCTTAGGTAAGACAGGGAACAAAGTCGGGTAGATCAATTAGAGTATGCATGTGTACGATTTTCTCTTTTTTCAACTTTACAGGAAAGATGTCAGCATATTATAAAGACATTTCTCCATCAGAACCATCCATTGTTGTTATTTTGTCACGTTTATTTTATTATGCTCTAATATCCATAACAGTTTTCTGAACTATTTGAGGGTAAGTTATACACAGGATGGGCCTTCCCTTGTAGTTCAGCTGGTAAAGAATCTGCCTGCAACACAGGAGACACAAGTTTGATTTATGGGTCAGGAATATCTCTTGGAGAAGGGATAGGCTACCCACTCCAGTATTCTTGGGCTTCCCTGGTGGCTCAGATGGTAAAGAATCTACCTTTATGCAGAGCCTTTAGCAAGGCAGGAGACCTGGGTTTGATCCCTGGGTTAGGACAATCCCCTTGAGGAGGGCATGGGAACCTATTTCAGTGTTCTTGCCTGGAGAATCTCCATAGACAGAAGATCCTTTTGGGCTGCAGTCTATGAGATCACAAAGAGTTGGATGTGACTGAGCGACTAAGCACAGCACAGCACAGCACAGCATTATACACAGGATCACCATTTACCCTTAAATAGTTCAGTGTGAGTTTCCTTAGAAGAAAGATATTCTCTAACATAACCACAGTAAAATGGTCAAAATCAGGAAATTCATGCCCCGTTATCTAATCAGTATTCCACATTCATATTTCATCTGTTGTCTCTATAATATAATTTATAGCAAATTGTTTCTGCAAAGGATCCAATTTGGGATCACACATTTCATTCAGTTGTCATATATAATCAATCACCCCCAATCTGGAAGAACTCCCCAACCTTTCTTTGACTTTCAAGACATTGCCATTTTTAAGGAATTCAGGCCAGCTCTTTTGCAGAGTCACCTTCAGCTTGGATTTGCTTAACATTTTCCCATCGGTAGATTTAGCTTGTGTATTTTTGCAGCAGCATTGCAGAAGTGATGTTGAGTCCTTCTCTGTGTATCATGTCAGTAGCCACAGGATGTCCTTTGTCTCTTCGTTTGTAAAAATATCTTTGATAATTTCATTAAAGTGGTGCCAACCAGGTTGTTCCAACAGAAAGTTATTCTTTTCCCACTTATAATTAGTCAATTTTTGGAGAGATGCTTTGAGGCCAGGAACATATCCTGTTCTTTGTCACACTCTTACCCACTGACTGATATTAGCAACCAATGATGTTGGGAGTGGGAACAAGAGACAAGAAGGCTTTTGTTGTTGTTCAGTCACTAAGTTGTTTGACTTTTTGCAACCTCATGGACTGAAGCATATTGGACTCCTCTGTCCTCCACTGTCTCTCGGGGTTTGCTCAAATTCATGTTCATTGAGTCGGTGATGCTATCCAACCATCTCATCCTCTGCTGCCCTCTTCTCCTTTTGCTTTCAATCTTTCCCAGCATCGGGGTCTTTTCCAATGAGTCAGTTCTTCGCATCAGGTGGCCAAAGTACTGGAGTTTCAGCTTCAGCATCAGTCCTTCCAAGAATATTCAGGACTGATTTCCTTTAGAATTGACTGATTGGATCTCTTTGCAGTCCAAGGGACTCTCAAGAGTCTTCTCCAACACCAGTTTGAAAGCATCAATTCTTCAGTGCTCAGCCTACTTTATGATCTACCTTTCACATCTGTACATGACCACTGGATAAATCATAGCTTTGACTACATGGACCTTTGTTGGAAAAGTGATTTCTTTGCTTTTTAATACGCTGTCTAGGTTTGTCACAGCTTTCCTTCCAAGGAGCAAGCATCTTTTAATTTCATGACTGCAGTCACCATTTGCAGTGCAAAGCAACATCAAACAGGGCAGGATCTAATACTGAAAACTCTAAACAATGTAGACGAATATTATAACAAGAGCAAAAGTCCCCATTTGTGAATAAGATGCATCAGTAATAAATCTTGGTACTCCAATCAACTTAGCATAGAGAAAAACTAGAAGTATAAACATAATAACATGATGAAAGACTGTTATAAACATCACTTGATCAGATATTTCTCCTAATAATAACAAATTTTAAAAGTTAATTAAAATGCACAAACATGTAAGTATGTACAGAGAAATGTACTTTCTTTAGAGAGTGCTTTGTATGTGTATATATGGATTATTTACAAAAGTTGGTATATACTTAGCAACAAAAGGCATAGCCCATTTTTATTTTTTTTAATTTTATTTTATTTTTAAACTTTACAATATTGTATTAGTTTTGCCAAACATCGAAATGAATCCACCACAGGTATACCTGTGTTTCCCATCCTGAACCCTCCTCCGTCCTCCCTCCCCATATCCTCCCTGTGGGTCGTCCCAGTGCACCAGCCCCAAGCATCCAGTATCGTGCATCGAACCTGGACTGGCGACTCGTTTCATACATGATATTATACATGTTTCAATGCCATTCTCCCAAATCTCCCCACCCTCATTTTTAAAAGTAGAGGCATTTTTAGATCATAATCTCTGATTATGAACTAAAAAAATTCAGAAATAAGTGATAAAAGATAAGAAAGAAAACCTCTTTCAGATATTGAGAACATTTTGTTAGATGACTGATAAAGAGAAAATTAAAATTATTTTGAAAGCACTAAATAAGAGCATTTTATACCAAAAACTTATGGTGTGAAATAAATGCTATATATAATGATTGCTAACATTACTCAAGAAGAGAAGCTATATAAAAAATACTTGTGTTCACATCAATAAATTGAGGGAAATGCCCCCCAAATACAAAGAATCAAAGAGAAATAGATTTAAAAAAAAGTGAAATAACGAAAACAAATAACTGAAATGAAGTAATAAATCCTAATCTGGTTTTTAAAAAGTCAATATGATAGATAAAGCTTTCACAAGCTTCATTAAACACATTACTGGAATTGTAAACATGAGCCCATCAGGGAAACACAGTCATCACACAAAATGCACGAGCAAGGAGGCTGGGCAGCTAAAGACACGTCATCTCAAAGCATCTCTCTCCTCTCAGATTACCTAAGAAATTATCCCATACTTTTTAGATAACTTGACTGAAAAAGGACGTAATCACAGTGCAGGCTAGATAAACCTCTGTTTCAAAGGCAGTGTGGGGAATCTTTGTATTGAACAAACTTCCTCTCCTTGCTTTTAGTTTTAAAAGATTCAACCCCAACCTCTCGTCTCTCCATACCTCCCCCGTGTAGTTCATGCATCCACTCATGCCCTCCTTTCCTTTCTTGGCCGACATTTCACAGACAAGTCAGGTGGGGTGGACAGAGACGGGACACATTTCTTTTTCAGTGAATCCATTCCAGTGTTCTGAGCCCTGGTTTTAGGGCTGCTTGCAAGAACTGAGATGTGACATTTCCATGATACTATCATATAAGGAACTTCTAAAATATACCTCATGAATGGCTGTCTTGCTTTCATTTAACACAGACATTTATTTTTGTTACTTTCTCAGACATTCACTTACATGTGAATTGTAAGAAATGAACCCATCACAACCTTCCCATTTCTGTATTCAAAATACAGGGATCTCACCAGACTGGATCTTGTAGACACCACCAGGAACCAGACCGGCACTGAGATGTGGACGGCACACCTGCCCAGGTGAGGGAGTAGAGCTGTTTTGTGCCCTGGGCATCTGGCTCGGAGTCTTTTCTGAGTCACAGTTTCAGGAACTTAAAAGGTAAAAAGTGCTGTGGTTAAACCACAGGCTCAGGAACAGGATTGTTTGGGTTTGAATTCTGGCTTTATTACTCATGAGTTGCTTAACTTTAGTCAAATTAATTTTTGTTTCTGTGCTTCAGCTTTCCATCTGCAAAAAGGTAATAATACTGTTTTTCTTACGGTTTCCTCATATGGGGATTAAGCAGGATATTACGTAAAGTGCTGGAGAACATTGGCTGACACACAAGAAATGCTAGGTTTAGCTATAATTATTTCAAGCTAGATCAATAGAACTTTCGGGAAGAATTATTTCAACTTTTTGCACACTTTATTTCATTTTTGTGATGAAAAATAAGGAAAACACTGGGCATCAATAAATCAGGACTTTTCTTATGAAGATTGGTATGAAGTGTGGGTTTGGGAAACTCAACTTCCAGTAATAATAGTGTGAAAAGGTTGAGAAACTCCCCCCTGCAGAAAAAAAGAACAAAACTGATTAAAATGTTAAAAATGACAATTTCAGGATATGAGAAATGACCAAAAGTAGACAACAGCATGAGGCATATTTTCTCATGAAAAAGTGCGACTGCGTCAAATTAGAAAGTCGCTGCACAGCGTTCTTGTCAGTGGATGCCTCCATTCACATCTGGCGGCAAAACGCAGGACGCTCTGCCTCCTGGGGGGACAGATTCAGTGTGAGGTAGAGGCTGAGCAGCTACAAATTTAGGTGGAGATATTTGAAGCAAGAAATCAATAGATGATTGAACGAACTTACCACATACCCGTAGATGGCTGCTAAATTATGCATGCAGGTGGGAAACGAAAAGAGACTCATAGGTTTGTGCCGCTTTGAATGCCGTCTTCACCCACACAGAGCTGCAAAGTGAAAGTGAAAGTGGCTCAGTCGTGTCTGACTCTTTGTTACCCTCTGGTCTATACAGCCCATGGAATTCTCCAGGCCAGAATACTGGAGTGGGTAGCCTTTCCCTTCTCCAGGGGATCTTCCCAACCCAGGGATCAAACTCAGGTCTCCTGCATTGCAGGCAGATTCTTTACCAGCTGAGCCACAAGGGAAGCCCAAGAATACTGGAGTGGGCAGCCTATCCCTTCTCCAGGGGATCTTCCCTATCTAGGAATCAAACCAGGGTCTCCTGCACTGCAGGCGGATCCTTTACCAACTGAGCTCCTAGGGAAGCCCAAGCCAATCACAAAAATTCTGCTAGTTTAGTGAAGAGTGTAGCAAATTGTTATCTGACCACTAGACTACTCAAGTACGAGAGAGAGCCATGTGGTCCCAGCTTAAAATATGTATGAGCAGAAGCAACATAGGATCCATGATCTATGAGGATAGATAGAAATCTATAAGGAAAGATTGCACAAAAAGAAGAGCAAATATCACTTATTAACGCATGTATGTAGAATCTAGAAAAATGGCACAGGTGAATTTATTTTCAAAGCAGAACTAGACACAGATATAGAGAACAAACATATGAACATCAAAGAGGGGGATGGGGACGTGGAATGAACTGGGAGATTGGGACTGACATATATACATTACCATGTATAAACAGATAGCTAACGAGAACCTCCAGTATAGCACAGGGAACTCTACTCAACACTGTGATAACCTAAATGGGAAGGAAATCCAAAAAAGAGGAGATATGTGTATACATATGGCTAATTCACTCTACTGTACAGCAGAAAATACACAACATTGTAAAGCAACTGTACTCCAGTATTTTTTTTTTTTTAAGAAGAAATCTCTAAGTATAGATGTCACAGTTTACATTTAGGTAAATCAATTGCCTGTTAAAACAAAATGTCAAAAACCTTCAGAAAGACAAGACAGAATCTAGAACTCTACAAAAGCGTCCCTACAAGGTCCAGTTTTCAAGCTAAAATGACTGGACATTCAGAGAAAGAGGAAGGTTTACCATATCTTAAGGAAAACTGTCAGTAAAAACAGACCACAAACATATTCAGACACTGGATTCAGCAGGCAGAAATTTGTAAGTAGTTATTGAACATATTTTCTAGTATTTAAAAAATGTGCAGGGACTGTCCTGGTGTTCCAGTGGTTAAGAATTCACCTCCCAACGCAGGGAACACGGGTTCAATCCCTGGTCAGGGAACTAAGGTTCTGCCTGCCCTGGGGCCCTGAGCACTTCAGTGAAGATCCCACATGCCACAGCTAAGAACCCACACAACCAAAAATACATGGATGTTTTTTACATTATTAAACAATGTACAAAGAATGGAGGAAAATGTGCGAGTAATACAGGAATAAATAATGGACTTTCAACACACAAGTGGAAACAATAAGAAATAATCAAATGGAGGTTTCAGACTGAAAAGTGAAATTACTCAATGGAAATTTAGGTCAAATAACAGATTCAAGACGACAGAAGAAAGAAATGACGAAATAGAAGGCAGAACAATGGAAATCACCCAACACGAAAACAAAGGATACATGTAAGTGAGATATGTTTTCAGAGATCTCTGAGACATTAGCAGAAGTTCAACATGTATGTAATTGGAGTCTCAGGAGAAGAGAGGGGAGAGAAAGAGGCTGAAAAGTTATTTTAAAAACTAACAGATGAGAATCTTCAAATTTGGTTACTATCTAACTTACAGATCTAAGGATGTTAGTGAACCTAAAATAAAATAAATGCAAAGAATATAAAACCTAGAAACACAACAGGCAAAATACTGAATGATAAAGAGAAAATCGTTAAATTGTCAAGAGAACACCGGCTCCTTACACACAGTGGGACAATATAGTTAATGTGTGACTTCTCACTAGAGACAGTGGAGTCAAGAAGACATTGGCATGGCATGACTCACAATGCTGAAAGAAGGAAAAAATAACTCATTGAGTAACAATGCAATGCCCAGCAAAATGATTCTTGAAAAAAAAAAAAAGACCGTCAGGAAATTAGTAACAGAGGATATTTATTCTAACTGGATTGTCCTAGAAGAAATGCTTATTAGTCTTTTAAACTGAGGGAAAATGTCACAGAGGCTATCTCAGATATGAAAGATAGGCCAAAATACACCAGGAAGAGTAAATATTTCTTTCTTAAAAAACTGAAAGTTTCTCAGTCACGTCTGACTCTTTGTGACCCCATGGACTGTAGCCCGCCAGGCTCCTCTCTCCATGGAATTCTCCAGGCAAGAATACTGGAGTGGGTTGCCATGCCTTTGTCCAGGGGATCTTCCCCACCCAGGGGTCGAACCTGTGTTTCTTGCATTTCCTACATTGGCAGGCGGATTCTTTACCACTGCTGCTGCTAAGTCACTTCAGTCGTATCCGACTCTGGGACCCCATAGATGGCAGCCCACCAGGCTCTCCATCCCTAGGATTCTCCAGGCAAGAACACTGGAGTGGGTTGCCATTTCCTTCCCCGATGCATGAAAGTGAAAAGTGAAAGTGAAGTCACTCAGTCGTGTCCGACTCCTAGCGACCCCATGGACTGCAGCCTACTAGGCCCCTCTGTCCATGGGATTTTCCAGGCAAGAGTACTGGAGTGGGGCGCGCCATTGCCTTCTCCGGCTCTAGTGCCACCAAATATTAAGCAAACATTAAAAAAGTTTTTACTTTTTCACTTAATTTCTTTAAAAGACATATGTCTATTTGTAGCAAAATTGTGGCACGGTAGAATAGGCCCTCTGTGAGTTTCCTATCTATGAGTTCTGACATAAATCAAAAAACATTACAGAAATTTCCAAAAAGTAAAGTTTGAGTTTTCACTGTACCTGGTAACTATTTACATAGCATTTACATTGTATTTGCAACTCTTTACATAGTGTTTACATAGTACTGGGTGTTAAATGTAATCTAGAGATAATGTAAAGTATATGGGAAGGTGTGTATAGGTTATATGCAAAACTATGCCATTTTATATAAAGGGCTTGAGTATTCTCTAATTTTGTTATCCGTGGAGGGGTACTAGAGCCAGTCCTTAAAGGATTCCAGGGGACAACTGTACTTTTGGAATTATAATGTAAAGGCATGAAATATGTACAACAAGAAAGAAAGGTTGTAATGGAGATACAATGTTGCTAAATTTCTATATTTTACCAGAAGTAAGTAAATATTAACCTGAAGTAGACTTTGCAAAGTTAAAGGTTTACATAATAATACCTACAACAACCACTGGAAAACATAAACAGAAATATAGCTAAAAAGTAAAAAGAGAAAATATGCACTAAAATATTTGTTTAAAATGAAAGAAATTAGTAATAGGGACAGAGAATCAAAAATAGGATAAGAAACGAATTGATAAGAAACATTAGCATCAAGGCAGACATCAATTCATTCATGTCAAAATTACACTAGATGTGAATGGCATAAACAATTGACTGAAGTTTTCAACTTTTCAAGCTTCATGAGTAGGCAAGGTACAGTTAGATATTGCCTGAGAGAGAAGCACTTTAAACTCAAGGACAGAGCTAGGATGAATGGGAAGGATGGAAAAATATACCTTGCAAACTCTAAGGGGAAATTGAATGGTTATTTAAATGTCAGACAAAACCTTAAGGCAAACTAGAGAAAAAAAGAGAAAACATGGTGATGGAAGGGAAACTGGAGAAGGAACAAATAAAATTACAAATGTTTATGCACATAATATATTAAGCAAGAATGGCAAAATCGAAAGAAAACTAGAAATATCAGCCATTACGTGTGGAGATTGTATATGCATCTCTCAGTAACTAATGAAGCAAATCCTTAAGTATACAGGAAACAGAACAGCACTTCCAGTTGACTTGGTTTGGTGAACAGCTCCGAAACACTGTACCTCCAAACAGCTGTGTCTACACACTTTTCAAGTTCAAATGGAACTGTCCCTAGAATAGTCCTTTTGCTGGCCACTCACCAAGACTCAGTGAACTGGTCTATGTGTCTTTGCCAATACTTTATGCCAATACTTTATTCTTTGATTTATACTACGAGTTCATAGCCAACCATGGAATCAGGCAAGTCCATTGCCTTTGTTCTTTTATTTTCAAATGATTTTGTTATTCTAGGAATTTTGCATTTCCATGTGCATTTTAAATCAGTTTATCACTTTCTGTAAAATTCCTGCTTGGGTTTTGACAGGGATTATCTTGCAGTTACACATCAATTTGGATACAATTCCCATACTGACAATATTGAGTCTTCTAATCAAACAATTTAACACGTCTTTATTTATTCATTTCTGTTACCAGTTTTGTAATTTTAATGAAGAGGTTTTGCACACCTTTTGTTGTATTTATCCTTAGTTATTTTTTGCTATGGTAAATATAATTTTTTAACTTCAATTTTGTTTTGTTATTAAGAAGTAGAATTGTTTTATATATTAACCTTGTATCAGCAATCTTGCTAAACTCTATTTCTTTTAGTAGCTTTCTTTTATTCTTCAGAAGTTTTGAATTTTTTTATACCTTCCCAACTTTGTGTGTTTCTTTCTACTTCCTTGCCTTGTTATGCAAGCTAGTACTTTCTCATTGAGCTGGGCAGAGAAAGTAAAGGCACATTAGGATGAATTTGGGGATTTCTAAGCACCTCAAAAATATAAGTAAAATAATAGCTTTGGAGAGTCCCTTGGACTGCAAGGAGATCCAACCAGTCAATCCTAAAGGAAATCAACCCTGAAAATTCATTGGAAGGACTGATGCTGAAGCTGAAATTCCAATAATTTGGTCACTCTGTGTGAAGAGCCAGCTCATGGGAAAACACTCTAATGCTGGGAAAGAATGAAGGCAAAAGGAGAAGGGGGTGACTTGACATGGTTAAAAAGCATCACTGAGTCAGTGGACATGAGTTTGAGCAAACTCCGGGAGATGATGAAAGACAGGGGAGCCTGGCGTGCTGTGGTCCATGGGTCGCAAAGAGTCGGACACAGCCAAGCGACTGAACAACAACAAGAGCAGCTTTTCAGAAAATTAGTAAACTGAGGGACGCAAGGGGCACTGCTTGTTTTATAAATAGGCAGCCGAACATCAAGCTTATGTTGATTTTACTTGCAAAATGAATTTGAGTTTCAATATAATATGCAAATTGAAAATACAGGTAGTCAAGAGGGATTCTATCTGTATGTTTTCATCACATAATGAAACACTTCTAAACCCTTCCTAATGAATTTGCTCCTTCTACTTGTGTTCAATTTAAGTATATCGGCATTGAATTTCAATTGTATAATTTAGTTTGTGCTGTCAGCGGTGTATGGAACCAGAAAGGGAATGCGTCCTGCCAGAAGAAGAGAAGGAACAGGGGCTGGGAGACGAGGAGGAAGTTTGCTGCCTGATCCAAAAGGCACTGTCTCCATTTGCTTTCAGGTTCACCTTTGAAAAGCAGCGACACATGACTTGTGTTGGTGATAGAAATCAAGGACGCTTCTGGATGCAGGGTCTGAGCAGTTTGACTCACCTTAACCATGCCTGCCTGTCTCCAGCTAAAGTCTTTTATATCTTGTAGCTTTCATGTTGACAAAGCCCAGACTAAGGCAGGTGGGAGAAGGCAGGTGGGCAAACCCAGGAGTTTGGAGTGATAGGGATAGGGTTGTGGGTGGATCGTAGAGGGCAGTGTGCTTTTCATCTCTGAACTGGCCAGGAGAAGGTCTCAGCAGCCACCATGTTGGGTCCTCTGAGTCGGATAGAGCCAGAGGGGGAAGGCCGGTCATCATCCTTCTTCCCATTTCCTGCTGGAGAGCTTTCTAGGCTGCTCTCATGTTTTCTGGGACAATGTGTCTTAGAGCAGCTCGTCCAGCATCTGGTGGGTTGTCAAACCTGGGAAAGGAAGCCGGTTCCAACGGCAGCTTCTCAGCTCATCTCATGCTGTTTCTTCCTGCATCAGGCTCCGCACGTTCCTTTAGTCCCTTAGCCTGAGTTTCAGCGGCTATGATGGTGGGAAGCATACAAAATGGAAAGTCAAGAGGAGTGATTATGGGAGTGTAAAAGCCACATTTGTGTTTATAAATGCAGAAAAGAGCAATTGTCAACACTGATCTGTCCTTGATGAGACTCCAAAGGGGCTTTCTTTTTGTAGAAAACCCCTCTCTGTCGTGTTATAAGCCAACTTTGAGCTGCAGCGTGGCAGTGATTCTTGCAAACCTCCAGCTTCCACAGTCTGCTCCTAGGAGCCAGGAGTAGATTAGTATGATGGGAGGAGAGGGGAGAGGTAGAGCGGCGACTGAGATTATGCTTATTAAATTTTGTTTCCCAGGGAGTGGACTTCAGGGGGATGGGGCACTTGAAAGGACCAGGAATGCTGAAGGTTTTCAATAGTAGTATTTATGTTGTTTTTTTTTTTTTTAATTTTCAGGAATGTGTTGTTGTTGTTCAGTCATTCAGTCGTGTCTGACTCTGAGATCCCGTGGACTGCAGCACACCAGGCTTCCCTGTCCTTCACCATCTCCTGGAGCTCACTCAAGCTCATGTCCATCAAATCGATGATCCATCCAACCATCTCATCCTCTGTCGTCCCCTTCTCCTCCTGCCTTCAATCTTTCCCAGCATCAGGGTCTTTTCCGATGAGTCGACTCTTTTCACCAGGTGGCCAAAGGACTGGACCTTCAGCTTCAGCATCAGTCCTTCTAATGAATATTCAGGATTGATCTCCTTTGCAGTCCAGGGGAGACTCAAGAGTCTTCTCCAACACCACAGTTCAACAGCATCAGTTCTTCTGCGTTCAGCCTTCTTTATGGTCCAGCTCTCACATCCATACATGACCAGTGGAAAAGCCATAGCTTTGACTAGACGGACCTTTGTGGGCAAAGCAATGTAGTTAGCTTCATCAATAAGCTAGATTGTTTTCTCCTTTTTTTTTTTTCCTTTCTGAACACCCATCTGGGAATTATTAGCTCCAAATTTAATTTGCACAGGTGGAATTGTAATGGAAGCAATCTGTCTTGTTTGCTCATTTCCTCAATCTTATTTTATTTTATTTTTAAACTTTACAATATTGTATTAGTTTTGCCAAATATCAAAATGAATCCGCCACAGGTATACCCACATTCCCCATCCTGAACCCTCTTCCCTCCTCCCTCCCCTCCCCTCCCTCTGGGTCGTCCCAGTGCACTAGCCCCAGGCATCCAATACTGTGCATCGAACCTGGACTGGCGACTCGTTTCATACATGATATTATACATGTTTCAATGCTATTCTCCCAAATCTCCCCACCCTCTCCCTCTCCCACAGAGTCCATAAGACTGATCTATACATTGGTGTCTCTTTTGCTGTCTCGTACACACGGTTATTGTTACCATCTTTCTAAATTCCATATATATGCATTAGTATACTGTATTGGTGTTTTTCTTTCTGGCTTACTTCACTCTGTATAATAGGTTCCAGTTTCATCCATCTCATTAGAACTGATTCAAATGTATTCTTTTTAATGGCTGAGTAATACTCCATTGTGTATATGTACCACAGCTTTCTTATCCATTCATCTGCTGATGGGCATCTAGGTTGCTTCCATGTCCTGGCTATTATAAACAGTGCTGCGATGAACATTGGGGTACACGTGTGGGTGCCCACTTTCACCACTACTATTCAACATAGTTTTGGAAGTTTTGGCCACAGCAATCAGAGCAGAAAAAGAAATAAAAGGAATCCAAATTGGAAAAGAAGAAGTAAAACTCTCACTGTTTGCAGATGACATGATCCTTTACATTAAAAACCCTAAAGACTCCACCAGAAAATTACTAGAGCTAATCAATGATTATAGTAAAGTTGCAGGATATAAAATCAACACACAGAAATCCCTTGCATTCCTATACACTAATAATGAGAAAACTGAAAGAGAAATTAAGGAATCAATCTTATTTTTTTTAATCATTTTTTGGCTTCATCATACAGCAAGTGGGATCTTAGTTCCCTGACCGGAGATCAACACTGTGCCCCTTGGCTTGGAAGCATGGTGTCTTAACCACTGGACCATAGCGTCCTTTTCTCAATTTTAAATGCTTTTTTCAAGGAAGCCATCTATCTTTTTCAGCAAAACCTTTGTAAGCCCTTTCAGAGCGGAAGGGCACCTGCAGGACCAGTGGAGGTGGGAGTGGTCCAGTGTGCCTCTGGTGTTTGTCAGGAGGGTTTGGGGAGGGGCTGTTACCCCTCCTTCCTCCACACAGGAACCTGGGGAGAGGAGATGGGAGGAAGGGAGAGGCTGGCCTATGCAATGGGTCCGTCATCCTGAGGCCGTGGGAGCTGCCATCTCGCTCTCCTTCCCACCCATTGGACCCTGGGGATACTGGTGGAGA
The DNA here is from genome assembly GCF_055505025.1 of Bos grunniens. NCBI lineage: Eukaryota > Metazoa > Chordata > Mammalia > Artiodactyla > Bovidae > Bos > Bos grunniens. Next base: position 4,778,226 of record NC_141184.1, on the reverse strand, counting down.
GAGATATTGGGCACAGGATCTGAGATGCCACTTAGCATGCGAGTTCCTGGAGTCTCGGGGCATGAACTGTGCTGCCCAGGGGACCCAGCAACAACTGGAATAGAGCCTTGGGTCCCTTACCTGCTCCCTCACTGTGAGGGGTCAGGGAGGATGGGATGCTCCTGGGGTTGTCCAGAAATTTCTTAATCAGTAGACAAGGCTGGGAAAGTTCTTAGGATCCTTAGAAAAGAAGGTGCTGGCTAAGCACTAGATGGGGATGGAATTTTATTCCCAAGAACTGGGGCTTGTAACATAAAAGAAAGTCTGAGGGTGGAGTGTCAAGCTAAGTGTGTTTTTGTAGTCTCTCCCATCATTGCTCAAAAAGGACAGATCTGCCTTTGAAAACAACAGGAGCTACATTAGCTACCGAAGCTGTTAAGAACAAGAGGAAGCTTTGAGACAGCCACAAGGAGATCAGAAACAAGCTCAAAACCAGGCAGCAGCCAGTCCCCCAAATCAGAGTGTGCAGGAGAGGGCTGGTCCTCAGGCCATATCCATGTGGCATCTCTGGCCTTCCCTGCTGAACCGGCCCTGGTGGCTTCTGGGGGGAAGGGTGCCATTCTTTCCTTTGGGAAAAGCTGCCCCTAAGGGAATGGGTGGGAGGGAGGAGCAAGGACAGCAGAAGAGGGAGCTTCTGAACATTTGTCCAAGTGCTGTGGTGAGGATGCACGGGCAGGTGGACCCAGCGAGGCTATTGGAGCCTCTATCCGCCCACCCACTTGGCAAGTCCCCCCTGGAGGTTCTAAAAGAGATTAAATGGAATATGCCCAGACAGCCCTTCCTGCCCCATCAGTCTGCTCCTGTTGTGGCTCCACTAACTGTGCCTTAGTCTGCTGGGGCTGCAGGAATGTCATGTTACAGATGGGACACTCACAGTTCTGGAGTTCAGGAGCAAGGTGCAGGCAGATTTGGGTTCTTGTGACCACCTTCTTCCTGGCTTGTAAACCACCTTCTTGCCGTGTCTTCAGGTGGGCCTTTCCTTGGTGTGCAGTGGACGGAACAGACTCTAGTGTCTCCTTTTGCAAGGGCACTAACCTCATCCTGGGGGCCCCACCCTCATGACCTCATCTTACCCTACCTACCTCAGATGCCATCACTGTGGAGGCTGGAGCTTCAGTAAATGCATGTGGGGTGTGGGCACGTGGACATTCAGTCTATAGCGTTCAGAGAATCAGTACGGCCTCCAGGCAAAACCGAAGCCCCGAGTCACGCCGTCACTCATGCTGCACTCCTTGCTCGTCTGCACGGGCTCAGTCCTGCAGTCTCCAGCTCAGGGCAGCACCAAATCCTCAGCTCCTGCCCCTGAAGTTGGAGCTGCTTCTCCCTTCCACCACCACTGCCCAGCGTCCTCAGCTGGTCTGTCTTCTCCTGCTGCCTCTGGTCTTGAGCTGTTGCTTCCCTGAGGCTGGCAGAATAAAGCTGGAACTCCTGAGAATGGTTGACATGGCTATTTCTGCTGTCAAAACCCACCTCCCCTCCTCAACCCCATCACACCTTCAGGTGGCCCCCTTCCCAATTAAGGCACCAACGATCCGCCTGCAATGCAGGAGACTCAGGTTCAATCCCTGGGTCGAGAAGATCCCCTAGAGAAGGAAATGACAACCCACTCCAGTATTCTTCCCTGGGAAATTCCATGGACAGAGGATACTGGTAGACTACAGTCCACGGGGTTCCCAAAGTGTCAGACATGACTTAGGGGCTAAACAACAGCAACAATGCATCTGGTAATCGCTGTCTTACCTGTCCTCCTCCTCCACTGGACCCCCAGTTCCTGCAGGGTTGACCTCGGTCTTGGCAAACTCACCACCACAGGGCACTGTTAGCCCCAGCTCAGGAAATGATGTTGAGTGCAATGACTGACAGGCTCCTAAACCATCTTCTGATGACTGACTCCAGACCCTCCGGCCAGCAATCTGTTCTCAGTGGCTTTCTACCCACAGCCAGAGTGGCATCGTCTCAGGTGATCCGAGTGCAGAGCTGCATTCGGGCAGCTTTTCTGACTGCTGCTTCCGCAGCAGTGCATTATGGCAGCATCTTCTCATTCGGGCAGCTTTTCTGACTGCTGCCTCCGCAGCAGTGCATTATGGCAGCATCTTCTCATCTATAAAAATGTATAGCACTTTTCTGCTGCCCGAGAGTTGGAAAAGGGAATCCTCAGAGCTTTCGACTGATTGTTAGCGGCTCTGGCCTTGGCTTTGGAACTCACACTGCAGATGATAGGCGGGCTGTTTCTCTTGATTGCTCTCTCTTGGGAGTGTTGTGCTGGAAACGGGGTCAGCACAGAAATACTGAAGGCCTAAGGCAGCTGGCTGGCGGCAGGGACAGGAGAATTTATCTCAAACCTTAATACAAAGGAAAGCGTCCACTGAGGTGAGGAAATCCTCGACAGTCCAGAGTGCTAGCATGACATGCATGTCTTCTTTACAGATGACATTTGCATTCCTTTTGCAAATGTTTATTTCTTAGTCCCCCAGGATTAAGAAAAGGAAAAAATAGAGGCTTTTTCCAAACTACATGTGGAAACTCCAAAATAGGTAATTTTAGCTCTTCTGGAATGACTTTAATGTTTCTGTATGTCAATTACACCTGAAAGTGAGGTGCCAGTGTACCCCGTCATTCTCCTGTGGGGGTACCCGGGTACACAGTGTATACAGCATCGCTGCAGCCCATAGGTCAGCTTGGTGTCAAGGTCACAACTGTTGTGAGGCTGGGCCTGGGGGCTGAGAGAAGCTCCAGGCAAAGCACATTCCTAAGAGAGTGGTCAGGTCAGCTAAGACGTCAGGGGACTGAACTATATTGCTTTTCAGATGAGTGGGGACATAAGATGACTCCAGTGTCACACGCCTGCCCACCCACAGTTAATTTTTTCTAGAAGGTCATTATAAGGATATGAGCTGTATATATTTTCATGTGCAGTTTTTACTTCTCTGCTCCAAAACTCAGCTCCAGATACTGTGTCAAACAAGTAGAAAACCGTTAAGTCAAAATCACTTATGCCTTTAGGCTACACATGACTACATAAACGTGAGGTTTTTAAAAAACCTTTTCAGCTAAGCTTTAAAGTGCTAGTGGATGAAATTTTTAAGTAAAGGGAAAAAAATGACAGGCTGTCGATTTATACAAATGTACTAATTCTGAACATTTTCAAATGAAAGCACCCCTCCCAAGCTTTGGTTTCAAGGGGCTGGGGCAATGGGTGCAGCGAAGGAAAGTCTTCAGCTCTGCCTTTTAGGGCCCATCCCGGAGCCCGGGGAGAGCAGCTAGGCTGCCTGGGGACAGCAGGCGGCTGCTGTTGGCATGCAGAGCACGGCACATCCATCGGCATGCTGCTGTTTGCGTATCTAAATTCAGCACTTCGATTGGAAGCAACTGAAACTCACTTGACTCGAGGAGGTATAACAGCAGGAGAGAGCCAGGGTGGTGGAGGAGAGGTGAGCGGGGAAGTGCCAGAAGCCAGGGCAGACCCCCTCTCCCCTCCCCACACTCCCCAACCCACAGAGACCCCATAGCTGCTGTGAATCAACAAAGGAAAGGAACCTGGGGGTGTCGTCCAATGTCTTCTTTGTATCCTTTCTACTTAATTGCCTCCCACCCCCTGCAAATCCCTGCACACCAGGCTCCAGGAGTTTCTGCGAAACGAGGTCTCTTTTGACAGAGCCCACGGTTTGCTATCAGCTTCCCTGTGTGTCTTGTTCGGTCTCTATTCAGGGAGGAGACAATGGCAGATGGCTTCTCAGCGAGAGCCACAGCTTGCAGTGCTGCAGAGCAGGGACAATGAGATCAGAGCCTGATGAGTCTAGACAGCACATTGAAGCAACCAGAGAGGACGCGCAGGTACCCTGGCCCCCTGTGTCAGGGCGACACAGTTCTATGCTCTCTACCGCATCTTCCTTCTTGATTTTCCCTACAGAGAGCCAGGATGCAAGGTGCCTGGGTTTGGAGGCTCTAGCTTTCTCTGCCGAGTCTCATCCATTCCCTGCTACCTAAGAATAAGCACTTCTCTTGTGATCTAAAGGCTTCCTGTCAACCAGTTTTTACCAAAAATGTGCAAAATAAATCTCTTCTTTCTGGACGTCTCTGGCCAATGACAAATTCTGTTGCTTGCCTCTTGATAGCCTGTCCCTGAAGTTCTGTAATGTGGGAAGAGATCTACAAAGAGGGATGGACACTGCAGAGTGAGCAAGCGATTCTAAGCACATGTTACAGAGGATGGGAAATAACCATCCTACGAGCAAAATAGAATGAGCTCACGGGGCAAGTGTGGCAAGGATGCTGAGGCTTGAGGGACTGGAGGCTCAGAGCAGTTGCGCTGATGTCCCCAAAGGCCCCGAGTAAGGGATGTTCATGGAGCAGCAAGGAGATGGGGTCTGGGTCTGTGCACAGAGGGCTATGCTGACCTCCTTCCTAAATATTTTTAGAGAAAAAGTTTGCTTTAAGAAAAGTACTCTGCGTGCATGCTAAAGTCACTTCAGTTGTGTCCGACTCTTTGTGATCCTATGGTCTGAAATCCACCAGGCTCTGCTGACCATGGGATTTTCCAGGCAGGCATGGATACTGAAATGGGTTGCCATGCCCTCCTCCAGGGGATCTTCCTGACCCAGGGATCAAACCTGGGTCTCCTGCGTCTCCTGGATTTACAGGCAATTTCTTTACTACTAGCACCATGTGGAAAGCCTTGACTTCAGTTACTGCTAAGAATACACTTAACTGAGGACAAAACATAAATGCACAAACGGACTCCAGTCTTGCAACCATAGCCTGCCGTCAGCCCCATGCTGCCTCCCATCTGTCCCTTTGCTGGCCCCCCAACAAACCGGCAGTGAGGCAGCCTCACACCTCAGCAGCTGACCAAAAAACTGGATTCTTAAGTCTGAGAAGGAACCCGTCCAATTTGGTTAAAGCTTTTCAGTAGCTGAGGGCAGAGAACAACACCAGAAATAGAGGAGAAATTCAGGGGAACCACAAAAGCGCAGAATTCAGGTGGCAAAATATCATTCAATCCAGTGATTAATCCTGCAAACAAAGCTGAATCAAATCGTTATTTCTTCACAGAAAAGACGCAAGAGCTCAAGACAAAATGTTCCATGGTTTCTTGATCACAGAACAACACAGAGCAAAACAAATGTTAATACAGCCAGCTCTAACTCTTCGATTGAATTCCAAGTTTATTTCAGGATATTTACGAAGAATTTTGATCACTTAATCTAAAATGAAACAGTTCTACACATGTATAGCTGAGTGAGGTGAAATAATAGCCCGTATCTCCTTTTGTAACTGTGTTTGAAATGCTATGTGCCCCCACCTAAGAACACATTCATCATTTCTTTGTGGGGAAACCCTTAAGTTCCTGCTGCAGTGGTCATGAATTCATTTTCACATTGGAGAAAAAGCATCTCAGAGTGGCGCTGGGGACGGAATACTGTGGTACCCCGTCGTCACAGTTCTCTTGAAGGTGTTCTGAACTGGGAGGCAGGGCAGGGTCACAGGGTTTATACAGGGTTCCTCTGACACCTATTGAACATATGTTGGTCTTTCATTGAATTCAATGCTGGTAAAGCCATGAAAACTGGCAGGGCAGAGTGTGGGACACTCCCTACTCCTGACTAAATTTTTCTCTGTTATCATCACATCCAAAGCCTCAGCCTAGTCCATCTGCCTGCCCATTGTGTACGATGTTCTGCATCCCATGGGAAACTTTGATTTCTTAGCATTTTAGGTACTCTAAAAAGAAATTGCTGGGGGAGGCATGTCTAGCATGTCATGGTGAAAAAAAATCTGGTTATTGCCAAAGTTATGAAAACTAGAGATAAGGATACCTGTTTTCTTTTTATTTTCTTTTTATTTATTTATTTATTTTTTACATTACAATATTGTATTGGTTTTGCCATACATCATCATGCATCCCCCACAGGTATACACGTGCTCCCCATCCTGAACCCCCCTCCCGCTTCCCTCCCCATACCATCCCTCTGGGTCATTCCAGTGCACCAGCCCCAAGCTTCCTGTATCCTGCATCCAACCTGGACTGGCAATTCGTTTCTTATATGATATTATACATGTTTTAATGCCATTCTCCCAAATCATCACCCCCGCCCCCCACAGAGTCCAAAAGACTGTTCTATACATCTGTGTCTCTTTTGCTGTCTCGCATACAGGGTTATTGTTACCATCTTTCTAAATTCCATATATATGCATTAGTATACTGTATTGGTGTTTTCTTTCTGGCTTACTTCACTCTGTATAATAGGCTCCAGTTTCAGGATACCTGTTCTCAAAAGAGCAAGGACTTTAGGACAGGACAGGCTGGGATCTGAATCCTCTCTGCAGCTGAGACTGAGAATTTCCTGCATATTCAGTTTCCTTACTTCCTAGATGGAGATGATAATACCTACGTCTCAGGACTTTATGGCAATTGACATTATAAGATAATTTATATACATAATAAGCCAATGTAAAATGAAGCTTTTCTCTTAAAAAGCTCATTAAAACACAGTTGAAAGAGTGCCTATTATTTTAATGCTAAGGAGACATGTATTCCTTGCAAGCTGACCTTCCAAATAACCTTGGCAGGCGGGATCTTTACTACTGGGCCACCAAGGACGCCCTGAAGTTTATACTACTTATAACTAAAAGTTCATTAACTGGCCTAAAGAGAGGCACACAGCCAGAATACATACTCCTGTGGTAACCAAGGAGAAGGCAATGGCACCCCACTCCAGTACTCTTGCCTGGAAAATCCCATGGACGGAGGAGCCTGGTAGGCTGCAGTCCATGGGGTCACTAAGAGTCAGACACGACTGAGCGACTTCACTTTCACTTTTCACTTTCATGCATTGGAGAAGGAAATGGCAACCCACTCCAGTGTTCTTGCCTGCAGAATCCCAGGGACGGGGGAGCCCAGTGGGCTGCCGTCTATGGGGTCCCACAGAGTCGGACACAACTGAAGTGACTTAGCAGCAGCAGCAGTGGTAACCAAAAAGGAAACACAAAAACCTCATTTCAGGGACTCAGCTCCCATGCAGTCTGCCAGGGATGAGCAGACCTAACATCCTCTCAACAGAAAGCCACAATCAAATACATCAAGAAGACAACAGTGACAGTAGTCAGCAGACGAGACCAAGTCAGGGGCGAGGCCCAGCACTGCGGATGGCACAGCTGGTGGGGGGAGCCCAGGAGGTGAAAGCATCAGGGGCGATCAAAGGCATCAAAAGGAGCTCAGTGTGTGAGGGCTGTGAAGGACACAACCAAATACCACACAGATACGAAATACACCAAGTAACTGCAAGGAAAAAGAAATGAATGAACGAGGGAATGAGAAGTCTTCACAAAGCAGAATAGACATGCAGTAAACGCTAAGATTTCTCTAGGGATTTACACAATATTATCTCAAGGGATGTTTAAGGACTAAATGAAATGGTGTTTATGAAATGCTCAGGAAAATATAAGCACTGAATAACACGCTACATTTATTTTTTAAAAAGCACATAAAAATATATGTATATACATATATACATATTTTTGTGTATATCTATATATGTAGAAATGAAGGGAAAATTATTATTCAACACAGAATTAACAGTGATTGTAAAAGGGGAAAATAGGAAGGATGAGAGAGAAGAAATATCTAGAGTGTAAAGGCCAGAAAATTTTCAGAGTTAAAAAAAAATCTCAATTTTTCTAAGCAGAAATATCAAGGAATCCAACTGAATAAATAAAAGATATATAAACACATCATAAAGAAACTCCAAAGTCCAAAAAGAAAATAAATTTCTTAAATTTGTACACTGGAAAAATCCAGATTTACTTCTGTGTTCATAGAAAAAGTTTGCCTGACAAAAGACGTCTTGATATTAACAATAGAAGTTATGTGATAATGGAACAATAGTCAAAATGTTAAAAGATAATTCCCTTCTGCTTGGAATTTTATATCTGACTGAACTATTATGTAATGATGAATTTTAAAAAATGATGTTTTCAAAGCAAGGATTGAGGAATTTCATCAATAACTAAAGCTTTATGAAAGATTAAGAGGTGTTACTCTACAGGGAAGAAAACGAGCTAGAATAAAACTGCAGGAAAGAATAGCTGGACCCAAAGAAACAAAAAGAAGTGAAAGAGAAAGGTAACTACAGGTATCACAGAGGTACAAAAAAATCATTAGAGTACCACAAACAGTCATATATCAACAAATTGGGACACCCTGAAGGAAATGGACACATTTCTAGAAACATGCAACCTTCCAAAAATGAATCAGGAAGAAACAGACAATCTGAACACACAAATCACTACTGGTGAAACTGAATTTGTAATTTAAAAAGTCCCAGCAAACAAAAGTCCAGGACATCACACAGCAATTCTGCCAAACATATAAGGAAGAGCTAATGCCTGTCCTTCTCAAACTCTTCAAAAAACTCTTTCCTCATTGAAGAGGAAAGAACACTCCCAAATTCATTCTATGAGACCACCAATAACCAGACGCCAAAGCCAAAGCCACTAAAAAAAAAAATGCATGCAAATATCTCTGATAAACATAGATGTAAAAATCCTCAACAAAATATTAGTAAACAAAATTCAGTAATATATGAAAAGTATCATATACAGTGATCAAATGAGATTTATTTTCAGGGTGTAATGATGCTTCAATATGCACAAATCAAGAAATATGACACACCACATTAGCAAAAGGAAGGATAAAAATCACACCATCATCTCAATAGAGAAAAAACACTTGACAAAATTCCATGTCCATTCATTGTGAAAACTCTCATCCAAGTCAGTGTAAATGGAATATTTGTTGTTGTTCAGTCACTGACGCCTGTCTGACTCTTTGTGACCCCATAGACAGCAGCATTCCAGGTTTCCCCGTCCTTCACCATCTCCCCGAGTTTGCTCAAACTCATGTCCATTGGGTTTGCGATGCCGTCCAACCGTCTTATCCTCTGTTGCCCCCTTCTCTTTCTGCCCTCAATCTTTCCCAGCATCAGGGTCTTTCCCAGTGAATCAGTTCTTCACATCAGGAGCTTCAGCTTCAGCATCAATCCTTGCTTCCACTGCAGGGGATACAGGTTCCTTCCCTGGTGGGGAAACTAAGATTCCACATGCCATGCAGCGCCATTAAAAAAAAAGAGAGAGAGAGGGACAAGTCTCCAAAGTCGTTTCCAGAGGCTGATACCCAGTGTTACCTGCAGCCGTGAGAGGAGTGGCCTGCAGCGAACTGGAGAAGGACTTCCAGGACAGCGTCACTCACCACCCATCTGTCTTACCAGTGTTCTTCCTCCAGGGATCCTTTTAACATTCATGATGAAAGTGTCAGTTTCTGGAACCCAGTTTACCTGTGACACTCCGTCTCTCCTGGGCTCCCTGCATCACACGTCTCTCCTTTAGCAACTCCCCATCCTGACAGTGAGATTACCTTGTCTGAACCCAAATACCGTCATGGAACAATGTCATGCTAACCTTGCTTTTCAGACTTGAATGAAAAAAAATATATATATATATATATATTCAGCGCAATTTTCCCAGTTCCAAAGACAACTAAAGACTTTTATTCCTATAAGGAATAATTCTAGATGCTAATGACTGATAGTAAAAACGACAATTTTGACATGAACTGGAAAGTTAGAAAATGGTAGGAGTAAGGAGGGGAGCGTGGGAGCTGGCCGAAGAGGTGTGTAGGTGGCTGCTGTTTTCTCTTCATCTTTTCTGTTTATGTTTGATTTCTGTGATGCCATGGGGAGATTTCTGCTTGGATGTGCACACACACTCACACTCTACTGACAGTGAGAAAAAGAAAATGTACTCGTATAATGTAAGTTTAACTGGCTCACAAATGCAGCAACGTCTGGTCATTACGCTAATTTATGTTTTGATTATTCAGCAGGATTAATCTAGGCACTGCCAGGAAAGAAAGATATTGCTAACAAAATAACTGTGCATATAAATTTGCAGGCCTGAGATAACAAATTTTTTTCACATTCCTTCAAGTGTATTCAAATTAGCCAGTTGCTTGTCAACAATTGATATATGCTAGTTAAAAGAATAAGCCAAAGCCCTTTGTTGAAGTATCAACCGATGTGATTTATGTTTCTTTAAAAACATGCAATAATTCAAACTCTCCATTAATTTCTCTAATGAGATCCCGCAGACGATGGTGACTGACACATATGCACACAGGCTCACACCTAGACACAGGTGTACAATCTACCTGAAGGATGACTTCTCCAACCTCCAGCTTGTGCTCCTTCACTGGTCTCAACTTGAACCATCTGTTCATCACAATTATATTTATTTCTTTTTACTCTTATTCTGAAATTCCTCTGCTTTCTGACCTTAAGCAGAATGTCCTACATCTATTGTTTGGTTATAGGATATGCATGCTCTTTAACTTTGATTTTTTGACACACCAAGAGGCAAATCTCTGCTTTACTCTATCTTAGTGTGTGTTAGTTACTCAGTCATGTCTAACTCTTTGCGATCCCATGGACTCAAACCTGCCAGGCTCCTCTGTCCTTGGAATTCTCCAGGCAAGAATATTGGAGTGGGTAGCCATTCCCTTCTCCAGGGGATATTCCTGACCCAGGGAACAAATCCATGTCTCCTGCATTGCAGACAGATTTTTTTTTTTTTTGCCATATGAGCCATCAGGGAAGCTTTACTCTATATGTCAATGTATTTCTAGACTTGGATTTGATACAGTGAGAGAATTCAGGAATATTACTGAAAAAATGCAAATAAGAGACAGAATCAAGGAACAGGTGTATCATTGGGTAGTCCATCTGTGGTTTCCAATTAATGTAGGTAAGCTTTCCATGTAACAAGGGAATCAGTCAAATAACACATACTCAGAAGACTTAATGGATGTGGCTTTGAGCAAATTTCAGGAGGTAGTGAAGGACAGAGAAGCCTGGCATGCTGCAGTCTATGGGGTCTCAAACAGTCAGACATGACTTAGTGACTGAGTAACAACAGCAATACTCAGGAGGTAAGAAGCCAGCTTCACAAAGGCAGCTTTACCTCCCACTTAAAACTAATGCTCAATTCATGGGGAACCAGTTCCCTAAGCTTCAGGTGGATTTTTGAGCAATATTCAAATGGCTGGAAATGACTCTCCTGTCTTTGCCATTGGCCCTTTAAAAGTAGCTAACTGGTTTTGAGGCTTTTCAATGTTAAGGAAGCCCACTGAGTCATGACCTTCATAGAAAGGAGAAAGCCAGGAAGCTCTGCCTTATGTAAATACAGAAGTGAGTTTTGGGGAGACACTGACGAGTGATTTGAAGAGTAAATGACTGTGACTCAGATGATTAAGGCCAAGAGAAGTTTAAAAACCAAGTATGCACACCACTGACAGAGAGAGCAGAAGACAGCTGGCAATAAGACCGTAGAGGAGCACTTGCTATAGACAAAGGAGAAATTTTGCACGACTGGATGGGCTTCCAGGGAGCAGCTGGCGTTTTCTTTTTCCATGGCTACTTAAAAAGAGAAGGATAAATCCCTGAGAGCCAGAGCAGTGCAAACCAGAGGAAATGTCTGTGGACAAATGTGTGCACTCTAAATTGATACTTTTCTCAAGAGACACTCAGACACAGACACACAAACACATATGCACAGACACAGACATAGGCACACACACGCATGTACACACATACGTACGTACACGTGGACTGTCAGATTTTCTGCAAAGCCACTTTCTGTTTTTGTTTGGAAGCATGACAACCACCCACTTCTCCACGTCTTGGTGGTCAAGCACAGGACTGACTTCAGCAGTTAATCTGATGTCGGAGGAGGAATCAAGACACCAGTGAAGGAAGGAAGCTGACTAAGATGGTGTGATGGACAAGAACTCCACTCAGGAGTCAGAGAGTCAAGATTTATCTGCCTGTTATGCCATTTACTAGCTAAGCAGCTAGATTAACCAACACAATTCAGTAGTTACTAATGGAGCACACTAAGTATCAATCACTATGGTGAAGTGCTCAGTGGGGTGACAGTTTAGCTGGGAGCCTGGGAAAATTAAACAGCCTCTTGGAACCTCAGTGTCTTCATCTAAATAATAAAAATTAAGCTATGGACTTCTCCAGGTGGCTAGAATAAGGATAAACACTGCAGCTGGGCTGAAATAATAATTGTGGTAGATATTGAAAAATTCTTCTATGCCAGTCACTGCGTGAAATGCCTTATTGATCCTATCATATTTGATTCTAAAGTCGCTGTATGGAAGCAATATGACCTGGGAGCTTCCTCTGAAAGTCCTCGCTCTTCTCCCAATAGGACGTGGTGTGCCCACACTTCTTCCTGAAGGACCTGCCCCTTGAGAAGGGGAGCAAGGGGTGCACAGTGCCCTGGCCTCTCCACGTGGCCCTGGCCAGCTCACCTCCATGGGGCGCGGCAGAGCAGAGGAGCGCTCGCCCAGCATCCCGTGGCGGGTGAGCTGCATTCGTCCCAGGCCTTTTCAGCAGGAGGCACAGAGGGGTGATGACCGTGACAGCCTTGTCTGGTGAGGGCCCCAAGGCACGGAGGACTGGAGCACCTCCCCGAGGGGCATGCAGCGTTGCTGCAGAGTGGGGCCCCCCTGCCCTCTGCCTTGACTTCTGTCCTCTCACGCTCTGGCTGTTCCTCCCTTCCCTTCAGATCTCCATGCTGCGCCTGGGGTATAAGCCTGTCCACAGCCTTCAAGCAGTCCAGAGTCCCCCTCCACATTCCTCCTTACAGGCAACTTGGCTATGCACACACATGCACACAGACACAGAAACACAAACACACAGACACACACAGACACACACACAGATATAAACAGACACACATATACACACACAGACAGATACACGGACACATACATAGACACAAACATACAGACATACATACAAACACACAGACACATACACAGACACACACATACACATAGACACACAAACACACACACACACATAGACACACACATACACATAGACACACACAGACACACAAAGACACACAAAGACACACAGACACAGCCACAGACACACGCAGGCTGCAGAATGCAGCGAGACATCACCCGCCAGCAGAGCCCTGGGGTTGGGCCCCCTCAGCTCACCTTGCTGCCCTGTTGCCGTCCTGCCCAGTGGTCCTTCCGCACTTGTCTCCACAGCCTTCCTGGGCCAGGAGCAAAGCGAGGGGGCAGGTGAGCCTGACAGGCTGTCATCCCTGGGATGTGGTCTTATTATGTCTTGCAATATAATTTCTCTCTATCTGCCTTTTCACAATAACTTTGTGAGGAGTTTGGTCTTCATCCTTTCCAGAAACTTATTTTAATCTGAAATTGGTTTTTCTGAATTGTTAGAGGGAGAGGAAATTCAGGAATAATTAATTCATCTGGTGTCATAAAGGGGAAAGTGATGAACACTCACTGGAGAGATTAGAAAAGCTTCAGAGAAAGGGCTCAGAAACTGAGCTTGGAATTGCACGTGAATGTCAGCATCCAAGGAGTCAAGTCCGGCAGAGAGAGAGGCCGGGGATGGGGGGTCCTGAGTGTCCAATCCGGGCCCTCATGACGTAACAGGCAAGTGCCTCCACCGCTTTCTGTGCCCCGTGGAGTGACGGAGTGCAGACTGAGCCCTGAGAAGCAGAGCTCGCCTTCCAGCTTCATGAGACTGGAGTGCTCTCATCCCAGAGCCAGCCATGCTGGTTCACAGGGCACCGCGGCCAGGGAAGGGTACACGCCATGGATCTGGGGGCTTTAGAATCCTTAGAGTGGTTAGAAGCTTCCACGTCAGCTTTGCCACTTTGTAATACGTTTCCTTTCTAGATCTTACACCTGAGCTACAGCTTGTGTGTGACAAGCAAGGGAGAGACACACAGCAGCCGGAGACGAGCCTGCCTCTGTTTCTGCTTGTTGCCAACCTCGAGGAAGGTGGGGTTGGACTTGATGCTTCAGTGACGGGCTGTCATGCCCTCAAACCCCGCTGAACTCTCACTTTTAAGACTTTGCAGGGAGACCGAAGCCTGCCAAGCATCCATGGAGGGGCACAAGATTTTCTGCCTCATGTTGAGCCCGGGAGCCAAGCCACCTGCCTCAGAGCAGGGATGAGCTGGGGGAACTGGGTGAACGCAGAGACAAAGAGGTGGGGTGGGCAGCTGTTGAGCGTGGTCACCCACTGAGGCTTCCTCCAAGTCTGGCTCCAGGTTAGACTTGTTTCCACTTAAAAGAGCCCCCAGGAGGCTCTTCAAAGCACTGCACGGCCCTTTCATTGTGGAGACTGGCTGTAGGTGCGATGTTATACCTGTGGGCTGCTTGGAAACAGGACCGGAATCAAAGACAAGGCCCGTGGCCTCGGGGAGTTTCTGGGTGAACCAGGCAGCTGTCCTCTTTGTTTCAACCACGCAGTTTACTTCCCCGCACCGTCTCTACTATTGGATTATAGATAATGGCACTGCGAGTGCACCCTGCATTTCAGATCTGAGCAGAGGGTTTCCTGAGGAGCCACGTGCTTCTGGGAATTGTATATTTTCTGTTTTCCATCCTACCCCTACCCCCGGAGGGCTTCCACAGCTTTCCCAGATACTCAGAGGGGTCTGTGAACCCAAAAAGATGAAGAGCCATTGATTTAGGAAAAAAAAATGGCATTGCTTAATCTGAGCATGACCTCAATTTTCTCCTAATTGGATTTCAGGAGGAAATGTGATGACATTTATTCTGCTGTCAATCTGCCTGTATGTGAGTGTGTGTGTACATTTATTAGTTTTTATTATATGTAATAATTACTAATTATTACTACATAAAAGAAAGACTAATTTTCTGGAAACTGAGAAGACAAGAGCCCCCTTGGACTTGTGTCTGCCAATTTACTGACGTCAAAAGAAATTTATTAATGACTTCCCTGGACCTCCACTGTTTCATCTTGTCCCCAGTAGGAATTTAGCTGAGGGTTGCAGAGACAACCCTAGCCCAATGATCCTAAAATTAGTGGAAAGGGCTAGAGAACACAATATCCTAGTGTAACTGAGCAATCAACAAGAGTAAATCACAAAGAAACGATCTTAGTGGGAAGACGAAGAAACCAAGAACCTAGAATCACGAGGAAAGACTCTATGGGGTTCTGTATGTGAGCAAGCTGGGAGGGCCAGGATTTGCTGGCCAAATGACACAGGGGAGAAAGACGCAGGTGACTTTTTACAAAAATTTATTGGAGTTTTGTTGCTTTTCAGTGTTGTTAGTTTCTGCTCTATGGCAAAGTGAATCAGCTACATGTATACATATATCCCCATTTTTGGATTTCCTACACAGAGCATTAAGTAGAGCTCCCTGTGCTCCACAGTAGATTCTCGTTGGTTATGAATGTTATACGCAGTATCAGCAGTGCGCACATGTCAATCCCAGTCTCCAGATTCATCTCGCTCTTCCTTCACTCCTTGGTGTCCATACATTAGACGTCTAGTCACTGCTTAGTGACTGACTATTTAAGAAAAATATTTTTCTTGTCTAAATATAAAAACAAAGATTGAGACTTATTCCTGCAGTGAGTCAACTTACTAGAATTTCTAAAATCAACAAGCTCAGGAAAACAAGAAAGTCCTTGATTCAAGTGTACTTTTCCCCTTTAGTAGTAGAAATGTGTGCGCCTGTGGCACAGCATCCTTTGTGGTCAGGTAGCCGAGCCCACGCGACAGTGTGTTCCTCCTCCATCCCTCCCCTCCCCCGAGGTCATGCGCGGCATCATATCATCACTGCAGCAGGCTGTGAATGATTTACGAAGCAAGCAGGCCAGGGCACTCAGCCAGACTCTTGTGTTCACGATTGTTTTTGCTTCCGCAGCTCAGAAGTGACTGGGGAAGCAAAGCCTATACACACACACACACACACACACACACACACACACACACAAGCACCAGGGACAGTAAACGATGCTTTTTAAAACAATCAATGTTGCTCTTCTTCCTTCCTCTTCCTTTTCCATGTCGTAGGAAGAGCGTCAAAGTATTTAAACAGAAACAAACATGATGAAATAAATCAGCCCCTTTATCCTTCAAGCCAAGTTCCCAGCCATTATCTGAGGAGGCCAGTCTCTGCCTCCCTGAAGTGAGGGGGGGACCTTCGTCCCGCGGTCGGCCGTGACCTAGGCCTGTGGTCTGTGTCAGCATCAATCAAACGTGCTTGGCTGTGTGTCCTGTGGTCCCTACCTGCTCACAGTTTACAATCCATGTCATCGTGAGTCAATATCTCAAGGCAATACACACTTTGAGCAAGGTCATTAATTAACGATAGGGGATGTACACCCATTTTTAAAAAATAGACATCTTGATACATTCAGATGTTTGGCCAGCTTTGCAGCCGTACATATGATGATTTATTCCATTCAACAAATATTTATTTTATTATTGTCTGTCTTCCCTCAATAAAATTTTAAGTTCTGTAAGGGCAGGGGACCACATTTGTTTGGCAAATTGTTCTTAATTAACAAATGTGTAAAGTATAAAAGGATGGGGTGACTTTTCAGTTGTTTCAGGAAAGCGTTCAGGAAAAAGGTAATATTTGTTTGGAATCTTGAAGAATGTGGGAAAAAGAACTATGTAGAGCAGGGGTGAAGAGTTGTTTCAGGCAAAGAAAAAACAGCATGTGCGTGACGTTTCTAAAAGTTTACTTATTTTTTAATTGGAGGATAATTGCTTTACGATATTGTGTTGGTTTCTGCATACATCAACATGAATCAACCACAGGTATACATATGTCCCCTCCCTCTTGAACCTCTTTCCCACCTCCCACTCCACCCTACCCCTCTAAGCTGTCACTGGGTTTGAGTACCAGCATCATACAGCAAATTCTCTCTGGCTCTCTGTTTTACATATGGTAATGTATATATTTCAGTGCTACTCTCTCAATTCTTATAGAAGAATTTGCTTGATAAAATCTTACTCTTAAAAAAAAAAATAGCTCTGCTAATTCTGTGGTTCACTTTCGCTTTCATTTCTCTGGGGGAACTAGAAATGGAATGGCTAGATCTATGAGAGTGCTTAACTCAAGTGTTTTTCAAGTGTTTTTGCATCTCTCCTAATGAACAATGATGTTGAACAACTTTGCTGGTGCTTACTTGCCATCAACGGATCTTCCTTAGAG
The DNA here is from genome assembly GCF_055505025.1 of Bos grunniens. Taxonomy (NCBI): domain Eukaryota; kingdom Metazoa; phylum Chordata; class Mammalia; order Artiodactyla; family Bovidae; genus Bos; species Bos grunniens. The sequence goes on along the minus strand of NC_141184.1, from coordinate 4,761,101 downwards.
AAGTACCTAATCAAACAGATGTGCACATCTTTCTCCGCTTTTTGTGAGTTTGTATATATGTTTATTGCTGAGGTCTGGATGTTTGTGTCTCCCCTAAAAATCTCATGTGTAGAAATCCAGAAGCCAAAGGTGATGGTATTAGTAGGTGGAGATTTTCCGTGTACTTATGGTCATAAGGGTGGATTCTGTTTTGTTGAAGGTTATAAACATTTTCCTCTATCGTTTTCTCTAGAAGATTTCATGCTTTCGTGTGTGCATGCTAGGTAGCTAAGTTGTGTCCAACTCTGTGATCCCGTGGACTTTAGCCTGCTTGGCTCCTCTGTGCATGGGATTTCCCAAGCAAGAAGACTGGAGTGCGTAAATATTTCCTCCTCCAGGGGATCTTCCGAACCCAGGGATCAAACCCACTTTTTCTGCATCTATCTCCTGAATTGGCAGGGGGATTCTTTACCACTGGGCCACCTGGGCAGCCCAAGTTTTACATTTTACACTTAAGTCTATGGTGCAAGGTGTACTTTGAATTTCTTTTTTGTTTTTTTTTTTTTTTACCATATAAATATCCAATAAGCCACCACTATTGGTAAAAAAAAAAAAAAAAAGATTACTCTTAATCCACTGAATTGCCTTTGTAGTATTTTCAAATCAATTGTATGTATGTTTGTGCATGTGTGTGCGTGTGTATGTGTGTGTGTGTGTATAATTTTAAGCTAAATAAAAGACCAAATATTAAAAAAAAAACAAGTAAGATCATGGCATCCAGCCCCATTACTACATGGCAAATAGAAGGGGAAAATGTGGAAGTAGTGACAGATTTCCTCTTCTTGGGCTCCAAAATCACTGCAGACCCTGACTGCAGCCAAGAAAGCAATAACAAATGTAGACAGTGTGTTGAAAAGTAGACGCAGTACTCTGCCAACAAAGGTCCATTATCAGTTCACTTCAGTTGCTCATTTGTGTCTAACTCTTTGTGACTCCATGGACTGCAGCATGCCAGGCCTCCCTGTCCATCACCAACTCCTGGAGCTTGCTCAAATCACATCCATCCAGTCAGGTGATGCCATCCAACCATCTCATCCTCTGCCGTCCCCTTCTCCTCTCACCTTCAATCTTTCCCAGCATTAGGGTCTTTTCCAATAAGTCAGCCCTTCGCATGAGGTGGCCAAAGTATTGGAGCTTCAGCTTCATCATCGGTCTTTCCAATTAACACCCAGGACTGATCTTCTTTAGGATGGACTGGTTGGATTTCCTTACTGTCCAAGGGACTGTCAAGAGTCTTCTCCAACACCACAGTTTAAAAGCATCAATTCTTCAGCACTCAGCTTTCTTTATAGTCCAACTCTCACATCCATACATGACTACTGGAAAAACCATAGCTTTGACTAGATGGACCATTGTTGGCAAAGTAACGTCTCTGCTTTTTAGTATGCTGTCTATGTTGGTCATAGCTTTTCTTCCAAGGAGAAAGGGTCTTTTTAGGTCTGTATAGTCAGGGCTATGGTCTTCCCAGTGGTCTGTAAAGAAGGCAGAATGCCAAGGAATTGATGCTTTTGAACTGTGGTGCTGGAGAAGACTCCTGAAATTCCCCTGGACAGCAAGGAGATCAAACCAGTCAATCTTTAGGGAGATCAACCCTGAATATTCACTGGAAGGACTGATGCTGTAGCTGAAGCTCCAGTATTTTGGTCATCTGTTCAAGAGATGACTCATTGGAAAAGACCCTGATGCTGGGAAAGATCAAGCACAGAAGGAGAAGAGGGTGCCAGAAGATAAGATGGCTAGATGACATCACCGATGCAATAAGCAGGAACTTGGGCAAACTCTAGGAGATGGTGAAGGACAGGGAGGCCTGGCATGCTGCATCAGGTCGGACTGGGTAACTGAATGACAACAATACATACATACACACATGTACATATATAGGGGTCTATTTCTTCTATTTTATTCCATCTATTTGTCTCTATAATACTACACTCTCTTAGTATCCATAGCTTTATAAAAACTCATGAAACAAGATAATATTAATTCTCGAGATTTGCTTTTCTCCTTCACTATTTTCTCTCCTTTTAGCCATTTGTATTTCCATAGGAGTTTTAGAATCAATTCATCAATTTCTACCAAAAAAGTGTCAGCTAGGATTTTGATTGGGATTCCTTCGGTTCACTTTCAGGCAAACTGGCATCTTAGCAAGACTGAGTTTTCTGACCTTGTACAGGGTATGACTCTGTGTTTGTTTAGTTCTCCTCCAGCTTCTCTCGGCAGTATTTTGTTACTTTCAGTGCTCAGGTCTTCCATATCCGTGGATAGATTTATCCATAATTATTTAAATTTGTGGTACTATTGCCAATGGTATTGTTGCTTTAATTTTAATTTTCAATTATTTGCTGCAAATATGTAAAAGCATGGCTGATTTTAGTATATTGCTTTATATGCTTTAAACTCATTAAACTACTATTGGTTCCAGGAGGAATTTTTACCCTGCGGATTCATTACAGTGGATGCTTTTTTTCCTTGCCTGCTCGTACGGGCTAGAACCTCAGGTATAAAGTTAAATAGTGATGAGATACCCTTGTCTTGTTCATGATCTTTGCTGGGAATCATTCAGTCTTTTAAGCATGATGTTAGCTGTAGCTTTTCATGGGTGACTTTTACTAGTTTGAGGAGGTTCATCCTACTGTGTTGGGAGCTTTTCTTAGAGTGCTGGATTTTGTTAAGCGTTTTCCTGTATCTATTTAGATAATCATATGATTGCATCCTCATTTTTAGCTTGTTAATACAATGAAATACATTAATTAATTTTCAAATGTCAAGCCAACTTTGCATTCTTCATATAAACTTAGCCTAGTCATGATGAATTTTTAATACGTAGTTTGGATTCCATTTGCTAAATTTCTGTTAAGAATTTTGCATCTGTGTTCAGGAGTGATTACTGTCCTGTAGTTTTCTTGTAATGTCTTTGTCTGGTTTTCGTATCAGGGTAATGTTGGCCTCAGAAAATGAACTGGAAACCATCCTTTCATTTTCAATTTCTGGAACAGTTTATATGGAATTAGTATGCTTTCTTTCTTACATTTTTGGTGGAATTCACCAATAAAACCATTCATTCAGGCCTAGAATTTTCCTTGTCGAAAAGTTTATAATAAATGAAAAAATACAATGGATATATAGAGCTATTCAGACTATGTATTTTTTTTCCTTGATGAGCTTTGATAGGTTGTGTTTTCCGAGGAATTTGTCCATTTCATCTGTTTTAAAATGTACTGACATAAAGTCATTCATTTACTCCCGTATTATCCTTGTAACACCCGTGGAACCAGTATGATACTGCCTCTTTCACTTTTGGTATTAGTAAAATGTATCTTCACTTACTCTTTAATCGGTCTGGCTATTGGTTTATCACTTTTACTGCTATTTTCAAAGAACTAGCTATTAATTTCATTGATTTTATCTTTTTTAGAGCTTTCTATTTCCTAGATTTTTGTTCTGATCTTGGTTATTTCATTTCTTCTACTTTGAACTTCATTTACCCTTCTTTTTCTAGTTTCTCTAGTTGGAGACTTAGGGCATTTATTGGAGATTTTTCTCCATAATATTAACATATAGAGCTAATAACCCATCTTCCAAGTACTGCTCTTGCAGCATTCTGCAAGTTTTATTATATAATGTTTTATTTTAATCTTGTTCAAAATGTTATACAATTCTTTTTTCTAATGTTTCATTTGATGCGTTCACTTTCCAAATATCCATAAATCCTCCAGAGATCTGTCTGGTTTTGGTTTCTAATCTAATTCACTGTACTCCGAGAATCTATTTTGTAGAAATTTAATTTTTTAAAATTGACTGATACTTGCTTTATGGTATTGGATATAATCTATGTTGTTAAAAATTCTGTGGGTACTTGAAAAGATCATGTATTCTGCTGTTTATTGGATGGGTTTTTCCATAAATGTCATTGAGGTCAAGTTGGTTGATAATCTTGTTTAAATATTTTATACCCTAACTGATTATCTGTCAATTTTATCAATTATTGAGAGAGAGATTGCAATGTTTGAGTATAATACTGGATTTCTCTTTTTCTCCTGCTTTTTGATAAAGTGCCATTTCCTGGTTCATTGGCATGCCTGATAATCCTTCAGATTTTGATTTTGAATCCTACCTTGCAGGTTCCTGGATATTTTTGCATTCCTATAAGTGTTCTTGAGCTTTGTTCTGAGGCCACAGTTAAGCCACCTGCAAACAGCGTGATCCTTTTGGGTCTTGCTCTTAAGATGTGTCGGGTGGGGCTGGGCCCGCGCTCAGCTCACAGAGGCAAGAGTGCACCGAATGCCCTGCCCGGGGTGCTTTTCCATCGTGGGGCTCTCCATCCTGGCTGGTGGGAACAGGCACTATCCTGGCCCCTTCTGGGTACTGGGCACTCCTTCTGGGTGGTTCTTTCCTCAGACACATGAGTTTGTGCATGCATAGCCCAGTATTTTGATCCCTGGGTCAGGAATAACCTCTGGAGAAGGGAATGGCTACACACTCCATTATTTTTGCCTGGGAAATCCCATGGACAGAGGATCCTGGAGGGCTACCGTCCATGGGGTCACAAAGAGTTGGACATGACTGAGCAACTAACACTTTCTCTTTTTTCTGCAGGTCTTTCCACACAGCTCTGCCCCTTTCTGTCATGTACTCTGATGGCCTTGATCTCCAGGCTCTGGGTTCCGCTTGTCACTTCAAGAAGTTGGCTCTGCTCCCCCTGTTTCTCCCCCCCCAGGTAATGAACGGTGGCTGTTGCAAGTCTCTCTTCACTCCTTTCCTCCTTACCAAGGATCGCTGACTTCTAGTGTCTTGAAAATCATCATTTTCCTACATTCTGTCCACTTTTCATTGTTTCCAGGGAAAGGGTGTTTTCAGTCCCTGTGATTGATTCCACGTTGGACAGAAGCAGAGGTGAGCATCTTTGTCCTCATAGGGGTGTGGATGTAAGAGTCTGCAGGTCCACTGGGCCTCCGGTTTGTCCACTGAGCGCTGCTAGGGAATCACTGGACAATCCTGCTCTTTGGACAAGCAGCCACTGAGATACAACTGCTCTCTGTCTGTCTATATTAGAAGCCAATTGTTTTATTTTGCAAAGGATAGTTAAGAGAAATTAGGCAGAGTATAAATGTGGTTTATACCAACATGATTTTTAAGTCTACTTGTTCTGGCTCCTTTAAGCTGCAAAGCATGGCAGTAAAGCCAGGAACTGAGTGAGGTGTCTGTGCCAACATTTCCTCTTTGGAGACCCATCCGTCAGCAGTGACATGCAGACAGATCCAGGGCTCAATTAGAGCTCTGTTACTGAACATCAGGGATGGCTACTTCCTTTCTAATTACAATTTAATACAAAGAGGTGTTCTTAAATTTCCTTTTCACAGCCCAGTGGCTCATCTTGTTGATCCACCCTGGGCCCCACATCTGACTTTGAAAGCGTGTCTGTGGATAGACTCAGACTGAGGGCTTTTGCACATATTGGTGCCCTTATTCAGATCTCCTGACTGATAAATCCACTGGAAATGAAACAAGAGGACTCACTGGCACCCTTCAGTATTCCAGCTGGTACTTTGCCCGCATTTGTATTCTGAGACATGGAGAGCGGGGGGTTCTGTTTTTAAATCTGACTGAACGCAGGGAGGTGGACGTGGCATTTGTCTAGCTTCTCCCGGGAGCCGTGCACAAACATTTCTCCACTTTATCGTGCAGAGATGACTTGCCTTGGTGCACAAACATTTCTCCACTTTATCCTGCAGAGATGACTTGCCTTGATGCAAAACCTTTTCTTTATTATTCATAATTTTCAAAGATCAGGATGACAGACTCCAGGATTCATTTTCACTCAACACTCTCCCCTGGACTGAATATAAACTCTCCACAACTACAAAACTAAGATGTTATTTTTTTTTCTTCATTATTTAGAACCGGTCTTTGAATGCAAGTATCAACTATGTTAATATAATTCTTCTTCTACCAAAATTATTTACCACAACTTGTCAGAAGCAGTAATAAGTCCATTGCCTCTGCTAATTTCCTCTTAATAAATTCATGTGAGAACATTAATAACAGGAGTGTCCAATTTAATCTTCATCTCCTAGAATTTTTAATGCTTGGGTTCCTATCTTCAGACCCCATTTTTCACCAAGTAGTTAGCTTTATTTGTTGTCATCTTCTGGCCTCACGTTGGATGGATGAAACCTCTATCATGGAAAATGACCTTCAATAAATATGGTTTCTCATTTCCCATCCTCTAATAGTTTAATAGAAAGTGTCTTCTGTGCTGATATTAAATGTGCATAGTTGGACTGAGAGAGCAAAAGAATTTTAGAAGATGGTTGAAGGTTTTAAACATTGAGATGTAATTACTATAAAATAATAAGATACTCAGATTTTAAGTGTTCTGCTTGGTGAATAATAACAAATCTACACACCTGTGTCACCACACCCAAAACAAGACATAAAATAGTTTGATCCTCCCAGAAAATTCCACTATATTCCTTTTCAGGCAACCCCCTGACTCATTGTGGTCCCATAACCACAATGTGTTCTTATGACCATATTTTAGTTTCAACTCTGTATGGCCATTGGCATACTGATGCCAATTCAGTCCCTCCTGTCTTTCCACTGACCCTACCTAGGGCTGCTCTGTGTAGTAAATCCTTTCTCTGTCATCAGGGCTTGATAATGTTGTTCAATAGTTAAGTCATGTCCAACCCTTTGTAAACCTATGGAAGGCGTCCCTGTCCTTCACCATCTTCTGGAGCTTGCTCAGACTCATGTGTATTGAGTCGGTGATGCCATCCAGCCATTTCATTCTCTGATGCCCTCTTCTCCTGCCCTCAATCTTTCCCAGCATCAGGGTCTTTTCCAGTGAGTTGACTCTTCCCATCAGGTGGCCAAAGTATTGGACTTTCGGCTTCAGCATCAGTCCTTCCAATGAATAGTCAGGGTTGATTTCCTTTAGGATTGACTGGTTTGACCTCCTTGCTGTCCAAGGGACTGTCAAGAGGCTTCTCTAGCACTGCAATTCAAAAGCATCTCTGGTATACATGTATACCTGTGATGGATTCATTTTGATATTTGGCAAAACTAATACAATTATGTAAAGTTTAAAAATAAAATAAAATTAAAAAAAAAAACAAAAAAAAACAAAAGCATCTCTGTCTTCAAGGGCTTTGTTAATAGATATTGCTTAACGATCCTTAGGTCCAGGTGCCCTCCATGCTCTGTTAGTCCCCAGACATTATGAATGCCTGGCATTCAGCAGACTTGTTGCTCATTCATAAACCTTGGCTTGGGAGTGCACATCCTGTGTCCAAGCATGCACCCCCAGACCCTAGATTAACTATCAAGTTGTCCCACTGGTCCCCCGGCAGGGCAAGTGCAGCTGCAAATCCTTACAGAGTGCTGTTTGCCTGATCCTACATCGTGAGTAAGTTGTTGTTTAGTTGCTAAGTTGCATCCAACTGTTTTGCAATCCCATGGGCTGCAGCCCACTAGGCTCCTCTGTCCATGGATTTCCCAGGCAAGAATACTGGGAATGGGTTGCCACTCCCTTCTCCAGGGGATCTTCCTGAATGGGGGATGTAACCCATGTCTCCTGCATTGGCAGGTGGATTCTTTACCACTGAGCCACCAGGGAAGCCCATGTAAGTTACCTGATAACAAGCTGATGCACTATTGCATTTAGCTGCCTGCCTCATTTTTGGTCTCAAGATATCTTCTCAGTTCAGTGGAGCTTCTTCCAACAAACAGTATTAGCATTTCATGCAAGGAAATGATGCAGGATATACTGTTTTATAAGATTTATCAATGTTGTTGCATGTTTAAGTAGTTTGTTCTTTTTTATCATTGCACCTCCATTTTATGAGTACAGCACAACTGTTTTCTGTGAATGGACATATGAATTTTTTCAAGTTTTTTGTAGTTATCCACTGTCTTAGACTATCTTTCACTGGCGTTGGTTTTCATTTTCCTTGGGTCGCTACACTGGAGTGGAATTATCAGTCCCTTATCTTGCTCGTGAATCTCCAATTCAGACCACGTTTCATGGGTAGCTCGTCTCTGCTCCATGCAAGGTCAACTGGAGCATCTTGAACCCTGGAGTGCCCTGCATCCGAGTTTATCAGGAGGCTCCCTGACTTTCTACCTGGTGATTGGTGACCTGGTGGTCAGGGCCTCCTCTGGGGCTGACACACACAATGCCTACATGTGGTCTCCTTTTGAGGGCAGTTGGCTTCTTTGAAGCATGGTAGCTGGCTCCAAGAAGAGGTGCTCCAGGAGGACAAAGCAGAGAACCATGACATTTTTATTACCTACTCAGAAGTTATAGAATCTGCCTGCAATGCAGAAGACCAGGTTCAATCCCTGAGTTGAGAAGATCCCTTGGAGGAGGGCATGGCAACTATTCCAGTATTCTTGCCTGGCAAGTCCCATGGACAGAGGAGCCTGATGGGCTACAATCCATAGGGTTGCAGAGAGTCTGACACAGTTGAAGTGACTAAGCACACAAACATGCGGTAGATAAAGGATTATAATACATTTTACTACTTTCCACTCAATAGAAAGCCATGGGGCTATTGAAAACAATATTTTATAAGATTAATCTATGATATGGAGACAGAATCAATAGTCTTAGCAACACAAGCTGACCAATTCAATATATGTAGTATAATCTCAATTTCTTTTCAGATTTAAAAATCCATACAAAGAACATGAGCATTTAATACTTGGTAATCAGATTATTACAATTGTAAAAAGATGTGTTCTTTGTAACTTAGTCTGAGATCGAGTTCCACATACTGGCTGTGCAATCATACTGCTGTGTCAGTTGCTCAGTCATGTCCGACTCCTTGTGACCCCATGTACTGGGGCCCACCAGACTCCTCCATCCATGGAATTCTCCAGGCAAGAATACTGGAGTGGGTTGCCATTTTCTTCTCCAGGGGATCTTCCCAACCTAGGGTTTGCATTGCAGGTGAAGTCTTAACCATCTGAGCCACAGGAAGCCATCATATTATGGGTGTGTCAATAATGATGGTTTCTAATCCTCATTTACTTGTCTCTATAATATCCTTAATATAATTTTACCTATTTCATGAGGCTTGGGGAAAAACAAAGTATACAAAGTATTTGGTTCCCAGATTGTAGTGAGTACTTAACCAAATGTCGAACAGTTTTAACTATTATTACAAGGCTTTTTTCTGTAATTCACAAATTTCCTAAAACCTATGCATCATCTTTATGAGTATTGAAAGTGCTCTGTAGAAAGGATTTCTCTAATGCTAGTTCCTGTACCTTGTGTTTGAGATTCTCTAGCTCTTTGCTTGCAGAGTAGGAGGATGTTAAGCAGGAGCAGAGCTCAGCCAATTACAGTTGGATGGATCTTAGCTGTGTTTTAACTCAAGTCCTGGGTGTACATGTGAGACACTGGGGAACCAGTCACACAGTTAGCCTGCGAGCAGTGGCAGCTTGGGGAGAAGTCAGCCTGTACACACCATCTGCATTCCTCGGGTAACAAGACCCAGCAGCTATTTCTGGGAAGTGAAGACAGCACACTCAATGAAACCTCTTAGAGTGACTCTCCTAGGTTGATATGGGGACATTTTTACACGAGCAAGGCATCTCCATGAGCTCTCCAGGTCGAGTGGCCTCTATATGGATATTCTAGTAACCTTGCATGAGTTTTTATCTGACTTTTAAAATTCTTCCATGTGTAATGGTACCCATGTCCTCTGTATTGTATAAAAAGGACATAGTGCTAACCCTTCCTGTTTATCTTGTAATTAGAGCTAAGAGACTTGATGGACATGAGTTTGAGTGAACTCCAGGAATTGGTGATGGACCAGGAGGCCTGGTGTGCTGTGATTCATGGAGTCGCAAAGAGTCGGACACGACTGAACAACTGAACTGAACTGAACTGAAGAGATCATGAATGTGTGGATCACATTTACCCCTTAGCTTCTACAAATACAACTTTTAATGATTATTTTTAAAAATAAAATTGCAAACAGAAAATGAGTCTCCTATTACATATGTGAAGATACTGTATTTACGTTTCCACTGGAAATACAATTATAGAGGTGGAATTTGAAAAGCAAGAATAAATGAGCAAGGAATATGCACATTGTTTATTGATTATCATTTTTCTAACTCAAAAGCAACGATGACAAAACGCATTTAAAACATCTTCCCCTGTGTACTCTCAGGCTCCACATGAGTATTGGGAATGACGCTCAATCCACTTTTCAGCAAAAATCGGAACATGCTAGAGTTGCTTCTTGTCTCCAGAGAATAGCACCGCGCTACAGATTCTTCTTCGTGCACACACATTTCAACTTACTCCTGCTTCACCATTTGCTTTTATTTTCCTTAATCCACTGAGTTCAAAAAGTCCCCCTGAAGTAAGGATATTCTATATGGACCTGTGTACACAGCGGGGGAACAAGAGGGTGGGACGCATTGAGAAAGGAGCATTGAAATATGTCCATCGCCATGTGTAAGATGGACAGCTGGTGGGAAGCTGCTGTAACACAGGGAGCTCAGCCCCGTGCTCTGTAACAGCCTAGAGCGGTGGGGTGGGGTGGGGGCAGCAGTGGAGTTCCAGAGGGAGGGGACACATGCATACTTATGGCTGATTCATGTTGCTGCTGCTGCTAAGTCGCTTCAGTCGTGTCCAACTCTGTGTGACCCGAGACAGCAGCCCACCAGGCTCCCCGTCCCTGGGATTCTCCGGGCAAGAACACTGGAGTGGGTTGCCATTTTCTTCTCCAATGCATGAATGTGAAAAGTGAAAGTGAAGTCATTCAGTCATGTCCGACCCTCAGAGACCCCATGGACTGCAGCCCACCAGGCTCCTCCGTTCATGGGATTTTCCAGGCAAGAGTACTGGAGTGGGGTGCCGTTGCCTTCTCTGGGCTGATTCATGTTACTGTGTGGCAAAAACCAACACAACATTGTAAAGCAATTATCCTCCAATTAAAATATATATTTGAAAATAAAAATAAGTGAATAAAATAGGAATAAAAATGATCAATAGTCTGAATGGACAGCAAAAAACCAAAACCTAAAAAACCAGCTTGTGAGTTTGCTCCTCTGAATTTTAATGGCGGCTGCTGCTGCTGCTGCTGCTGCTGCTAAGTCGCTTCAGTCGTGCCCGATTCTGTGCGACCCCATGGACTGCAGCCCACCAGGCTTCTCTGTCCATGGGATTCTCCAGGCAAGAACACTGGAGTGGGTTGCCATTTCCTTCTCCAATGCATGAAAGTGGAAAATGAAAGTGAAGTCACTCAGTCGTGTTTGACTCTTAGCGACCCCATGGACTGCAGCCTACCAGGCTCCTCCATCCATGGGGTTTTCCAGGCAACAGTACTGGAGTGGGGTGCCATTGCCTTCTCCCATTTTAATGGCTACTAGTTATTAAAGCTAGTGATTACTAGTACTAGCTTAAAGTACAATTACTCCTTATTGCTATTATCTTGGTTTGTCCTCATTTATTTATTAGCTCTTCTAGAAGTTTTCAAGGAATTGGTTACAATTTAAAAAACTTGTTAAGCTAGCAATTAAACTTTTCTACATAAAATGTACTTATCTTCAAAAAAGTTTCAAAGATTACTTATTTTGATTTGCGTCATATTATAAATCTCTTTCCGTGGACAGGTTGCAGCTAATCTTTCTCAGACATCTGCCTGTTACCTTAGCATGTGCTCATCTATCTGCAGCGTCCCTGTAGTGATATTTGTTCTACTTTTTCCATTTGAAGTAAAATATATGAATGTGGATTTCACTAAATGTGGCTTTCTTCACCCAAAAGTCAAATCCCCTCTAGTTATGCCAACTTTCTAATTTCTTTCTAGTGCCTTCAAAAATGTTTATCCTATTTCATACAAAGTTTGTAAGTATTATCAGTTGGAGAGTTCATACAGTACAAAAAATTCCTCTGAGATGGAATTCTAAGAGGATGTTAAGAGGTGTAGCTTCTTAACATATTTTCTATTATATAATATTTCTGCATTTAAAGTGTAGCAATTGTATTGATAGAGGAAATGCAGTCAATTCTCATTACACTCAGTAGTCCTGTTCTATAAAGTGGCCATAAATACTGAGCTAGTGAGCACTGAACATCATTCCAAGGGGAAAAATAGAGCTAGGTTCCTCTGAGCCTACTTTTTCATCAGTCAATCAATACATACTTTGTGTTTCTGTTAAAGACATCTTGTTTGATAGGTAATGTTGATTCATTAACAGTAAAACACATCACAGCTTCTTTGTGCTTAGGAACACAGAGAAGTTCTGAATGATGCCTGAGTGTCATTTTAAACATCTTAAACAGTTAATCACCAACAAAAAGCACCAAAAAATGCAGAAATATGACACGAAATGGATCACAAAAAGGAAGCTTGTTGACAGAAGAGCTAAAACAAGAAGGTGAATATTGTCTTGTTCGACCATGAAAGTAATACAAGTATTGATTTGGGGGTTATCAATAGATTATCTCTGTGTGTGTGTGTGTGTGTGTGTGTGGTGTGTGCCTGCTCGGTCATGTCTGACTCTTTCTGACCTCCTGGACCGTAGCTTATCAGGCTCCTTTGTCCAAGGAATTTTCAGGCAAGAATACTGGAGTAGATTGCTATTTCCTGCTCCAGGGGATCTCCTGGGCCCAGGGATGAAACTCGGGTCTCCTGCATCTCCTGCATTGGCAGGCAGATCCTTTACCACTGTGCCACCTGGGAAGTCATAAATAAATTTTAGTGAGTTCAAGTTTTTCCAGTCAATTTTTATTTCATGGTTTATACCACGGAGCTGTTACAGCCATGTTCAAATTCACTATTTTTTTTACAATATCTAATTTTTTGTTAATACTATCCAGTGAAATTTTTCCAAGAAAGGAAAAGATTTTTTGAGTACTTGGAACTTGCCATACATATAACATGATTTCGTCTCTATAAGTTACATGAGGTTCCTATTTATCTCTGTTTTTCATAGTCATGTTTTCTGACCTTATTATAAATGCTATTTTAAAGTTTTTGTGTGATAATTTATAACTTCTCTCATTTCTAGGTCGGTTTCAATCTTTTTTTTTTCCCCTTGGTAATGGGTATAACACAGATTTCTACCTCTACTGGTTTAGTAATTTTTGGTTGGATTCCAGACATTGTCTACTTCTGATTTTGAGTTGCAAAGGTTTTGTATTGTTTGAAAGCATTCTGGACTTGGGCAGGTACTTATACAACTTGTGTGTCAGCTTGGACACTTTGCAGCTTGGCTTTAGGCACTTTTGGGGGCCTATGTAGAAGAGCCTTTACTCCAGGGGTATTTTATCCCACTTCTGTTTAGGTGACCTTCTTAAAACACTCAATGACTTTCTGGGATCTCTACCTAATGCCCGTGTATTCAGCAAGATGCCTCCACACTGGCTGGTGGGAGCGGAAATGACTCTCGCCTTCGTGTGGGGAGTTTTCAGCTCACCTGCTAGTTGTTCTAAATTTGTTAGCAGTTCTCGTCCCAGCCTCATGGAGCTCCATCTCTTGCAAAAGAATTCAGCCAGAGACTCAGGGGGCACTTTTTCCCTTCACTCTGGTACTTCATCCTGTAAATTCCAGCCACTTCTGCCTCATTCAGGTACAATCATTGTCTCTTTAAACTCGGCTTGAGTTTTCCCTCCTTGAATCAAAGTCTAGAAGTTACCTAGAGGCAGAAAGTGATGGTAAGGGTCGCTTGTTTGCTTCTTTCTGTTACAGATCAGAAGTCTGTTCTGCTTGTTGCGACTTTTTAAAATGATTTCAACATTTTGTCTAGTTCTTACGTCTAGTTGCTTGTGGTGAGTGGGTACACCCCACACCGGTTATTTTCATGCGGGCTTAAACATACTCTCCTTAGTAAATTTTTTAACTCTTATTTCTCATCTTTAGATTTTGTCCCACTTAGCACTGGTTTTTATTGTACAGTATAATGTAGTATTTACGTTTTAAAATAAATAAATGTGTGTATACATACTAATATGTATGGTGATGATGGTTTTGTTGATAAGTCGTATCTGACTCTTGTGATCCCATGGACTGTAGCCTGCCAGGCTCCTCAGTCTGTGGGATTCTCCAGGTAAGAATACTGGAGTGGGTTGCCATTTACTTCTCCAGAGTATCTTCCTGACCCAGGGATCAAACTCGGGTCTCCTGCATTGCAGGCATATTCTCTTCTTTTTTTTTTTTTTAAATAAATAAAACTCTTTATCTATTCTTATAATAGCGTTTTTATACATTATCAGATATCACATGGCTTCTCAAGGAAATTGGCCTGAAATAAACTTTGGGTATGAACATTAGAAATGACAGATCTTTCTTTCTTTTCTGTACATAGATAAGATTTATACTGACTGAGCTATGAGGGAAGCCCTTCAAATATGTATACATATGTTTATATGTACACAAATATGTATACACATGTTTACATGTACACAAATAGCTATACATATGTTTTTATATGTTTGCGTATGTTCATGTATAGGGCTTCCCATGTGGCGCTAGTGGTAAAGAACCCGCCTGCCAATGCAAGAGACATAAGGGAGACGGGTTTGATCCCTGGGCTGGGAAGATCCTGTGGAGGAGGGTAGAGCAACCCACTCCAGTATTCTTGCCTGGGGAATCCCATGGACAGAGAAGCCTGGTGGGCTATAGTCCATAATGTCACCAAGGGTTGGACATGACTGAAGTGACTTAGCTAGCATGCATGCACACATGTGTATGTATACTTATACACGTAAGTATGTACGAAAAGTCAAAGTGTAGTCACTCAGTCATGTCCACTCTGTGTGACCCCATTGGATAATTAGCTTTAGCCTTCCCCATACTCCTTACTAAGCATGCCAGCATTTCTGCAGCGACTTGCAAAACTTCCTTTGTCATATACCAGTTCTCTGAATCTATGTATGTGGGGCTGTTTCTATGCTCATAACCATGCTCTATTCATGTTTTTCTATCCCAGTGCTAGCATTACACTCTCAGGTCCTTTTATTTTATTTATTTATTTTTTTCATTCCTTGTTTCTCATTTTATTTCGTTTTCCATCCCTTGAGTACAACAGACTTTTGTATTGTTCATCCCAAATGACTAGTAAGTATTATATCTTTTAAAAAAATTAATTTATTTATTTTACTTGGAGGCTAATTACTTTACAGGTCCTTTTATTTTATAAGACATCTTGATATCTGAGTCTTCCTAGCTATGATGTGTTATCTCTACTTAGCTCTTACTTTATACCTTTTAATAATGCTTCATATTTTTACCCATAAAGTTATCGCACATCTTCTGTTCAATTTAATCTTCAATAATATAGCTGTTGTTTTGTAAAGGATCTTTTTATAATTAGATTTTCCACCTGTTTGTTGATGGTTATTGGAATACAATCCATTTGTTCCTACATTGATTTTACATCTAGCAACCTTTCGAGTTTTCTTATTAATTCCAATAATTTAGCTATAGGTTCTCTAGGGTTTTCTATGCACACAAACGTATCGACCATTCTACCGTTAATATTTACTTCTTTATTCTTGCTTAATAGGGTTATCTTGGACACCCAGAAAAAATGGAACAGAAGTAGTAAGAGTAGGCATGCCACTGTTGTTCCTGACATTAAAGAAAAGTGTTTTGTCATTTCACAATTAAATACTGGATTCATTGTAGTTTTTAGTAAATATCTCATTATAATAAAGAACATTTCTTTCTGGTTTTTAGAAAAGCTTACTCTTGAATATGTTTGAATTTAGATAATGCAATTACTGTGTGTCTTGAACTGATTGTTTTCAGCCTACATTTTGAATCCCAATAGTAGTTTTATAATGTTTATTGTTTTTGTGTTCAGGGTATAAAGCCACTGTGTTCCTGATGTATTTTTATTTTAGTGTATACTGGATTTAGCTTGCTACTGTAGTTAATATTTTTGCTTCTATGATCAGCAGTGAGATTAGTATATCATCCCTCTCTTATAATGTCCTTGTCTCTGCTCTGCAAACTCATGATTAGGTTTGAGACCAACATTTGTATTCCTAGTTCTTGAAACCATTTCTAAAAAGGTAGAATTTCTGTTCTCTGAATTCCGGTAGAATTTTCCACTAAAACTGTTTGGGCCTGAGGAGCTCCTTGTTCTGTTGTGTTTGCTTTAGTTTTTTAGTAAAATTTTAAATACAAACAGTTTCTAGTTTCTGCACAGGTTGTTCTACTTCCTCTTGAGTCACTTTTAATATAATTATTTCCCCACACAGAACACTGTCTACTTAAGTTTTCTCTCAAATTTTTATTCTATACTGCATCTTGTAATTTATCATTAAAAAAACATTAAGAATTTATGTTTTTTGAAACATTTTATTTTACCAGTTTCAGTAAAAGTTTTTCTAGGCCAGTAAATTTTTTTTTTTAAAAAGAGTATCTTCTTGAGTTTTTGTTTCTTTTAAAAAAATGCATTTACTACCTGTTTTGTCAACTTCTGCTTGTATCTTGTAACACATTTTTCTTAGTTAATGCTTATCCTTTTGCTTTTTTGGTAACATTTTGAATTAATACTAATACCATGTATGTTCTTTTACTCTTCTTTGCTAATGTTAGTATAATTCTAAATATTCTCATGGTTCTTTTTATGAGAAGTGGTATATTATCATTCATTTTTATTTATACTCAGTCTAGTTTTTATTATACTTTCCTCTCTGAATTATGAGTTGTACAGAAGTTTGCTTTGAAATTTCCCTACATGAATACTTTTTTAAAGGAAATTATAATTTGCTTGTACTTTGATCAGATGAAACAGTCTGTGGAATTTATGGTAATTTGTTTTATGGTCTAGATAATATAATCAATATAAAGGCTTCAATATAAGTCAATGTTTTGGGGTGAAAAGTTGTGTGTATAATTTTGAAATCAGGATGTTCTATATCACAGCATTAAGCTATTCTATATCCTACTTCTATTCCATGTATTTATGTCTCAGTTACTAAAAGAGATTGTCTTAATAATCTCCCACAATAGTAATGCACGTTTCATTTTCCACTTGTAATTCTGTCAGTTAATTTCTTTATACGTCCTGTAGCTTTGAGACAGACACATGCATGTTGTATTTTATATGTGCATTTTCAGAAATTTCCTGCAGAAAGTGACCTATTGTCATTATGCTGCCTTTTTTTCTTTGTTGGTGTCTTAAAGTCTATTTAAAGTCTTAAAGTCTACTTTGTGTTAAAATTAACACAGTTTTTCTTTACTTAATAATTCCTCTGGGCTTCCATGGTGGCTCAGACTATAAAGAATCTGCCTGCAATGCAGGAGACTGGAGTTCAATCCCTGGGTTGGGAAGATCCCCTAGAGGAGGAAATGGCAACCCACTCCAGTGTTCTTGCCTGGAGAATCCCATGAACAGAGGAGCCTGGAGGGCTACAGTCCATGGGGTCACAAAGAGTCAGACATGACTGAATGACTAACACTTTCAATTTCATATTTCTTTGGCTTGGTTAAACTTGGTTTAATATTTTCTATTCCTATGCTTCCAACTTCTCTGTTTTGCCTGATTCAAATCAGATAAGAATTTGTATAGATATTTCTCCAAATAAAATAGACAAAAACCTAATAAGCACATGAAAAAATACTTGAAACCACTAATCATTCAGTTCAGTTAAGTCGCTCAGTCGTGTCCGACTCTTTGTGACCCCATGAACTGCAGCATGCCAGGCCTCCCTGTCAATCACCAACTCCTGGAGTTCACTCAAACTTAACGTCCATCGAGTCGGTGATACCATCCAGCCATCTCATCCTCTGTCGTCCCCTTTTTCTCCTGCCCCTAATCCCTCCCAGCATCAGAGTCTTTTCCAATGAGCCAACCCTTCGAATGAGGTGGCCAGAGTACTGGAGTTTCAGCTTTAGCATCATTCCTTCCAAAGAAATCCCAGGGCTGATCTCCTTCAGAATGGACTGGTTGGATCTCCTTGCAGTCCAAGGGACTCTCAAGAGTCTTCTCCAACACCACGGTTCAAAAGCATCAATTCTTCGGCGCTCAGCTTTCTTCACAGTCCAACTCTCGCATCCATACATGACCACTGGAAAAAACATAGCCTAGATGGACTTTTGTTGGCAAAGTAATGTCTCTGCTTTTGAATATGCTATCTAGGTTGGTCATGACTTTTCTTCCAAGGAGTAAGCGTCTTTAGGAAAACGCAAACCCAAACCATGATGACACCTTTAGGATGGCTACTATCTAAGCAACACAAAATAAAAGTGCTGGTGAGCATGTGAATAGTAGGTAGGCTAGTGCACTGTTGATGGGAACAGAAAATGATACAGTGGCTGCAGAAAACAGTATGGTATTTCCTACAAACAAAAGTTAGCCAGGCAGCCCAGCAACCCCACTCTGTTCACATGCCCAAAACAACGAAACTAAGGTCTCAAAGATTCATGTTGCTGTTTAGTCACAGAGTCCTGTCTGACTCTTTGTGGCCCCATGGACTGTAGTCTCCTGCATTGGCAGGTGGGCTTCCCTGGTGGCACAGAAGGTAAAGATTCTGCCCAAAGTGCGGAAGACCTGGGTTTGATCCCTGGGTCAGGAAGAGCCCCTGGAGAAGGGAATGGCTCTCTACTCCAGGATTCTTGCCTGGAGAACTCCATGGACAGAGGAGCCTGGCGGGCTACGTCCATAGGGCGCAAAGAATGGACACAACTGAGTGAATAAACTGCATTGGCAGGTGGGTTCTTTACCACTGAGACCTGGGAATACGTCTATTTCACAGCAACACTATTCATAATAGCCAAAACATAAGCAATCCAAGGGGTCATCGATGAATAAATAATAAGCAAAATGTAATATATACAGTTGACCCCTGAGCAAACACAGGTTTGAATTCACTTATATGTGAATTTTTTTCACCAAATACATACTGCATTACCACACGACCTGCATGTAGTTGGTCGAATTCACAGGCACAGCCTCAGATACTGAGGGCTGGCTGTAAGAGATTTTCAATTGCATTGGGGTTGGACTCACAGGGGCTGTGGAGGGGAGGAATGGGAATTTATTGTTTCTTGGGTATACAGTTTCAGTTTTACAAGATAAAAAGAGTTCTAGAGATGGATGGTGGTGACGGTTGTATATTATGAATGTGTTTAATACCACTGAGCTAAACACTTAAAATACTTAATATAGTAATTTTGCATTTTGTGTATTTTATCACAAAAAAACAGGGAAAATGTAATATTTCTCAAATTGATTCAATCACAGAAATCCCACAGGTCACCAGCTCTGCAAGCAGATCCATAATGACCATGGGAAAGTCTCTCAGGGTTTGGAAGTGGAGTTTGGAGGCAGACTCGATCTCCTGATTCTGAGAACAACCTCTCCTCAGGGCTCATAACTCGCGTCTTTAGTTCTCTCTCAGTGACACTGATACACTCCATCCTCTGTTGGACTCGGGTGGTTTCCTCCCGGCTCACCCAGTAAACACACAGAGTCATGACTTCTTTCGGGTCAGCTACTTGCCCTTCAATCCTTCAATCCTTTCTGTCTCCCATGTCTGCTACATTGACAGGCAGATTCTTTACCACCGAGCCACCAGGGAAGCCCCCCATCACGTCTGTAGGGAAGACAGTCCTTCCCAGAGTCCAGAGAGATGGTTTGGAGAAGTCAGTCCCTCCTCCAGAGGAGGACCTTCATCTCCTCTGCTCAGAGGCTCCACAGATAGACATTTGCACTGTGCTCCTGCACGACTAGGTCCCATCCCCCTGAAGAGCTCCTAAGGGCCCAGATAATCTTGCTTTGCTGACCTGGAATGCTGACTCTTTCCATTATTCTAAACTAAACACCTGGGTACTTGCTTGAGTAAAATTGTCTTGGATTTGCCGTATCCTTTGGTTTGCCGTATAAAGGACATCTTCCTGCATTGAGGGTAGATGGACATTCTTGACAAATGAAGCCTCGAAGGCTCCAGGCAGATCTGTTTGTCATTTCTTCCTCCTCACCTTCCTCCTCTTTATCTTCACACATGGTTGAGGGGAGGGGGAAGCTCTGAGGGAAGTCCCACAGCAAGTGAGGCCAAGGTTCTTCCTCAAAGGGACCTGAATATCCAGAAAGCTAAACAGGTAACAACCCAAGTGATAGGCGGAGTCTGGGGGAGAAATGCATCAGCTACTCACGTTTCCCCAAAGACAACGAAGGAGGAACAGACAATGGGTAAGTTTGGGAGACACTTAGAGCAATAGGGATGGAATTTAGAATAATTGTAATGACTCTCCAGGGTAGACTTGAACCTTCTGAAAGAATGATTTTTTTTTTTTAAGAGGAGGAGCTAGGTTCAGTGCCAACCCTATTAAGGAATCCCTGAAAAAGATGCAAATATACTCTGCAGATGAGAGAGAGACAACCCCAAGCAGATGATACACAGTGGCTTTCCATGTCAGAGGGCTTTCCAGGTGGCTCAGTGGTAAAGAACCCACCTGAAAATGCAGGAGTCATAGGTTCTATCCCTGGGTTGAGAACATCCCATGGACTAGGAAATGGCAACCCACTCCAGTATTCTTGTCTGGGAAATCCCATGGACAGAGGAGTCTGGTGGGGCTACAGTCCCTGGACTTGCAAAGAGTGAGACATGACTGAGCATGCGCACGCACACACACACACACACACACACATTGTGTGTTGGAATCAAGTTACTTTAATTGCATAAAATAGAAGAGTCTGGCTCGGCTAACCAAGGGTCAGTTAGTAAAACAACTTAGAGCCAAGACTTGGATTTTATTAGATTTTAGAGGCAGTACTGAGACACACTGAAATCCCGTCCAAATAAATCAACATCAAAATGAGGCCTGTTGAAGGTAATGCTTTCTGTCTTCTGCCATGTTGACTGAACTGCACGAATATTAGAAACAGGAAATGTTTCTAAAGCCACGATAGTAGCTGATAGGAGCTGAGAGTTGGGAAGAAAAATCAGCTGACCATAAAAATGGACACGGATGAAAGATGCTTAAAAACAACCAACCAGTCAAACAGAGCCAAATGCCGTGAGCTAAGGACAGAAAGAGAGCATGCAAAGGCCCAAGGGTTTGGAAAGAAAATGCAACTTTCTATGGAGACAACAAAGACTGCAGGTCTCTGGCTCCAAGCCTGGAGCCTGTGGATGGACCCTGTAGCCCTGTCTTCGTTCACTCATTCACCTATTATTGAGCACCAAGCCTTGCACTGAGCTCTAAGATGCAGATATTTATCATGAAAATCAGCCCATGCTCTGTCAGTGTTCCCAGCGCAGAGGATTACCTGGACAGGTGAGTGGACAGGTATGCCAGTGTCTTCAGAGTCTCAGGTGTCTTCAGGGCATACGACACCGAATGCAGGCTCCCAGGGAGCTTTTAGGACCAGCGCCTAACCAGGTCAGGAATCATGGTGGACTTCGTGGCTTGTCTGGCTGTTAAGAACAAGTTACACCCCAGGCCTCCCTTCTTTGGAGTGGCTGATCGATGCCTGAGGTTTTTCCTTGAACCTGGGGCTCCGAGGCTGATATCCAAGAAGGTCACACTCTACCTTACTAATAGTAACGCCCAGGTCAGTACAAATGGTGTGAACTGACATTTTCTTCAGGATGTGTTTTGACAAATGAATATCATCAGAGAGAATGAGAATGAGGCCGTCGGGCCCTGAAGGGTGAGCACAGTGTGTTAAGAGAAAGAGCATGAACTCAAACACGGGCAGCAGGGGACTGCTGTTGCAATTAACAGGTTAATACCTGATCTTTAAGGAGTCTTGTGCCATCACCCGACAAACACGATGTCATGTCAACCTGGGGAATCTGGAAGGACTCTGGCTTCTCATTTCCTCTTGTGCTGAGATTTCTATTCATTAAGTGGACACGCCCAGCTCCGCAGGGTCTGTGATCCCTCCCTGGGATCTGAAGGCTGCTTCACACCCTGGAGCTGCTGCTTCTGCTGGTGTTGGCAGCCTCTGCACCAGAATAAAACATGAACAGAAACCTGCCCAGAACTCCGACATGCTCACCCTGCCAGCACACGACGGGGCTTCCCTTCTGGATCCTCCTCCCAGCTTTTTCTTCAGTCCAAAGGTCTCGTCCTGTCTCCTGGGATTTATTAGTTTAGTTTCCCAACTGCTACATCTCCTTTCAGAAAACCAGCCCTTCACTACTTTTTTGCTCCCCAAGTCATGATGATTTCCTTGAAAAATGGCCTGAATTTCTGTTCTTGTTCTTTTGGCCGAGTCTTTCTGATTCAATTCTTTACCACCTTTGCAAGCATTTATCAGTGACGGTTGCAGAGATTACATAAAAGGAAGGAGTTGTAAACTGAAAGGCATATATAGACCGACTTGAAAACCAGTGCTGTAAGGAGCTGGGGCTTCCCTGGTGGCTCAGTGGTAAAGAATCTGCCTACAAGGCAGGAGCTGCAGGGAGATGTGGGTTTAATCCCTGGGTTGGGAAGAGCCCCTGAAGAAGGGCATGGCAACCCACTTCAGTAGTCTTGTTTGGAGAATTCCATGGTCAGAGGTCATGTAGCAGAATTCCGGCTACCGTCCATGGGGTCGCAGAGAGTCAGACACGACTGACGGACAGCAGGCATGCACACACTATAAGGAGCTACATGGTAAGAATGAATTTGTACTCATCAGTGAAATGGATGTTTCCCATCACGGCCACACTGGATAAAATAGTCTAGAAGATGCTTGTGGTTGATCTACTTTTAGCTCTCTGGAAGCAGAGCTTGAGTCAGGGACTCGGGGAGAAGAGTATATTTGGAAGGAGCAGCAATGTGCCGGGGGCTACAGGCAAATCACCTGGACGTCCAGGGCCACAGCTTTCTCTCGGGGGAAACCACTGTGTCCTTCCACCTCTGAAATTTAGTGAAAATTCATTTAACTTAAAACCAACAAAGTTCTCCTCCAAAGGCACTCCATAAATTGCACCCTTAGAATGCATTTCTTCCTGGTGCTCTGAGTTTCCTCTCTGGATCCCCTTCTCCATGTCTTCCACACTCCCAGATTGTAGCATTAGCACTCCACTCTTAGAGAATGAAAACATCTTACAAATACAGAAAAAATACAAGAAAATCACCTCTGTGGTAGAGCGTTACCTCACTTCTCTAGAAACGTCTGCACACACAGTGATCCCCGGGCTGTCCCCCGACCCCTGCACAAGGGTGTTCTTCCAGAAGGTCAGTTCCCTCCTACACCTGCTTCCCTACAGGCTCACCAAGATAAAAGTGCGGTGTTTGTAGAATCACAACGTCTTTGCTGCTAGCTTGGTGCAGAACCCTGCCTCCATTTTAGACACCCAGCCTATTTTTTTATTTCTTTTTCCTATTTTATTTATTTTTTTGCTTTTGGCCACACCATGCAGCGTGTGGCCAGGGATCAGACTCGTACCAGCCTGAAGTGGATGCGCAGCCTTAACCACTGGACTGCCAGCGAAGGCCCCACCTGTCCTAAGACCTGCTCTGCTGAGTGGAAGCAGAGCCGTAAACGGATATTGACCATTGCAGCAGACACTGATTTTGCACTGATTAAATACATCTAAAGTTTGGAAACAGGATGCCAAAGGTTTCCCAGTGTTCCCCAAGCCGATCTTCTTTCCTCCAGGGCACCAATCAGACCATGTTTCCAGTCTCCTTTGCATTTAGGTATGATCAGGTGACAAAGTCATGGCCAACAGAATGCCGGAAACTGATAGATGCCACTTTCAGAGCTGACCCATAAAATCTCCATCCCTAGATGATAGACTTTATTCTTGGGCTCCATAATCACTTCAGATGGTGACTGCAGCCATGAAATTAAAAGATGCTTGCTTCTTGGAAGAAAAGCTATGACCAACCTGCTGCTGTCAAGTTGCTTCCGTCGTGTCCAACTCTGTGCAACCCCATAGACGGCAGCCCACCAGGCTCCCCCATCCCTGGGATTCTCCAGGCAAGAACACTGGAGTGGGTTGCCATTTCCTTCTCCAATGCATGAAAGTGAAAAGTGAAAGTGAAGTCGATCAGTCGTGTCCGACTCTTCGAGACCCCACGGACTGCAGCCTACCAGGCTCCTCCGTCCATGGGAGTTTCCAGGCAAGAGTACTGGAGTGGGGTGCCATTGCCTTCTCCTTGACCAACAGTGTATTAAAAAGCAGAGACATCACTTTACCCACAAATGTCTGTCTAGTCAAAGCTATGGTTTTTCTGATAGTCATGTATGGATATGAGAGTTGGACCGTAAAGAAGGCTGAATACTGAAGAATTGATACTTTTGAATTGTGGTGTTGGAGAAGATTCTTGAGAATCCCTTGGACTGCAAGGAGATAAAACCAGTCCGTCCTAAAGGAAATCAACCCTGAATATTCATCGGAAGGACTGATGCTGAAGCTGAATCTCCAATACTTTGACGATCTGATGTGAAGAGCTGGCTCATCGGAAAAGAACCTAATGTTGGGAAAGATCGAAGGCAGGAGGAGAAGGGGACGTCAGAGGATGAGATGGTTAGATGGCATCACTGACTTGACGGGCATGAGTTTGAGCAGACTCCAGGAGATAGTGGAGGACAGGGAAGCCTGGCGTGCTGCAGTTCATAGGGTTACAAAGAACTGGACATAGCTTAGTGACTGAACAACAGATCCCCCAAGGAAGGTAGAGCCCCCCAGATGGAGGAGCTAGGGTACAAGTTCACAGCAACATCTAGTTGGGTTGCACACGAATGAGAGCCAATTTCTCTTGTGTTCACCCCTCAAGATTTGGGAATCGTCACAGCTACTGCATGGGTGAGGATCTGCAGGAAACAGACGGAACTCTTAAAACCTTAAACAAAGAGCTCGATAAGAACTATTTACAAGGTCAGACAGGGTTAAGGGAAACTGGGGGTTTCAGGTTGCTTCTTGGGGCTCACAACCCCTGGAATCTGTCATCTCCCCTTGCTGTGAAGGACAGGGCACAAGTGGAGCCCTGGAGCCTGGAGAGATCCTGGCTGCAAGATGAAGCCTCCAGGGAGCAGCAGGAGGTGAGCTGGCAGTAGGGGCCACTCACCCTCACCCCCACCCCTACCTGTGGATGCCACTGACGGACCCACTTGAAGCTGGAGGACCAGGAACCCTTCTGACACAAGTTGTAGGGCTTAGCCTGGGTGACACAGAGGGGGTTGCAGGTAGGGAGAGAAAATCTTGAGGGAGAAATAACACATTCTCAGCACAGTTATTTTAAACAAGTCAGAGGAGTAGAGGTTTGCCAGGGGGTCGTCATAAGCTTGATGTAATCCACAGTCTTGTGTTTTAACCCCTCATTTCTTCTCTAGAATCATTTCCTGGGTAGAGGCTATGGTTCATTTGCCACTAAGAGGCCCCAGTTGTTCTGCGAGTCTACGGCAGCTGTTCAGCCCTTTACCCCACTGCCCATTTCCTTAAGGCCAGGAGAGTCTGAAATAGTCAGCAGCTTTTCACTTTTCTTAAATCATTTCTATCTCTTTCTCTTCAGTCTCATTTCAGTTAAATTCAACCCTCATTTACTGTTCTATTCTCCAGTACTGGGCCATCCAGTGAGACGGTGAACCAAGACGGCTGACTTTGCCTGTTTAATCCGCAGACACTTAGTGAACATCTGTGCATAGGTGTGAGACAACATAATTAACAGCCTGCCTATGCCAAGCTCTGTGCTAAGCATCGGGCTGGGTACTTGCAATTACAACTCAAATGAAACGTAATCTCCCACCTTCAAGAAGTTGCAGGAGACAGTGCACATTGAGAGGCTGTCCAGATCTTTAGAGTCACTTGCCCTGGGTTTAAACCTAACCCTGCTTCTCTTCCAGTTCAAGTTCAGTTGCTCAGTCATGTCCAACTCTTTGCAACCCCCATGAACCGCAGCACGCCAGGCCTCCCTGTCCATCACCTGCTTCTTTTAGTGTGTGATAAAAAGGGACTTGCATGCACTCCTAGGAGACTTCCCTGGTGGCTCAGATGGTAGAGCGTCTGCCTACAATGTGGGACACCTGGATTCATCCCCTGGGTCGGGAAGATCTCCTGGAGAGGGAAATGGCAACCCGATCCAGTATCCTTTCCTGGAGAATCCCATGGACAGAGAAGCCTGGTGGGCTACATATAGTCCATGGGGTCGCAAAGAGTCAGACACAACTGAGCGACTTCACTTCACTTCACTAGGGTTCTCAGCTCTGAAGGAATGAATAGTTGGCTGGATAGAATATCTCAGTCAATGAATTGGTTGTAGAACCAGCTGAAATGAAGGGGGCATATGTCCTTCCATGAGGATGGCATGGCAACCCACTCCAGTGTTCTTGCCTGGAGAATCCCATGGGTGGGGGAGCCTGGTGGGCTATAGTCCATCGGGTGGCAGAGCATTGGACATGACTGAAGAGACTTAGCATGCAGGTATGAATGTCATCTCACGGATCAGATGCCCACTGCAGGGCAAGTGTTATCGTCAGCATTTGGGAGGTAATGGGACCAAACAAGCAGATTCAACTTTCAGTCCAAAGACCAGAAAAGGCACAGGAAGAGGGGCTTGGGATTTACCTGGAATTCCTGCGAGTGGAGCCAACCTGGGAGAAGGGGGAGACCCTAATCAGAAATGGACCCCCTAGTACAGAAGGACAGAGCAGGGCTAGAGGCTGGAGGAGAAAGAGTCAAGACACACTTGGAGGAAGGGGCAGAAGGCACCTGGACGAGGAAAGGGAGGTCAGGATAGAAATCATCCTGACGTAGCGGTGGGCGTGGAGCAGTGGTGTGTTACAGAACCATTGACCGAAACCCTCTGCTTCGGCCAGGCGCAGCAGTGACCACGTGGGTGACTTGTCTCACAACAAGACGTCCTGGTGAGCAATGTGGCGATGCCGCTGAAAACTAACAGAGAATTCAGGAGGGGCCGAAAGAAGGGAGGAGATTGAATGGGGAAGAAGGACCTCAAACTGGGCCAAATATGAGCCAAGCAAGGTGACTGGCCAGAGACACCTGGAAACTGGCTCCATCACCACAAACTCTGAGGTTGCGAGTCACGTGGCGGGGCGGTCTCCCGGGTTCCCTGACATCTCTGCTCTCCACCTGGGCACCTCTTCCTAGAAAAGTCTCTTGCTTTGTCAGCGCATGTGTTTCCTCAGACAGTTCATTTCTGAGTGTTCGACGAGAGCTGACTCCTGGACCCTGGAAGGGTAACAGTTGTGTCGAGGTGAGCTTGCTTTGAAAATCTTGCTATTGTTTAGTCACTCAGTTGTGTCTGACTCTTTTTGTGACCCCATGGACTGTAGCTCGCCAGGCTCCTCTGTCCATGGGATTTTTCAGGCAAAAAATGCTGGAGTGGGTTGTCATTTCCTCCTCCAGGGGATCTTCCTGACCCAGGAAACGAACCCTTGGCTCCCGTCACATCTACTGCATTGCAGACAGATTCTTTACCGCTGAGCCACCAGGGAATCTAGCAACAGAAAATAAAGAGAAATTCCATGAGAGACTTATCTTCTCATCATTTTGAACTTGGGGACTTTATGCCTGATGGGAAATCCATCTGTTTATCCCCTGCCTATGCTTCCTTGTTTATTAGTTTAGGAGCTAATAATAATAAAAATAAAGGCCAGGAGCAAGAGGTTGCACTTGCTCCTGGCTTTTGCTTTGGCGTGTTTGCCACAGAGATAGGAAAACCTGTGGCTGGTTGCCTCTAGCTCTTGCCAAGCACCTGTAGCTGAAGGACTGAGGAGAACTGCAGACTTTTCAGATGCGTGCCCTTTCTTTCCTGCAACCTGCAGTCCAGGAACGAGCCTTCTTCCCTGTGAGCAGATGCCACACACGTGCTTCAGAACCTGTCTCCACAGTTGTTGGAAAGCAGTTTCCAGCAAAACCAGTCTTTTTTTTTTTAAAGGAATTACTTTTTCCCTAGAGTCTCTCTGTTATTTGGAAAATACATGTTTGAAATGTGACACTGGTTTTCACATCTCTCAGTCCGTTCTCCTGCTGCTTCCCGGGGATCCGAGCAGAGATCGGCTATTTACAGCAAGCAGGTAATTACGTGCTTGCTGTGAGCGGTGAGGGCACACACAGACGGCTCAGACTCGAAGGGTCTGCGTGCCTTTCTGGATGCTTTCTTCTAATTCAGTTCTGCACAGAAGCAGGTCCTGGAGGCTCTGCTCCAGAGAGACTGCAACTTCAACCTGACTGTTTTTTTAGCTCGTCTCCCCACCAATTCATTTTAGCAGCTCATCCATCACCTCTGCGGCACAGCCACCTCTCTACATGTTTCCAAGCACAGCTAGATTCGGCACGAGGCCGGCCGGCAGGAAACATCCTACTTCTCTCACCCAGAGCACTGGCAGCTCTGCAGTCCCGCATGCCAGGGGCGCCTCCCAGGGTCTAAGTTGGAAGCATTTCCTATGAGAAGGGGCTTGAGAGGGGGAGTTACGGTGAGAACCGTTCGCTTTCTCCTCCAAGCAGAGGGGAAAAAGGAGGAGGAAGGTATATCAGGACAAAGCAGTGGTAATCTCAGAAGCAGGATCTGAAGGAAAGTTTGAGGATGATACATCAGAATGTGACCTCCACTGGAAATTAGCTGCAAGGAGCTCATCTGTCCGTGGGATTCTTGAGACAAGACTACTGGAGAGGGTAGCCATTTCCTCCTCCAGGGGATCTTCCCAACCCAGGGACTGAACCTGGGCTCTCCTGCATGGCAGGCAGATTCTTTACTGCCTGAGCCACTGGGGAAGGTAAGAAGCTTAGATGTAAATTTTGATAAAAATGTTTAAGTGACTAATCTGATTGCATAATGGAGTTCTAACCTTGTTAATAGAACTCTAACAATAGTAACATCAATAACTAAAAAATAAAATAGCATTGATAATAAAAATCATTATCAAAATATTTAAGACATTCTGAGACCCAACATAATGTAGCAGGCTTCCCCCTCACCTCACGTGCTTTTCATGTGGTCACCGTGGCATCTCCCAGCATCAGGACCCGCAGGACTACAGCAGGGATTTCGAATTCCAGAGACACAGTGCCACTTGCCAGCTGTGTGATTCAGCCTTGGCTTCCCCGCTGCACAGTGAAGATGAGGGTAGTGCGTCTCTCATAGGTTTGCAAGCCTCTTGGGATAATATGCATCAAGCAGGTAGCCGTGATACACAGCAGGCATCTGGCAGGTGGTCTTTATTTTACCTTCTCTCTTCATCCTACTTCCCAGAGCGCTTCCCAGGATCCTGCTCAGACCCAAAGGCTGACTTCCTGTCCTCCCCGCTCTGCCTGCCATCTACCCAAGACGCTGTGCATGCTGACTGATGCTGACATAGGAGCCACATTCTCTAACCCACCCCGGAGAGTGCCGTCACTTGGATTGGGCCAGGCTCCTAGCTTCTGAGATGTTAGAAATGTTCCAGAGTGGGGACTGCTTGGAATGCCATGTCACCTAGGAGACCACTTGGGATTTCACTATGTATAGATTTCTGGCATAGCTCCTTCCTATAAAAGTGACTTTCAGTTCAGTTCAGTTCAGTCACTCAGTCATGTCCGACTCTTTTCGAGGCCATGAACCGCAGCATGCCAGGCCTCCCTGTCCATCACCAGCTCCTGGAGTCCACCCAAACCCATGTCCATTGTGTCGGTGATGCCATCCAACCATCTCATCCTCTGTCATCCCCTTCTCCTCCTGCCCTCAATCTTTCCCAGCATCAGGGTCTTTTCGAATGAGTCAGCCCTTCGCATGAGGTGGCCAAAGTATTGGAGCTTCAGCTTCATCATCAGTCTTTCCAATTAACACCCAGGACTGATCTCCTTTAGGATGGACTGGTTAGATTTCCTTACTGTCCAAGGGACTCTCAAGAGTCTTCTCCAACACCACAGTTCAAAAGCATCAATTCTTCTGTGCTCAGCTTTCTTCATAGTCCAACTCTCACATCCATACATGACTACTGGAAAAAACATAGCTTTGATGAGACGGACCTTTGTTGACAAAGTAATGTCTCTGCTTTTTAATATGCTGTCTGCTGCTGCTGCTGCTGCTAAGTCGCTTCAGTCGTGTACAACTCTGTGTGACCCCATAGACAGTCTCCTACAAGGCTCCGCCGTCCCTGGGATTCTCCAGGCAAGAACACTGGAGTGGGTTGCCATTTCCTTCTCCAATGCATGAAAGTGAAAAGTGAAAGTGAAGTCGCTCAGTCGTGTCCAACTCCCAGTGACCCCATGGACTGCAGACTACCAGTTTCCTCCGTCCATGGGAGTTTCCAGGCAAGAGTACTGGAGTGGGGTGCCATTGCCTTCTCCGAATATGCTGTCTGGGTTGGTCATAACTTTCTTTCCAAGGAGCAAGCGTCTTTTAATTTCATGGCTGCAATCACCATCCACAATGATTTTAGAGCCCAGAAAAATAAAGTCAGCCACTGTTTCCACTGTTTCCCCATCTATTTGCCATAAAGTGAAGGGACTGGATGCCATGATCTTACTTTTCTGAATGTTGAGCTTTAAGCCAACTTTTTCACTTGATTCTTTCACTTTCATCAAAAGGCTCTTTAGTTCTTCTTCACTTTCTGCCATAAGGGTGCTGTCGTCTGCATATCTGAGGTTATTGATATTTCTCCTGGGAATCTTGATTCCAGCTTGTGTTTCTTCCAGTCGATGATGTACTCTGCATAGAAGTTAAATAAGCAGGGTGACAATATACAGCCTTGACGGACTCCTTTTCCTACTTGGAACCAGTCTGTCACTCACCTCCAGTCCTAACTGTTGCTTCCTGAAAGTGACTTTAGGTGCTGAATTAATATAGCACCGCTGCCTTGGATAACAAGGAGATTAAACCGGTGAATGCTAAAGGAAATCAACCCTGCATTTTCATTGGAAGGACTGATGCTGAAGCTGAAGCTCCAATACTTTGGCCACATGATAGGAAGAGCTGACTCACTGGAAAAGACCCTGATGCTGAGAAAGATCAAAGGCAGCAGGAGAAGTGGCAGCAGAGGGTGAGATGGTTGGATGGCCTAACAGACTGGATGGACATGAATTTGGGAGATAGTGAAGGACAGGGAAGCCTGGTGTGCTGCTGTCCATGGGGTCAAAAAGAGTCAGACACGACTTAGAACTAAATGAGAACAGCAGTTGATGAATTTCTGTACCTGCCATAACAAATTGCCCACATTCTGTGGCTTAAAATAACAGACACATATCATCTCATCCTGCCTTTCTAGAGGTCAGACATCTGACATGGATCTCACTGGGTCAACATCAAAGTGGTGGCAGCTGCCTGCCTTTCTGGAGTCTCTTGGAGAGAATGCTTTCTTATCTTTTCTGACTTCCAGAGGTCACACACACCCCTCAGCTTGTGGTTCCTCCCCTTGTCTTCAAAGCCAGAAATGTCACCTCTCCCTCTGACTGACCACAGTGGGAAAGCGTCTCCGTTTTTAAGGACTCCTGCAATTAGACTGAGTCCATCTGGAAAATCCAGGCTAATCTCCCAGCTCAAAATTCTTAACAACATCTGCTCTATCCTCTTTCCCACATAAAGTCACATATTCCCATGATTCTGGCCTTCACATCTTTGGGGGCCTTGATTCTGTTTCCACCGGTGTAGGCACTGATATAGGTGTGTGTGTCAATGCCAAAGAGACCACCTGATTTCATGGTGGGTGTTTTGGGAAATTGTTGGAGCCATTTGGGTTCCCAGGATGCCTACCCAGGAGTCATGACACCCACCCTTTCCTTTCTAAGTCCCAACTGGGGCCAGAGCACTTCAGACCTGGGCATCCCCACTAGTCCGTTTGTTGGCCTGACTCCCACTTCAGAGACTGACTGGTGCACTTTAAATGCAGATTCATGCCCACTGAGTCTGTGATGCCAGCCAACCATTTCATCCTCTGCCATCCCCTTCTCCTCCTGCCCTCAATCTTTCCCAGCATCATGGTCTTTTCCAATGAGTTAGCTCTTCACATCAGATGACCAAAGTACTGGAGTTTCAGGTTCAGCATCAATCCTTCCAATGAATATTCAGGGTTGATTTCCTTTAGAATTGACTGGTTTGATCTCCTTGCTCTCCAAGGGACTCTCAAGAGTCTTCTCCAACACCACAGTTCAAAGGTGTCAGTTCTCTAGCTCTCAGCCTTCTTTATGGTCCAACTGTATCCTACTGCCTGTCAGAAGAGCTTGGATCCAGAGGACAATCAGGGGCAGTTTCTGCTATGAGATCAGATACACACTCTTGTCTTAAAGAACAATTTTGAGACCCATGAAGATTTGTGTCAACCTAATACCTGCAGGGTAGTCTGCCTTCAATTGTATAGGAATCCAAAGATGAGTTTCTCCACATTCTTGCTCCCCCTCATCATTTACTTCCATTTCTTTAAAGCAGAGGGTAGCTCTGTTCTTTAACTGAGCTTTCAGCTGAACGAGAAGAAGAACAGGGCTGAGAGTTGGGGCCCCGGGGCTGACAATGTGGCACTGCCCCTTCCTGACTGGGATTCCAGGTGAGCTCTGTGATGTCCCATTAATCACTTACCAAACTGTAAATATATAATGCATATGAAAATATTTGCCTTAAAGTTTTTGAATTGAAAATTAATTACCATGGTATTTGTTAAAACAAGGTCTAATTCCACAGTGATTCAGTGCCAGCAATAATCAATATTCTCATTTTACTTTTTCACATGATTTTTCAACTTTCATACGCAACCATTCCCCGAATGCAAACAAAAGTGCCATCTGTTTTTATGACTGTAGAATTCTTTGCTAAGAAAAACATAACCTCACAGAGACTTTTAGATGAAGACATACTTTAATTTCTCCCCCAGATTTTGATTAAATGCTAAGGGCTGTTGAATCTTCCCTAAATCCACCTTTATTTTTGTAATATATCTAGTGAGCGGAGAGCTCTTCTCTGTTTGATGGCTTTCTCCTTTCATTCTTCACTTTAATAGGCAGAAAAACTTGGCTATTAGACAGAAGAATTTTAACACATATGGTTTTTTCTGTTAAAAATTATTGTAAATGAGGTTATGCACCTATGATGGTTAATAGTATGCATTGATTTGGCTGGGACATGGAGAGCCCATATATTTGATCAAATATTATTCTGGGAGTATTGGAGAGGGTGTTTGGATGAGAATAATGTTGGAATCAGTGAACTTTCAGTAAAGCAAGTTGAGCTCTGTAACGTAGGTGGACATTGTCCAATCAGCTGACAGCCTGACTAGAACAGAAGATGTCTTCCCTGAGCAGGAGGGATTTCTCCCCAGATGACCTTTGGACTTCCCGTGGCACATTGGCTCTTTCTGGTTCTACAGAAGACTGCCCTTGGCCTTGAACAGGAACTCCGGCTCTCTGGACTCCGGGCTAGAGGCCTTCCAATGGGAAGTAGAGTACCGCTTTCCTAGAGTCTCCAGTCTGCTAGCTGGACTTGCCAGTCTCCATAATCCCACGGGCTTCCCTGGTGGCTTAGTTGGTAAAGAATCCACATGGAAGGCAGGAGACCCAGGCTTGATCCCTGGGTCGGGAAGATCTCCTGGAGGAGGAAATGACAACCCACACAGTCCGTGGGGTTGCAGAGTTGGACACGATTTGGAAACTAAGCCAGCCACCACCATGGTAATCCCATGAGCCAATTGCTTGTAATTAATTACTATATATGCGCGCACACACACACACCATAGTTCTGTTTCTCTGGCAAACACTAATACAGCAGCTGAACTCAGGGGAAAGGAAATCATAAAATACTGTTTGTTTCTTGTCCTTCAGTAGTTTTGAAGCGCCTCCTACTCTATGTAACTGAAGGACCTTACAAAACGCAGCGACAGGCCAAGTGCAGTCACAAGGGTGAAGTGATGCAGAGCAGGGCAGGGAGATGGGCCCTGGGAGCAGGAGCTGGGCGGCAGTGCCGTGCGTTTCTAAGATCAGGGGGTGCACTGCAAGTACACCATTGGCCACGAGGATTTTACAGATCTCGGTGGGATTCTACATGTTTTCTTTAAAAATAAAAAGCATGGATTTATAAAAGAAAGTTGGTGTATTTTGACTTCTTAAACATCTTAAGCAATGAGATTTCTGATGCTAAGCATTTAAAACAAACAAACAACTATAAGAACAGAAACAAAAACCCACAAACATAGCCTCAGTTTGAATATTTCAAGAGGCTCCTGGCAGATCAGCTTAAATGAGGACTCTATGTTCAATGACAAAATCCTGATACAGAACTATAAAAATAGAATAGTTCAGGATGGGGGGTGCATGCACACCCACGGCTGATTCATGTCAGTGTATGGCAAAAATCACTAAAAAAAAAATAGAGTAAGCTAAATAATGTGACAATATGTAAACATTAGTATTCACATATATATGCATATATACATGCTTATGTATGTGTCTCTTACATAAACATGTGGTATGTATATGAAACAGTTGCCCCAAGTTACTCTCCAGGCAGAACGTGCCTGATTCAGCGTCGAATCTGCCATAGCAGCCCAGTGCTTGCACAGGGAGGTGCTCAGTAACTTTTCATCAAGAGCAGTACCTATGTTTTCCAAGTTTTCTACCATTAAGCGAATTGAAAATATTTAACATGTGTATTGTGAGAATACGTTCAAATGTTATAAAATCTATTTTGGATTTGTTCAGTACAATTGGATTTGAAAAGATACCAAACACACTCACAGATTGAGAAAACAAACTTACCATTGCTGGGTGGGGGAGGGAGAGGGGGAAGAGGATGGGAGGAAGGGGTAGTTCTGGGGTTTGGGATAGATTGTTTTGTTGTTGTTCAGTCGCTAAGTCATGTCCAGCTCTTTGCGATCCATGGACTGCAGCACACCAGGCCTTCCTGTCCTTCACTAACTCCCGGAGTTTACCGAAACTCATGTCCATTGAGTCAGTGATGCCCTTCAACCATCTCATCCTCTGTCATCCCCTTCTCCTCTTGCCCTCAGTCTTTCCCAGCATCAGGGTCTTTTCCAATGAATCAGCTCTTTGCATCAGGTGGCCAAAGTATTGGAGCTTCATCTTCAGCATGTACACACTGCTATATTTAAAACAGATCACGAACAAGGACCTACTTTATAGCACAAGGAGCTCTGCCCAGTGTTATGTGGCAGCCTGGATGGGAGGGGAGTTTGGGGGAGAATGGATGCAGGTACATGTACTGCTGAGCCCTTTCACTCTTCCCCTGAAAGTATCACGATGTTGTTAAGTGCCTATACTTCAATACAAAAGAAAATTTAAAAAAAAAAGAAAAAAAGGTACTAGATTCAATCTGTGGAGTGTCCTTGATCCCAAGTGGTGCTCCTGGCTCTGGCTATACAACCAAGCAGAGAGATACAGCCAGAAATCTCAGAAGGAGGCCGGCACCAGGATGGGAGGGCCCCTCCCCACGCGCTGCCTCTCTGATGGGCAGACAGCCACACTGCCCCTGTGATTTGAAGCCGGGGAGTTGCTGCAGGGCTGGGATAGAGGTGGTGCAGGACACTAGAGAGTACAGCTTGAGCCTGGCAAACTCTCCTTGCCCAGGGCAACCAAACCCCATGTTCACAGGAGACATTTAGAAGGGGTCTCAGGGATCCAGGGGCTGCTGAGGGACAGGAAGGCATTGGATTCATTGCCAAGTGCATTTCTTTTCCATGAATGTAAACCAAGGGCCTGTCTCTGTTGGAGACCACCCAGGGAGTCCTGCCAGGGACCCCCAGAGACCCCCTGGGGCAGTAGCTGTTTCTAGACTAGTCCTTGGTGCCACTTCAGCTGCTAGGTTAAAAAGAATGTGTCGATTTACACACAAAAACTCTTGTAAGATTTTGCTTGGGAAAATATGATGTTTAAAGATCAATTGAGGGAAATTGCCATTTTACTGACACTGAATTTTTAAATGCATTAATCTGATGTATTTCTACTAGCTAGTTACTATTTTATTTAGGGCTTCCCCTTTATGCTTATGAGACAATTGCATTTGGTAGTTTTCGCTTCTTGCCATAGCCTTTGCAGGTTTTGGTACCAATTTAGGCTAGCCTCCTAGACTGACCAAAAATTGTTTCCTCTTCTTCTTTTCTCCGGGAGATTTTGTGCAAAGTTGGTATTCTTACTCTGAATGCTTTCAGAGCACACCAGTGACCTCAGTAGGGCATAGAGTTCTTTTAGAGAAGGTTTTGATTGTGGATCAAGTGATATAGGACTATTCTTATTTCTATTGCTTATTGTGTTAATTTTTGTAAGTTGTGCGCCTTTTGAAAAATAATTATACCAGATGCTTGAAAATTTGGTGCTTCCCAGGTGGCATTAGTGGTAAAGAACCCACCTGCTAATGTAGGAGACACAAGGGGCATGGTTTCAACCCCTGGGTCAGGAAGATCCCCTGGAGGACGGCATGGCAACCCTCTCCAGTATTCTTGCCTGGAGAATCCCATGGACAGAGGAGCCTGGTGGGCTGCAGACCATGGGGTTACAAGGAATTGGACATGACTAAGTGACTGAGCAGGCATGCAGAGCTGGGCATGGGTCTTTGGAGACATTGGTCTACTTGGCTTTGCCCTCATCTTGACTAGAGATCGGTGGCATCTGCCAAGCACACTCCTTTTGACAAGCCCTCAGCTCTGACTCGGGTTTCTCTAGGCCAGTGGAGCTGCCTGAAGCTCCGCGTACCTTAGAGCCTCTCTGCTCTTTCTACCATTTGGCTGCTTTGTTCCTTGAGCTCAGGATCACTGGTCCCCCTTACTAATTAGCCAATGTCTAGATGCTAAGTGTTGGGGTTCCTCCTGCATTTTCCTTCTTTCTCTGATCTCACCTGCTAATGTCCTCCAGGTCCAAGAGACTCTCCAGTGGCCTTTAGGAGACTCTAAATTATCCTCGGTTTATTAACGAGAACAAGAAAAAAGCTTTGAGCGATTCAGCTCTCTCACCCTGTGAGTAATGAGCCGTCTGAGCCGTTTACCATCTTTGGCATCAGTCTGTACCACCACCGTCGTGCCACTTTTCTGTGCCCTCAGTAAGAAAAGGTAAATATGTTGAAATAAATATTTTCTGCTGAAAAATAATTAAATAAATATAAATATTTTCTGCCACTAAGAAATTTAAGGCAAAGTATATTTTTTATTCATTTTCAAATTCATTCATTATTTTTTATTCACTTCAAATATGTGCATTTAGTGTAGTTTGAACAGGTAGAGTGTGGGAAAAATTTGGAATACAGTTGGGAGGCAAAAGTTAAAAGATCATCTTTAAGTAAAACATTCTGTGGTTTGGAGCCTGGAGTTGGGACTAGGGAAAGTCTATATTCATTGGGAGTGTGTTTTCCTCTCATTTGTATTTGGCAGGGCTAATGATCTGAAAAGTGTTTCAATAATTATAAAAGCAAGAAAGGAGGAGGCGTAACAGATGCAAATTGCCTTACTCACACAGTACTTATCAGACTCACAATTGACAACTGTTCACATTTTTATACTTTTGCCTGTTTTTCGTGATTCAAAGTGGCAATTCACTTCTCTGGCAAGATGAGTGTTTTGGTTAGTGTAAACGGTAATGTAAGATGGGAATAAATAAAAGCGGCCAGTCATGCTCTCTGAACTCGGCATATAAAGGCCACCTCTTACACCGGTGACAAGGCTTCTGAAGGAGTCTCCAATGCATAACTGTTGTTTTGATGGAATAAGACGGTGAATCACCAAGGACCCATGGAACACACTCTTGGTATGCTGAGGAGAATTAACAAGAGTTTTTTCAACTCCTGGTCACTCCTACTCATTTCAAGTAGGTCCCCTCTGCACAATTCAAGGTCAACAATGATTTCCATGTCACAGAGCACACCCATATTATCTGACCCCATAATGCTAAGCAAGAGTGACCAGTGTCTCCTTCTCAGCCACACACTTCTAATTTGACTGTCCTCAGTGGCAACATCTTAACCTTCTCTTTCCCTCTCCTGCCAGGCTTCTAAATGCTTCTGGCATTAGTCCTGAGCTCTTGTCTTTTCTCTTCTTTTTTCTACAGTTTTTGCCTAAATGAGTTCATCCCTTCTGCTGACTTGAAATACCACTTAACTGTCAGTCACGCTCATGCTCCTGAGTCGTCTTGACTTTGTCTCAACTGCAGACTCATTCATCTAGGTGAAGATACAATGAAAGCAGTTGGACATGTAATAGTCACCTGGTACTTAGAGTTTTTCAGATACGACACCCCTGAGTCCCTTCAGAAGAACCTGGAAGTTGAAGTTGTCTTTTTAGGCCTCGCAATGATTTTATACTGATCTTTCAATCTTCACCTGACCTTAAATACAACTTCACATGGACGACTGTGGTGGTGACTGCCTGCTGTTCACCAGAATTCACCTCCTTTGTTTTTGGCACATATCAAATCCACAGTGCCAGCCTCCAGTGTTAGGTGTTAGGTATAGTTCATGACTGGCTTTCCAGGTGGCACAGTGGTAAAGAGTCTGCCTGCCAATGCAGGAGACGGAGGAGATGTGGGTTCGATCCCTGGGTTGGGAAGATCTCCTGGAGTAGGAAATGGCAACCCACTCCAGGATTCTTGCCTGGAGAATCCTATGGACAGAAGAGACTGGTGGGCTACTGTTCATGGGGTTGCAAAGAGCTGGACTCGACTGAGCAAATGAGCAGGCACTCACCCATAGCCCAGGAGTGGGTTCTCTCCCTCAGAATGACAGCCCAGATATTCTTACACATTAAGACTTGACAACTGTCTCCCCCATTCAATAAACAGTTATTGACAATGCAGTAAATGACTCTTCTAGCTGTAATTTTTTAATGGAACACTGATAGCTAAAATGAAACAATTTATTTCTTGAAAGCAACTTATTTGCTAGGATGATCAATTTGATGACAAGTTATTCCTGAAGCTACTAAGTGGAACAAAGGATGCATGTAATAAAAATAAGGTAGAATATTATGTCAGTGTTTCATTATTGTGTCTGTGGTAATTTTGTAGAAAAGATCACGGTGGTGTGGTCAGAAAAGTAGAAAGGGCAGTGGTCCTGTCTGACAGTAAGAATCTTGGTTCTGTTACTTCGGGGCCTGTAACCCAGTTAATTATTGATCCTCTCTTAGCTCACCATCTCTCCACTGCAAATCAGGGTAATAATACCCACCGAGAAGACCTCCTGTGGTATTTTTAAGGGAAACTACTAGTTTCCTCTCTCACATGCTCTGAGTGCTCAAACCGCCCACTCCACTACCCCTGGCTATTCGGCCATTCAGAGTAACAGTTAGGCTGAAATTTCAAATATTCAATCCCGGATTGGATACTCCTGAATGTAACTTTTAGCAAACACAGAATTTAAATATCTTTTCATTCTACAATATAAGAGTTATGCATCAATTTCTTCCCTAGAACAAAATAGCATTATTTGAGAAGGAGGGCTCCCAAAGTTGTCCTCTTTCCTGACACACATGTTATAATTGAAACTTGAGTTGTTTTTGTCCAAAATCACACAGGGAGGCAAGGCCAAGAGCCCTTGACACACATAAAAATTACTGCATGCTCTTGTTTTGTTGTATGATTCAAGTACCTGAAAGACACTGGTGCAACAAATAAGCACCTCAAGCATTAACGGAGGTTCCAGGCAGGGCACCCAGGCTGTGGTCATCTATGGTCACTCTCTCTCTGGCCAGGAGGTCACAACCACGTTGCTGGGGGCTGTGAGCGGGGTGGAAGGGGTGGGGGGCAGCGCTATGGTGCCTTGAAAGGATGCGACCTGTTGGACCCCGCGAGGGACACTCTTGGCAGATACTTGATTTGGCGTCAATACCACGTTTCCTTTCTGCATCTTCCTCGTCACCTGGTGTTCATTCATTTCTCACATGCAGAAGGATCATGTTTATTGGTATCATTTTCACCCAAATGGATGATGCCTCATTTTAGTCTTTAATAAGGGTCAGTGGACTCGCGGATGCGGAGGAGCTGTAGGAGACAGAAGGAGTGCTCCCTCTGTGATGAAAAGAAAATGTCAAACACTCACGGAGATGAAGGTGAGGGCGCCCCACCCCTCCGCAGCCTCTGGGGCCTTCGGTCGGATGTGGGGACAAAGTGCAGACATGGTGGGACCACCAGCCTTCCTGATACCCTATGCCTGGCAGAAGCAAGGACGGACTCCACAAACCCACGCAAGGCCAGGGAGACAAGCGTGAAGCAGAGGAGAACCCCCATTCTGGGGACACATCCTGTTAAGATAAGGGCCCGGGTCTGGGCCCGTTCAGCCTGGCTCTATTCCTGGCCACGTCTCTGCAGTGAAATTGTGGACAAATTACTGAACATCTCTGAGCTCACTCTGCCCATCCTCAAAACACGGATGACGAGGCTGCCCCCAGAGGGCTGTGATGTCACCTGGAAAGCAGACCACTGACACAAGTCTCACCATGTGATGTGTCTGAGTTTTCTTCAACCACGTCACAAAATGACCACACCCTGGAAGGCTTAAACAGATACCCATGTGTTCGCTCACCATTCATCTGACCAGGAGTCCAGGCACAGCTTACCCAGATCCTCTCTTAGGTCTCACAGGCTTCAGTTAAGATGTCCGTAGTTATATCCTCATCTGAAGTCTTGACTGGGGAAGACTGCTTCCCAGAGCCCACAGGTGGATGGAAGAATTTGGTTCCTTGCAGCCACAGGACTGAGAGCTTTAGGCTTGGCTGGGCATTGGCCAGAGCCCACCCACAGCTCCTAGGGACACCTGCAGCTTCCTGCATTGTCCCCCTTCCAAGGCAGTTTACTGAGTGTCCGCCTGCTTCTTCAAGGCTAGCGAGGGCATGAGGACAAGCGTATGTGGCGCAATCACAGAAGAAGCCTCCACCTGTGGTTAGAAGCAAGCCCCAGCTCCCACGCACTCACGGGGAGGGGACTTCACACAGCTCAGCAGGCTGTGGGGCTCCTGGGGGCCACCCTGGGGTCTGCCCACCGCCACATGTACTCAGTAACGAGCAGTCACGCTGTTCATGTTTGCACTGTGATTTCAAATGCCCGAGATGATTGGACCCATTGTCCAAGCACCAGAAAGTCATACACATTGGCGAGTTCTATCAGATGCAGGCTATGCACGTGAGAGTGAACAGGAGTTCAATAAACCTACGCAGTTTATGCATTTATTATAGACTATTTGGCCATAAGATTTTCAAGCATTGTTTAAATAGAATGTATCCTGAAGGTCAAGGTATGTCTCCAGTGTAGGGATTCATGAAAATTATTGTTTTATATAGCCTATATTTGCCTTTTATATATTTATATATATAATTACTTTGTGAATTTCATAACTGTCACACATCAAGGAAACAAACATCCAGTGTACTCAGACATGATGAGTGAGAAACAAGGGGTAACTCCATCCCCCTTGTCAGCACTGAGAAGGGGATCTGCTGACCTAGTGAAGGGGACTTATCTAGATGACCCTTCTCTAAACCATCAAATTCGTTTCACCACTCAGAGCTGTGGGGAGGCACAGCTGCCTGAAGGAAAGCGTTGTTTATGTTTCCAGAACTGCAGCAAGACGGTGGTGGGGGTGGTGTATGCTGTGGCTTCTCTGCCTCTGACTTTTCCCTGTGAGAGGCATGTCTTACCCTCACAGGGACATCCTCCTGAGGAAAGACTGATCAGTCACGTGGCTTCTTCCAGCACCAGAAGAGCAGGAACGCTCACGGCGGTTTCAGCATCCTGCTGCAGCAAACTGGTGCACCCCACCATCTGAGGATGCGTAAACACTCGCATGGGCTACCAAGCCACATTCGTACTGAAGTGTCGTCCGGAGACGACGCAGGTGGTCCTAAAGCAGGACGCGGCGCAGGAACAGCAGAGGGGTGGGCACAGCGGAAGGATGCGGTCCTGAGGCTGGCTTCGCCTCAGGGGCTGCAGGACCTGAGGCTGTCCGTTATCCCGCTCAGCTTCAGTCTGCTTGCCTGGAAAAAAGCTAATAATGCCCACTTACAAGATGTTCACAAGTATGAAATGACCACGTGAATTGAAGTGATACCTTCATTTGCATGAATAAAATGTCACATATGTGTGTATATAGGGGCATAGATATGTGAATTTATGGTGATATATGGATGTGTACGTGTGGGGATATGGGGAGATACATATATATATATAATGTGTGTAATAATTGGGAATAGAAGTCTGTGTGCAAGCATATATGCACATACATGGATGGGGTTATGGACTTGTGTACATAGGGAAATATATCTGAATGTACAAGGACATATGTCTCCATATATATATATATATGTGTGTGTGTGTGTGTGTGTGTGTAACTATGGGTATATATGGGGCTTCTCTGGTGGCTCAGACAGTAAAGAATCTGCCTGCAGTATAAGAGACCTGGGTTCAACCCTTGAATCGGGAAGATCCCCTGGAGAAGGGCATGGCAACCCACTCCAGGATTCTTGCCTGGAGAATCCCCATGGACAGAGGAGCCTGGTGGGCTACAGTCCATGGGGTCGCAAAGAGTCAGACATGACTGAGCGACTAAACACATGTGTATATGAGGGTATGTGTCTGTGTTCATGTATTGATGTTTGCCTATGTATAAATAATCTATGTAGATATAGATATACATATGCATATATTGGGATTTTGTGTCCCTCTGCATACAGATATTTAAGTATGTGCACAATAGGATGTATATGTTTATATGAAGGCGTGTGTAAGTGCATAAATGGGATACATGTCTGTATATGTGCAAACATATGCCTGAGGGTGTACAGAGGCGTAGGTGTGTGCGTATATGAGATGTAGGTGTGTGTTAGATAAGATACACGTATGCACATATAGCTGGGATACAGGCACACATGGGGAGGTGCGCATGTCTTCATGTGGTTTTGTATATGAAGTTCATTCAAATGCTCCATAAAGGCTATTACCAGTGTTATTGAACTTGGGCCTGCCTTCTAGAAAGTGGTTCTGTGTTAGACAAGTGAGTGACTACGTGAAATTCACACTGAGTCAGCTCAGGGTGGGCTGAGGGGATGTTTGGAAGTGAAAGTAAGACCACGGAAGTCAAAGTGAAAGTCGCTCAGTCGTGTCTGACTCTTTGCAACCCCATGGACTGTATAGTCCACAGAATTCTCCAGTGCAGAACACTGGAGTGGGTAGCCTTACCCTTCTCCAGGGCATCTTCCCAACCCAGGGATCAAACCCAGGTCTCCAACATTGCAGGTGGATTCTTTACCAGCTGAGTCACAAGGGAAGCCTCAGAATACTGAAGTGGGTAGCCTATCCCTTCTCCAGCAGATCTTCCTGACTCAGGAATCAACCCGGGGTTTCCTGAATTGCAGGCGGATTCTTCACCAACTGAGCTATCGGGAAAGCAAGACCACGAAAGGTGGAACAAATCAGTGGGCTGATGAAGTTGTTGGTGATGAGACAGACGTGGGATTGGACTAAAGCCGCAGGCGCATAAAGGGAAGGGAGGGCACATCCTGGCGACACCGCCCCCCCGCCCCGCCAAACACCTCCAACTGTGAGATCCATGAGCCTTGGCCAGTGTTGGATGCAGGTGTGGATGTGGGCGCGTTTGGAGCAGGTCCAGGCGCTGAGCTGGCATCAGAGGGCAGCGTGTGTGTGTCTGGAGCTTGTGCTCTGTGATGGAGAGCCCCGCTGGGTTCCCTGTGGAGACTCAGGACCACCTGCTGGTCACGACACGGGCTGCAGGGTCTGCGACCGCAGCTCTGTACCCCTGTTCCTCCACGTGCTCCTGATGGGGACTTAGCACACTTCGTTCCTCTCTCTTCTCCAAGCTTCTGGTGTGTAAAGTGATGAAAACAATGGAATCATCATGAAGGCTGATTCGTGAACTGAGCCAGGTGTGCAGAACCAGGACCGCCAGGAGGAAGGGCTCAGCTACGTTCAGTGACAGCCAGCATCATGGAGTGCTCCTTCACACAATTCTACCCGAAACCAGCTCTCAAGTGAATGTGTGGGAGTTTAAGGCACAGGCAAGAAGAATTTGCCCTGGGAAACAGAAGTGTGTGAGTGTAGCCAAAGGAAAAGGAGAGGAGAGGAGATAGAATAAGAAACTTTCAGGGTGAAATGAGGCTTGACAGGGAAGGGATAAGAAGAGAGCAGGCATGAGCAGCGGCTGGAGGGGGAACATCGTCAGCGGGGCTAGCCTCTGTCTCCAGGGATCCTCATCTCAGCCTCAGAAGTTCTTTGACCTTTGATGAAGCATTCTTCAAACTTTAATACACATGGAAATCACTGGAGCATCTTATGGAAATGCAGACTCCAATTCAGTTAGTCTAGGCTGTGGTCTGAGAGTTTCTGCATCTCTAACAAGCTCTCAGGAGATGCTGCTGGTCTGCACACCTCCCTTGGAGCAGCAAAGATCTGATACTGGTGGTTGCTTTGTGTTCAGCTTTGTTTTACCTTAATAAAGAAGAGTGCATTGATCAATCAAATAATACATCTTATTTCTGTGTAGGCTGCTCATCTTTCTCCACCAGCAGGTAGGATCCCCAGGGAACTGCCCTTACTCCTCCTGTTCTCTGCTCAGGACCTAAAACCACAGAACTCCCCCGTGGGCATGTTGCCCTCTCAGGGGCAGTCAGCTCGGT
Organism: Bos grunniens; assembly: GCF_055505025.1. Lineage (NCBI taxonomy): Eukaryota > Metazoa > Chordata > Mammalia > Artiodactyla > Bovidae > Bos > Bos grunniens. The sequence goes on along the minus strand of NC_141184.1, from coordinate 4,716,602 downwards.
CTTAAGACACACAGGATATGCTAAACATCCTCTGAAAAACTATTTTAGACTGAGTCATTGCCAGGCTTCAGTGGTTAATCACTGAGTCTGAGATTCTTGGTCTCAGGAAATGTAAACTGAATTTTAACATCCCAAGGGCTTCAGAGGAAAGTCAAGCATGTGCAGGGTGTGGTTTAATTCCGTTCCCAAGGTCTCTACACTGTGCATCAGCTATATGGCCAGGTACTAGTTTCTTGGAAGGAAATAAATTATTTACGTAGAATTCAGAAAGGGAAATTTATAGATGGTTTCTCTTGCACTTAAACTTAGCATTTGGAAATTGCATTGGCTTTCTAATTCCTCCTTGAGGTCGATCAATTGCATCCAGGATTAATTTGCCCTCCTATGGGCTGTAGTCTGTTGATTTCAGGGCAAGCTTGCATAGAACTGTCCACTGTCTGTTTCAAGGAGAGAGACCCAAGTTTTGGATGCCTGATATATCCTGACAACAGATGGGAGGCTAGAAATGGACTTGGTGATGAGAATGGGAGTTAACAGGTAGTTACTTGTCCCTGGGGCTCTGTGGTGTTGGAGAAGTCTCTTGAGAGTCCCTTGGACTGCAAGGAGATCCAACCAGTCCATCCTAAATGAAATCAGTCCTGAATATTCATTGGAAGGACTGATGCTGAAGCTGAAACCCCAATACTTTGGCCACCTTATGTGAAGAACTGACTCATTGGAATAGACCCTGATGCTGGGAAAGATTGAAGGCAGGAGGAGAAGGGGACGACAGAGGATGAGATGGTTGGATGGCATCAGTGACCGGATGGACATGAATTTGAGTGAACTCCAGGAGTTGGTGACGGACAGGGAGGCCTGGCGTGCTGCAGTCCATGGGGTCGCAAAGAGTCAGATGCGACTGAGCGACTGAACTGAACTGGAGCTCTAGAGAAGGACCAAGTTGGACTTTGACAACCATCAACATGAAACCCTCCTGGGGAAGAAGAGTGGGTCCCGAACACCTCTGCTCCCTCATTTTGTCAGGTATGTAATTGTGTCCTAAGGAAAAGAAAACTGGATCCCATTTATTCTAACTTGGAGTAATTAAAATCTACTCACAGAGGCTTCCCTTAATTATCTCTTTTACACATGATACTATAGATAAGTCAGGGCTACTTTCTAAACATTCATCCTGCCACTCCTTTCCCTGCTGTTTCCACAGGTCCAGTCTCTATGTGCATTTCCATTTCTTCCTTGTGAATAGGTTCATCAGTCCGATTTTCTAGATTCCAGATATATGAGTTAATATATGATATTTCAGACATACTTTACTCTATATTTAAAAATATCCACATAAATCCTAACACTACAAACTTAAATTGGATTCCAGTGGTATACATATGAAGTGCTGTGAAATATATTGTCTTCTACAGCAAGATCTTCTCAAGCATTCTCATTTTATGTTCTCCGGTGGTACAATCACTCACTATTCCTCCTTTGACTTTTCACATCTGGGTTTTTTACTGAAAATCATGTCTACTTTGTCCTAGCTCGAGCAACTGGAGAAATGAAACACAGACAGAGACCTGAATAAAAAATAAAAAGACAGTAAGAACTGAGTTCAACCTGCAAGGTTTTGCCCGTGAGTTATACCCTTTCTGCTCCCAAGGCTGATGTATAAGAGTGGGAGAAGGAGGCGTGTTCGGGACATGCAGGTAAGTCACTCACCCAAAATGCTCTGAACTTGGGTGGAGATGAAGTACTTTCTGGAGCTGCTTCTGTCTCTCTAGTGACCCGGAGGCTTCTCTTCTCATCCACACAGTCCCCTGGGTTCTTTCTGCCTCACCTGATTTCTGGGGTCATGGATGGGACCCTGCCTTGTAAGATAAAGTTCTAGTTCTGCAGTCATGTCTGACTCTTGCAACCCCATGGACTGTGGTCCATCAGGCTCCTCTGCCCATGGGATTCTCCAGGCAAGAATTCTGGAGTGGGTTGCCATTTCCTTCTCTAGGGGATCGTCCCAAGCCAGGTATTAAACCTGGGTCTCCTGCACTGCAGACAGATTCTTTACTATCTGAGCCTACTGGGAAAGACCCTCTAAGATAAAGAAAGCAAAGGTGAGCTTCTTTTCAGTGTTGACTGTGTGATAGAAGTGTTACATGACACGGTCAGCATTTAAAAGAAGCTCACCGTCCCGTCATTTCTGCCGGTGCCTGCCTGCTCTGCATCAGGAGCCTTTTGCCTCCATTCCCATCTCCTCAGTTTCTTTCTTGGTCCACAGCTGGCTTAACTCCACCATGGCTCTGAAATGACCCCCAGCAAAGTCATTGTTCCCTGGAGAAGGGAATGGCAACTCACTCCAGTATTCTTGCCTGGAGAATTCCGTGGACTGAGGAGCCTGACGGGCTACAGTCCATGGGGTCGCCAGAGTCAGACACGACCGAGTGACTGACACACAAGGTCACTGATGCTTTGTAGTTGTAAACCCTAAGGGTGACACTTCAGCCCTTATCTTGCTCGGTCTTGGGTACAGTTGGTGCTGCCCACCACCCCCTGCCTATTGGAGTCTCTGCTCCATTCTCCTCTGAGATACATCATCCTCCACTCATCTTTGTGTCTACTAATCATTTTATCTTGGTTTCCATTTGAGCTTCCCTATTGCTTGTGAAATTAAATGCCATGAAATTAAAAGACGCTTATTCCTTGAAAGGAAAGTTATGACCAACCTAGATAGCATATTCAAAAGCAGAGACATTACTTTGCCAACAAAGGTTCGTCTAGTCAAGGCTATGGTTTTTCCTGTGGTCATGTATGGATGTGAGAGTTGGACTGTGAAGAAGGCTGAGCGCTGAAGAATGGATGCTTTTGAACTGTGGTGTTGGAGAAGACTCTTGAGAGTCCCTTGGACTGCAAGGAGATCCAACCAGTCCATTCTGAAGGAGATCAGCCCTGGGATTTCTTTGGAAGGAATGATGCTAAAGCTGAAACTCCAGTACTTTGGCTACCTGATGTGAAGAGTTGACTCACTGGAAAAGACTCTGATGCTGGGAGGGACTGGGGGCAGGAGGAGAAGGGGACGACAGAGGATGAGATGGCTGGATGGTATCACTGACTCGATGGACGTGAGTCTGAGTGAACTGTGGGAGTTGGTGATGGACAGGGAAGCCTGGCGTGCTGCAATTCATGGGGTTGCAAAGAGTTGGACACGACTGAGCAACTGATCTGATCTGATCCTCAAAGTTCTGCCTTCCCGTCTCCGTTTACTCAACATGCTCACTCTGTGTACTTCCACCAGCTACTCAAATCTCAAATCTAAAACCCACAGACTCAATGCCTGTATCTGCAGTTGAGACTCCCTTCTGGGTTTCAGATTCCTTTATCCAGTTGGTTGATGGTGCTTGCTCCTCTTAGATAAAGCACAGGCTTCTGCAACTGGAAATGTCTACTTGTAAACAACTGAGCCAATATTCTTTTTTTTAAACACTTAATCTATGTGGCTGATTGTAGTTGTAGTTGTGATGCACCAGCTTAGTTGTCCAGCTGCATGTGGGACCTGAGTTCCCTGACCAGGGATCGAACCTGTGTCCCCTGCATTGCAAGGCAGATTCTTAACCATTGGACCACCATGGAGGTCCCCACGAGCACATCTTTCTCTTCCTGATTTCTCCACCAACTGTGACTCTCCCTCAGTGAGGGACTACCAGTTAGCTGTTGGCAGAGCATCCTGGACTAACGTTTTCACCTTACTCTGTATCCAGACAACAAATAAAGCCTGCCAGTTGCACCTCTCATATACCAGTTGCATATGCCCCTCCACACTCCCAACTCTTCCATGGCTTGGTCTCTGCAGGCCCCTGCTCACCTGGGTTCTCCTGTCACTCAGGACTGTCCCATCCAACTGTCGTCCACACTGAGGTCAGCTGCCTGGCAGATGCAACTGGAGTCTGTGCTGGTCACCTTCTAAAGTATGATCTAGCAATGGCCTTTTTGCTCATTAAAGGGAAGATAAAGCTTACAGCAGAAAGTGAGGAGGAACTAAAAAGCCTCTTGATGAAAGTGAAAGAGGAGAGTGAAAAAGTTGGCTTAAAGCTCAACATTCAGAAAACGAAGATCATGGCATCTGGTTCCATCACTTCATGGGAAATAGATGGGGAAACAGTGGAAGCAGTGTCAGACTTCATTTTTGGGGCTCCAAAATCACTGCAGATGGTGACTGCAGCCATGAAATTAAAAGACACTTACTCCTTGGAAGGAAAGTTATGACCAACCTAGATAGCATATTCAAAAGCAGAGACATTACTTTGCCAACAAAGGTTCGTCTAGTCAAGGCTATGGTTTTTCCTGTGGTCATGTATGGATGTGAGTTGGACTGTGAAGAAGGCTGAGCGCTGAAGAACTGATGCTTTTGAACTGTGGTGTTGGAGAAGACTCTTGAGAGTCCCTTGGACTGCAAGGAGATCCAGCCAGTCCATTCTGAAGGAGATCAGCCCTGAGTGTTCTTTGGAAGGAATGATGCTAAAGCTGAAACTCCAGTACTTTGGCCACCTCATGCAAAGAGTTGACTCATTGGAAAAGACTCTGATGCTGGGAGGGATTGGGGGCAGGAAGAGAAAGGGACGACAGAGGATGAGATGGCTGGATGGCATCACTGACTCGATGGACGTGAGTTTGAGTGAACTCTGGGAGTTGGTGGTGGACAGGGAGGCCTGGTGTGCTGTAATTCATGGGGTCGCGAAGAGTCAGACAAGACTGAGTGACTGAACTGAACTGACCTGAAAGCTCTTTAAACCTAGTCAGGGGCTGCATTTCCAGCACCACCTATAAACAACCCTCAATATTCTGCTCACACATACTATTCACCATGTTGCCAAACCCAGTGTTCAAAGTGCTGATCAGTCAGCTGTATCTGACTCTTTGCGACCCCATGGACTGTAGACCCCCAGGCTCCTCTGTCCATGGGATTTCCCAGGCAAGAATGCTGGAGTGGGTTGTCATTTCCTCCTCCAGGGGATCCTCTCAACCCAGGGATCAAACCCAGGTCTCCCACATTAAAGGAAGATTCTTTACTATCTAAGCCACCAGGGAAGCCCAGCCAAATCCAGTGTCACATTCAAAGCATTCTACAGCCAGCCATGTCAGGAGACTAACTAGTCAGATAGACGCTGACCACAGGCTGGTACAAGGTCACAGAGGCACCATCCCTTGCCAGATGTCAACCTTTCAGACCGCATGGCGGGAAGAGCGGTCCTGGGGAGGGTAATGGGGTCATCAAAGGCCCAGACCAGAGGGCATTTACTACCTGTACTTAGATATTTCATTATCTTGGTGTAGCCAGAGTTGTGCATATTAGCTGAGGCTAACCCCACTCACTCACCTTCTCAAGTTGCTCCTACACTCAGATGACTCTGAGAAATCTTCACATTTCGGCCCAGCTGCACCAACCTCCTTGGTCTCAGATTATATGTCATTTTCTCAGAAGGGCGTCCCACCGCCTCCTGTCACCACCAAATATGTGTTGCGGCCTCCTTGCTGGTTTCTCAGAGCAGAAGCTCTTTCCATTTGTCTTTGTTGTAATTTAATTATCCTTTAAACACAATTTTAATTTTTCTGTCTCCCACTGCACTTGATTTTGATTAGAGCAGGGTGTAGACAGCCATCTATCATGAGATGTACTCCTAATGGGTGAACATAACTTGTAAAACAATCAAGCATGAGTCATGTTTCCAGAATGAAGCATAGTCCTTGAAGAGTCTGGGATGCTGGAAAGCTTGCAGGCTGCATCTGTCCAGGCCTGGGACACACTGCATATGTGATCTTGAAATAATCCCTCAAAACTCCCAGATCCACAGTAAAAATGCCTCCCTTCTGAGGGGATTAGGGGAGAACGGAGACATGTATATAGATGGCTGAGTCACTTCACTGTTCACCCGAGACTATCACAGCATTATTTGTTGATCAGCTATCCCCCGATACAAAATAAAAGGTTGAGATTTAAAAAATGCCTCCCTTTCCTGCCTCACAGGATTGATGGGAATATGAAATGGAATTCAGACTCTAAAAGTGATTTGTAAAATGCAAAGTGAGACCTAATTTTAAGACATCATCATTAAGATATATTGAAGAATATTGGACTTCTAATAGAAATGTGTTATTGAGAGTTTCATTAACTGTACTTTGAAGAATGTGGCTTTTGGATTAACGGAGGCACGACTCAACCAGGAGAAATATTGGGCCTGCTCCCGACTTCCCATCACCCTGGTATTCTCCATCCCCGTTCCCTTTCTGCTTCCTCCTCTTCCTCCTCCTGCTCCTCTCTTTCTCCTCCCTCTTTTCCTCCTCCCCGCTTCTTCTCCTTCTCTCTTCTCCTCCTTCCTCCTCTTCTTCATATCCGGTTCCTTTATGATTTTCACAACAGATTATCTTGAGAAGCCCTCACTACACAAGAGTGTGCCTTGGGAATAAAATGCATCCTGGAGGGGCCAGGTTTCACATTTCCCCCAGATGCCACACCTGGTGACACGTATGTGTGTATGCATGTGTCAGCTGTACCTTCACACTGCACACACCTCTGGGCTCTGGAAGGGATGCTGATTTGCACACACTCAGGAGCCACAGCATGTGGTACAAGAATGAAGCCGGGGAGACTCTGCTGGGCTTCACTGTCTCACCGGGGATGGTTCTCTGGGTGACAAAGAGTGTAAGACGAGGATCCACAGGACTCTTTGCTCCATCAGCCTGGGATGCTGAAGATTCTTGGGAGGTTCTGGTAGGTGGGTTGGTGCCTGGAAGATAGTGCAAATAAATTTAAGAGCTAGATTGAATATTCCCAGCTCTCTCTAACTGATAACAGATTCTGTTTTACAGATGCTAATAGTGCATTCCTCAATGGCCCAAGGGGTAAAGAATCCACCTTCGTTTCAGAAGAATAGGGTTCAATCCCTGGGTCAGGAAGTTTGCCTGGAGGCGGAAATAGCAACTCACTCAAGTATTCTTGCCTGGAAAATCCCATGGACAGAGGAGCCTGGAGGGCTGCAGTCCATGGGTTGTAATGAGTTGGACCTAACTGAGCAACTGAGCACATGTGAAGAGAGACAAGTCTGTGTACAGGTCACTTCAGTTCAGTTGAGTCACTCAGCCATTTCAGACTCTATGCTACCCACGGACTGCAGCACACCAGGCTTCCCTGGCCATTACAAACTCCGGCAGTTTGTTCAAATTCATGTCCATCGAGTCGCTGATATCATCCAACCATCTTATCCTCTGTCATCCCCATCTCCTCCTGCTTTCAATCTTTCCTAGCATCAAGGTCTTTTCCAATGAGTCTGTCTTCCCATCACGTGGCCCAAGTACTGGAGCTTCAGCCTTAGCTTCAGTCCTTCCAATGAATATTCAGGACCAATCTCCTTGAGATTGATTGATTTGATCTCCTTGCTATCCAAGGTACTCAAGAGTCTTCTCCTACACCACAGTTCAAAGGCATCAAGTCCTCGGTGCTCAACTTCCTTTATGGTCCAACTCTCACATCCATACATGACTACGAGAAAAGCCATAGCTTTGATTAGATGGATCTTTGTCTGAAAAATAATGTCTCTGCTTTTTAATATGCTGTCTTGCTTGGTCATAGCTTTTCCTCCAAAGAGCAATTATCTTTTAATTTCACGGCTGCAGTTACCATCTGCAGTGATTTCGGAGCCAAAGAAAACAAAATCTGCCATTGTTTCCATTGTTGTCCCATCTATTTGCCATGACGTGATGGGACCAGCAGCCATGATCTTCATTTTTTGAATGTTGAGGCTTAAGTCAACTTTTTCACTCTCTTCTCTCACGTTCATCAAGAGGCTCCTTAGTTCCTCTTCACTTGCTGCCATAAAGGTGGTATCCTCTGAGTATCTGAAGTTATTGGTATTTCTCCCGGCAATCTTGTTTTCAGCATTTGCTTCATCCAGCCTGGCATTTCTCATGATGTACTCTGCATATAAGTTAAATAAGCAAGGTGACAGTATACAGCCTTGACGTATTCCTTTTTCAGTTTAGAATCAGTCCATTGTTCCATGTCTGGTTCTAACAGTTGCTTTTTGACCCACATACAGATTTCTCAGGAGGCAGGTAAGGTGGTCTGCTATTCCTGTTTCTTGAAGCATTTTCCACAGTTTTTTGTGATCCACACAGTCAAAGGCTTTAGCATGGTCAATGAAGTAAAAGTAGGTGCTTTTTCTGGAATTCTCTCACTTTTTTACGATCCAACAAACGTTGGCAATTTGATCTCTGATTCCTCTGCCTTTTCTAAATCCAGCTTAAACATCTGGAAGTTCTCAGTTCACATACTGTTGAAGCCTGGCTTGGAGAATTTTGAGCATTACTTTGCTAGCATGTGAGATGAGTGCAATTGTGTGGTAGTTTGAGCATTCTTTGGCATTGCCTTTCTTTGGGATTGGAATGAAAACTGACCTTTTCCAGTCCTGTGGCCACTGTTGAGTTTTCCAAATTTGCTGGCATATTGAGTGCAGCACTTTCACAGCATCATCTTTAGGATTTGAAATAGCTCAACTGGAATTCCATCACCTCCACTAGCTTTGTTCATAGGGATGCTTCCTAAGGCCCACTTGACTTTGTATTCCAGGATGTCTGGCTCTAGGTAAGTGATCGCACCATCATGGTTATATGGGGCACTAAGATCTTTTTTGCATAGTTCTTCTGTGTATTCTTGCTACCTCTTCTCAATATCTTCTGCTTCTGGTAGGTCCATGCCATTTCTGTCATTTTTTGTGCCTCTTTGCTTGAAATGTTCCCTTGGTATCTCTAATTTTCTTGAAGAGATCTCTAGTTTTTTCCCATTCTGTTGTTTTCCTCTATTTCTTTGCATTGATCACTGAGGAAGGCTTTCTTATCTTTCCTTGCTATTCTTTGGAACTCTGCATTCAGATGCTTGTCTTCTTTTCTCAGTTATTTGTAAGGCCTCCTCAGACATTTTGTTTTCTTGCATTTCTTTTTCTTGGGAATGGTTTTGATTACCACCTCTTATACAATGTTTTGAACCTCCATCCATAGTTCTTCAGGCACTCTATCAGATATAATTCCTTTAATCTATTTGTCACTTCCACTGTATAATCCTAAGGGATTTGATTTAGGTCATACCTGAATGGTCTAGAGGTTTTCCTTACTTTCTTCAATGTAATTCTGAATTTTGCAATAAATTCATGATCTGAGCCACAGTCAGCTCCCAGTCTTGTTTTTGCTGACTGTATAGAACTTCTCCACCTTCAGCCACAAAGAATGTAATCAGTCTGATTTTGGTATTGACCATCTGGTGATGTCCATGTGCAGAGTCGTCTCTTGTGTTGTTGGAGGAGGGTGCTTGCTATGACCAGCGCATTCAAGTGGCAAAACTCTGTTAGCCTTTGTTCTGTTTCATTCTGTACTCCGAGGCCAAACTTGCCTATTTCTCCAGGTATCTCTTGACTTTGTACTTTTGCATTCCAGTCCCCTATGATGAAAAGGACATGTTTTTTTGGTGTTCGTTCTAGAAGGTCTTGTAGGTCTTCACAGAACTGTTCAACTTCAGCTTCTTCAGCATTAGTGGTTGGGGCATAAACTTATATTCTGTGTACAGATAAAATATTTAAACCTTCTATTAAAGGTTAAAACTGACATTTCCTGGCTGGAAGATGGGTGAGGGCTGAACCATATGTGTGTCATGATGCTAATGCTCAGTGTCTTTGCTTAACCTTCTGAAGAGATGCTTAGTGTGGCTGGGAAAATTCCAGGTGACCTGAAGCCCGCTTTCATCTTGTGCTTGGTGGAGGGTCCAGTATTCACTATCCAACACTGGCCAAGAATTTCCTATTGTTTTATGCATCATATCAGAGGCTTTGCTATCTTCCCAGTAGAAGAAGACAGTATGCTATAACATGTTAACAAAACGTAATTCAAAAATAAAGTAAAATGTAATTCAACAAACTCATTATTCATTTGTTTTTTGGATAAGATATTATTTTATTTTCTATTGAGTTATAATTAATACAGGAAATTAAAAGATGCTTGGTCCTTGGAAGAAAAGTTATGACCAACATAGACAGCATATGAAAAAGCAGAGACATGACTCTGCCGACAAGTCTGTCTAGTCAAAGCTGTGGTTTTTCCAGTAGTCCTGTATGGATGTGAGGGTTGGACTACAAAGACAGCTGAGTGCTGAAGAACTAATGCTTTTGAACTGTGGTGTTGGATAAGACTCTTGAGAGTCCCTTGGACTGCAAGGAGATCCAACCAGTCCATACTAAAGGAGATCAGTCCTGAATATTCATTGGAAGGACTGATGCTGAAGCTGAAGTTCTAGTACTTTGGCCACCTAATGCAAAGAACTGACTCCTTGGAAAAGCCCCTGATGCTGGGAAAGATTGAAGGCAGGAGGAGAAGGGGACGACAGAGGTTGAGATGGTTGGATGGCATCACTGACTCGATGCACACAAGTTTGAGTAAACTCCGGGAGTTGGTGATGGACAGGGAAGCCTGGCGTGCTGCAGGCCTTGGGATCGCAAAGAGTTGGACACAACTGAGTGATTGAACTGACTGATTATATTAGTTTCAGGTGTACAACTTGGTGATTTGATCTTTTATACGTTATGAAATGATTATCACAATGCCAGTAAAAAGAAAACATTTTGTTATTGGTCTTGTATTTCAATTGTAGCTTCATAGCTAATTTACTTTCATTGTTTTGTTGTTTAGTCGCTAAAGCATGTCTGATTCTTTGAGACCTCAGTGGACTGTAGCCCGCCAGGATCCTCTGCCCACGGGAATTTTTCAGGCAAGAATACTGTAGTGGATTGCTATTTCCTCCTCCAGGGGATCTTCCTGACCCAAGGATCAAATCTGTAGGCAGATTCTTTACCTTTGAGCCACTAGGGAAGCTCTAATTCACTTTTACTATTTACCTTATCTGTGGGGGAAAATGGTACATCCTATGAAAACATGATATATGAAGACAGTGTCAAAAAAACTTGTTCTACATAAATAAAAGGTATATATGTTTTTTTTTTTTTCCTTAAGAAGAGAGCTTGTGAACAAGGAATAGCTTGGTTGGTAAAGTTTTGACCCACTTTTTTCATCTAGGATGGTTACTAAAACTTTCAGGAATTGAGGAAGATCATTAAGTGAGTATGTTATCTGGAGAAGGAAATGGCAACCCACTCCAGTACTCTTGCCTGGAAAATCCCATGGATAGAGGATCCTGATAGGCTACAGTCCATGAGGTCACAAAGCATTGGACAGGACTGAGTGACTTCACTTTTCACTATCTGTGCCCTGGAGCCCAAACGTGATGTTAACCAGGCATGTGACCTTGGGCAAATGAATGACTTTTACCTGGATGGACTATGTAGCCCTCGTCTCTGACTTAAATCAGAGAGGGAGGCCACCCCAGCCTCGGTGTCAGTCTCCTGTTGTTGCTGTTCAGTCCCTCTCTGTGACCCCATGGACTGCAGCACACAGGCTTCCCTGTCCTTCACCATCTCCCAGAGTTTGCTCAAACTTATGCCCATCGAGTCAGTGATGCCATCCAGCCATCTCATCCTCTGTCATCCCCTTCTCCTCCTGCCCTCAGTCTTTCCCAGCATCAGTGTCTTTTCCAGTGAGTTGGCTCTTCGCATCAGATGGCCAGAGTATTGGAGCTTCAGCTTCAGCATCAGTTCTCCCAGTGAATATTCCTTTATTCTAGGGTTGGTTTCTCTTAGGATTAACTGGTTTGATCTTCTTGCTGTCACTCTCCTGGGGCTCCCCTAACCATTGACCATAGCTGGGCCAGGAATTTGTTGTTTCACAGTCCCAGGGGCTAGCAGTCCACAATCAGGGTGTTGGCAGGGCTGTGTTGTCCCTGAAGTCTCCAGGGGAGAGTTCTCTCTTTCCTCTCAGCTTCTAGTGTTTGCTGGCTGTCCTGGCCTCCCTTGGCTTGTAGACACATCCCTCCTGTCTCTGCCTCCATCATCACTTGAGGGTCCCCTGTGGGTATCTGTGTTTCTGCGCATCCTCTTCAATTAGAAAGACACCAGCCACTGGGTTGGTACCACGGATGCAGTATGCACTCATCTGAACCTGACTCTGTCTGCAAAGAACCTATTTCCAAGTAAACTCCCAGCCACAGGTACTAAGGATGAGGACTCAGTATGTCTTTGGGGGACATAATTCAATCCACAGCAGCATCTCAGCTGTCCCCAACGTGAGGGTAAGGAATGAGGGCTCATCCAGCTGGAGCTTATCTTATCTTATGAGGGCTTATCTTTCTTCCTTTCTTCCTTCTTGGCAACAGGCTTTGTGTGTTCTCAGCGGCATTTCATGCTGCACTTCTACAGGTGACTGTACCCAACCCCGTCTGAAGTGCTTGAATAGAGAAATTATTTGAAATTCAGGTTTGGACAAAACCTCCTCTGTAGGAAGCAGGATAAAAAAAAAATCATTTTCCTCTGCCATGTTTCCGTGCATCACAATGAAGATGAAAATATAGTCTATTTCAAGTAAAGTCAATCAAACCAAGTGAGACGTAAGTACCTCACAAATATTAAAAGTCACCTAATTATGCATTTGACTGCTGTGATTGTTCAATTTTCTTAAATGATACTTGCAATGCCCCACTAAGTTAAAAATGGTCCTTTTTCTCATAGGAATAATCATTAAAAAAATATATTAAACGTTAGCTCCCAACATAGAAATCTATGTGAACAGGAAAAGGCGAAATTTGAATCCACAAAGAATAATAAAGGATAGCATGTCAGCAGTGAGTTAGAAAAAGTCAGAGTCGAGAGCTCGGCTCCAGTATTCTTGCCTGGAAAATCCCATGGACGGAGGAGCCTGATGGGCTGCAGTCCATGGGATCGCGAAGAGTTGGACATGACTGAGCGACTTCACTTTCACTTTTCACTTTCCTGCATTGGAGAAGGAAATGGCAACCCACTCCAGTGTTCTTGCCTGGAGAATCCCAGGGACGGGGGAGCCTGGTGGGCTGCCGTCTATGGGGTCACACAGAGTCGGACACGACTGAAGCGACTTAGCAGCAGCAGCAGCATACCTATTTTACCAAAGCATCCTTGGAATACTGTTTTGACTTCATTGCTGAAATTCTAATTCAAACCTCATCTTTTCATTTTGCCTTTGCAAATTATGTCAATTGGGACATGCCTCTGGTAAATGAAATCTACTTTTCAAGAACAGGAAGAAAAGAAAAACATAAATGGCATGCTTTAATAAATGAAACAGGTGAAAGGGATATAGTTTGACATTCTTTGAGATCGATATTAATAATAATCCCTAAACCTCTAAAGGGATATGGTAGAATTTACACATCTTTAAAACTATGGGCATAAATGGAAGAGACAGTTTATTCTCTCTTCCCATATCTTCCTAGGCAGTAAGAAGCATTAAGAAGCTATTCATACAGTTTATATAGATTATTGTAGGAACCCAGGTATCTCAAAAAACTGTTGCTAAGCATTCAGCATCATGCAGAATCATCTAATATTTTCGTTAGGACCATTTTTGTTTTCTAAAACCATGGAAATGGGTCATGGACCAAGCAGTTCTGAAAAATAAACATGCTTGTAAGAAAAAGTGCATGTTAAAGGACATTACTCCATCAGAATCCTGCTGTGTTGAATGAGCCCGAGAAAAGGATAATTCATGAGAAAATCTAACTGCTATAACTTCAAAGAGAGTTTTGCTCTAAACTTTCTTTAGCAAATGTTGACTATTCGACTAAAGTTAGAATCACACCTCTGGGGATGAGAGAAATAGCACACCGATGTTTTTTTCAGAGCTTGTGAATGTGTGTTTGTGTGTGGGGGGCACAGTTCAGCTTGGCCCAAAGCCCCTCTGTCGTGGATCTTGCCCTCGGCCCAGAGCAGTCTCCCAACAACGTTATTCTCCACTCCATATCCTGTCTGCTTGGGTTCCAGCACAGTTTTGATTTAAATCACTTAACACTGTTCTGTGATGGATGGAGCTTCTACTTCCAACATGTCTTTCCTTCCTTCATTTTTGTCTCTTGTTAATGACGTGCTGACTACGAGATACCACGTGATCTGGCCCACATTCCATTTCTACGTCAGAACAGTAAGCAGAATATTCCTAATCTTCCTAATCTGGCATCAGATCAGCATTGCTTCATTTCACACTTGAAATTTTTTACTTTTTTTTTTTAAGATTCCACATATAAGCAATATCACATGATATTTGTCTTTCTTGGTTTGATTTATTTTCTTATAGTTACCAGAGGGTAAGGGGGGAGGGTTAATTGGGAGATTGTGATTGACATATATACACTGGGTGCGTGCTCGGTCGCTTGAGTCGTGTCTGACTCTTTGCAGCCCCATGGACCGTAGCCCACCAGGCTCCTCTGTCCATGGGGTTCTTCAGGCAAGAATACTGGAGTGGATTACTATGCCCTTCTCCAGGGGATCTTCCCCACCCAGAGATCAAACCCACATCTATGTCTCCTGCATTGCAGGCGGATTCTATACCCACCGAGCCCCTCATGAAGCCTCATATATGCACCGCTATGTATAAAATTGTTAACTAGTGAGGACCCACTGCATAGCACAGGGAGCACTACTCAGAACTCTGTGATGACCCACCTAGGAAGAGAACCTGAAGCAGAGTGGACACTTGTGTGTGTAACCGGCTCACTTTGCTGTGCACCTAAAACACAGCACTGCAAGTCAACTGTGACTCCAATAAAGATTAACTTTAAAAGCTAATTATGAAAAGCAATACTTTACAAAACTGACATAATAAATATTTCTTATAAATATGAAAAAAAATCTTTTACTTCATAGACATTTAAAATGAAGCAAACCCCATGAAGGAAAACACTGGGTGTATTATGTTTCATTGTGAAATAAGCCCGTGTACTTACCCCCCAAGCTCAGGTTACAGCAACAATGAACAGACTGGGACCATATTCACTAGCTTTAGTTGGGCCTTGGCTTTCTGCACAAGAGCCCACCCTCCCCTAGCTCTTCTCATAATCTGTTTATGGCATAGACACTTACAAAAGCAACTCACATGTGCCGAACCGCTTCCCATGTCTCTTAATTAAAGTCACGTGCAGCAAGTTCATTGTGGAATTCATTATCAACATGTCCCCACTGATTACAGAAGCAAGACCACCAAAGGCAGGCAGCATCACGTCACCTGCCATGCACCTGTTCATCAGACGCCTCAGGCCCAGCACACTTGCTAAAGTAAACACACCACACACAGTAAACTCTTCATGAGATGGGAGGATGGCTCAAGAAAGACTTCAGTCAGAGATCCTGAAGTAAACTGGAAGAGAAAGCACCGTTCCACTAACACCGGTAGGTGCCGATTGCAGCGACATGGATGGACATAGAGACTGTCATACTAAGTGAAGTGAGCCAGCCAGACGAAGATAATATCACATGGTATTGCTTGTATGTGGGATCTAGAATAAAGGGTACAAATGAACTCATGCATAGGACGGAAATAGAGCTGTGGATGTAGAAAGCAAACTCACGGTTACCAAGGGGAAAAAGAAGGATGCATAGATTGGGAGACTGGGATTGACGTATCCACGTTAGTGTATATAAAATTGATAACTATGATAAGGGCTTCCCCAACATCTACTGCTGCTTTATGGACTCTGCTAAAGCCTTTGTGTGGATCACAACAAACTGTGCAAAATTCTTCAAGAGATGGGAATACCAAACCACCTGACCTGCCGCCTGAGAAATCTGTATGCAGGTCAGGAAGCAACAGTTAGAACCGGACGTGGAACAATGGACTGGTTGTAAACTGTGAAAGCATTATGTCAAGGCTGTATATTGTTACGTTGCTTATTTAACTTCTATGCAGAGTACATCATGTGAAATGCCAGGCTGGATGAAGCACAGACTGGAATCAAGATTGCCAGGAGAAATATCAATAACCTCAGACATGCAAATGACACCATCCTGGTGGCAGAAATTGAGAAGGAACTAAAAAGCCTCTTGATGAAAGTGAAAGAGGAGAGTGACAAAATTGGCTTAAAGCTCAACATTCAAAAAATGAAGATCACAGCATCCGGTCCCATCACTTCATGGCAAATAGATGGTGAAACAATGGAAACGGACAGACTTTATTTTCTTGGGCTCCAAAATCACTGCAGATGGTGACTGCAGCCATGGACTTAAAAGACGCTTGCTCCTTGGAAGAAAAGCTATGACAAACTTAGACAGCATATTAAAAATCTGAGACATTACTTTGCCAACAGAGGTCTGTATAGTCAAAGCTTATGGTTTTTCCAGTAGTCATGTATGGATGTGAGATTTGGATCATAAAGAAGTCTGAGAGCTGAAGAATTGATGCTTTTGAGCTGTGGTGTTGGAGAAGACTCTTGAGAGTCCCTTGGACTGCAAGGAGATCCAACCAGTTCATCCTAAAGGAGATCAGTCCTGAATATTCATTGGAGGGACTGATGCTGAAGCTGAAGCTCCAATAGTTTGGCCATGTGATGTGAAGAGCCATTTCATTGGAAAAGACCCTGATGCTTGGAAAGATTGAAGGCAGGAGAAGGCGACAACAGAGGATGAGATGGTTGGATGGCATCACTGACTCAATGGACAAGAATTTGAGCAAGCTCTGGTGATAGCTTACGGTGGATCATGTTGGATCCGTGATCTCTCAAGAAGATTCAGCTTTGGGGCCCGGGACCAGGCTTGATCACTCAAGAACTTCTGTGTAGCAGAGTTTTATTAAAGTATGAGAGGGACAGGGAAAGCTCTGACACAGACTTCAGAAGGCAGGTGGAGAGTGCCCCCTCGCTAGTCTTAGCAAGGGAGTTATATGCTTTCTAAATTGGTTATTATGATAAATCACAAGAGTATCTCACAGTTGTAAAGATCTTACCAGGCCCACTCCCATAATATGCATTTTAAGATAACAGGATTAGTCAGAAGGTTTTCAGGAAGGAGAAACTGTCCTCAAGCTGGATACACTGTTGTTATATAATCCTTAGTATAGAGTTTAAACTGAGTTGTGTTGTTGTGTAATCACCAGTTCTGGGCTTAAAGGAAAAAAAAAAACAAACAAACATTTTATGTGACTAAGGAATGTAGAGAATAAAAAGAAAAAAGATTTGTCCTTTCCCCCTTCTTGAGAATTCTAGACTCCTATCTCCTCTTCAAGAGCCCCAGACCCCTTTCTCCTCCTCAGGAACCCCGGGCTTCTTATCAACCTGCCTAGGGATTGACTCTCTCACTAGGAGATGGTGAAGGACAGGGAAGCCCGGCGTGCTACAGTCCGTGGCATTGCAAGGAATCAGACACGACCAAGCAACTGAACAACAACAAGGGCTTCCCCAGTGACTCAGCAGGTGAGGAATCCACCAGCAATGCAGGAGACACAGGAGACGTGGATTCGATCCCTGGGTTGGGAAGATCCCCTGAAGAAGGAAATGGCAGCCCACTCCAGTATTTTTGCCTGGGAAATCCTCTGGACAGAGGCGCCGAGTGGAATACAGTCCATGGGGTTGCAAAGATTTGGACACAAATGAGTGAGTAAGCATGCCCACACGCCTAAGGAGCAACTGCATAGCACAGGGAGCTCTGCTTAGTACTCTGTAATGGCGTACATGGGAAAAGAATCTAAAACAGAGTAGACACAAGTATGTGTCAATGATGCAGTGTGCCACACAGCAGAGACTAACACAGCACTGTAAATCAACTATAAGCCAATAAAAGCTAATTTTAAAAAAATCCAGCGATGAAAACCTAATTGAAACAGCTTCTTGAATTAACCCTCTAGGCTTTCTCTACTGCAAAACCCAACCCAAATTCCAGAGAGGTATTTCACAACCTTCCTGTTCCCCATATTTTTGGAGGTTGTGTGGCATTCGAATGTGCCATGACTTTTTGGGGTTTAGTTTCCTGTGAATGAAGGCAGATCCGTGTGTCACATGACAGTTTTGAAAGTTAAGTCAGAGAAGGTGTGGGGAATGCTTCATCTAAAGTAAAGGGAAAGATCACTTTGCCCTTGTTTCTTTTTTTATTCCGCTCTTTCTCCATATCTAACCACAGGTTGAGTTACCCTCAGAGAGAGTGTTAGTCGATCTGTTGTGTCTGACTCTTTGCTCCTCCATGAACTGGGGCCCACCAGTCTTTGCCCATGGGATTCTCCAGGCAAGAATACTGGAGGGGGCTGCCATTTCCTTCTCCAGGGATCGAACCCAGGTCTCCTGCATTGCAGGCAGATTCTCCTGCATTGCAGACAGACCCGCAGAGAGATGTCAGTTGAAAAGCTTGTCATTCCTTCCACTTTCCTCAAGTTCCCGTGAGATATTCTCATGCCTCCCTTCAGTTCTGACACTTCTGCTCAGCGTTGCTGGTGTACGTAAGTGTTTAGTTCAGTTCAGTTTGGTTGCTAAGTCCTGTACGACTCTCTGTAATCCCATGGACTGCAGCACACCAGGCTTCCCTGTCCTTCACTATCTGCCAGAGCTTGCTCAAACTCATGTCCACTGAGTCAGTGATGACATCCAACCAGCTCATCCTCTGTCGTCCCCTTCTCCTCCTGCCCTCAATCTTTCTCAGGGTCAGAGTTCTTTACAGTGAGTGAGCTCTTCGTATCACACGGCCAAAGTATTGGAACTTCAGCTTCAGCATCAGTCCTTCCAATGAAAATTCAGGGTTGATTTCCTTTAGGATGGACTGTTTGATCTCCTTGCTGTCCAGTGTTTCACAAAAGTACCCTGATGGGTGTTTGGATGACCACCTAGGGCTCCACCAACACCACCCTCTCTTCTCCACATCAGCCTGCTGGTCAGAAAATGGGAGGTTAAGGGCCAAGCCTGGAGGCAGAGCCTGCTGGCCTGTACCCTCACTGGGAGGAGCCCCTCCCCTCCAGATGTGTCCTAGAGGGATCTGTGTGTCTAGGAATCAGTGAACTCATCTATCTCCATTGTGTGGAAACTCCTAACGACACCCGCACCCGTCACCAGACAACTCCTATTCCATGAAAGGCACTCAAGTTCGAGGGTCAGGAGAGTGGGGCAGGCTACCACCTAGATGCAACCTTTGACCTCACCTTAGAGGTCTGGGTCCTCTGTGGCCACGTGCTGAGAGCACCGACATCCTGGGCAGGAAGCACCCGCTGTGCGTGTGCACAGTGTGTACAAGTGAGCTGATGGGCCCGCACACCTGCATCCAGGCAGCAGGACGCTTGCTGGGCCAGCCCCTGCCGGGTGGCAGGGCATGTGAACATCTCTGCACCACTCTCCACTCTGAGGTCCACAGCCTTTCTTCTTGGCAGAGTTTCCAAGCTGTGGGGGTGACCCACCTGTCGATGGAGTTTGGGGCTGTTTTAAACAACTAAATTATAGAGCAGAGTGAGCAGAAGCCAACACACATAATAAAGGCAGGATGGTTTGTGGAGCCTTCTATTGGTGGCCCACATACACGGAGTGTGTATGTGTGTGTGTGTGTGTGTGCGTATGTGTGTTTGTGTGTGTGTGCCTATGTGTGCCTGTGTGTGTGTATGTGTGTGCATGTGCGTGTGTGTGCCTCTGTGTGTGTGCGTGTGTGTGTGCATGTGTGTGTGTTTGTGTGTGCCTTTGAGGATGCGCTGGACCGACTCCACCTGGACGACTCCTGCCCCTGGAGTCAGGCGACACAGGGCGATGGTGTGCAGGACTGGGTGAGTGGTCTGGAGCAGACCGTGTTCTCCACACAGAGGCTCAGCCTTTATACTGTGTCTCCACCTCAAAGAAGCACAACTGTATTCATCTTAACATTTTAGAAAGCAAGATGCGTTTGCAAGCTGATTCGTGCACTCAGTGTAGTTCTTTCCTGTTTGAACTCTGGGAAACTATTCTTAGGTTGGTAAAACACATCAGAATTATTGCCCTCTGAAAAGTCAACAAAATTGCGTGTGTTCTTCCAAGTATTGAGCGTGGAGATAAAATGAATCTGAACATGACAGAAATTGTACTTATCAAGCGGGGAGACGTGCCGCCTCGTGCACTGGGGGCACAGGCTGCAGTGACTTCAGAGAAGATGCAGGCACCATCGACGCCCTCCATCAATAAGGAAGGACTGCGGCAGAGGGTCGGGGTCCGGCAAACCCAGCTCTCCTGCCCCTGTGCCTCAAACACGTGACTCAACTGCAATTCCATTTCAGCATCTTCCTTTTAAATAACGTGAGGACTCATGCAAGGAAGCAGTTTTGGTTGGAAATGCACTTTATTGCCTTTACACTTAATGACACAATGGATAACTTGGCATGCAGCAGTTGTTTTCCTAGTTCTGTTCTATTTTAAGTGCATTCATTAGAATCAGTCCTCGGGGGCTGCTGAATCAAGCTGTAAAATCCTTTCTTCATGTTGCCAAGCTAGCTTTGGAAAATGGTATGCTAATTATCAATACTAGCAGGATATGACGTTTCTGAGACGTTATCGTCTCAGAATTGACTCATCAGCATTATTTATTTCCTTAGGTACTGGCTTTCCTGGTGACTCGGATGGTAAAGAATCTGCCTACAATGCAGGAGACCTGGGTTCAATCCCTGGGTCCGGAAGATCCCCTGGAGAAGGAAATGGCAACCAACTCCAGTTCCTGCCTGGAGAACGCCATGGACAGAGAAGCCTGGTGGGCTACAGTCCATGGGGTTGCAAAGACTTGGACACAATTGAAGAGGTGACTAACACTTAACACTTTGAGAAACAAGATACTACAATGTCGTCTTCTTCTGCATGTTTCATTGTTCATTGGTTTAAATATACTTTATCAGTTCAGTTCAGTTCAGTCGCTCAGTCGTGTCTGACTCTTTGCGACCCCATGAATCACAGCACGCCAGGCCTCCCTGTCCATCACCAACTCCCACAGTTCACTCACACTCACGTCCATCGAGTCAGTGATGCCATCCAGCCATCTCATCCTCTGTCGTCCCCTTCTCCTCCTGCCCCCAATCCCTCCCAGCATCAGAGTCTTTTCCAATGAGTCAACTCTTCACATCAGGTGGCCAAAGTACTGGAGTTTCAGCTTTAGCATCATTCCTTCCAAAGAAATCCCAGGGCTGATCTCCTTCAGAATGGACTAGTTGGATCTCCTTGCAGTCCCAGGGACTCGAAAGAGTCTTCTCCAACACCACAGTTCAAAAGCATCAATTCTTCGGCGCTCAGCTTTCTTCACAGTCCAACTCTCACATCCATACATGACCACTGGAAAAACCATAGCCTTGACTAGGCGGACCTTTGTTGGCAAAGTAATGTCTCTGCTTTTGAATATGCTATCTAGATTGGTCATAACTTTCCTTCCAAGGAGTAAGCGTCTTTTAATTTCATGGCTGCAGTCACCATCTGCAGTGATTTTGGAGCCCCCCAAAATTAAAGTCTGACACTGTTTCCACTGTTTCTCCATCTCTTTTCCATGAAGTGATGGGACCAGATCCTGCTTTACTAATCATAAGTGAGAGTTTGTACTTCTGAGGCGCTAGGAGTACAGTAAGTCCCCTGTATATGTACAAATGAGTTCCATTCCGAGATTAAGTTCATGACTCCAACTTGTTCGTTAATCCAACAAAGTTAGCCAAGGTGCCCAACTAGCACCATCAGGTATACTGCATTATACTGATAGGTTTCTAATACTTTTCACACAAATGAGGTATGTCTAGTCAAAGCTGTGGCTTTTCCAGTAGTCATGTGTGGATGTGAGAGTTGGACTATAAAGAAAGCTGAGCACTAAAGAATTGATGCTTTTGAACTGTGGTGTTGGAGAAGACTCTTGAGAGTCCCTTGGACTGCAAGGAGATCTCACCAGTCCATCCTAAAGGAGATCAGTCCTGAATATTCATTGGAAGGAGTGATGCTGAAGCTGAAACTCCATACTTTGGCCACCTGATACAAAGAACTAACTCATTTGTAAAGACCCTTATGCTGGGAAAGATTGAAGGCAGGAGGAGAAGGGGACAACAGAGGATGAGATGGTTGGATGGCATCACTGACTCAGTGGACATGAGTTTGAGTAATCTCCAGGAGTTGGTGATGGACAGGGAAGGGTGGCATGCTGCAGTCCATGGGGTTGCAAAGAGTCAGACATGACTGAGCATCTGAACTGAACTGGACTGAACACGTAATACCAAAGATAAAACATTTTTAACCTTGGAATGTACAGTGGTACAATACGACAGCTGGCGCTCAGGGGCTGGCATTCGTGAACAGCAAGAAGAGTGACGGAGTGGAGGAGGGAGAGGAGGTGGGAGGCGGCAGCGCTGAAGGGCCGTCAGCAACAGGAGACGCAGCTGGAGCGTCACTCATGTCTGACGTTGATGGACCGCACGTTTGCACCTTTGAAAGTCCACAGCTTGAAGGCTTGTATGTAGGGGACTTCCTGTACAATTGAACAGAAGAGACCATATGTTTACTGTCCAGATCCTCTGGACAGCAGAGTCAAGATGGATTTGGCAGTCAAGGACTACACAGAGAACCCCCACAAGGATGAGGTGGAGGGGGAGCAGGGAGGTGGAGAGCGTTCAGATCACGATGAGGTCTGAACCCTGGGAGAGGAGAGGCATGGAGCCTCCGACCGAAGGCATCCTGAAGACCTCCTGGCCAGCCCAGCGGGGAGACCTTCAGGGCAGACCCTGGTGTGTGTGTTGGGGCTGCGGCAGGAATGTCCCATCGCCACTGTCCTTCCTGCTCTGTCCTGAGAGCAGCCTAATGGAGGAGGCTTCTGGTATGAGCAAGGTCCCGACATGCCAGCTAACTGCCTTTAGCAGCTCCCTCTGAGGGGACCAAGGGACGATACCCCTCCTCCCAGAGCTCACAGTTTACTCCGAGAGACAGAAAGTAAGCAAATGAGACAAACGCTCTGCCTGCCGGATGATTAGTGCTGTAGAGAACAGCCAAGGAGAGAAGGACATGTCGCATGGCAGGAAGGGTTACAATTTTTATGCCCTGTTAATGTTGCTCTTACTTCACTATGGAGAACAGAGGACATTGGAGCAGATACCTGAGGAAGAAGAGAGGGAAGGTATGTGGGCATCTGGGGAAAATTGTCGGGGCAAAAGGAATGGCAGGTGCAAAGGCCCAGTGCTGGAGGATTCCCTGGCATGTTCGTGGAGCAGTCAGGGGGCCAGTGCAGATAAAGAAAGGAGCTGCAGGAGGAGAGTGAAGAGGCTGCAAGGTCTCCACTCTGGTCCGGAAGTGGGGGAGGGGAGGCCTCTGATGGGAAAAGTCGCTCGTCCCCCCACCGCTCTGACGCGGGTGGAGGAGAGACTGCACAGTGGCATGCGTGAGCTGGGAGAGCCGAGGCCAGCCAGGAGGCCACGTGGGCAGGGCCAGGGTGGGAGCCAGCAGAAAGGGGGTCCTGGGCACTCTTCAAGGGAGCACCCAGCGAGATTTGTGGTTGTGAGAGGATAAAAGCGGTCTGGACTGACTCCTGGCTGTTGGACGAGAGTTGCTGTGCAGCTTGTCTCCTTTTAAGAGAGTTTCCGGTGGTCCTGTGTAGATGTGAGAGTTGGGCTGTAAAGAAAGCTGAGTGCTGAAGAATTGATGCTTTTGAACTGCGGTGTTGGAGAAGACTCTTGAGAGTCCCTTGGACTGCAAGGAGATCCAACCAGTCCATCCTAAAGGAGATCAGTCCTGGGTGTTCATTGGAAGGACTGATGTTGAAGCTGAAACTCCAATCCTTTGGCCACATTATGTGAAGAGCTGACTCATTGGAAAAGACCCTGATGTTGGGAAGGATTGGGGGCAGGAGGAGAAGGGGACGACAGAGGATGAGATGGTTGGATGGCATCATCAACTCTATGGACATGAGTTTGAGTGAACTCCGGGAGTTGGTGATGGATAGGGAGGCCTGGCGTGCTACGGTTCATGGGGTCGCAAAGAGTTGGACACGACTGAGTGGCTGAGCTGAACTGAGGAGACAGTTCAGTTAAAATCCACGTGACGTGAACGTGGTCATGTTTACCTGTGTGACCCAGAAGCAGTTTGTAGGCCCACAGCGCACCATACCACTGATGAGTTCCCCCAGTGTTCATACCCCAAAGGCAGCCAGCATCCCCATGAGACAGTCACTGCCCATCCACTCGCTCCATCTCCAGGTCCAGTCTACATTCTGTTTCAGTGAATTTAACAGTTTGGGATATTTCATTTAAATAGATTCATGCAATCCGTGACCTTTTGAGTCTGGCTTTCTTCTCTCAGCATAATTTTTTCAAGGTTTGTCCATGTTGTTCCTGAGTAAGTACTTCACTCCTTTTGATGACTGGGTACAAAGACATCAAACCAGTCCATCCTAAAGGACATCAACTCCAAATACTCGTTGGAAGGACTGGTGCTAAAGCTGAAGCTCCAATACTTTGGCCACCTGATTCGAAGAGCTGACTCACTGAAAAGACCCTGATGATGGGAAACATTGAAGGCCAAGGAAGAAGCAGGCAGCAGGGGATGAGATGATTGGGTGGCATCACTGATGCAGTGGACCGGAACTTGGACAAACTCTGGGAGATAGTGAGGGACAGAGAGGCCTGGCATGCTGCTGTCCGTGGGGTCATAAAGACTTGGATATGGCTTAACGACTGGACAACAACAGCAGTTCTATGAATGTACACAGTTTGTTTATCTATCAGTTAAATGACATTTGGGGTTATTGTAATGAAAGCAGAAATGAACATATCAGGACTTTTGAGCTATAAATGCTCAGGTATCTTCAGCTGCCTGCATGTGCAGGAGACACTCTTTAGGGATTCCCAAGGGTGGGTATTAATAACATGGATTCAAGGGCACGTACTCAAGTTTGCTCAAATTTCTCAATTTATTTTCTATTTTATTAAATTTTGTAAAGTGAGACTTTTTCTAAGAGACCTGATTATTTATACTGGTAACAGCTCTTAGTCAAGTCTTCCTGTGTTTGGTCATCATACATAAAAATAACAGCGCACGTTTCTACGGTCTTTGCCTTCACTTGTGTGTCATCCTGTTTCTGAGCTTAGATAAGCATAGGACCCCACCTGCTTCCTTTCACAACCTGGTTCCAAGCACTTGTTGATAAAAGACAGGCCATAGAAAGTGCTGGAATAATAAGGATCCCAAAATAACGTGAATTTGCCATTTTTCCCTGGAGAATATTTTAAAGTTGCTTTTGCCCAGACTGAATGCATCAAGTTTTTTTGTGACATGGTTGAAACTAATTTTTACATATTAAATTAACTTTGTATACATTTTAACTAGTACATGAAATATACTAGTGTATTAATTTAGAATGTTAGCTTTCCCCACTATTGATGCAAACAATTTTGTTTCAGATTTTCATATTGAAACATTGTTTTCAGCAACAGAAGTAACACATGCTGTGTTATCAGAGACAAATTTCCAGAACACATTGTACTCAGCTCTGCAGTGGAGGAAGAAGAGAGTGCCACGAATTCAGAGAAGAGCATGGAAACATATATATAGTTCCATATGAAAAACAGAGAGCCAATGGGAATTTTCTGTGTGACACAAGGAGCTCAGCCCAGTGCTCCGGGACAGCCTAGAGGGGTGGGGTGGGTGGGAGATGGGAGGGAGGGTCAATTGATTCACGCTGATGTATGGCAGAAACCAGCACAATATTGTAAAGCAATTATCCTCCAATAAAAAATTTAAAAATGTATTCAGTGACACTTAAATACATAATACTCAGTGTTGGCATGCTTCATTTTAGAAATAATATAACCAGCTTCCCTTGAGGGGCGTAGCTTGCCCAGGGTGCAGCTCCAGCACCACCGACTTGCCTCCAGTCGTGGTCACATCCTCAACCATCCCGTTAGTGTTTCTCTGCTTCTTAATCTTCTTTCTGTCAAAATGCTCTTTAGTTTTGTCTTCCTGACGGATTTTAAAACCTTTCCCTAATGTTCCATGAAAAAAAATCATACCCAAAACTAAGTGGAATTCATCAATTAATGTGCTAAAAACTGACATATCATAATCAGGTTTCCCATGTCGAAAGTGAGATACTGATCTCTGTATTCAAGGCTTTTATATTTCCCAGTAAACTTCAGTCATTTTCAGTATAAAGGTCATGTGTGCCTTCTTAAATTTGTTTCTAAATATTTTATGGTTTTGTTTCTATATTAAATACAAATTCCTTATAAATCATTTATTCCAGGTATTCCTGGTATGGAAGAAAATAATTGATTTTAGGTATATTTATTTTATGTCTTGCCAATCCATAAAAATTTTATTAGGTCTAAAGTTCCCTAACAGAAATATTTAAACTATTTGAGGATGCAATTACATTTACCACAAAACTTTTTTTTTCCACTTCAATTTTTAATCTTATTTTTGTTTATTCCGACCAAAGGAGTACAAACAAAGCAGAAAAATAAACCATAATATACCCCAGGTCATTCAAGTGTCCATGTCATATCAAGGGATTCAAGGATGTTGCAGGAATCTCACACTGATACTGGAGTTGAGGCCTCATGGGAATCAGAATCAGAGTCCTGGTATGGTAAGGTAAGGTGAAGTCGCTTAGTCGTGTCCGACTCTTTGCGACCCCATGGACTGTAGCCTACTAGGCTCTTCCATCCATGGGATTTTCCAGGCAAGAGTACTGGAGTAGGTTGCCATTTTCTTCTCCAGAGGATCTTCCCGACCCAGGGATCGAATCCAGGTCTCCCGCATTGTAAGCAGATGCTTAACCGTCTGAGCCACCAGGCCTTAGGGCCATGGTAGGGTTAAAACGCTCATCAAATATTTCCTGGTCTGAAACCCCAGAACCTGAGAAGGTTACCTCACATGGGGGAAAACGTCTTTGTAAATGTGATTAAATTGAAGATTTGGGGACGGGGACATTATCCAGCATTGTGTGAGTGGATGGTGAGTGTCATCAGTGCTGCATATAAGAGAGGAAAACGGGGATGTGACTACAGACAGAAGAGACGAGGACCGTGGGAGGGAAGCAGAGGGAAGGGGACTCAGAAAGAGAAGACGCTACACTGGTCTTGACCATGGAGCAGACATGAAGCAGGGCATGCAAGGGAGGCAGCTCCAGACTCCAGAAAAGGCAGTAAAATGGGTTTTCCCTCAGAGCCTCCAGACAGCACACACAGTCAGTCAAAACAAGAAGAAGAAAAAAGGGAAACAATATACCTGTTCCCAAGGAAAGTGGAAGCTCCAAGTCCTGGAGCCCTAGAGTGCGCCTCTTCACAGTGCCTTGGTAACAGAAACCGGATCACAGATGCTGTGGGAGGTGGATATGAGTGAGATGAGCGGCCTCCTTTCCTGGCCTCTGCCTTCAGCCCAGATGTCTTCTTTCCCAGTTCTTCAGAACTGGAAATATGATGCTGAGAAAGTGCATGTGTGAGCTCTCCCAGCCCAGAGGCAACAGAAATGGTCTGTCTAGCACCCAGCCTAGAGAGAGACCAGTCTCTCTCATCTCAGTAAAGAAGGGACCAAGGAGAGGCACTCAAACTCTCTCTCTGCTCAGAAACACTGCGTTTTACCAGCGGTCCCCAGGAGAAAGGGGTACCAGCCCCAAGACCCCCAGTTCTGACATTTCCAGAGGGATCTTCTTGAGACAGGTGCTCTACCAGAGTGCTGTAGACTGAAAGTTCCCATCTCCTCAAAACTCGTGCTGAATCCTAACCCCAATGTGACGGTGTTTGGAGGCAGGGTCTCTGGGAGGTGATTACGTAGAGAGGATGGAGCCCTTATGATAGGATTAGTGCCCTTATGACAGAGCTCAGATCACTTCATCCCTTCCACCAGGTGAGGTGATTGGGTTGTCTATGAATCAGGAAGTGGGTTCTCACCAGACTCAGAGTTTGCCAGTACCAGCCTCCAGAACTGTGAGAAATAAATTCCTCACTTATAAGCCACTGGTTTATGGTGTTCACACTGAGGCAGACAGAGGCCCTAAGGGCATTAATCTTCCCTCGTTTCTTGAAAAGTCACATCAACCTCTGTGAAGTCATGCTTCCCTCCCCTGCCAGATTCAATTCAGTAACATCTTCTGTTTTTTCCTCTTCTATTTCTCCAGACACCAGATTTCCAGAAGCTTCAGACCCCAGAGTAACACTCAGAGCTTTTCTGTCTCACCACTCTCATGAAGAACAGTTTTATCTGATGTCAAGAAGGCAGCATGCCTCGGACAAGTCCTTTGCATCCAGCCACTACATCTGGGACTTGCATTGTCCCGTCACATATTTCTTGTCTGGAACGTTCGTGTATTCAGGCAGGTAAAAAGAAAAGAGTGAAATAAGAAAGGGTGGGCATTTTCGCCGTCTTTTCTCTGTGGTTTTTAGATATCTAGGCCACGCTTTTGGAGATGAGAAGGACCTGTGACATTATTTTACATAGTCAGGGCCCTAACATTTAATGTTGATACTGTGAAACCCCAATAAACCAAGCTCAAAAGCTGACAAGCTACAAATAAGTTGCATGTTTTACAATTCCCTCATTTCAAGAAGCGCATTAACGGAATCATCCAAACACATCCTAAACTCTTTGCCCTCAGACAAAGGCGGTAGATCTGATTGATCGCCAGGCTTCCATAGTTTTTGGCTCTGTGCTCTTTTGCTGTCATTGTTGGCATCGCAGTTGAGTCACAGCTGATGACAAACTTGAATGATGATGCACTGATAAGTGTTCTATCATAAATGAAAACAGACAATAAAACATTAGCTCATTCTGCTGCTAAACGCTGTAGGCAACTTTAAGTGCTTGGTTGTTAATAAATCACAGTAAGGGCAGCACTTGGGAGAACACAGGGGAAGAGGGAAAAGGCTATAGGATGCTGGTGTGATTGCCGCTGGACTTAGAGGGTGAGGGGCCCCAACGTTAGGGAAGGGCTGGGAGAGACCAGAGAAGGTGGACAATGGACCTTGGCCTGGATGAAGGTGCTTCAGGTCAGCGTGAGCCGCTCTCCTTCCGGAAAAGCCTAGGTCACATCTCAGGGCTCTCTGTCTGTGGCCAGTTTGTTACCAAAGTGGAAAAGAACTGAGTGTCCCGTATGTGAGGAGTGTGTGCTTACATCCAGCAAGAAACCCTGGAGGCACTGGAGTGCCCAGTCTTCACAGCCTCTTCCAGCACAGCTTGAAATCCTTGTGAAAAGGCATACCTATGCTGTTTACACTAAATGTTCTTAATGCCTCTTTGCTGTCTTTTTAAAAAAATTATATTTGTTTCACCACCTTGGGTCCTAGTTGTGGCACTTGGAATCCACATTGCAGCCCCCAGGCTCTAGGACACTCGGGGTCAGTATCTGTGGCGAGTGGGATCTTTCTGACCAGGGATCAAACCCGTGTCCCCTGCGTTGCAAGGCAGATTGCTAACCACTGGACAGCCAAGGAGCTCACCTTTTTTGCTTATGCATTTTATCTTCCAAGGTGATTTATGTGTACTGCATTTAGGAGATGGGGGATACATTTTGGAAGACCCAGGAGCTCGTTGAAATGTTGCATACTTAAGGAATGCTGTTGGGATACAAGCCATGCATTTAAGAAACGCCCTGTCTGTTCCGACACGGGACTCAGGCGTGGGTTGAACATGTCTCCAGCACAAAGGTCTGAGCGGAGGGCTGCTCTCTCCTGCCCACACACACCCATTGACTGCCGCATCCTTCAGTGGCTCAGCCGAGTATCTGGGCAACTTCCTTAACCTGTCAGTGCACCCAGCCGCTCTTGAAGGGATGTATGGGGGAGTTCTCCTGATGCTAAATAAGACCCCCTTTGCCATTATTAATAATATCACAGGGATTCAGAATGTGAAGCCATTAGAACAGTAATAAAAAGAGAGACTGTCATTATTTCAACCACAGAGCAGAAAACGAGAGGATCTTCTGTAATTGTGGGCGTTTGTAGCTGCCAGACTCCAGCTGGCAGGGAACATGCAGACGACAGTCATCCCAGCAGGGAAAAGGCAGGCCAGCGGAGCCCAAACCCGGGCCTCTACTCTGTCCTATTTGCCCCGAGAAGCAGGATTAAGCTCGGTCTTCCTCTCACGGTTCTGCCTTGACCTCGCTCAGCTGGTTGGAGGGGACATTTTTGCTAATATTTAGAGAGATTTCCTTCAGATCTCTTGCTTTAGTTACCTTTTGAAGCCTATAGTTTCTTTGTCAAATTTATTTTTAATTGGAGGATAATTGCTTTGCAGTGTTGTGTTAGCTTCTGCTGTACACCAACACGAGTCAACCCTGAGTACACATATGTCTCCTCCCTCTTGAATCTGCTTCCCATCCCCCCATTCACCCCCTCTAGGTCATCACAGAGCTGCGTGTTGAACTCTCTATGCAGTACAGTAACTTCACCAGCTGCCTGCTTTACATTAAAAAATGTATGTGTTTCATATCTGTCTTTCTATTGTATTGTGCATGCTAAGTCGCTTTCATTGTGTCTGACTCATTGAGACGCCATGGACGCAGGCAAGAATACTGGAGTGGGTTTCCATGCCCTCCTCCAGGGGATCTTCCCGACTCAGGGACAGAACCCTTGTCTCTTACGTCTCCTGCACTGGCAGGTGGGTTCTTTACCACTGCACCACCCGGGAAGCCTCTTCTGTCGTATTACTATTCATCAAACTGCCCAGGCTATGACTGTGTCTCTATTCACCATGACAGACTATGGGTCCTTCAAAATGTGCCTTTACGATTACAGTTTTAATAAGTAACAGCTGTTATCATGCTTGCTTATTAAGGCTCTAGCTACCTTTCTATTATCAAAATGCTACTTGATTCAGGAGAACTGCTCTTTTTTCAGCAAATCCATTACTGCCTTTGGCAGTTGTTTGACTTAACCATATTGTCTGAAATCCAGCTTTGCCCTGCAATATTCATCTAATATCCGATTTTTAAAACATTTGTTTTTAATTGGAGGATAATTGCTGTACAGTATTGTGTTGGCTTCTGCCGCACATGAACATGAATCAACTGTAGGTATACCTATGTCCCCTCTCTCTTGAACCTTCCCTCCGCCTCCCACCCCTTCCCACCCCTGTAGGTTGTTACGGAGCCCGGTTTGAGTTCCCTGAGTCATGCAGCTAATTTTGACTGGCTACTTTACGTGCGGTAGTGGATGTGTCCACACTGCTCTCTGCATCCGTCCCACCCTCTCCTTCCCTCCCTGTGCCCACAAGTCTGTTCTCTGTGTCTGTGTCTCACTGCCCTGCAGGTAGGTTCATCAGGACCACCTTTCTAGATTCCGTATATGTGCATTCATATACAATATTTGTTTTTCTCTTTCTGACTTACTTCACTCCGTATAATAGGCTCTGGTTTCATCTACTTCATTAGAATCGACTTAAATGCGTTCATTTTTATGGCTGAATAATATTCCATTGTACATAGGCACCACAGCGTCTTTATCCATTCACCTGTCTATGGACATCTATGTTGCTTCCATGTCCTGGCTATTGTAAGTAGTGCTGCAGTGAACACTGGGGTACATGTGTCTTTATCAATTTTAGTTTCCTCAGGATATTCGCCGAGTAGTGGGATTTCTGGGTCGTATGTTAGTTTTATTCCTACTTTTTAAAGGAATCTCCATACTGTCTTCCACAGTGGCTGTATCAAGTTACATTCCCACCAACAGCACAAGAAGGTCCCCTCTCTCCACATCGTTTCCAGCATTGATTGTCAATTTAATGCCAATTTTTGATGACAGCCATTCTGTCAGACATTGTTTTTCATTTCTAATAGGAATTAACACCAATTCTTCACAGAGTCTTAAACAATAGAAGATGGGATAATTCTAACTCATTTTATGAGGCTTATATTACCCTGATAACAAAATCAAACAAAGACATAAAAGAAACTATAGACCTTTATTTCTTATGAATGGAGATGCAAAAATTGTCAGCAAAATATGGGCAAACCAAAGCCAGTGATATGCTACATAGATTACATACCATGATCAGTAATATTGAACCTAGAAAATGAGGTTGGTTTAACACCTGAAAATCAATTAATGTTGTCAATCATGTCAATAGGTGCAGAAAAATTACTGATAAAAGTCAACAAATCAAAAGCTTTTCATGGTAAAAAAAAAAACTCAAAAGACTAAAAATTGAAGGAAACTTTCTCAAATTGGTAAAGGGCATCTATGAAACTCACATATAACATTATGCTTAACAGTGAGACAGTGAAAGCTTTTCCTCTAAGATCAGGAACAAGGCAAGGATATCTGTCCTCATCACTTCTATGCAACATGACACTGGAGGTTCTATCCACCCTGGATAGAAGTATGTCAGAGAATTACATATAATTTATGTTGTTAGAAAAGGAAAAAAGTATCTCTATCTGAAGATGTCATAATCTTGTATACACCGAAGGAATCCACCATAAATTATAAGAATAAGTGAGTTTAGGAAGGTTTCAGGAGACAAAGTCAGCATACAATAACCAATTTTATGTGTGTACATTTACATGAACAACCCGAAAATGAAATTAAGGAAACAATTCCATTTATACTAGCATTGGAAAGAATAAAATACTTAGGAAAAATTTACCAGAAGAAGTCCAAAACTTACACTCTGAAAACTACAATACGTTGTTGAAAGGAATTAAAGAAGACCTAACTAAATGGAAAGTTATTCCATGTTCATTGGTCATAAGATTTAATATTGTTAAGATGGAGATACTTCCTGAACTGATAGATTCAACACATTCCTATTACGATCTTAGTGGGATTTTTGCAGAAATTGACAAACTGATGCTATAATTCATATGGAAATTCAAGGTACCCAAGATAACCAAAACAATCTTAAAAAAAAAATAACCACTTTCTAATTTCAAAACTTACTGCAAAGCTAAAGTAGTCAATATAGTACAGTACTGAAGTAATGATAGACTTGTAGATCAATGAAACAAAAACTGTGGTATTGGAGAAGACTCTTGAGAGTCCCTTGGTCTGAAAAGAGATCAAACCAGTCAATCCTAAAGGAAATTAGTTCTGAATATTCATTAGAAGGACTGATGCTGAAGCTGAAACTCCAATAGTTTGGCCACCTGAGGCGAAGAACTGACTCATTGGAAAAGACCCTGATGCTGGGAAAGATTGAAGGTGGGAGGAGAAGGGGACGGCAGAGGATGAGATGCTTGGATGGCATCACCGACTTGATGGACATGGGTTTGAACAAGCTCCGGGAGTGGTGATGGACAGGGAGGCCTGGTGTGCTGCAGTCCACGGGGTCTCAGAGAGTCGGACACGACTGAGGGACTGAGCAAAGAGTAGGACACGACTGAGGGACTGAGCTGGCTGACAGGGAGGCCTGGTGTGCCGCAGTCCATGGGTCTCAGAGAGTCGGACACGACTGAGGGACTGAGCTGGCTGACTGGGAGGCCTGGTGTGCCGCAGTCCACGGGGTATCAGAGAGTAGGACATGACTGAGGGACTGAACTGGCTGACTGAATCAGAAATAAGAGTCCCTAACTAAACCCTAACATTTTTGGTCAACTGACTTTTGAACAAGGATACTAAGAAAGCTCAATGAGGAACGAATAGTCTCTATCAAATGGCCCTGAGACAACTGGATATTTACATGAAAAAGAATGAATTTGGATCATTACCTTACAAATGTATAAAAGGTAGCTCAGAATGAATCAAAGTTCTAACGTAAGAACCAAAGGCAAAAGCAATGCCAAAAACAGAAGCAACAAAAAGATATAAATTGGACTTCATTACAAAAACACTGTTGTGCTTTGAAAGGTGCAATCAACAAAGTAAAAAAAAAAAAAAAAAACCCAAAATGGAAAAAACATGTTTGCAAATCATATTTCTGATAAGGAAATGTGTATATAATGTATAAAAATATTTGTAACTCAAAAAGAGAAACAAAGGTAAGCAAGCCAATTAAAAATGGACAAAGTATCCAAGTAAAAATTTCTTCAAAGGAGATGTACAAATGACCCATGAGCACATATAAAGATACTCAACTAAAGATAGCCATCAGAGAAATGCAAATAAAAAACCCAGTGAGATATCACATCACTTCATATGCGACAGAAGAGCTGTAACCACAAAGGATGGCAAGAATATTCCAAAATTGTGATGACAGACACACCATGCTGTATATACACAATAATGAATTGTACACTTCATGGGTCCATTGTTCTATATGAGTTGTATCTCAATAAAGCACTTATTAGGAAGCAGAGTAAATACTGGGGAATTGCACCCGTGCTTCATTCCCTTTTACTTTTATCTCCTCTCCATCCTCTGAATTTCTTGCAAATTGTAACCCATTTATTTTAGGACTTAAACGCTATTATTCAACTCTCAGAAACGACTGACTAACCAAAGTTTATGAGGTTATCCTTTTCCAGAGCAGTTACATTTTAAGAGCAGGTTTTTAAAGAAATAAAAGAAGCTTAGCAAACCAGCCTCTGCCATTTAATTGGTGGCAGGTCAGTCACTCACAGAATGATTGTAAAGACACTGGAATGGAAAGATAGTTTCTCAATGCACGCACTTGGTCTGTAACGTCAGCTCTATCCCAGAAAGAAAGAAACCCAAGTGTCCTTTGCTAGAACCATGAGTCGTTTTGAGTGGTGCCAACTAGGTCCCAGTGGGTGTTTGGGGACGTTGGCTCACTTCTTTGTCACCTACAGTATCTACCCTCTAGAGCTTGGTTGACTCGTCTCCTGGGAGGACTCTTTGGGTTGTTCTGGTCTTTCTTCCCAGCCCCAGTTCCCCAGAAGGACAAGATCCACGTCTGTGTGTTTGGGATCAGAACAGACCTGGGGCTGAACCCAGCGCTGATCCTAGCACCGGGGAAGGCAACCTTCTCCCTGAAGGCTGCTCTGTCTTTGAAAAGACTTGGAACATCCTTCGGTCCTACAAGAACATAAAAATACACTAAAATTTATGTCTTTGTTGCTTTTTTGTCTTTTGAGTACTTAAAAGCTTGAACGAACTTTTATTTATTTTTTTAATTTATTTATTTTAAATGGAAGCTAATTACTTTACAATATTGTAGTGGTTTTTGCCATACACTGACATGAATCAGCCATGGGTGTATGGACTTTTAAACCTAGCTGTCTTGCATCATCAGCCTCTATTTACTGCCCCTGCTGCGGGGCTACAGCCCATGTTCTGGGAGAGCTGATGCCCCCTGGTGGACCCCATCTATCCTGCAACTCTGAGGAGCCAGTTGCTGTCTCACCCTGAGTGGACATTCCTAGGACCCTGGCTTAGGGTGCCTGTGAGCCTGTCACTTCATTGCAAATAGGCGGGGCAACAATGGAAACAGTGACAGACTTTATTTTCTTGGGCTCCAAAACCACTGCAGATGGTGATTGCACCCATAAAATTAAAGGACGCTTTCTCCTTGGAAGAAAAGCTGTGACCAACCTGCTGCTAAGTCACTTCAGTCGTGTCCGACTCTGTGCGACCCCATAGACGGCAGCCCACCAGGTTCCCCGATCCCTGGGATTCTCCAGGCAAGAACACTGGAGTGGGTTGCCATTTCCTTCTCCAATGCATGAAAGTGAAAAGTGAAAGTGAAGTCACTCAGTCGTGTCTGACTCTTAGCGACCCCATGGACTGCAGCCTACTAGGCTCCTCCATCCATGGGATTTTCCAGGCAAGAGTACTGGAGTGGGGTGCCATTGCCTTCTCCAATGACCAACCTAGACAGCATATTAAAAAGCAGAGGCGTCACTTTGCCAATAAAGGTCCATCTAGTTAAAGGTATGGTTTTTCCAGTGTCATGGATGGATGTGAGAGTTGGACCATAAAGAAAGCTGAGCACCAAATAATTGATGCTTTTGAACTGTGGTGTTGGAGAAGACTCCTGAGAGTCCCTTGGACTGCAAGGAGATCCAATCAGTGCATCCTAAAGGAAGTCAGTCCTGAATATTCATTGGAAGGACCAATGCTGAAGCCGAAGCTCCAATAGTCTGGCCACCTGATGCGAAGAGCTGACTCACTGGAAAAGACCCTGATGCTGGGAAAGATTGAAGGTGAGAGGAGAAGGGGATGAGATGGTTGGATGACATCACTGACTCAATGGACATGAGTTTGAGCAAGCTCTGGGAGTTGGTGATGGACAGGCAGGCCTGGCGTGCTTCGGTTCATGGTGTCGCAAAGAGTCGGACATGACTGAGTGACTGAACTGAACTGAACTGAAAGTCACTTTTATAGGAAGGAGCTATGCCAGAAATCTATA
Organism: Bos grunniens; assembly: GCF_055505025.1. Lineage (NCBI taxonomy): Eukaryota > Metazoa > Chordata > Mammalia > Artiodactyla > Bovidae > Bos > Bos grunniens. The sequence goes on along the minus strand of NC_141184.1, from coordinate 4,680,499 downwards.
CATAGTGAAATCCCAAGTGGTCTCCTAGGTGACATGGCATTCCAAGCAGTCCCCACTCTGGAACATTTCTAACACGGAGTTTAGAAGTCCATGGAGTCGAAAAGAGTTGGACACGACTGAGTGACTGAACTGAACTGAACTGAGCCCAGAAGAAGGAAATGCTGAGGCCTCCTTTCCTTTCTCATTTCCATCTGCAGAGCAAATGACAGCAACAACAAAAACACGCAGCAAAGACCTAAATTCCCTTGATGCCTTACAAATAGCGAAGAAAGAATTTTTTTTTAAAGCATCAGAGAACTGAAGACCAGTATTTGACTCCTACCTGGGCTTACAGAAAGCCTGATCTCTTCCCAAAGAGAAGGTCTGGGACTTTCTAGGACTGCAGGGTGGTGGCCTGTCCCCCCATTTCTGGTCAAGCTTGCCCTTCACTGACCATTTTTGCTCAGTGTAGATTTCTTGGGATATTTCAAAGGGAAATTCACATGAAACAATTGATGAAACAAAACTGTTCAGATGTTCATGGGAGCTTATCATGTAGCCTGCATGCTCAGTCGCTTCAGTCATGTCCAACTCTAGGCAACCCTATGGACTGTAACTCACCAGGCTCCTCCATCCATGGGATTCTCCAGGCAAGAGTACTGGAGCGGGCTGCCATTTCCTTCTCCAGGGGATCTTCCCCACCCAGGGATGGAGCCTGCATTTCTTGTGTCTCCTGCATTGGCTGGCAAGTTCTTCACCACTGTGCCACCTGGGAACCCACGTATCATTGAGAAGCTTTGCCAGATGGTGAATGGTTACCTTGTAACAAATCAAACTTAGAAACACATCCTGGCAACACTGGGAAGACACCAGCAACGCTGAGAGCTGAGGCACAACCGTTGTTAAGGAGCCTCATTTTCTGCCTTTGAAGTGATGGAGGGTGTGGCAGACGAGCCCGTTTGCTCGGCAGAACGAGACTGTATTTTTATATACTCTGTGTGTAGGAATGTGTAAATATAGCTTTACGGAAGAGAGTCTTGGGAGCAGGAGGCTTACTAAAACTGGCACTTTCTCTTCACTTTTCCTGAGAAGAAAATAGACATTTGATGCATACTTGTATCTTCTTCGGTCACAGATGCTTGCTGAATCTCAGTCAGCTCTTCACACTATGGCCGCCCCTTAAATATCCCCTGCCTTAGTCTGTTGGGGCTGTTATAACAAAAATATCTCAGACGAGGGGGCTTATAAACAGCAGAGGTTTATTTCTCACAGTTCTGGAGACTGGACGTCCAAGACAGCGCGGGCAGATGCCATGTCTGGTGAGACACCCCCGCTCCCTGCCTGGTCTGTGGGCGGCCATCTTTCCTTGCTGTGTCCTCAGGGGTCTCTCTGGGCTCTGATTTCACAGGGGCTCTGATTTAACTTATCAGGGCCCCATCCTCACCATCTCTTCACATCCCACAGGTCCCACTTCCTAAAACCTTCATTTTGGGCATTGAAGTGAGAGTGAAAGTCTCTCCTTCATGTCCGAGTCTTTGAGACCCCATGGTCTATACAGTCCCTGGAATTCTTCAGGCCAGGATACTGGAGTGAGTAGCCTTTCCCTCCTCCAGGGGATCTTCCCAATCCAGGGATTAAAGCCAGGTCTCCTGCATTGCACGTGGATTCTTTACCAGCTGAGCCACAAGGGAAGCCCAAGAATACTGGAGTATGTAGCTTATCCCTTCTCCAGGGGATCTTCCCAACCCAGGAATCAAACCCGGGTCTCCTGCATTGCAGGCAGATTCTTTACCAACTGAGCTATCAGGGAAGCCTTCAACATGTGAAGGTTGAGGGAACACAGGAATTCAGTCTCTTGTACCCCTTCACCTCTGCTTCCTGTTGGTGAGGCTCCACTCACCTAAAGGAACAACTTCAGGCTGATGGTCGTGCGCTGTGTGATCAAGACTCCTGCAGCGGGCCTGGGGGACTTTAAGGAATAAACGTGAGCTGGAATTAAATTGTAAAGTCCAGTTCATCTCCATCCTCTTCGGCCACCTCTACAGTTGTGTTTCTGAAAGCTCACATAATATTGCTGCTACTTCCAGATGGAAAATTGGATTTTCTATAATACTCCTCAGTTTTCACATTGATTTTTTCATCGCTGCTAATACCAGATTAACAAATATCAATAGCATGAATAAAAAATAATAAATGTGCAGTGTTCTGTAAAATATTCAAAGTAGTGTATATAGAGTGTATGTAACACTCACAAATTATTGTGAGTGTTTATCTCACAACAATTTTATCTTATCCCTAAAGGACAGTATTCCTCATTTTCTCACTAGAATCAGACCCCAGCAGCATCTTGATCTTTGACAAAAGCTACTTTCATGAGAAATACACTCGGAACTGGGTCCTGCATTTAGTACAGCAGAAGAGTAGGTTTTGAGTCAAGTTCAGAGTTCAGTGACCCCAAGCCTGCATCTTGGAGGATGGTCTGAAAAAAACCTCTCTGGTTGGAACATTTCCAGTCATTACTTTTCTTTACAGAGTAGATATGCTAAGCGTTTAAAAATTAGTAGTTCCACAATTGGTAGATTTTCATGGGGTAGACACTCATGGTTTCTTTGTCTTCTTTGCCTTGAAACAACTTCATTTCCCTGTAGGCATCTGTCCACCAGGCTTCCACCTCCCACGGCCCACCCTCTTGTTGAAAAGACAACACGTGAATCTGTACTTCATAAAACTCTGTAATTATATCAGCTTCATTTTTATATTATTACAATTGCCCACAACAATCCTTCCAATGTGCTTCTTTTCTAACTAAGTTATTATGAATCTGTCAAAATGTGAATTGAGTTATATCTTGCAACACAGCTGTCATCGCATCTTTAAAAGGTGTTCTCTGCAATTGTTTTTGCCCAGAAAGCACATGTGTAAGAGAAAAGAGTGGAGACTGGATTATGTGATAATGCAGTCATGTTGATGTTCAGACTATGCCTCCAAGCCAGAGACCTTGTGGCCAGACTAGTGCTTGCTGTTGCAACTGCACAGCCTGACACCTGGACCTCACAGTCTGATGACTCTGTGAAACATCGCAGTTTTACCTCTCAGGAGGCACTGGGGTCAGAGCAGCTGGTGTGATCCAGGACGTACGATGCTGTGGGTGGAATCGAATGGAAGGTGGGTCCAGATCTTCTGAGTCCATATGTACACCCCTCACCATTGCCATGGGCTTCCCTGGTAGCTCAGATGGTAAAGAATCTGCCTGCAATGCAGGAGACCTGGGTTTGATCCCTGAATCTGGAAGATCCCCTGGAGGAAGGCATGGCAACCCACTCTAGTGTTCTTGCCTGGAGAATCCCATCGGCAGAAGAGCCTGGTGGACTATGGTCCATAGGGTCACAAAGGTCAGACATGACTGAGCGACTAAGCACGCACTCACCATAGCCATGGTGGGAAATGCCAAAGTCTCTTGAAAACTTGTGTTGAAACTGCCATTTGGGAAACTTGATTACCCCCATTTACTCAAGCCTGGGTAGTCTGTGGAGAGATTTCTTCCCTCTCCAGGTGTATTTCCAGAGAGATCCAAACCGTTTCCCAGACACCTAGCATATGTATGGGTTGCTGTTTCCTACTCCAGGGGATCTTCCCAACCCAGGGATCAAACCCATGTTTCTCTCACCTCCTGTATTGACAGGCAAACTCCTTACCCCGGTGCCATCTGGGAAGCCCTGGGTGGGTCTATCAAAGCAGAATCTTTGATTTGTAACTGAACCCAGGAGTCTGATATCCAATGTGCCCCTCTTTTCTTGAATGAAGCTTCTGGACACCTGGTGACCCCACTTCTGCTTGAACACTCTGCTTTTAAAGACCAATCAGCTTCTGATAATGTTAAATTAACCCCCACATATGGAGCACTCCACTGCCCTGGGCAGTCACTTCTAGAATCCTACTCAGTTTGACAAGGGTCCTCCTGTACAGTGGAGCCAAGAATGACCCAGGGCTCTGGGAGTGCCATCTGCCACCCAGGGTCTGATCCCCACACTGCGCCCCCCAGTCATGGGTCTGGTCTTGTGCCCACAAGTCAACCCCTTTGAGAGCTGCCCCTTCCGCTGCTGTTCCTTCCGTGGGGTTGTCACGTCTGCTGCCCCTGACCGAGCAGTCTGCTTCCACTCTGGACTTAGTGACTGATACCCAGCTCAGCTGCCATGGGTCTCTCCTTGGTTTCTTTCACTTGGCCAGATTCCCTTGTTTGAGTCTCTTCAGGATGTTGTAACAAAAATGCTATAGTCAGGATGGCTTATAAGCAACAGAAGTTTCTTTCTCACTGTCTGGGAGCTGGAAGTCCATGATCAAGGCGCCAGCAGATTTGGAGTCTGGTGAGAACCCGCTTCCTGGCTCACAGCTGCTGTCTTCTCACTGGGTCCTTGCAGGGCAGACGGGGTGAGGGAGCTCTCTGTCCTCCGTCATAAAGGCTACCCCATTCAGAGAGCCAACTCACTGGAAAGGACCCTGATGCTGGGAAAGATTGAGGGCAGGAGGAGAAGGGGGAAACAGAGGATGCGATGGTTGGATGGAATTAGAGTACAGACCTTATCCCTTCTAAGGTGCTTAGGGGTCCCGTGAGGAGGGCACAACATTCTCCAGAGATGATACTATTGTCCCTGAACATGACTGTAGTCAGTTGATGGGATAAATCATCTTATGTTCTCTTGCATGTCTAATTCCATCCGGCATCTGCTTCTCAGAGAAGTCACAGGCATTCAGATAGCACTTGAAGCCACAGAAAGAGGAGATATTAGTGGCCCTCGGAGAGAAGAGGGCTCAAGCCTTAGCCAAGAAGATGAGGAGCAAATGCAAAACCAGAAATGCTCCTATGGCCTATGCTGTGGAATTCCCGAAGACTTTGGGAGTTGGAGGCAGGCACTGGTAATCTTGCAGATGGGGCTGGGGGGTGTCTGGACACAGAAAGGGTGTTGGAAAATCTGCTTTAGAAGCACTTAGACCCATAGAGCCCCTCCCCTTTCCTGCTCAGCAGAGGACTGGAGTTCTCCTTCTGCACTGAAGAGCACTAGACATAAGTCAGAAGGAAGCCACACTGAAAACAGAATCAAGTGAATGCCCACTCCCCGAGCAGAGAAACCAGATCCTCCCACATCCCACAGTCAGCATGCTGGTGGCTGACTTCATGCGCCCAGCCAGCAGACCGGAAGATCTTTCCAGGGGAACTTGACTATGGCAACTCCTTGACTTAACTAGCCTGAGGTCAAGCCCACTACTCTGCAAGCCATGCTCATACAGGGTTCCAGGCCCTGTTTTAATGTCTCATTCTCCAAACCACACAGACATCCACGGCTCAGGACACATGGGCAAAGGACCTGTCACGAAACACAGAGAGCAAACAGAATAAGCAAACAGAAAATAAGGAGCTCGGAGGACACACACAACGCCAAACAGGGGGAAAGTCTTATAATAAAATCCGTATGTGTGTGCATGCTTAGTGACAACTGTGTCCAACTCTTTTGCAGCCCCATGGACTGTAGCCTGCCAGGCTCCTCTGTCCATGGAATTCTCCAGGCAAGAATACTGGAGTGGATAGCCATTTCCTTGGTATCTGTCTGTATTTTTTCAAAAATATAGCTATGTTCTGGCCTTAGAATACCATTTCTCATAGACAAACCAAGGGTCCCCAGAGAAATAGCAATTTGAGGGCTCAGGCATGAAACATGCAACGTAATATTAAATAGGCCTGTCACCCTAGAGAGTGAGGTAGCTGCTGTAGATGGGCAGGACCACATTTAAATAGCTCAGTGGTAAAATTTAACTCAGGGGCCCTCACTAAGCCAGATGGGAAAATCTGAGTATCAATTGAATAATAATTGCAATGGACTGAAACACATCCAAAGTGCTTTGTGAGCATTTTAAAAGAAAATGCTCACTAATCACAGTTGGAGGGTGCTAGAGAACCAACTCATTCTTTTGAAAACTGGTAAATACAGGGAGAGTCAAATGTCCATCCTGACTCTGCATGTAAGCTGTGTTGTTGGCCTTCCAAATAGGAGGAGGGAAGACTGTCCATGTAGAAGTACTCCAGCTAATAAATGAAGGCAGAATAATAGGATTAGAACATCACCATTTTGTCAACCCTTATGGCAGAAAGTGAAAAAAAACTAAAGAACCTCTTGATGAAAGTGAAAGAAGAGAGTAAAAAAAGCTGGCTTAAAGCTCAACATTCAGAAAACTAAGATCATGGCATCTGGTCCCATCACTTCACGGCAAATAGATGGGGAAACAGTGGAAACAGTGGCTGGCTTTATTTTTCTGGGCTCCCAAATCACTGCAGATGGTGACTGCAGCCATGAAATTAAAAGACGCTTGCTCCTTTGAAGGAAAGTTATGACCAACCTAGACAGCATATTAAAACGCAGAGACATTACTTTGCCAACAAAGGTCTGTCTAGTCAAGGCTATGGTTTTTCCAGTAGTCATGTATGGATGTGAGAGTTGGACCATAAAGAAAGCTGAGCGCTAAAGAATTGATACTTTTGAACTGTGATGTTGGAGAAGACTCTTGAGAGTCCCTTGGACTGCAAGGAGACCCATCCAGTCCATCCTAAAGGAGATCAATGTTGAATATTCATTGGAAGGACTGATGCTGAAGCTGAAACTCCAATACTTTGGCCACCTGATGTGAAGAACTGACTCCTTGGATAAGACCCTGATGCTGGGAAAGATTGAAAGCAGGAGGAGAAGGGGATGACAGAGGATGAGATGGTTGGATGGCATCACCGACTCGAAGGGCATGAGTTTGAGTAAACTCCGGGAGTTGGTGATGGACAGGGAGGCCTGGCGTGCTGCAGTCCATGGGGTCACAAGGAGTCAGACATGACTGAGTGACTGAACTAAACTGATTCTTTCAACCCAAGAGATGAAAAGATCAAGTTACTGATCACTAATCTAAGCCTGAGACATGGCACAGTTGGTAAAGAATCTACCTGCCAGTGTAGGAGATGCTAGAGACACGTGTTCAATCCCTGAGTCAGGAAGATCTCCAGGAGAATGCAACGGCAACCCACTCCAGTATTCTTACCTGGAAAATCCCATGGACAGAGGAATCTGGCAGGCTACAGTCCATGTGGGGGTCACAAAGAGTCAGACATGACTGGGCACACACACACACACACACACACACACTCACACACAATCCATGCCCACACCCCAAGATGAAAGACAACCAGATAATCCATTTTGAAGACCACAGACATATTTGAAGTGATCTTGTGGGGAGAAAAAAGCAAACTTGAACTTGATCAAATCTCTATTTATCAGTGGGCAAGAGGGCAAGGTTTCAACCAACAAAATCCAGACTCTGGGAAACTCCACAGCGGAGGTCCCCAGCTTCCAGGATCTAATGCCTGGTGACCTGAGGCTGATGTGACATTAACAGAAGCAAAGTGCACAGCGAATGTGCTGCACCCGCGTCTTTCCGAACCAGCCCCTGCTCCCCGTGCATGGAAAAACTGGCTTTCATGCAAGCAGTTCTTGGTGCCGAAAAGGTTGGGGACCGCTGCTCTATAGGACAAATGTCATTTTCTTTGACAAACTGAGAGGAAACAAACAAACGGAAGATGAAGGGAGAACTTACCAATTAAAGAAATCTCGAGAGACATTTCAAATCCCTCCCCGCTTAGTTGAAGGTCTCCATCTCTCTGACTGCAAGGTGGAAATGGAGGTCTCTGGCAGGACGTGTATGATCTCTGCTCTCAAGTCCACCAATATCCTGGTTACAGCATCACCTGAGAGCTTGGACTGCAGCCTCAAACGTGGTCTCGAGTACCTGAGGTTGCTGGCCGACTTCTCCTGGATCCTCATTCCTCTGTGTCCTCGCCTCCTGCCTGCCCCTGGAGCAGGTGTGCAGAGTAACTCACAGCAACCCGCCTTTCCTTCTCTTCTTCCTCATTCTGTTTTCTCTTTAATATATTTTTTTGTCTCTCTCTCTGCCTCCATGCCAGCTCTGTCTCCACTCACATATTGCTCTGCTACCATTTTCTAATAATCAGACCTCCAGAAGCATGGATTCTGCTTTCATTGTGAACAGACTATCAGATAAGCCAAGCTGCCTGCCTTTATAGGTCTAGTGACTTGGCAATGACAGGAAATGAAAATGGGGCAATAAAGACTCAGCTGACATTGGAGTCGGGACATGTGGTCTGTCTGTATCTCTCTTACACCCGTCAACACACATTATTAAAAAAAATAAAGCAAGCTTCATACCCATAAATGACATGACACTTATCATTCAGTTGTAAACAGACATTATCAAGCCAAGTACTAACGGAGTAACAGCAGCGAAGACCCGAGAAGAGGAAAAATATTCTTTCACACACATTTACCTGATTGCTTACCTCCACATAATACAGGAACAGAAAGATTCCCTCAAGGATACTCGACCTCCCAGATTCTGGAGTTCAAACCAAAATTGGGTTAATAAAAAGCTCCTTTTGAAAAAGAAAGAAAAAAAGCATTTTTGACTAAAGGGATGCTGATTGTATTTCATTTCGAACTCTCAAATACTGCAGGAATAAGGAAATGAGGTATTTATAGAACAGAATTCAAATCTCATGCTTTTAATATTGCATACATTTAAATTGATTATGGTACTTCTTGGGAAACTTCCTTCTTCAGAATATTTAACCCCATCCAAAGTAAGCGTGGGTGTGAACTCCCAGTGCAATCAGTGAGGGCAGCAGCAGGAGGGGAAATTCACGACTGTGGTTATACGAGGGGGAATCTCTAAGGGAAGGGTTGAGAGAGCAAGTGCTGAGAAGCTGGAGACCAGCGAGACCAGAGAGCTCTCGGGACTTTAGAGGAAACTGTGCCCCGGGGGTCCATGAGCACCCCACATCCAAGAGAAAGGGCCCGCTGGCATCGCCGGTGCGGGGGGGCAGCAACTGCCTGAGATGCAGAACTGAAACCTGGAGGTAAAAGGTCAGAAACACCCCTGTCTCTTCAGCTTTGCTCTGCTTCCCGATGGCTGAGCCCAACCAGGACCGTACTTCTGAGGCTCAAGTCATGACTGGTGCACAGGCGAGCCACCTGGGACCACAGCTGGGCAGAGACAGACAGGAAAGTCCACTGGAGAGTGGACACGGCTGGGCTGGAGAGTGGCTAGCACCCAGGGCTGCTCGTCTCTTCCTGAGTGATGTGTCCGTGTTTCTCTCTGGACGAAGTTGCCTCGAAGCGTCTGGCTCCAGGGTGTGATATATCTTTCTTCCTTCTCTGACTGTCACTGTTGCTGTTATTCGAGCTTAATGACCTAGCTGGAAAATGCCCAGAGTCACCCGTGTTTTAGATTCAGTGTCCAAACTTGGCAGCATTCGGGTCAAGTTTCTGGTTGTCCTTTACTATTTCCATCCGACAGGAAATTAAATCCAGATAACCTTGGTGCAACATGAGCAGGTCTACATGGCAAAAATGTATCAGTTGTCCTGGTTGATTATCACTGAACACAGTGATCTTAGATACAACACTCAGGAACTCAGTCCCTTGACCATCAGCTACCTCATCTGTCAAGTTTACTTCCATTGCACCCCCACAGGGCGCGCACGGGTCACAAACAATCCCAGATTCAAAGAGTTGGCGGTGGTGAGCCAACCAAGGATTCAGATAGGGGAATAAGGGGGTTGCTCCTTTCCCCAGGGAGACCTAGATTGTTACGAGATCTGGGTAGTAGGAAGTTTTATCCTGAGGGTCCAAAGTTAATACATTCCTTAACTTCCAAATGCAAAACCTACTGCGCTTTATTGTAAAAGTAAACAGGGGCTTGCCTGGTGGCTCAGTGGTGACGAATCTGCCTGCCAAGGTAGGAGACACAGGTCCGCTCCCTGATCCAGGAAGATCCATGCGCCAGGGAGCAACTAAGCCCACGCCACGACTACTGAGCCCAGAGCCCGGAAACCGAGCTCACAAGCTACAAGCACTGAAGCCGGTGCCCCCAAGCCCGTGCTCCACAACAAGGGAACACGGCGGGGGAAGCCGGTGCATCACAGCCACGGAGTAGCCCCGCTCACTGCAACTAGAGAAAAGCCCACACAGCAACGAAGACCTAGTACAGCCAAAACTAAATAAATACTTTTTTTTTAACAAGTAAACAGGAAAGAATGACCCTTACTAAATGTGCATCAGGGCTAGGTTCTAACCATAACCTCATCCCCTGCTTTCTGTTTTATAGTTGAAAAGATAATCAGCTCGGTGGAGGACGTGAACTGATCACATTGCAATGTCTCCTCTCCCTCTCGGTTCTTTGCTGATTAGCCCAAGAGCCTGTCTCACCACAGCTAGTTACTTCCCTGTTGACAGTCTGGTTCCCTCACCACATCCTCTTCAATGATCCCATTGCTCAAGCCACCTTTTTATTGGTTGAGATGAGACTGATGACGCTTTTAAAATGTGCTTTTTCTTCTGTTTTAAAGGGGATAGGAAGACCCTGGAGGGTTTTGAACCAGAAAAAAAAAGCTGGTACAATCTAATATATGGTTTTAACAAATCACTCAGGCTTCCTCATGATAAATTGCCTAGGATGTTAGCCTAAGACAGTGCATTGGTGCAGACATAGGTGCTGGTGGGCTGGCCTCATCTGAATCCAGGGGAGGTGGTAAGTAGCGGTCATATTTGGTATATGTCTTCAAGACAGAGGCAGCAAAACCCACTGATGGCTTCAATGTGGGGCTTCCAGAGTCAAAGCTATCCCCCAGATATGTGCTCACTTGGTAAATAAGCGTATTGTTGGCTAAAGTGGGGAGCAGGGAACACCAGCAGGAAAAATCAGGAGTTAGTTCTTCCAGACATTTTAAATGGAATATTTCTTTTAGATGTCCAAGTGTGATGTCAAGGTGCATGAGTCTAGAGCTCAGGACCAGTCACATGCGTCTGAGAGTCCGCAATCTTATGAAGCAATTAAGGATCAGGACCAGATGAAGTCACCTAGGGAGAAAATGAGGACTTGAGTTAGAGCAAACTCCAGGAGATGGTGAAGGACAGGGAAGCCTGGGGTGCTGCAGTCCGTGGGGTCACAGACAGTCGGACATGGCTTAGTGACAGAACAGCGAAAACAGCAAGGGAGAAAATACACGGAAGAGAAGAGTTCTTAAGACAGAGCCCACAGGATCGCAAAGCTTAGAAACTGGGAAAACAGAGAACAAGAGGACAAGATGGTTTCTAGATAGTAAGACAGAAAGGAACCCATGTGAGTTTCAGTTTTCTTTTCCTCTAAAAATGGGGTGCTGTGTAGAAAAGCAGATGCTGCAAGACACCTGTGACTCATGCAAATTGTATAAAACAAGTCCAAGGGAGCATCCAGCCAGCGCACCCTCACTGCAGGAGCTCAGCGCTCAGGGTGTGTGCGTGCATGCACCACATACTCACAAGGACCTGACTGCACAGACGTGGGGTCAAACCTCCCTGGGCACACTTTTCCACCTCCAGCCACACAGAAATGAAAACACACGATCCCTGGCAACCTATTCTAAAGATAACCAGGCTGTTTAACTTTCCTGCAAGATCAATTTGACATTTTAATTATGTGTAAGAGTTCAACCAAATATATTACTATCGAATATTTTGACAAGGTCTTTCATCCTATGTTCTCACTAAGATTCCAGGAACCCACTGCTCGACTGTAATTACATAAAATGAGAAAACAAAAAGACAATGAGTGGGCCATCTGCCCACTGAATAATTGGACAGAAGCCTTGGGTTTCTGAGCCCCTGCCTCTTTGGAGAACGTGTTCGTTATCTATGGCTGATAAGGAATTGCCTGATGCTTAAAACAGCGTTTATCGCCCAATGACCCCACAGTGTCCATGAGCCAAGGATCCGAATGTGTACACTTTGGTGCCTCTGAGTCCAGGCCCCTCAAAAGCCTGCATCCAAGGTTCACTTGCAAGCTTTCCCACATGGATGTTGGTGGCCTCAGCCCTGACTGTTGGCCTGAGACCCCAGTTCCTCATATCTGGACCTCCCTGTAGGGCAGCTCACAGCCTGGGAGCTGGCTTCCCTCCAAGCCAGAGAGAGCCAGTGTCCTTGCAGCCTAATCTCGGAAATGACACCCCATTGCTTCCATCTTCTGTATTTGTTAGAAGCCCGCTGTAAAGTCCAGCCCACACTCAGGAGTGGGGACGCTACAAAGGGGATACGATGCGTCCCTCAGAGAGGCTGCTTCCAACCCCCGACCCAGGGAGCTGCACTTCCCGACACAGAGCTGGAAGACGCGGGTGATCTGGGACGCGGATGTTCGGCTATTCCGTGACCACCTTTGGGCTCCGCGCTGCGCACTTCTGGAAACCGGCAGACAATGGGGAATACGCCGCGCTGTTTGCCGCTGCCCGGATCCTTCCTCCTCATCTCTGCGCAATGCCTTTCAACCGAGCAGCCGCTGCGTAGCAGGGACGGAACTTGGCGGTGTAGGTTATCTTAATGAACACTTTAAACGGAGTCTTCACCATCTGTTCTCTCTCCTAATTACAAACCTGCATTCATTTGCAGTTGCATCATTAAAAGTGAAATTCTGGCGAAGTACTCTAAATGCCTGTCGAGCTTGTCTTCTTGGTTCTGTACTAATTTTCTCAGTGGTGATATTCTCATTTGAGGCAAACACACAGAAAACAATATTTCTGTATATACAGTATTCAGATGTATGGATTCCTGTCTTGATTTTCTTCTCTCTGTCTCTGAAACTCTCTGACTGCAAACAGGAATTTTCTTTAAGAAGGATTTTACATTTCAAATTCCCCAAATGTCTTTGGTAATTTTAGCTTGCTTTAGGGATAAGGAAAGGATTTAAACAGAAGCCCTTTAAACAGGAATTAAACTCATTTGCACAATTTAGACCTCCAGATTTCTCCTGTGAGTAGATAAGGCATTTTGCAGAGTTTAACTCTGCAAACATAGTTTTCCTTCTTTGCATCCCCCCCTGCCCAAGGAATTATGCATCAAGATGAACTCTCAGGCAAATCAAGAGATACCAAGAGATATGATATGTAGCTTTTAAAATAATCTGCTCATATTCAAAAGATAGTAGGTGATTTTGCATCTCAAAGGAGGCTGAATTTAAGAAAGGACGGATGCCAATCTTTAAGACCACTGATGTTACTGCATTGTAAGCAGGCAGGCATTGCAGACCTTCTGAATATGCATGACCTGCAAAAGAGCAGTCCCCCTCCACACGTACACACACACACACACACACACACACACACACACACACTGGAATGCTCTCAGACAGCCCTCTGCCTTTACTGAACACAGGGAAGCACAGCTAACACCTGCCCCGCCCACTAGGTGCTGGTGATGGGTGCCCTCTGCCAGTGGGCACAGTTTTGCTGAAGAAATGGTGCATGTATCAGTTCAGCTCAGTCTCTCAGTCGTGTCTGACTCTTTGTGACCCCATGGACTGCAGCACACCAGGCCTACCTGTCCATCACCAACTCCCGGAGCTTACTCAAACTCATGTCCATTGAGTCAGTGATGCCATCCAACCATCTCATCCTCTGTCATCCCCTCCTTCTCCTCCCGCCTTCAATCTTTCCCAGCATCAGGGCCTTTTCAAATGAGTTGGCTCTTCGCATCAGGTGGCCAAAGTATTGGAGTTTCAGCTTCAACATCAGTTCCTCCAATGAACACCCAGGACTGATCTCCTTTGGGATGGACTGGTTGGATCTCCTTGCAGTCCAAGGGACTCTCAAGAGTCTTCTCCAACACCACAGTTCAAAAGCATCAATTCTTCAGCACTCAGCTTTCTTTCTAGTCCAATTCTCACATCCATACATGACCACTGGAAAAACCATGCATGTGTAGTTGTGCCTAGAAATCTCAGTCACGTGGTCCAATGCCTTCTTTAAAATTAATGTGTTTGTTTGTGGCTGCCCTGGGTCTTTGTTGCTGTGCTCTGGTATTTTTCTAGTTGCAGTGAGCAAGGGCCACTCTTGGCTGCAGCGCACGGGCTTCTCACGCTGGTGCCTTCTCTTGTTGCAGGGCACAGGGTCTAGTATTTGCAGGACGCTGGCTCTAGAGCAGAGGCTCAGCAGCTGTGGCACACGGGCTTAGCTGCTCCACATCCTGTGGGATCTTCCCAGATAGGGATGGAACTCATGTCCCTTGCATTGGCAGGCAGATTCTTAACCACTGGACCACCAGGAAAGTCCAGGTCCAACGCCTTTTGTCAAGTCAGCAGACGTTTCCAGTTGGTAGATGGGTAGGCACGTGGGCACAGGGCAGCACCTGGTCGGCTGAGTCTGCGCTTAAGGCCGTTCAGCCTGTTTCCTTGGATTCTTCACCTCGGGGACTGTAGGGGCCGTAAGATTCCTGGAGCAGTGATTAGTCCTGTGCTACAGAATTACCCCAGACCCCAAAGCAGGGGTGACAAGTGACAAAGACTCTTGGGGAGAATGATGGTGGAGAAAGAGGTCTTGGGATTCCACACATACCCAAGGCTTTAAGGATCTCCCTTTGGGCCTGATTTGCCCAAATCCCCCACTTTTAATGATGTCACCCCATTACAGAAAACCATATTGTCCTAACGTTCTCAGCCCAGGCCCCTTGCCTCCTCCAAGAACCACCTCCTGTCCTGTTGAACTCTGCAAGGAGAACGAGTCCCACACAATTTCAGCAGCATTTGATTTTGCTAAAGTCTGCCTAGAAAATAGTTTCACAAAAACTGCTGGTTAAAGGCTTCTAAATTTCCTGTCATTCTAAGATTCTGGGGTTTTGAAAGGCGAGTCTTCAAATGCAGCACAGTAGTGAGTGCGGGTATAGCCGGAGAATGTTTCAGTGGAAGAACCTTCCAGAAAGAGCATTTGCTGAACAGATGCTAACTAGAGGTGAAGCCTTAAAGCAGGGGATGGTCAGTGAGTCTCCCAGAATTTTTACTCGACTTCTCTTCACTCTGGGTGCTGTGAGAGGCTCCCAAACCCTGGGGTCCTTGCATTCTTGCATGGAATCTGGGCCTTTATACCTGAAACATTGTGAAGGTGGTGCTCTATAGCCTAGAACCTGAGGACAGAAGAGAAGTAATAAGGGTGGCAAAAATTCAGGAGGGGAACACACCTGAGCTTAGGCTCCAGCACAGGAGTTGTCAGCGGAAAAGAAGCTGAAGACAGCGGAAGAAATTGCACATGAAAATGGATGGAAACAACCGGCTACATTCTCTTTGGATCAGATATCATTATTATAATGAGTTTTAAAAATTAATTTGTGTATTTTAATGGGAGGCTAATTACTTTATGACACTGTGGTGGTTTCTGCCATACTTTGACACGAACCAGCCACAGGGGTACATTGTCCCCCATCCTGAACCCCACCCCCCACCTCCCTCCCCACCCCATCCCTCTGGTATGCAAGGTGGCAAAAGAGACACAGATGTAAAGAACAGACTTTTGGATTATGTGATGAGTTTTTTCAAGCCTATTTTTTTTGTTATTGTTAGAGAGCAATAATTACTCTTGGTTCCCCATCCAGGGATCGAACCTGTGCCCCTGCATCGGAGGGTGAATTCTCAACCACTGGACCACCAGGAAAGCTCCAAGGATGGCTCTTTGGGGTTTTACCTGTAGCACAACTGCCTCTGCATCGACAGTCTACATGGCTTTCTGGGTGGCCAGGCCGGAGAAGGATTGGTTTGGTGGACACCAACTGTGCTCAGACTCGCCCTGGCCCTGTCTGATTCTGGGTCCCAGGTCTGAGGACGGGGCTCCCCTCTCAGTGAACTGATGGCCGGGAAGCCCCAAAGTCCTTTATGCAGATGCAGCCCTCCAAGCAGCCCTCGGTGTCTCCAGCATCTGCAACACCCACCAGGTCCCAGCGCTCATAGGTGCGGACGTCCAAGGAAGAGGTGGCCTCTCCCAGGAGCGGGGAGTCCCAGTGTCTGTGGCTCCGCAATGAAGTGTCCCTCCCAGGCCGTTCCGAGTGCTTTCCTTATACGCGCATAAATCATTGAGCTACTGAGCTTTTCCATTTGCCTTTATCTGGGCATGCTACCCTCCCTCCCAAACAAGCAAACAAAATTTAAAATAATTACCTCCATAATACAGAGGCTTATAAGACCCATATTCCTTAGAGAGAGGAGAACATTTTAAGATGCAAACAAAAAAGATTACAGTGAATTATCTAACATTTATTTGACAAGTCAACCCTTATTTTCTTTGTTCTGCATGAACTGCCCTCCTCTTTGCAATAAATCATTCACCCAGTAAAAGATAACCATCTGATTATTATAACATGTAAGGTCCATACAGAGCATACTTCCTACAAATGGCTGAAATATGAAAGCTGCGGCTGCAGCAGACTGTCCTTTCAGTCTCCAAGTATCAAAAATAAATGTAAATGTTGAGAAGCTTCACAATTTGCTCACATAAGCCATAATAACGATTTTTTAAAAGTTACATCATCTCTGCAAGACCAGAAATACAAGACCTGGGGTGTGTCTGGGAGACTGTGGGACCTGTATTCTTTGGTTATGAATTGCAGAGGCATTATCTCCACCTGGGATCATGGGAAGAATGGGGGCAGGTTTGGAGAAGCTGACACTGCCAACAGCTGTTCAGTCCCAGGATGTCTGGTTTCCTCCCTCTGATTTTGTGCCGGGGAAGGCGGCCCAGGAAGCACTCAGAATGACAGGAACCTGGTGGGAGAGGGTAGAGGACTATTCAGGAGCCAATTTGAAATTGCAGGTCTTGCCAATTTCTGTAAGTCAGACATGCATGCAGTGAAGTAATCTTTTTCTGAACTCTCCTTAGAAGATTTGAAAAGTATTGCTAAAAGCCAGAGGAATTCATAGCAATATGTAAATTGACGTGATTCCAACCACTCTTTTCATAACAGAGAAGAGGACCATTTCAGAAGACCAGTGAACGGAGACCACTTATCTGGTGAGAGAAAGCGAAGAGGGCTTGAATCCCTCCAGGGTGCACACTGAATTTTTAAGTGTTGTTTTTTGCATCAAATATTAAAATAAGAGAGCTTGAATGGAAGGTAATGGGTAACAATCCCATCATGGGGATGCTACTGTCCTGGGAAAAGATCACACAAGCAAAGGAGAGACAATGAGGAGGTGCAGTGGCCCGTTGTGGCTCTAGCTGCACTTTTCTTATCAAGATTATTGTGTAATTGTGTGTTCTGGTTGTTCAATAGTGTCTGACTCTCTGCAATCCCATGGCCTGTCCCTGGAATTCTCTGGGCAAGAATACTGGAGTGGGTTCCCATTGCCTTCTCTAGAGGACCTTCCCCTCCCAGGGATCGAACCCAGGTCTCCTGAATTGCAGGCAGATTTCTGACCACCCGAGCCACCAGGAAAGCCCTGGTATAATTAGATCCCCCCTGTTCATGCATACATTCTAAATTAGCCTTGACGTCTCTCCAGCATACTGCCATATCGTACACTTCTTCTGTTTCTTTTATTTCCCCAAATCTCTCGAAAGCCACAACAAAGAGAAACTTTATAAATACTTATTGGCTAAGCAAATGAATGGTCTATGCCGAAAGGTCGATTTTAATTACACATCTTGCAATTTGCTCAGAACTCTTGTTTTTACTCAGAACTCTTGTTATGGTGACAAGCAAGAAATCTTTAAATGAAATAAAAAGAAGGAATTCTTATGGGTAAAGAATGATGCAAAATGTGGAAATACTTCCTAGGAAGAAAAAATGTCCATGTTAACATTAGAAGCAGACTTTGTTGTAACCTCTGAAACAAGAGGATTGAATAAAGAGATGTTGATACGTACGTAAGTTCTGTGGTTTCTTTGGTTCTGTGTACTCTTACAGGTTAGTTCAATAACCAGCTTGGATCTTAAGTACCTAAGAAATCACCTGTGTCTGTAGCATCCTCCTGAAAGTTCATAAAGGTATTTAACACTGCTTTTCCAGAGTTTGTGTGAAGCTGAATGGAAGAAACTATCTGGGGTTTTAATTATGAGGAACACATTCTATAATTTAATCTGAAGTTCAGAGATACGCTAGTCTTATTTACAGTTGTAGGTGTTTTACGGCATTCATTTATGATTAGAGATTTTGGATCGCTAATTGGCCTTACCCTGCTGTTATTAGGAGCTCAGCCAGGAAGATACCCTGGGATGTCCCTGCCAATTGTACAGCTGATGACACACGCAATAGAGAATGAGGTCATTGGTCTTAGCCCGCTGTCTGGAGATGGTTCCTGGGGTTGAGTAAAAATTGTTTCTAAACTGTCAGCTTATGGAATCAAACTTCTGCATTTTAATAAGTTGATTCAGAGAGCTGCCCAGACCCTGTTTTACTGAGGCCCATGTATCACTCCTATGAGCAATTATCATCACAGAGGGGTGATTTGACAGAATTTAAACTTTGGGATGAGGCCATCCGTGTTTGAAAGAGTTCTCACTGAGCCACCTCGCCCCGCTGAGCAGTGCCGGCCACGTCTGGGATGCTCCCGGCAGTTAACAGCCGCTCTGTCTCCTGTGTTCTGTACAATAACGCTACCCAGAACACTCAAAATACCATCTGGCCATTTCTATGTCCTTTGTAACACAATGTGCTCTGGGTAGAGGATTGTTCCACATAATGAAAGTAGTTAGAGGTAATTTCGTGGCTTACTTTCTGAAGGATTTTCACAGGCACAGACCCTTTTGAATTATAGACAAAATACCCCAGATTCTGCCAGAGATTCATGCCAGAGAGTTGTCATCCTTATACATCTCAGAGCATTTGTTCTTGCCAGCAATGAATTAATGAGATGATTCCACTCATAATCGTTGAATACTATGAAATAAACACAGAAAATAAAAGAATGATGAGTGAGGGACTTCAGTGTAGAAGAAAAAACAATTTCTGTGGTTTCAAAGCAAGGCCATCTCAGCAGATGAAACCGAAAGAGAGCTCTGGTTTGGCCAACCTTCATGAACAGGGTGGAGGGTGAAAAGGCCAGCCTTGAACTAGACAAGATCGTCTGATCCATTTGTTGGTATTCATTGTCCTTTAGTACTGACTCCATCTCCCTGCTGCCCTCCACTGTGAGCTCCACTTAAGTCAAAGCTTTTGCCCTTTTCCTGTGCTGCTTCTGGCCACCTTATTGGGACCATGATCTTGAGGAACAATTTGAAACCTTCTCCAGGTAATCCATGCGGCTTCATGCCATGCAAAGCTTGTTAAAATAGAAAATCTTTCTCTTATCCTGGAAGAGTGATGTTTCAGGAACTTTAACTTCCTCTGGTGAGCATTGCACCACTGAAATAAATATAGGCAAGATGTTCAAGGTAAAATGCACTCGAATTCCAGCTGGCTTTTAAGAAGCACTGTTTGGGAAAGTTCTTTCACTTCTCCTGACTTCTCTGTTCTTATTCTCATGATCACAGAGGACTTTCTGATTCCAGGAACCCGTCATGCTCTGAATGTCAGGAGGTAAAGACATATACTAACAAATATATATGGAGTCTAGAAAGATGGTACTGATGAAATTATTTGCATGGCAGCAGTGGAGATACAGACATAGAGAACAGACATACAGACACGGAGAGGCGGCAGGTAGGAGAGTGTGGGATGTATGGAGAGAGTAACATGGAAACTTCCGTTACCATATGCAAAATAGATAGCCAGTGGGAATTTGCTGTATGACTCAGGGAACTCAAACCGGGGCTCTGTAACCACCTAGAGGGGTGGGATGGGAAAAGTGGTGGAGGGAGGCTCAAGAGGGAAGGGACATTTATATACCTGTGGCTGATTCATGTTGATATTTGGCAGAAACCAACACAGAAGGCAATGGCACCCCACTCCAGTTCTCTCGCCTGGAAAATCCCATGGACGGAGGAGCCTGGTGGGCTGCAGTCCGTGGGGTCTCGAAGAGTCGGACACGACTGAGTGACTTCACTTTCACTTTTCACTTTCATGCATTGGAGAAGGACATGGCAACCCACTCCAGTGTTCTTGCCTGGAGAATCCCAGGGATTGGGGAGCCTGGTGGGCTGCCATCTATGGGGTTGCACAGAGTCGGACACGACTGAAGCGGCTTAGCAGCAGCAGCAGCAACACAATACTGTAAATAAATGACTCCTCAATTAAAAAAAATTTTTTTTAAGAAAACTGGGCAAACTACTTTTTATTTTACTATATTACTGAGGACATGTAGTCTTTATACTTTCACTGAGTATTCATCTACTTATTAGTTTTAGTTGCAACTAGATGGATACTTTGGGGCTTCCCAAGTGGCTCAGTGGTAAAGAATCCACCTGCCACTGCAGGAGACACAGGTTCGATCCTTGGGTTGGGAAGATCTCCTGGAGAAGGAAATGGCAACTGTCTCCAATATTCTTGCCTGGAAAATCCCACGGACACAGGAGCCTGGTGGGCTACAGTTCATGGACTCGCAAGTGTCAGACATAACGTAGAGACTGAGTCACTACCACAGATGGAAACTTGGGCAGGTAGATGGCTGCATAGAAAGAAGGATAGAGAGATGGGCAAATAGAGAGATAGACACTTAGATGGGTGCTAGGTATCACAGGTAACGCAGACTGGACATAGGCAAAGTTCCTATTTTGAGAATCCCAGAGATGGAACAAGAGGCTCTCAGGCTATCATGCGGCCATCCAGTTGGCAACATCGGTCAATGCGGAAGCGAGTTTGTGAGGGTCCAGTCCAGGCCATATGCACACACTTAGGGAGTACAAGGTGAGGGAGAGGAATGCATGCTTCCACAGGTGAACTTTCCACTGGTGTGCTTCTCGGCAGAGCCACTTCTCCTCTGAAAAAACGAGAAAACTCTTTCTTACATGATTTCAAAGTAAATAAGTTGGTTTTTTAATTTATCAAACTATCCAATTATATATTAATTATTAAAAAATCATAAAAGCTTGAAGAGTCTAAAATGGCAATTTAGTTTGTTTACCTGCCTCCAGGCAGGACTTACACAAACCAACAGAGATACTCGGTATCCTGCCAAATGCCTATTTTTTGGTCCAAGCAATTAATTTTTTCCTAATTAGTGGTGTTAGCCTAAGACTCTTCTTACAATTAATGAGGGCAGTTGCCAGTGAGGCTGTTCCAGTATCACATTCAGCACATGGAATCCATCAGGGCGGCTCACCATCTTATCCTGAGCTGTGCCATCTCTAAGTAACCACTTGCAACATCTCTGAGCCTGGTGAGCATCTGTTACAGTGGGGAAAAAGAAATCATCTTAAATATGCAGAATTCAGCTTCATTGTTGCTCTTAATTGCTGTCATTTAAAAGCCTTTCCTGTGCCTATACCATGAATGGTATAAGTCAGTTATGCCCAGAGAAGCAAGGATAAGGAATTGTATCCCAGAAATTTGATCCACAAGAGAGAACAAGCAATGTATAAAAAAGCACAACAGTACCAACCCTTGCTGTAGGATACCTTCAATGTGTCTTTTATGTAACTATGAACATCAGTATTCTAGTCTGAAATCTGCTGTTTGTGTATTGTACTTTACTAAGATCTCTTGGTGAACATTGATACACCGAGATGATATTTAAAATCATGATGTGCTCAATCAGCCCAGCCAAATGCCAGTTATTTAGTTTCCATGCAAATTAGATATGGGCAGGTTTCTGCTGTTGGCAAGAGCCATTATTTAAACACAGCAGCTCCACACGCCTGAGCATAAGCATCCAGGGCTCTCGCATGCATGTTTGCAGAGAACACGGACACAGAGCAGCTCTTTTCCAAACGTGAATGCTATACGGAGCCCTTAAATGCAAGACCTACTTAAGGAAAAGTTTCTACAAATCTATTCAGAAGAGATTAGTGTACCGTAACGTTTCTCCGAGGAAGTTTCTCTTGCTAAGAGAAACTTGAAATAAACTAATTTAGCTGGAAGACCAAGCAGAAATGTAAAATGTCTGCTTCCCCCCTCCTCTTCTTCTCCTCTTTCCTCTCCTTCTTTGCTGTCTCCTTTTCCTTCCTTAAACAACACTAAAACAACCTCTAATGATTATTTCTGGGCAAGATTCAAAATGAAGATTTGGCCAATATGCATCACCAGGAGGTTTCAGTGGAAACACTTTATCTTAGTTAACAATCCCTAACAGCCAGGTTCATTCTAGAAGGCAAACACTGAAATGATAACAACAAGAAAATAAACACATTCCAACACCCTTGAGTAGGATCAGAGTAGATTTATGTCAGCATTGCTCCTCTGAGGGGCTGGTTTATATTCCTGTGATGCATGTTTCCTATGAAAGGACCGTCATAAGCTTCTCTGCTCCTCCGCTAGCAGCTTGGAGACACTTAAATCTGATGACACAGAACAAATTGTCTCCAAAAGAGGTTCAAATCATGTAAATTAACTACGGTGCAGACAGAATACAGAACCTCCGTCTCTTGCCAAACCAAGCTGAACGCATCCAGGTTCTATAAAATACGCTGGTATTAACCAGAGAAAGAGAGTGTGGTGGGTGAAGGAGCCTCTTTCTCACTGGGTGGGAAGGGAGGTGTTTCAGCATCTTATTGGAAAGGAAGGATGAAGGCTGTTTTCCTGCAACAGGGCAAAGTCTTCTTGCAAACGGAAGCATTTAGTGGTTGTGTTTAAGACTCCTAGGTGGACGTGTTTTAACTCTGGAGGAAATAGAGGGAAAAAAAAACAAACGCAAAGCAGAGCAATGGAGTCTAGTGCTAAAACCTAGGGCCTCACCAAGAGGGCTTTCAGGGCACACAAGCAACGTAATCGTCACAACCCCTGGTGCTGACTGCGAATTTCAGCAATGTCTTCTTGTCCCCCTCTCTAAAGTGCACTCAGATGTGGGATCCGTTGTTCAGCTCTTCTCTTCACAGCTTCTCGTAGGATGCCAGAGATCTGCTGAGATCCTGAAGACTGGCCCTGAATATGTAGAAACTTTAGTTTTAGACTTTAAATGTTTCAGAGATCTGTAGGTCCCTGATAGAAGTCTTTTAGACATGTTATCTTGCTCTAATCTTGAAAATACAGTATAGTTACTGAGTTCAAGCTTATTCTGCTGCACAACAGGCTGATGGGTGAGAGAGGAGGTGTTGGGGCTGAGAACAGTGGCTTTATTCAGAAGTCCAGCACACCCAGAGATGAGGGACCAGCGTCCTAAAGAACATCCTGCCTGACTTTGGATGCTAGTTTCTCTTATGTTACAAAGACGGAGAGCTGAGGAGGTACAGTGAAAAGGTGACAAGTTACCATGCATTTCTTGGTGCTGGATATGTTAATTTCTTTTTTTCTGCCGCCATTTAAGGTGGGCCCAGTCAGGATATCTCCTGTGACCTAAACAAAGCTTAACACTCAGGGATAGGAGGCAACGTCCCTGGAGGTGCTCCATTATATACACTTTAAGCTATAGGCAGCATTCCTTTAGTGACTAACTTGTAGCAAAAGCAATAAAATACAAGGGTTAAGGTAGAAGAAACAGATCCAATATGGAGTCAGGCTTGTTCTTCCCTATTGGCGTGCCACAGTTCATGCGGTTGCAGAAAGTCAGACATGACTTATCACTGAACAGCAACAAATTACAGTATTAATGTCCCTAGATTGTGGGGGAAAAAATCTTGCCCAAGGATAAGGAAAAGTCCTGGTGCCTAAGGACGCTGGTGTTTTCACTTCACACCCAGACCACCCTGAGTTTGAGGCTAGTCTTTGGAATTTAGTACAGACTTGTACTTGTCAGGTTTGAAAACCAACATTTGGAAGTTAGATCCACGGATTTATCAGAATTCGTATGTAGTGGGGTTGGGTGGCCTGGTTGAGTGCGAACAGGACTTAATATAGAACAAAAGTATTGGAATGGAAATTAGGAGTTCAGAATTCTGTTCTTTCTTTCAAATACTACCTTTTATGTCTCAATTTCTTAAAAATGAAATTGAGTACGGTGGGCGTTCCAGTTATGTCTTCAGTTCAGTCACTCAACCATGTCTGACTCTTTGTGACCCCACGGACTGAACCACGCCGGGCTTCCCTGTCCATCACCAACTCCCGAGTGTGCTCACTCTTAGTTATGTTAGTAGTGCCGACTAAACAAAATATTCACAGTCCAAAAATTGAGGATTATGTTTTATTCAGTGGGAAGTTTTAGGACTGAAGCCCAGGAGGCAGCATCTCAAGTAATCCTGAGAGAACTGCTCTGAGGAGGCCTGGTGAGAGCTAGGATACATAGGAATTTTGCAACAAAGGGCATGTAGTCTGAGCATCAAAAGATTATTGTTAATTGTAAAAGGCAGATAAGTTAAGGAATTTAGCGCTTTTTTATGTATGAGAAGATGCAAAAGTCTGGGCTCATTGTCAGTCCTTTGATCTGCACCTCAGCTGTCTGGGGCCAGTATCCTGTGCTTTCCCATCCTGAGTTTCCTCAGGGCTCACCGTGGGGAGTGGTTTCAGGCTGGTGGCTGCTAGAGGGCAGATATTTTTTCCTTCCCGAGTTCCTGCAGGGCCCACCAACTCATCATAGGCTGAGGCTGCAATATTTGTTAATGACTATGACACCCATTGTTTACTGACATGGCAGGGAATATTCCATATATCACATCCATCTACTAGTCTGGAGAAGGAAATGGCAACCCACTCCAGCATTTTTTGCCTGGAGAATCCCATGGACAGAGGAGCCTGGCAGGCCACAGTCCACGGGGTTGCAAGAATCAGACGTGATTCAGCGACCAAACCACAACCACCAGCATCCACTAATCTATCCATCTGCACGCCCACCCGCTAATTCATTCAAAACTGTGCTCCTGTGCGGCAGCTGTTTCTTAAGCTGCTTTTGTCCAGATAGGTTTGTGTGCTCTCTGAGAAAGGGTCCATGACCCCTGCAGTTTCAAGCAAGGATGGCAGATAACAAACAGGAACACTGAAGAAAAGAGACTGAGAATAAGGGCAGCAACCATTATGAAAAGTCCTGAGCATCAAAGCACAACAGGGCCTAGAGATGTTCCAGGCTAAGGTCCAGACCTCGGGCACACGCTGGTTTACAGTAGCTTCTAACACTCTCTACTGTCAGTGAACAGAGAGATCAATCAGTTAGGAAGAAGAATGGATTAATACATTTTAGAAACAATTTAAGGTTAATTATTTAAACTAAGTTCTAATGATTCTACCAGGTAAGGTCTTTAGAAGATACACAAAGATACCTTCAATTAGCATAAGATTACTTGCTTGTGGTATGCAGTGTATCTATTAGCCTTGCAATCTTATTTCTGTTATTAAATTTCCAGTACAATAGGGGGAATAAGAGCCATGACCCCTGAAAGATGCCCACACTAATCCCAGGAAACTATATGGATATGTTAGGATATGTTGCCAAAAGTAACAAAAGAATCTTTGCAGACAAGATTGAGATTATGGGTTTTGAGAGGTGGGGGGATTATCCTAGATTAGATAAGTAGATGGGATCCAAGCCCAACAACCCTCCAAAGCAAGGAAGTCAGGGAGATGCATCATGAGGGGCACTCGACCAGCACTGATGTCTTCGAGATGGAGGAGGTGGAGATGAGCCGAAGGATGAAGACAGCCTCACAGAGCTGAGGATGGTCTCCGCTGATGGCGAGCGGGAGAGCAAGACCTCAGTCCGACAACCTCAGGGAACTGAATTCTGCAGCCAGTCAGAATAAACAAGTCCTCAGGTGCTACGAGATACGGGGGGTGGAAAAGCAGCCTGTTGACACCTTGATTTTAGCCTATGAGACCATTGTTGGAGTCCTGGGAACAGAAGCCCAAGATGATAAATTTATGATGCTTTAAGCTACTGAATCTGCAGTAATTTATTACTGCAGTGATAGAGGTTGAATTAGCCTGGAAATGTAATGAGTGATTTTTTGTGTGATATCTCCTCTCCCACCACTGGTGAAGAATCCGCCTGCCAATGCGGGAGACCCAGGAGACCTGGGTTTGATCCCTGCATTGAGAAGATCCCTTGGAGAAGGAAATGGCAACCCACTCCTGTATTCTTACCTGGAGAACCCCATGGACAGAGCAGCCTGGCAGGCTACAGTCCATGGGGTCACAAAGAGTCAGACACGACTTAGTGACAAAAAAACAATACACACAGAGCTCTGGGTCCTTAGGTCACAGCTGCCTTCTGCCAAGTGTTTCCTCCATGACTCAGGAGAAAGTGGCCCCATCACTAGTCAGTCCCTGCACTTGATTCTGCTAGTTTAAGGGACATCTTAAAAGGCGCCAAAGTCACCGCCAGTTCTACCACATGCATGATTTCTTCTTTGCAGAAAACAACAGAAATTTGCTGAGGGACTCCCATGCAATCCAGAACCTCTTGGCTTTGGAATTTGTCTTTCATTATTAGCTTCCAGACTTCCAGCTTTTCCAAAAGTAAATGTTATAAACAGATAAAAGAAGACGGATTTCAACCTAACCCTCAGAAAGAATCTTAAACTATGTTTTCAGAAACAGGTAAACTCAGGACATAGCAGCAGCGATAAAAAGTCCAGTTGCCTGCATTTCAGGGTCATATAGGGCTTCACAGGTGGTGCTAGTGGTAAAGAACCCTCCTGCCAATGCAGAGATGCAAGAGATGCGGGTTCCTAAACTCTGGATCAGGAAGATCCCCTGGAGGAGGGCATGGCAACCCACTACAGCGTTCTTGTCTGGGAAATCTCATGGACAGAGGAGCCTGGTGGGTTACAGTCCAGGGGGTTGCAAAGAGCTGAACACGACTGAGTGACTTAACAATAGCAAATACATACACATATGTATATATATATATTCTGGAAAGGCCAAGAGAGAGGCTGATTCAGGGAAGAGACAAGGGTTAAGAAGGAAGTAGATGCTCAGCTCTCCCGCGTGTCCACACACCTGCTCTGGGCAGCGATGCGCCAGCTCCAAGCCCGGCCCCTAGTCTGAAAGGCTGTGGGCCTGGGCACCTTCCTTCCCCAGCCTGGCAGGTGAGCGACAACCTTTGGCGGCTCTAACCTGCTACCACGGAAAAGGCAGTGGCACCCCACTCCAGTACTCTTGCCTGGAAAATCCCATGGGCGGAGGAGCCTGGTGGGCTGCAGTCCATGGGGTCGCTAGGAGTCGGACACGACTGAGCAACTTCACTTCCACTTTTCACTTTCATGCCTTGGAGAAGGAAATGGCAACCACTCCAGTGTTCTTGCCTGGAGAATCCCAGGGACGGGGGAGCCTAGTGGCTGCCGTCTATGGGGTCGCACAGAGTCGGACACGACTGAAGCAACTTAGCAGCAGCAGCAGCAGCAACCTGCTACCAACATGCTAATGATCCGAAAGCCACACCTGTCTGTTTCTAATTACTCAGCTCCTGCCCTGCTCTCCACCTGTGTGTTTATAAACCTCCTGCATTTCCTCTAGGGAGGGGCAGAGTGCAAACATTTTATTTTTGCAATCCAGATATTCACTGTTTTCCATAACTGAGTTTATAAAACATCCCTTTTCACCTCTTCTAAACCTAGGAGAGGATGGATCTATGTGTTTATACTTTAGAAATCACCCTGGCAAGGGGCAAAGAGCTGTCACTTCTTAAATTTCATTACACTTGATTATGTAAATCATCTAATCTCATTAGTAAGCTTAATAATTCTTCCTCCTCCCTTCACTGTTCACTCCATAAGGCAAGCAAATCATGTGCTTATAATTTTAATGTAATGTCAATGATTTCAATTTCAATAAAATTACCATTTCAATTGTATTCTCAGTTAAAACAATTGGGTGCCATAGCCAGTTCTGTGAAGCATGCAAGAATTTAAAACTTCAGCATCAATAGTTAGGGATGATAAATAGGTCTCATAAACCCCCATCCTCTGTCCGGTGATTCGAGGTTCTTCTGGGATGCGCTTTCATGAAGAAGGCAGGAAAGGAGACGAAATGGGTATCAACACCCTTGCCTTCTACCAGCTCTGTACCCCTCCTCCTCAGGGTGTAACCCAGGCAGCAAACTGATGACCTCAGTGAGGTTGTCTGGAGGGCCTTGCTGCTGCCAAGATGTGTCCGAGCTGAGGGTTCCCTAAGGAAATGCTGAGATGCAAAACCATACTACTGCTGGCCACTGTGCCAGTCACTCAGGGATAATGGATAAACCACCTCCTACTCAAAATAAAATAAAAAGAAAATGCATTCAAGCCTGAATTGAGAAAGCCACTATGAAGACATTTTCTACCCTTTTCGGAGCACACTGATGTACGCCAATAGTCCAGGAATCATAATTTATCAAAAAGAGCCAGGAATATATATGGCCAGTCTGCAGACCCTAAATTGCTATGAAAACCTACAGCCATGAAGAACAGAGAGGAATGGATCAAAGTATTCGATTTTCCTTTCCATAGCAAAGGCCATAATGTGTGGTTTTACATAAAATGCCCCAAGTTCACTAAGGTTAGTACTCATTAATAAATGGCATGGTGTTGAAATGTCTACAGCACATTTTGAATTTCACATCAGATTTAGGTTCAATAATAAATGAACATTTTGACCTCTGCTTTGAAGGTACAGAAAGTGATCTAGACCATATGAGCATCCATCTCAAAGAATACATTAAAAATTGATTCCCATTTCAAAACATTATTTTCTATAATGGATGTTGTCAGATGCTGTGTTTTTTGCTGTTAGATTTCACACATAAATGTCATAAAGTTTCAGAAATTGCTCTTTTAAATGTTACTCCTTCCTAGGCAACCAGATACATTTTTTTTTAAAGTAGATTTTTTATTGGAAAAACATTCATATTTTTAAGCTGTTCCAAATCTGCTGGAATTTCTGAATTTTACTTTGTAAGCTATGATTGATATTTAGAAATCTTTGCTGGGTTTTCAGGATGCATTTGGCCTTCATCACCAGGCATTCTGCTTCACAATTAACCTAAATGAGATGTGAATCTAATTTGGTACATCAGCATTCCAGCCTGAAAATGGTTCCTGGGCCCCTCATCTTCCAAGTATCCATCCTGAAGCCAGAGACACATGCTGGCCCTATTTGTATAACACTGTTGCTTTCTAAACCAAACTGGAGCCTTAAGGTCTGAGAAGCATAAATGTTCCCATGGCAACTGGGATGGCTGGTTTGAGAAAACACAGGACTGATGAGAAAGCCCAGAATGAAGGGCACTGGAAGAGCATCCACCATCCAACACAACTGGTCTGGAACCCCAGGTGTGTGCACACGTTCCCCTGCTCCTCTTCATCCCCTCTTGCTTTCATTCTTACTCCTGAATGTTTCTTGAGTCTGAATTTATCCAAATCGTTCTAACATGATCCATTTTTTCAAAGATACAGGAAGGAACATGGACAGCCCACCCCACCCCCAGGAGTGGTTCATTTATTCTTTCTTCATTCAGTTGTTCATCCAAACACACAATTTACTTATTCACTCCGTGCCTATTTATTGAGTATCTGCCGTGTGAGTGTGGCATTGTCTTAGATGCTGGGGAAACAGCAGTGCCCAAGGCGGGTTCACATCCCTGCTGTTTATCAGCTCATGTGCTTAGGCAGTGAGTGTTATGGAAACTAATAAAGCGTGAGAGACAGAAATGGCGAGGAAGGGTGTGGAGTCAACATCCAAAGGGGTAGGCTGGGACAGGCAGCACACACAGGTGAGGAAGCTACACGAGAGGGGCGTGAAGTTACCCTAAGGGGTCGGAAGACCAGTGCTCGGCCTTCACACAGAGCTGGGACGGCATCTGCTTCCACCACGTGGACTCGAGAGCCACATGGTACTAGTGGTAGAACTTCCACGGCACAGGAGGAGGGGTGGCCAGAAAGAGTATTTGAAAGAATAATGCCCAAAAGTTTTCAAAATTTAATAAAAACTGTAAATTCACAGATTTGAGAGGTTCGATGAATCTCAAGCAAGTTACACAAAGGCACGTAATACCCTACTTGCTCAAAACCAGCAATGAAGGGAAGATTTTTTAAAAGCAACCAGAGAAGGAATAAGTCACGATACATAAAAAGCTACAGTTAGGAATGTCAGTGAGCTTCTTATCAGAAACAACGTGACCGAGAAGATAGTGGAACATCTTCAATGTGCTGAAAGGAAACAAGGAGCTACGCACTTTTCGAGGGGGCTGTACCACACAAAACACGTTTCATAAACAGAGGAGAGCTTTGACTTCCACAAAAGCTGAGGGAATTCACGGCAAGCAGATACGCGCTACAAGAAGCGCTCAACACGTTGTCTTAGGATGCACGGAGATAAAGCCAGATAGAAGTATGAATGCACGAGAAGGAAAAAAGAAATGGCAACTTCCTGTGTAAGTGTGTAATGTATTTTCCCTCATTATTTAAGTCTCTATAAGAGATGACTGACTCCTTCAGTAAGAGTAGCAGCAATGTAGTGTGGAGCTTGTTCTGTGGGAAAGTAAAGCATGGTGGTCATGGCACCGGTCGTGGGGGGGAGGAACGACAGCAGGTTCTTGCAGGATGCGTGTTAGAACACTAGCTGAAGGGAGCTAAATGATGAGCTAAAGTGTACACTGTGGCCACCTGATGTGAAGAGCTGACTCATTGGAAAAGACCCTGATGCTGGGAAAGATTGAAGGCGGGAGGAGAGAAAAATGACAGAGGATGAGATGGCTGGATGGCATCACCGACTCAATGGACATGAGTTTGGGTAAACTCTGGGAGTCAGTGATGGGGAGGCCCGGTACTCTTCAGTCCATGGGGTCGCAAAGAGTCAGACATGACTGAGTGACTGAACTGAACTGAAAAGTGTATTCTACTAGCCTGATTAGTTATAGCTAATAAGGAAATAAAGTGCAATCAACAAAAAGTACTTAGGTATTTCAAAAGATGGCATAAAATGAGAGGAAAGAGAACAAAGAACAGATGGGAGAAATGAAAAGCAAATAGCAAGATAACAGATTTCATCTTAACTATATCAATGATCTCATCAAATACAAATGGTCTAAACATCTTATTTCAAAGATAGATTGTCAAAGTGAATTTAAAAAGCAAGACTCAACCATATATTATCTACAAGAAAAAAGCTTTAAGAAGACACAAGAGGGTAAAAAGTAAAAATATGGAAATATGTATACAATGCTAACACCAATTAAAAAAAACTAGGGGTGGCTATACTGATACCAGAAGAAGCAGATTTTAGAGTAAAGAATGTTGCAATGAGTAAATAAAATCATTTCACAAATATAAAAGGGTCTGTTGATTAAGATGGCATATTAATTCTAAATGTTTATGCATCTAACAGCAGTATTTCAAAAGACATGAAATAAAATCTAATAAGATTATGAGAAAAATAGAGACATACACAGTTATAGTCATAGACTTTAATAGCACTTTCTCAGTTCATACAAACAATGGGCTTCCCTGATGGCTCAGCTGGTAAAGAATCTGCCTGCAATGCAGGAGACTTGGGTTCGATCCCTGGGTTGGAAAGATACCCTGGAGAAGGGAATGGCTACCCACTCCATGGACTGTGTAGTCCATGGGGTCAGAAAGAGTCGGACACAACTGAGGGACTTTCACTTTCATACAAACAATAGACATAAAATTAGCTATGAGAAAGGAGATTCGAACAAAATTATCAATTAATTAGCATAATTGACTTTTACAGACCATTCCAACCCACAATAGCAGAACGTGGACCTTTACCAGGATAGATCACATTCTGGGCCTTAAAACAAGTCTCAATCAATTGGAAAAGATTTAAGTCCCACCAAAGTTGTTCTCTGGCCACTGTGGAATTGATTTTGAAACCCATAATGGAAAGACCTAAAGGATATGAGAACGCCAACTCCTTGGATACTTAGTGGACGAACATGCAAGACTGAAGATGTAGGAACAAAAGCTGCCAGCTAGAAGCCTGTCTGCCATGTTCATGCGGAACCAAGAAGGACGATGCGGCTAGTGTGTGGGGAGAAGAGAAGAAGTAAAAATATTATCTGAGACGTAGTGAAGTTTTCCAGGTGGCGCTAGTGGTAAAGAATCCACCTGCCAATGTAAGAGACGCAGGTTCGATCCCTGGGTCAGGAAGACCCCCTGGAGGAGAGCATGGCAACTCACTCCAGTATTCTTTCCTGGAAAATCCCACTGACAGAGGAGCCTTGCCTGCTAC
The DNA here is from genome assembly GCF_055505025.1 of Bos grunniens. Taxonomy (NCBI): domain Eukaryota; kingdom Metazoa; phylum Chordata; class Mammalia; order Artiodactyla; family Bovidae; genus Bos; species Bos grunniens. The sequence continues at coordinate 4,648,499 of NC_141184.1, read as the reverse complement.
AGTCCATGGGGTCACAAAGGCTTTCTGAAACTAAGAAAGTGTGAACTTACTCTGAGATGGAAGCTACTACAAGGTTTTATGTAGAAGAGTTAAATCATCCCTCCAGCTACTACACAGATGATAGAAATAGGATAGTATTGAGTGGATAAGAGAACAGATGCATGAAAACAAGTTAGGAAGCTCTTACAATAACCCAGATGACAGGAACAAAGACCAAGGTGTCAATAGGAAAAGGTCACCTTCTAGATATAGCGAGGAGGCAGAGTTCACAAGGCTGTTCTAGATTAACAATAAGAAGTGAGAAAAGCCAAAACTGACTTCAATATCCTTGACCTGAGAAACCTCATGGGCAGAATTGTCACTTTCCAAGGCAGGGAAGATGGTGGTGGGAGTCTGGCGAGGTGGGAGCAAAGAGGTTTGGGTGTTTGATGTTGTTCATGTCAAGAGGAATGGTCAGGTCTACGGTTTTATAGATTACCTAAAGAAGTGCCCAAAGTGTCTTCAAATTAGACGTGAAATCTTCAAACTGTCTGGCTATAAATAATTAAGTTCCTGAGACTGGATGTGATACATAAGAGTTCAGGAGGTGGGAAATCAAACCTGCTAATTTGAAGGGATAAAGAGGAGCCAGTAAAGTACCCTGTGAGGGAAGGAAGACTAGTGAGTGCAGAGCCCGGGGCCCAAGAGAAGGACGTGGAGGGAAGAGCAGAGGGGTGACAACTGTGTCACACACTGCCAGGTCCAGCTGGATGGGTGTCGTGTGTGTGGTGTGTAAAGTGCAGAGAGTTAGAGATCTGCTGTAGAATCCTGGTACACCTCTTAGTATCTGCATGCAAAGGTGAAGGGCACGCTCCCCCAGAAAACAGAAATGATTGATATCCCTGGAACACATCACAAGCACATCCAGATATGTAGGTATCCAGTTTCCTGTCCCTTCTGCTTTCCTGTAGAGGGAAGAATGCCCATGTGGTATATTTTGGCCAACGCAATATGACACAATTTTGGAAGCAACTGAAGGCTGTTTTGTGGCTTTCTGTGTTCTCTCCCCTGCTCCAGCGACTAGGAACGCAGATGCACAGGTAGGAACAGCACAGTAGTGGAGTGGGTCTGGACCTTAGTCTGACTCATGGCAGAAGCAGCTTTGACAAGCTGACTGGACCCCTGTGGACCCGCTGGGAGCAAGAGTTGACCTGAGATTTGCTGCTGCTTGCCTACTTTAGCAAAATCCTGCCCTTTCCCGATGGGTGCAATTGCTCACAGGATTAAATAAAGAAGGGCTTGGAAAATGCCCAGCATGGACCCATGGATGGGAATCTCATCCCTCAGAATATTTTAAAGACCTCATGGTTTTATTTAATAACTCCCAGGGCTTTTCCAGGACTTCTGATTCTTTGAATCAATGTGCGTATGTGAACTGGATGGGTAGTGCTCCAAGAATGGCCCTCGTTTTCCCCCAGAAGTCAGCACTGTGCTAGCATGCTCAGTAGCTACGTCAGGTCCTTCTCTGAGCAACTCCATGGACCATAGCCTGCCAGGCTGCTCTGTCCCTGGGATTTCCCAGGAAAGAATACTGGAGTGGGTTGCCATTTCCTCCCCCAGGGGATCTTCCTGACCCAGGGATCAAACGCACTTCTCTTGCATCTCCTGCACTGGTGGGCAGATTCTTCACCACAGCACCACCTGGGAAGCCCCTCCACCTGTGCTAGCAGCCACCAAACATCAGACCTCTCCACGCTGAGTAGCACAGCGTAACACAGTGAGTGACCTCTCAGACCTTCCCTACCAATCTCCCGAGGCTCCCCCACCGTGGGAGCTTGTGCGGCAGATGGTGAGTGTGCCTCCCTCATCCTCCCCTCTGGATCTCACCACCCACAACTGAACACTGCCGAACACACACACACACACACCACATACTCTTACATACACACACACTCACACTGCTCGTAATGCCTTAATGCCACAGCAAGCTCTCAGCTCCCCTTGGCTGACTTGGATGTGCCCTTCAGGAAGTGATCTGCCCTTCAGGCAGAAGTGGCTTGGAGGGCTGACAGCTCCCCCACCCAGAGGCCCTTGCCTGGGAGGCCCTATGACAGAGACTCAGGTATGAGTCGCATCTGGAACCAAATTTCTGAGCTGTTCAGTCTGATGGCCCCTGCTGTTTGCTCCCCACTAGCATGAAACAGAAGCAGTCAAGGACTCCTTAGCCTCATTATCTTCTTTTTCTTAACTTTCTGCGCAAACATGCATTTCTTTACTGAATCTACATTTAAGTCATATGTGAGTCTATCAGTGAATGAGCTAATAGGGGGAAACTAGCAAGATTATTTTTTTAAAGCATAAGGAAAACATCCCATAGCTTTGTACCATAAATAAATGTCCTTTGAATATGTCCATTTTAATAACTTGTGTTTTTCTAATTTTTTTTGTTTATTTTATGTTGGAATATAGTTGAGTATGGCTTCCCAGGCGGCTCAGTGGTAAAGAATTTGCCTGCAATGCAGGAGATGCAGGTTCAACTCCTGGGCTAGGAAGATCCCCTGGAGAAGGAAATGGAACCTCACTCCAGTATACTTGCCTGAGAAATCCCATGGACAGGAGAACCTGGCGGGCTGTAGTCCATTAGGTCGCAGAAGAGTTGGACATGACTTAGTGACTAAACAACAAAAATAGCTGATTAACAATGTCATAAAGCTTCCCAGATGGCTTAGTGGTGAAGAACCTTCCTGCCAATGCAGGTTTGCTGCTTGTAAGAAAAGCTATGACAAACCTAGACAGTGTATTAAAAAGCAGAGACATCACTTTGCCAACAAAGGTTCCTATAGTCAAAGCTATAGTTTTTCTAATAGTCACGTATGGATGTGAGAGTTGAACCATAAAGACGGCTGAGCACCGAAGAGCTGATGCTTTTGAACTGTGGTGTTGGAGAAGACTCTTGACAATCCCTTGGACTGCAAGGAGATCCAACCAGTCCATCCTAAAGGAAATCAGTCCTGAATATTCATTAGAAGGACTGATGCTAAAGCTGAAGCTCTGATACTTTGGCCACCTGTGAAGAGCTGATTCATTGGAAAAGACCCTAATGCTGGGAAAGATTGAGGGCAGGAGGAAAAGTGGATGACAGAGGATGAGATGGTTGAATGGCATCATCAACTCAAGGGTCATGAATTTGAGCAGACTCTGGGAGACAGTGAAGGACAGGGAAGTGTGGCATGCTGAGGTCCATGGGGTTGCAAAGCGTCGGACATGACTGAATGATCGGACAGCAACAGTGTTTGCCAGTTTTGGGTAGCAGGGTAACTCAGTTATACGTGTATGTGTATCTACTCTTTTTCAAATTCCTTTCCCATTAAGGTTGTTACTCAGTATTGAGCAGAGTTCCCTGTGCTATACAGTAGGTTCTTGTTGGTAATCTATTTTAAATGTAGCAGTGTGTACATGTCCATCCCAAACTCCCAATCTATCCTTCCCCACCCTTTACCTCTGGTAGCCATACGTTCGTTCTCTAAGTCTGTGAGACTTTTTCTGTTTTGTAAATAAGTTCGGCAGCAACACGGATGGATCTGGAGATGATCAAAGTGTGTGAAATAAGTCAGAGAAAGGCAAACGATATTGCTTATCTGTGGAACCTAAAAACATCATCCTCGTCTTCAAACTGCCTTTGCGAATGTCTCCCAGTTCACATCCTTTATGTCAAAACAATGAATGGAAAGCACGTCTACTTCTACTGAGCAAAGTTCCCCTCCAAAGGGAGCGTGTGGGCTTGTAGACACACTGTGCTTACATCACGGTGAGTCTACCTTTGGACACACAGGGCCTGGCCCTCCAGCCAGGTGGGACTCGTGCAGTCTGGAGAATATCTGAGCGTAATTCCCGGCTCCGGGATGGATTCCCAGGTGCTGCACACTCAGTAAGTCACAAGCAGGAGGAAGCTAGTGTCGTCTCCATGTGTTTCTTCAAGGCTGTTCCCGAATAAGCCATTTAGCAGAAGCCACACACTCAGTTTTACAACACATATGCAGCACGGGTGAGGGGGCTGAGAAGTAGGATGAGAGTGTGAATCAGGGCTGTTACAAAGGTTCAGCACCCGGGGACCGTCTGTTCACATGCATGATGTCGACACAAGCGTGGCTGAGCTGTCTGTGGGCCTCGTTCAGCTCTGCTCTGGTGTGGTTTACGGCCTGATGGATGGGACAGGATAACCCAGAGCTCAACTCACCCAGGCCTCCCGGGCTGTTCCAGTGACGCTGTGCATCAGAACCCTGCTTGCCGATCTCCAGGACAGCTGGCTGGCTGCTCCAATTCCCAGGCAAAATAACTCTCTTGGTCCATAATGGTTTGTTTAGGATTTGCTTCGAGTTTTGCCCAGGCTGGATATATCTGTATACCTGCAGCCAGGTTTAGAGACCATTAAAAAACATAGCTGTTAGAGTGAGGAATTGGCATGCAAAAGCAAATGACTGGAGGCGTGCACACTCACACAGACACACACCACATCTTCTGCATGAAATTACTGGGAAGTTGCGGGGAACATAGTCATCGGGTTATTTGGGCTTTCCAAACACTCTTTCACCAAATATTTATAAAGGATGCACTCTGTGTCTAACCTACCCAGAGGCATGGGAGAGGCCAGTAAGAGGCGGATGAAGCCATGTTCCAGTGTTGGTTCTCCCTTCGGCCTCCGTCCAAGCCCCGTGAGATGCCGATTCTCTGAGATGACACGTGGCCTTTAACCAATGGCAGGACGAGGGCACGCAGCCACGGAACAGCTCTCTCTTTCTCTAACTGAAAGGAAATGGCTCCAAATGGGGAGATTCACAGGTGTACACAGACTATTTGTCATCCTGGACATCTTCAAAACATTTTCACCATGTCCTGCTTCCTCTTCAGCCTTTTCTCATTACTAACATGGAATCAGTGAACCCTTTCCAGTTTGAAATAGAAGTTGAAAAACAATGATGTCAGTCTTGTTTAGGCTCTAAGGTAATGAAGGGATGGGATACTCCTAGATCACACTTACCCAGACACGCGCTGGGGGTTTGTTTCCAACTCTACAGTCTGAAAAGTGGAAAGAAAGATGGCATATTGGATGCCCTGGAGTCCAGTCTTGTGTACAGTTCATCTTCGTGGCAAATCGTTGCTTCATTCACTCCCAGATGCACAAAATAGTTGTTTGGGCAAGAGATCTTACATTTCTCTGTGGCAACCTACCTAAAGTTACAGCGGATTCTGCTGCACCTGCATTACAAAAGGAAAGATGTTTTTATTCTGGGGAAATTTAATGGCCCAGTGGACAAAATGAAAAACCATCAGAGGTGGAGAAGTCATCATATTATATTGCTCTGCTGATGAAACTGTTATGATACTTCCTGAAACTTAGAAAATATTCTAGATATGATTACTTAAAAAAGAAAACAAAACCTTAGAAATAAGAGAAAGAACCATAAAGGATGAGCATGAAACTATAATTGAGACATTAAGCATGCATAATTGAAAAGATGGGCACGGGGCGATGAATGGGGAGAGGAGAATTAACCCAAATTACACGGCTACATATTCGTATATGGTGAAACTGGCACTTTGATCCTGACGTTTTGGGACGTGTAGCATCTAAATTTATCAGTTTGGATTCTTCCAAATAACACCGGCCAACATCCTGGCCTCAAAAGGGACATAGGGACCCTTGAGCTAACGTGTCTGAAGAGCTTAATATTCTGGGGATGAAAGGATTCATACGAACACGAGATATTATCAAAGCTAAACACATTTTAAAGCCCCGGGACTCCAATTGAGTTTCCCTTCCTCACAGGCCTGCTGAATAGTCTCAACGGCTCCAATGTGACTTTGAAGTTTTATTAAAGATGGCTGGAAGATCAAAGCAGGAAAACTTAATGCACAGAGACACATGACTGAAGGCCGGGCTTAGCCAAGCCACACGAACCTGGCATTGTTTTATTAGAGATCCTTCTGGAAATTAATTTTATTTTAAAAAAATGTAAATAGAGGTAACTACTAAGAGTAGGAAAACTAAATCCATAGTCCTACATTTATAATTAACAGCTAATGGTTGTATACTGTTTAATTACAGTTTGTTTAAAGACATGAACTATTAAAGCTACAATCATCTCCCCATGACTCCCACCAACAGAAGTCCTCTGTACCGCAACTTCCGTGTCAAAAATCAAGTATCAGAAGGAAAAAAAAGTATACTATTATTTTTTATGCTTACTGCATTTTTGTATTTCTTGTGTGATTTTTCATACCCCTAAAGTCGCACATTATTTCGAATTTGGCCTGGAGAATTCCACGGGCTGTGTAGTCCATTTGGTCACAGAGTTGAACATGACTGAGCGACTTTCACTTTCACTTTGAGACTATAACACTGTACTTACTGGTATTCATTTTTCTTTTTCATTCTCCTTTTTTTTTTTTTTTTTTTTTTTGAGGCATGTCTGCCTTTGGTGGAAACACAAATACTATAGTTGAGCTCCTGCATTACAACTAGTTCCGTGTTACGTATCCCACCTCCAACTGATAGACATTTGGTTTGTCGACAAACTTTCAGTATTACAGCCATGCAGCAATGAACATTCTCGTGCATATCAACTGACTGTGCTGTGCCGACTTTAGTTGCTTAGTCATGCCAGGGTCTTTGCGACCCCATGGACTGTAGCCTACCAGCCTTTTCTATCTGTGGGGATTCTCCAGGCAAGAATACTGGAGTGGGTTTCCATGCCTTCCTCCAGGGGATCTTCCCGACCCAGGGATCCAACCCAGATCTCCCACACTGCAGGCGGATTCTTAAGCATCTGAGCCACCAGGGAAGCCCAAGAATATTGGAGTGGGTAGCCTATTCCTTCTGCAGGGGGTCTTCCCAAACCAGGAATTGAACTGGGGTCTCCTGCGTTTCAGGCGGATTCTTTACCAGCTGAGCTACCCGGAAAGCCCGTATCACCTGGCGTTCATATATAAACATTCATCTGGTTTATGTAGTTATGTATCCAGAAGTGGAATTGCTTGCTCAAAGGATATATAGAGGTTTTTTTTTTGCTTTTTTAAGAGCTGACGCACTATCTCCACAACAGCCAGACTAGTTAGACCTCTCCGTGCTGAGTAGTAACGGTCACTTCCCACTCTGGCTTTCAGACCAACACGTACTCTAGCATATTTTACTTCTTTTGTAAAAGCAGTATTTCCTTCCTGTTTTAATGTGTATTTCTATGAGCATCTTTTCAAAGCTATGACAGATATTCACAGGTACTCACATTTCCTCCTTCATTTACTTTTCTTATCAATTTCTAAAAGTCCTTCATTTATTAAACATATGTATTTCTTGCCTATTACATGCATTGAAATTATCCTTTTTTTTAGGCTGTTACTTGTATTTGAAAATTTTACAGTGTCTTTTGCGATTTCAGAGTTTTATATTTTGAAATAACCTAGTTGAAATATATTTTTAATTGCTTGAGGTTTAAATAACCAGAACAAACTAGAAAAGAATAACTTTATAACATCCAGGACAGAGGAGCATTGTCTTAGAGTTCTTCTTCACTTCTAGTGTCCAAATTCAATTGGAATTATTTTTGTGTACTGCTTAAATGAAGAATCTAATTTTATTTTACTGTATTTCTCCATATGGATAGTTAATGGTCTTGATTCCACTCACTGAAACAAGCTTTCCCCACTGGCGCATGATGTGAATTCCCTTACCCACCCCGTTCTACATGCACACGGCCCCACTGTAGTCTCTATTTCGCATCTTCTCCTGCCAGCTTCACATATAGTTCATTACAGTCCTTGGGACGTCTTCACATCCAGACCGACAGTGGATTGAATTAAAACTTAATTCAGAATCGTCCTATCTACTTGTACACTTTTAATCATCCATATAAATTTCTGAATTAATTGGAAAATATCACAAAACTACTACTGTGTGGTTTTTGATTAAAATTGTTTTAAATTTGCAGGAAAATCTGGGGAGAAGTGACGTGTTTACCACCCTGGGTCTTCTCACCTGTGAATAGGACAGTCTTCTGCATTTATTCAAAAAAGGCATGGATGGCTTTTTTTCCCCCGTAATGAATGGACTGTGCATTTTTTTGGCTGGGTTTATTTTAATCTCAGTGTGCAGTTTGATAGTTGTGTTTTTCCTGTGATGAAATATATATTTTTAATATTGCATTTAAAAAAATTTTACTTCCAGTGTAAAGTACATATTAATTGGTATCCATCAATCTTATGAAAATTGCATTGGCTCTAATAGCCTATTCCCTGATTTTCCTGGTTTTCCTGTGTAAACAATCATACAATCTTCACAGAGTGGCAAAACCACCTCCTTCTTTTCCATCTGTTTAAATTTTTTTTTTTTCATACTGTTTTCCACTAAAACAGTGAGTGCCATCTTGAATACTGGTGTGAGATTGGCAACCTGGTGCTATGCCTGATTTTTAAATGGAAAATTTCCAATATTCCACCATGATGTATCATATTTATTTTAGGTTTATAGAAGATTCTCTACCAAGTCAAGGAAAAGCCCCTCCATCCTGGTGTGTTAAATGTTGTTTGTCTGATGATGAATGGCTATTGACTTTTGTAGAATTTTTTCCTGTGTCTACTGAGATGAAAGAATAATTCATTTCTCCTTTAATCTGTTAATGTGGCAAGTTACATTGAAATTTATCTTTCTATGTTCATTCATATCATGTTTTTTGTTTTTAACTCAGTTTTAAAACTGGAAGTTGAATGAGAATTGGCTATTATTATGCAAATTTATACTTTAATTGCATATTATAGTCCTACTGGATTGAAGCCAATCTATTTCTAGGGCACTAAGCCACTGGAAATACTATTTTCCAAACAGTTTTATCATTTTGGATCAGATTATAATTTATTTTTTATCCTTCTGTTTCTTTTGGAGTTAGGTCTGTGTTTTGTTTTAATAATGCTGTGGTTGTTATGCATAAATTGTAAGCACTCTGAAAATGTAATTTAATTCATCCTCCAGAGAGCTGTGAATGTTGGGAATTTTTTTTAATTACTTTATTTTTTTTTTATTTTATTCAAAAGTAGAGCGAGTCCATTTTTAATTTTCATTACAAAAGATACAAAAAATTGCATTTTCCTTTTACCCCAAAATAATAAATTTTAATAATTTGGATATAACACTACCTTATTTTATAATATATGCCTCCATTTTATAACATTTAGACTATGCTATACTTTGAACACCATTTTGCTTTCTTCACTAATTATTATACAATTAGTATTTGCCATGTCTATGAATATTATTTTTAAATTATAAATAAGCAGAATATTTCATTCTATCTTGTGCATGCTCAGTCATGTCTGACTCTTTGTGACTCCACAGGACTGTAGCCCGCCAGGCTCCTCTGTCCATGGGATTCTCCAGGCAAGATACTGGAGTGGGTATTCCTTCTCCAGGAGACCTTACCAACCCCAGGATCAAACTGGCATCTCCTGTGTGTCCTGCATTGCAGGCGGATTCTTTACCACTGAGCTACCGGGGAAGCCCCTTACATTGTTTAGACAGAATACATTTCATTTTCCATTCTCCTATTTTTGGATATTTGCCTTGTATCCAACTGATCAACATAACAGATAAAAATATGCATTTTGCATGCTTTTTGTTTGTTTATTAATTATATTTCTAATACTTCTTAGGAAAGAATTTTTGAGAGTAAATTGTTATGAGATCTTGTGTGGGCATTTGTTTTGTTTTCCCTGAGACTGTTAGGTTTTCTAACTCATAGCAAATTCACAAAATCTTTACCTAGTGAGTAAGGACTTGAACAGCAGTCAGCCCAAATCTTAGATGCCTCAAAGCGTCCTTATATATTGCCCAGTTGTTTCCAAGAAAGATGCTCCCAAGAAAAGGAGAATTATATTCTCCCTATGGGTGGTATCCACCGGAACAGGCTACTTTAATAAACGCTGCTGTTTCAGAAACTTAATACTTAAAAGAGGTTCTTCTTTGTCCATGTCCTGCATCCACTGCAGGCTGGCATTCTTTCTCCATCATCAGTCTCAAAGACCCAGGATGAAAGAGGCTGCACAGACAATGAGCTTCTAGACTTTGCTGGGAATAAGGTATTGCCATATACTAGAGGGGGGGCTGTGTGGATCACAATAAATTGTGGAAAATTCTGAAAGAGATAGGAATATCAGACCACCTGACCTGCCTCTTGAGAAACCTATATGCAGGTCAGGAAGCAACAGTTAGAACTAGACATGAAACAACAGACTGGTTCCAAATAGGAAAAGGAGTACAGTAAGGCTGTATATTGTCACCCTGCTTATTTAACTTATACACAGAGTACATCATGAGAAACACTGGGCTGGAGGAAGCACAAGCTGGAATCAAGATTGTTGGGAGAAATATCAATAACCTCAGATATGCAGATGACACCACCCTTATGGCAGAAAGTGAAGGGGAACTAAGGAGCCTCTTGATGAAAATGAAAGAGGAGAGTGAAAAAGTTGGTTTAAAGCTCAACATTCAGAAAACGAAGATCATGACATCTGGTCCCATCACTTCATGGCAAATAGATGGGGAAACAGTGGAAACAGTGTCAGACTTTATTTTTGGGGGGCCCCAAAATCACTGCAGATGGTGACTGCAGCCATGAAATTAAAAGACGCTTATTCCTTGGAAGGAAAGTTATGACCAACCTAGACAGCATATTGAAAAGCAGAGACATTACTTTGCCAACAAAGGTCCATCTAGTCAAGGCTATGGTTTTTCCAGTAGTCATGTATGGATGCGAGAGTTGGACTGTGAAGAAGGCTGAGTGCCAAAGGATTGATGCTTTTGAACTGTGGTGTTGGAGAAGACTCTTGAGAGTCCCTTGGACTGCAAGGAGATCCAACCAGTCCATCCTAAAGGAAATCAGTCCTGGGTGTTCTTTGGAAGGACTGATGCTAAAGCTGAAACTCCAGTACTTTGGCCACCTCATGTGAAGAGTTGACTCATTGGAAAAGACTCTGATGCTGGGAGGGACTAGGGGCAGGAGGAGAAGGGGATGACAGAGGATGAGATGGCTGGATGGCATCACCGACTCGATAGACATGAGTTTGAGTGAACTCCGGGAGATGTTGATGGACAGGGAGGCCTGGCGTGCTGCGATTCATGGGGTGGCAAAGAGTCGGACACGACTGAGCGACTGAACTGAACTGAACTGGGGAAGGGGGGGTCTGGAAGCTCCGCCCACAAGGGACACAACCACTTCTGCCTAAGTGCCTTTGTCCCCAGTAAATTACCTGGTCACACTCACCTTCAGGAGCAAAATCAGTGCCCCAAAGATAAAATCAAGAAAACATTTGATAAGCAGTGTTAATTATTACCATACACTGAACAGCCTTGGCTAGTGTACTGATAGCACACTTTTTAATAAAATAATAGCAATTGTATCCGTCAAGCATGTAAAGCTCAGGGACCACAGAGGAGCATGGACACTGTTTTATGTGTTTCATCCTAATGTTTAGTACCTTTGGGCCTTGTATTTTCTCCCTATGTTTCAGTAACAGTGAGATTAACAGCAAACGAGTAATAAGGAATTTATATTATTCAGAGCACTGAAAATGCTGGAGTCTGTCGCCCAGAGATGTCAGGGAATCACTAATAGATGTGTATGAGTTTCTTACATATTTAAGGCATAAATTCTTCATCAAACTCATTGCAAATATTCACCCGAGTTTTCTTGATCCTTTCATTTTGCCTATGATGTTGCCAATATGGTGAAAAACGGTGTCTAATCAAATCAATAAAAGGTCATTCTTGCAATTTCTTCTTTTGCTGTTATGCTGACAAATCCTTCCCCATCTTTAATTTAAATGTAAATGTATTTTTAAAATCATTGAAAAACTTTCTCATTTATAAACATATTTATATTTTAATGTCATAATTTATCTTTTTCATATCTTTGAGATTATTTTGAACTGCAATGTGAGGGGACAGTCTATGGAGATTTTTGTAAACAGTTAAAAATACAGACAAACAATACAATATGTATGCAAAAGTGCATACCGCGTGGGCTTCATCTCTGTCCATTATTTGTAGTGAGCCATTTCCCAGGTACTGAAATCTCCTACATGCTAGGCTCTTCTGGTGCACTGATCTGATATCTACGCACTGTTATCAGATGGATGTGTATCACTTCCAGGCGGAGGCTGGAGATACAGGAAAGGACCAGTCCGTGCAAGCCTTTGTCATCCGCATCAAGGTGATCTGTCCTCCTCTCAAGGGCAACAGAACATTACGGGGCTTTTAAAGACAGCTGGGTGGTGTTGCAGGGGAGAATGACAGTAAATAGCTGTGAAAGAGAGAAGTGAATTGCATGTGAACTAATCAACAAATCAATGAGTTTTGCTGCAGACATATGTAAGAATGCTATGGTAACAGATTTCCTGGTCTTGAAGGATAAGAAAGTATTTCCCAGGCAGTGAAATGCCAGGGAGAGTCTTTTTGAGCCAAGGAAACATTCAGGGTTTCAAGTGAGAGATCTTTCTCTCTCTCTCTCTCTCTCTCTCTCTCTGTCTCTCTCATGCACACACACAAATGCAATATTTACACCTGGGTGATTGCTTGATTATTTGATGGTCAAACTTTTATGTCTGAGACAGAGGAAAACACAGAGAGATAACCAGCCAGAGAGTGTGTGTTGAGGGTGAGAGTGGAGAGGGGTTACAGATAGAAATCTCTTCCCTCTCTTCCTCCCTGGCCCCTACCCTTCTTCTCCAGGACTCATGCCTGCTTTGTAAGCAGGTTGTCCTCACAATTAGAGGTGATTCAATGGGATTTCACATTGTCAGGCCTGAATTGGTTATGTCACGGTTTGGGTGTTGGCATTAGATTCTGAATGGGAAGCCAGCACAAGTTAACATTCTAAAAACATCATCTATCCTGTTTGGAGGAAGATACAGTTAAGAAGTTTAGAGGAAAAGGCAAACTGAAGAAGAAATTGATACAAGATTATTTTGTTCATGTCCCGGGGGTCCCAGGATGGCAACCAGTGGGGTTATAAGATGGAAGACAGGACTGGCAAGGGACAGGACTGGACAGGTGAGCAGGTCAGATGGTGAGGGGCATGCTGCCCCCTGTGAGTTAGCTGAAGACTTGCCACTGAAGGGTCCTCAGCTGCAGGGGGCTGTGGCCAGGTGTGGGTAGAAAGGACACACTCACAGCAACGCAAAGAATGACTGTGAAGGCCAAGGTAGGAGCCAAGGAGACCCGCCTGGGAGAAACACGCTGTGGTATTCCAGGAGAGACAGCTGCTTATTAAAACAGGGCACGGCTGGTGGCGACCAAGAGCAGTGAATCTGATGGAAGAACGTTTTGGAAACAGGACTGCCAAGAGTGAGCTGGTGATCCTTGTGGGTGATGAAACAGAGGTGTGTGTGTGGGGTGGCGGTCTCTGTTCAAGAATGATGCTTGGAGCTGGGGTGGCCAGAGAGTTAGAGGAAACAGTGAGGACAGGAATAGAGCTCCAGAGAGAGGGGGATTGCCACGCTCAGGCCTGGGGTTTCCCAGATCGGGGAGCTCGGCAGCCCCAGCGGTCCAGGTCCGGTGTGCGGGCTTGTCTCTCCTCTAGGCGAGCCCGCAGAGGGTCATGTGGGCAGCTCACTGCTCAGACTCCACGAGGCAAGGGGCAAATCACCAGGGACCCTGTCCTCGTCTCTGTTCCGAGACAAGGGAAAGAAGCAGGAAGAGCTAAGGAAAGCGCGTCCCCAGGGGCAGCAGCTCTGAATGCTGATGCAGACTGTGTGTGCGGAGCTGTGTCCCAGAACACTGAGTTTCAGTCACAAGCACCCACGGTCCAGATAAAACCCAACTGCCTATTCACCCCACCTCTGCTGGTATCCAGGAGTGGACTGCTCTGAGAGGCTTCTGAAATAGAAGAAGTTGGGAAACCTATGGTTACTGACGTTGTCAGTTCAAGGAAAGAGACGACCCTCCTGCTTAAACAGGAGGAACCCAGGAAGGAAACGGAACTAAAGGTCTCTCATCCTTCCTTGGACAGCAAGGAGATCAAAGCAGTCCATCCTAAAGGAAATCCACCCTGAATATTCATTGGAAGAACTGACGCTGAAGCTGAAGCTCCAGTACTTTGACTACCTGATGCAAAGAGCCGACATTGGAAAGGACCCTGATGCTGGGAAAGACTGAAGGCAAGAGGAGAAGGGATGACAGAGGATGAGATGGTTGGATGGCATCACCCAGTCAATGGACATGAGTTTGAGCCAACTCTGGGAGATAGTGAAGGACAGGGAAGCCTGGTGTGCTGCAGTCCACGGGTCGCAAAGAGTCAGACACGACTGAGTGACTGAACAGCAACATCCCTGCCTCCATGCCCCTAATAGGATGTTGGCTGCACCCACTCTAATACCAAACGTGCTGACAGTCAGTCTCTGCAAAAGAGTCCGGCTCACAGGCGCTGGACCACCAAGTTTAATGATGGGGCTGCTTGTGGACGTGGAAGTCAGCTCACGTAACTGAGCTCAGGTAACCCACGCGCATCCGGGCCCCTTGTACTAGCAGCTGGGAGGCAGGGGAGGCAGGGGCATTGCCTGAGACAGGTGAGAGAGCTAGAGCCAGAGGAGGTTCTAGAGCGATGGAGCCGGGCCACAACCCCTGGGTCTGTAGCACAGACCTCATTCTCTGGCTGAGTCTCCAATGACTGTCCTCGACGAGAAGCCCAGGGGACCAGGAGCTAGTGACCACATGCTTTTGTCCCCCGGGAGCCCAGGACAGGGGACAGAGGCTGCAAGAGATGGGCCCAGAGGGGCAGACAGAGCACGACCAGCCCAGGGCTCTCTGCACTCAGTGGGGCTTGTCCGACCCTGCATGCTGCCCGTGGGTCTGCTTGAGACTGTGGCTGCGCCCTGCCCGCCTCTGGCTGCAAGGTGTCCGCCGGTCCTCCTCTCCAAAGAGGCGAGAAGAAGGCCAGGGATGAGGAGCGGGTGAAGGCTGACACAGGGCGGGAGGGGGACGCCCTGCGGGAAGGGCGGCTGGAATTTCACCACTGTTTCCAGGACGATCTGACGGTCCCTATGAAGCCTGGATGCTCATCGTACGGATCTGTCTTCACGGGGAGCAGCGGCTGAAGTCTCTTTAAAGAGAAGGCTGTTGTTCATAGTTCTGAACGTCACAAGAGTCACAGCTTAGCAAGAAGGTGGAAAAGGTGGCCAAACCCATTCCCAGCCTGGCCCGCCGGTTCCCTTGACGCTCCGGCCTCACCCACCGCGCCTGCCTCCAGACGCTGTGCCCGCTGCCCGCGGGACCGCAGACGGGCCGGGGTTCACATCCCAGGCCGTGCATGCTGGTCCTCCCGTCACTAAACGTGCGGCGCCTGCAGGCGGTGTTCACGGAGGACCAGCTCAGGCAGGCACAGCCCTGATGTTCCGAGGTTATCAAGCCAGCTGCAGAACATACACGCCTACACACACCCAAACACCCGTGACCACACATACTCCCACACCCACACATCCTCACACACCCCCACACCCACACAGCCTCACACCCACGACCACACACACCCAAACACACCCACACACACCCACACACCCACACACCCATGACCACACACACTCACACACCTGTGACCACACCCCCACACACAACCACACACACCCACACACCCACACCCACACACCCACACCCACACACACCCACTCACCCACACACCTGCAACCACATCCACATACAACCACACACACCCACACAACCATGACTACACTCACCCACAACCACACACACCCACACACCTGTGACCACATACAACCACACACAACCACACACACCCACACACCCACGACCACAAACATTCCCACACCCACACACACTCCCACACCCACACACACCCACATACCCACACCTGTGACCACACACACCCCACACCCACACAAACCCACACAGCCATACACACACACACCCACACACCCACACACCTGCGACCATATCCACACACACCCACACACCCGTGACCACACACACTCCCACACCCACACCCACACACACCCACATACCCACACCTGCAACCACACACACACCCACACCCACACAAACCCACACAGCCATACACACACACACCAACACACCCACGACCACACACACCCACACACACCCATGCACCCACACACCTGTGACCACACACACCCCCACACCTACACAAACCCACACAGCCACACCCACACACAACCACACACACCCACACACCTACGACCACACTCACACCCACAACCACACAGACCCACTCACCCACACACCTGCGACCACACCCACACACAACCACACACACCCACACACCGTGACCACACTCAACCACAGGAACCCACACCCAGCCACACCCACACACCCATGACCACACACACACCCACACACACACACACACACACTCGTGACCACACACCCACACACAACCACACACCATGACCACACACACACATACCCATACACAGACCCACATACATCACACAGACTCACACACAAACTCCCCCATACAGATGCCCACAAACCACAAACACCCACCCACACAAACACATACCCACACACCCCACACACATCCACACACACATGCCCCACACACACACCTCATACACACACTCACACACACTCTCTGACACACACACACACATACACACCACACAAAGACCCACACTAACACACACACATGCTCACACACCACCCACACACCCACACACACACCCACAAACCACACACACCCACACACACACGCCCCCCCCACCTCACACACACACTCACACACACCATCTGCCACACACACACACCACACAAATACCCCCCACACACACACATGCCCACATACCACAAACACACACACACACACATTCTCACACACACACACACACATTCCCCCCCCACACACACACCACACATACTCCTACATACACCATGGACACTCTGGAAACCCCTCCTGTGTTACATCCCCTCGGGAGCCCTACAGCTTGTCACCCCACATGGAACCTAGAGAACTATGCAAATTCTTTCTCTCCCTCAGGCCATCTCTCCACCCCACCCACAGACCCTTCAGGTAGGAAGCTGATGCTCTTTGTCACGTCCAGACAATTTCTACATCCCTATTAACCGAGCTGATCTTCCTGACAAAGATTTTATCTCAGACTCAATCTTTGAGTTAGGTTTAAGGGCATCACCATGACTGCACATGTTTAATGGAAATGGTCTGCAGCACCAAGGACTGAAATGTCACAGACTCAGACACAAACCAAAGCCGTTAAGTGAACCTGTGGGCGAGGGTGAGTCATAACCCCCAGGGAAGGCAGAGTGACGAATGCCTGTGTTCCTGTAGTAAACGACTTCAACCCGCAGAAGAGGAGAACCAGCCCCCACAGAAGCTAATGACACAGCCTCACCCGCTCCTTCATAGCTAGGGCTGTACTAGCCAGTCCGTAGATGCTCTGTAATTCCTTTCTCTGTCTTCCTTCCTTTTCTTTGAAGGGAAATAACTTTTTTGAGGGGGAGGTGCTAGGTACATAGTTTCATGTTAAGTTGTCCTTCCTTCCAAGGAACCGTGCAGAAGTTGAATATGAAATCTTTAGTCCTTTATGTTAGCATTTAAAAGATATTTATAGGCTTCCCTGATAGCTCAGTTGGTAAAGACTCCCCCTGCAATGCAGGAGACCCTGGTTCAATTCCTGGGTAGGGAAGATCCCCTGGAGAAGGGATAGGGTACCCACTCTAGTACTTTCGGGCTTCCCTGGTGGCTCAGCTGGTAAAGAATATGCCTGCAATATGGGAGACCTGGGTTCAGTCCCTGGGCTAGGAAGAAGTCTTAGGGCTTCCCTTGTGGTTCAGCTAGTAAAGAATGCGCCTGCAATTCGATCCATGGGTTGGGAAGATCCCCTGGAGAAGGGAAAGGCTACCCAATCCAGTATTCTGACCTGGAAAATTCCATGGACTGAATAGTCCATGGGTTCGCAAAGAGTAGAGCAATACTGAGTGACTTTCACTTTCATAATTTCCCCTAAATATAACAGCAAGCATATATCTGTTTTAGATGACTTCAACAACATGCAAAGGCATACACACGCACACGCACACAGTCCGTTCTCCCGTGTCCGTGTCACCCAGTGAGGACCCACACCCAGTACATTTGCACATTTACTTGTATCCTCTATCCTGATGGATGGATGGATAGACAGATAGAAATAAAGGTAATAGACCAAATGGGTAGATGACTGACTGATAGGTGACAGACGGATAAACAGGTAAACAGACACAAAGGTGGTTGGAGCTCTTATACAGAAAAGATGAAGTAGGACAAGGACGTGTGATGAGAATGATGAGTGCCTTGGACTTCCCTGGTGGCCCAATGGTTAAGGATCCGGTTCAGTCCCTGATCCGGGAAGCTTCCACAGGCTGCAGTGCAGCTAAGCCCGTGAGCCTCAGCGTCTGAAGCTCCACAGAAGGGAAGCCATCACAATGAGAAGCCCTCACTCGGAAACAAAGAGCCACCCCCGCTCTCTGCGACTAGAGAACAACTCACGTGCAGCAGCAGAGACCCATCACACCCTCCCCACCCAAGGAGACACAGAATGCTTTCTTCTCTTTTTCACTAAAACACCTGAGTTCTCCTGGAACCAACCTACAGACCAAGATTCGGGTCAAAATAGTTAAATTGACTTCAGGAAGCACCAGAAAAAGCGAGGAAGGGAGAGTAGGAAGGTGAGAAGGCCAAGGCAGAGTGCCTTCCTGAACGAGTCACAGCTGTGGAAACCTGGGGCTCCGGGAGACTGTGTAGACTGCTCTGTGGGAAGGGAAAACACGGACGTACCATCCCTCCCACCCTCCGTCGGCTGGAGGCTGCTCCCAGGCACGCTGATTTGAGGGCAGTCTCAGATGATCGCCTCTGATTGGAGAAGCAGCCATAGATGGAGCCGCAGGTACTTCAGGAGGAAGGCAGGGGCGTGAGACGGCAGAGAGGGGTGTCTAGGCGTCTGAGTGCTGTTCTTGTTAGGTCACTAAGTAAGTCATGCCCGACTCTTTGTGACCCTATAGACTGCATCGTGCCAGCCTCCTCTGTCCTCCACTGTCTCCCAGAGCTTGCTCAAATTCATGTCCATTGAGTTGGTGATGCCATCTGACCATCCCATGCTTCCAGCCAGATCCACCATGTCTAAGTTCTCTCCTCCCTCTCATGAGACTCTGTTCTCCTGTTGGCTCCACCCCTGCAGCAGCTCTCGGAATCGCTCCTTCCTGTCTCCTTTACAACCCTCCGAGCCCAGAGCAGACCCTTGCCCAGAGCAGAGCCTTGCAAGGCCTTATCCGGCACTGCCCAAAGTGTCACCCATGCGGTGGGAGTCCTCCAAGGTTCCTCGGGAAAAGAAAGAGGTCTCAGGACCAAGTAACTGTCACATTCTGACTTATGTTTCTCCTCCTTGGAAATTCACAGCTATCAGTTAAAAAAAATGTTTGACTTTGTTTACCACCATTATTGTAATATCCTTATTATAAGTGATATAACAATGTAAAATTAATAACCCTTGGATCTCAGTTGAGGAATTGCTAGATTATTGCAGTAACTTGTATGTCAGTTTCCACGGCCCCTTCCAAGGCATATTACCATAATTTTTATGCCACATTCAAGTTTCTCCAAACCTGCTTCCCATCTGATAATTCTCTAATCTCCCTTCAACTATAATGAACTTTAGCTAAATTATGCTCAGTTTAATTTCCCATTTGTTTCCTATGATTTTTCTGCATTCATTCATAGTTTATTATTTATTCATCTATACATTAACAAGTCTTTTCTGACACAATTATCCCAGTGTTTTTAAAAAGTGAAAAACAATGTCTCATCCTTGGCTAACATTTCTTTGTGATCTGGCTAAATGGACCTGGGTTTTCTGCAGACATTCATGTGCTTGGTTATCCTGCTCTTATTCATTCATTCAGCTACTATTCAGGTGCCAAGAGAGCCTAAATGAATGACCTGTCATATTTTTATTTGAAAGTCTCGTGTATCTTCATCCTCAGATCAGTCCCCTGGGAGAGTTCTATCTCCTGCCACTTTCCAGGAATGCCACCACCTAATGTCTATTAACCCGAATAGATCAGGATCCTTAAAGACAGGAGCACTGGCCACTCGCCAGCCTGCAGACATGGGGTTCACTGTCTCCCAGTGGAAGAAAGAGCATATGATTATCACTTGCTGTACTAGGTTCCTGCCCACACGTGCTGGTGACCTCCTGGTTGGCATTTCATGAAATATACAACTCTTTAAGTTCGGGATACAAAAGAAACTTTTAAAGGGCCCATTAGTCTCAGGAGAAGTGGCCAAGATCTGTCATAAGTAGGAAGCATGATGAGAAAAAAAACCAGGAAAGGTCTCATTTCCATATCTTTTACTCAGTTGAAAATGAAAAGAATAAAATATAATATACCCCACCTTTCAAGAAAGAGAAAGAAAGGTACTGATTCTCTGAATCCCTAAAATGGCTTTCTAGCAAACATGTGCAACTTCCGTGTATATGGTAAGAAAGGAGATTAAAAGTTGGGCATTTTCTCCTCCCATCACAAAGCAGTTCCGTTCTAGTCACATATGTCAGACGTCTATTCACATATGTCAGACGTCTATTCACATATGTCAGACGTCATATTCAGCTCCACCTACTCTTTCTGCTCTGCAGGTTGACAACGTGAATGTTAGCACTGGTATGCTCAGAAGAGCAGGTGGCTGGGGAAAGAAAAGAAATCCCACAAACACATCATACAGCACATGCTGGACCAGGCTGAGTGCAGACGTGAGCAGGGTCTCATCACTTTCCTGTTACATCATCTCAGGTGGTCACACGACCCTTGTTCAGTGTCCAGAGGGAAATGCATTCAGTGTCCAGAAGTTCCCCCAGTAAAGGAGGCATGGGCTAGGAAGGTCTCAGATACATTCAGTTCAGGGGAATTTGCCCACCATGATTTTTAGAGGTGCTCCAGATGCAATTACCTCAGAGCAAAGGCTTCCCTCAGAGCTCGGGTTGTAAAGAATCCGCCTGCAGTGCAGGAG
Organism: Bos grunniens; assembly: GCF_055505025.1. Taxonomy (NCBI): domain Eukaryota; kingdom Metazoa; phylum Chordata; class Mammalia; order Artiodactyla; family Bovidae; genus Bos; species Bos grunniens. Next base: position 4,627,449 of record NC_141184.1, on the reverse strand, counting down.
ACCACGGTTCGATTCCTGGGTTGGGAAGATGCCCTGGAGAAGGGATAGGCTACCCACTCCAGTATTCTTGGGCTTCCCTTGTGGCTCAGATGGTAAAGAATCTGTCTGCAATGCAGGAGACCTGGGTTCGATCCCTGGGTTGGAAAGATTCCCTAGAGAAGGGAAAGGCTACCCACTCCAGTATTCTGGCCTGGAGAATTCCATGGACTGTATGGTCTGTGGGGTCACAAAGAGTCGGACATGACTGAGCAATTTCCACTTTCAAATGCTAAGTGAAAAATGAGTTGTAGCCAACATCTTGTAAGGAGGATCCATACTGAGGCACAGATGAATTCTGAGACTTCCAGCTTTCGGCCAGTCCCCAGGATAATTGAGAAGTTGGACTTACTCATGAGTTACTGACAAATTACCAATCTGGCTGCTCCACTATTTATATGTCTCTCGTATCCCTCTCTTGAGAGATAAGGAATCTGGCTCTTTTTAAGAAATGGATGATTGTTACTGGCTCATAATGAGAAAGCTAATAAAGAAAGAATTTTTAGCAGGATAAGTGGCTTCTTGAATAAAAGGTCCCTTTATTACTTCATGAATCACAGTTAAAAGCTAATGTCATGAAACTGAAGAATTGTCTGCAGTGGAAAAAAAGAAGAAAATTTTAAAACATGGGGAACTTCTCAAGCTATTGGCTGTTGGTGTAGTTTATCAGAACTGAACCGAGAAACTTCCTGAGATGGCCACGTTTTCTTAGGGAATGAAACACCCTGACGTCCCTTATGTGTCACTGACAGTGATGCCCAGACACGTTTGTGATGTCGTGTTTGATATTTGCTGTATATTGTTACTGTTCAGTCACTAAGTAGTGTCCGACTCTTGCTGACCGCATGGACTGCAGCACACCAGGCTTCCTTGTCCTTCATCATCTCCCAAAGTCTGCTCAAACTCATGTCCATGGAGTTGGTGATGCCACCCAACCATCTCATCCTCTGCCACCCTCTTCTCCTTTTGCCTTCAATCTTTCCCAGCATCAGAGTCTTTTCCAATGAGTTGGTGCTTCGCATCAGGTGGCCAGATTACTAGAGCTTCAGCTTCAGCACCGGTCCTTCCAGTAAATAGCCACGGTTGATTTCCTTTCAGGTTGACTGGATTGTTTGTCTTATGCCGGTGTTAGTCACTCCGGCGAGACTCACTTTACAACCCCAAGGACTGTAGCCCACCAGGCTCCTCTGTCTGTGGAGTTCTCCAGGCAAGAATAGTGGAGTGGGTTGCCATCTCCTTCTTATTGCTGAAAAAAGAGAGACAATGCTTGGTTTTTTTAAGTACAGTTCATCACTGATTTCCAGTTCCTAGGGACATGAGGATAAAGGAAAACAAAGACCAGCAGTGCTGGGAGTAGGTAAGAAGCTGCAGACTTACTGCTGAGGCACAGGGTGGGGGCCATGGCCCAAGGATGCTTCTGGTTGGACCCAGGTTTCTGGAGCCTTCTGCATTCCCACGAAGTGACCGGCAGTGGGCTGCACACTTCTGAGAAGCGGAATGTGCCCAGAGGACCCAGTCTGTCTGGCAGGTGGAGGACTCACTTGCAGCCTCTCGGTTGTTGCTGTTGTTCACTCATCAAGTCCTGTCCGACTCTTTGTGACCCCCTGGACCGCAGCATGCCAGGCTCCTCTGTCCTGCGCTATCTCCCTGGAGTTTGCTGAAATTCATGCCCAATGAGTTGGTGATGCTATGGGAACCGCTTCAAAATCCGGTGATCAGTGGAAGCCAGTTCCCCAGAGGGGTGGTCCGAGGGACTTGCTCAGACCTGAAGACCACCATGCCCAGGGCACAGCACTGACTGGCATGAGCAAAAGGCAGACCTGACTCCGAACAGCTGGTGGATGCCACTGCCAGTGCGGAGACCATAGCGCTGGAAGCCCCAGCCTGAGTGCCCTCTGCCAGAGGAACGAGGTGGCCAGCAGGCCTCGGCGGGGCGGATGGAGAGCAGGCTGGCATTCCGGGTTCCTCTGCAGCCTGTGCCCCTGGGCACGTGCTTGCAAACTGGTTTGTGCCTCCTTGGAGAGCAACCTTGGGGAGGGGGCCTCTGCAAACACTGTCAGCGTTGACAGCCTTGAGGGGACGACATGAACCTGGAAGATGGGGAAGAAGGGCCCAGGACATGCCCCCAGCCTGGGCCCTGACATCTGCACGTGGATGAAGTAGTCTCACCCTCTCCAGGGAGGGCATCAGCAGCGGGAAATCCAAGTCCATCAATGACCTGAAAATCAGACCGCCACCCACATAACCCAAGTCCCTCCAAATAAAGAGTTGTCCTCTGCCTTTGAAACGCTGGTCCCCGCAAGTGAGCACCGCCCCCCACACCCCACCCAAGAGGATGACTGAGGGAAACCTTCCCAAGAGGCATGTTCTCAGGGGAAGCGCCTCCAGCACACTCCAGAGGCCGCCCTGCTGCCCCGCCAGCCCCATGCCCACTGCAGCAGCTGGCCGCGTCCCCCCGGCTCCTGCCCTGGCAGACCGTCGGGTCCCAAGAGCTAAACCAGGGCTTCAATCCCTGGAGCCCAGGCCCTCCTGGGTGTGCATCCAGTGATGGGCTGGGTGGGGGCAGGTGAATAAAGGATAAATGGACGGGAGGACAGGGCAGGGACTAGGAGAAGGGTCTTCACAGGAGTCCTCCAGAAATGCCTCCCAGGTCCTGAGACGGAGCCGCATCCTGGGGAGACCGCTTTGGGGAAGGAAGGAGGCAGGGAAGGACAGGAGGGAGGGAGGGAGGAGGAGGGGGGAGGGGCCGGGGAGGAGGAAGCAGGTTCCTTGGCTCAGACACTCAGCCCTCAACTCTAGAATCCTCTCTTGGCTGTCTCCAGCGTTAGCAAACCCAAAGGGAAGCTGAGATCTGTCCATCGTGGAGAGCAGGGCCCCCGTCTCCTCGGTCTTGTGCCGCAGCCTCAGTGATCACTCAGGCCACTGGGTGAGAGGGTGGAGAAGGGAGGACACCACGCCCCCTCCTGGGAGGACTGCCATGTCCCACTTCACCTTTTGGTGAATACCACATCTTCCTTGGGAAGCAGCCAAGCTGCTGTGCCATCTGGGCTCGGGTGCAGGATGGCAGTAGAGCAGGATGCCCGCCGGGTACAAGCGGAGGGGACGGGGACACGCGGGGCTGAGGGCTCTGGGGGAATCCCACCCGCTCCCTGGAGATCTCCAGAGGGCCCTGCAGGGGTTCTGTCGATGGCAGATCCCCAAGGCTCTGGGCTGTCCTCCTCTGATGCTCTCATTTCCATGGCGATGGAAGGAAAAGCCCACCCAGAAGCCTGCTCCCTCTCCACCCAGGCCACAGTCTCAGCACCAAGACATCCTCGTCCTAGGGACCCTGCCTGGATGGCCGCGTCCCTTCCCTGGCTCTGGAGATGCACAGGGTGAGCACCAGTCTCGGGCGCCTGTGCTCCAGGGATGGGGGGCAATGCGAGCTCCCCCCTCCTCCTGACACCCCAGCACCACCGTCCTCCCCAGCGCCTCACTGCTCCTCCCACTCCCCATCTTTCTCAGGTGGTAGAAGCCATGAAGACAGGACCCATCATGACCGTTTCTCCCTCTTGGTACTTAAAAATAATAGAATGCCATGATTTTTTTTTTTTAATGAGTAAATAATTGGAAAGGAAGCCAATTCAAACAACTTTACTGGAGAAACCTGGGATTTTTTTTCTCCACACAGGGTATTAAAATTAAAACTTATTTGGAGAGCAGGAGTCTAGACTCGATTGCATGGGGAGGGCGCAAGGTGAAGGCAGAGAACTAGGTGAAGGGTGAGAAATGAGGGAGAGAGACTGACACGGACTCTCCGGAATTTATGCATTTAGGGAAGAGTGACCATGCTACGTGGGAGAGGGGACAGTGCAGGGCACCCTGCTCTGCGTCTAGGAACGGCCTCCCCAGGTCAGAACGAGGAGAGAAGTCCCAGCAGATGCCAGACAGGGGCTCGGCACACTGTCCTTTGTTGTTCCTGCAGAACTTTTGTGCCATGCTTTAACTTGCCGTGGATACAGCAGGGTCCACTCCCCACCGTTCCTGCTTCCAGGGAAGTGGGCACCAGAGCAAGGCCAACCCGGAGAGGCAAGCAGGTGCCAGGTAGCTTCAGAGCCTGGCATCAAGGAAAGCGCCTGGGAAGCTGCCTGGCTGCTGGTCCCCTGCCCACTGGCCCTGGAGCCGGAATCAGCCCCCAAGCCTGGTTGGTCTTCTGTGGGCCAGGCTGCAGGTGACGCCCAGAGCCCCCCGCCCCGGGCCAGCTGGGCCTGTCTGGCCGGGAGAACAGCCTGCTCCTGGTCTGTGAAGCTGGAGGTGGACCAGAAGGCAGCTTCTGCCTGCATCCAGCTTTTGAAAATGATGTCCCTGCAGCTTTCCCCGTGACAGCAAAAGGCAATCAGCCTCTCTTTCGGAGAGACCAAGAACACAGGACTTATTCCAATTAAAACTTGTTATTATAAGTCTTAATATTATTTTATATGAAAATATATTTCATGTATTTTATATTACAAATCATTATATTATCATACATGCAAATGAAGAAAGCACATGTGGTCGATTCTCTCCAGTGCTAACGGAGGCCCTTTTGACCAGCATCACAGAAGCTGGAGGAAATTCAATACACGTGCGCGGTCACAATGACCGACTCTCTGCGGGACCTGGGCACTCTGATGAGGGAGTTGCCTTGTTCTCCTCCACGGCACGTGCTTTGGTTCTTCTCTTGCTCTTCTTGATCAGTCAAGACGATGCCGTGAGCCCCTTCAGAGGAACATTTTAAGAGGAAGAGTGTATGGGGGAGGATTATAGAGAGGGAAGTTGACGTTTCCTAAAACCATGGACAGATTAGGTGTACCTTTTGCTCTACATGGGCTTCCCTGGTGGCTCAGATGGTGAAGAATCTGCCTGCAATGCAGGAGATCTGGGTTCGATCCCTGGGGCGGGAAGACCCCAGGAGAAGGGAATGGCAACCCACTCCTGTATTCTTTCCTGGAGAATCCCATGGACAGAGGAACCTGGTAGGCTATGGTCGGTCCAAGGGGTCGTAGAAAGTCGGACACAACTGAGCGACTAAGCACACACTATATCAACATAGTTATTTATCCATTTGGCTTACTGTCCACAAGATGGTCATTCATCCACAAGATGGTCATTCATTTATTTATTCAGTCACTCAGTCAATACATATTAATTAATTAGCGGGTATTTAGTGAGGGCCTGTTAGGGGCAAGGTTCTGAGCTACATATTACAGAGGATGAGATGGTAGGCTTCCTGACTGTGAGGCATGTATTTTCCAGAAGGGGAGACCAGGTACATTAACACGCCCCCCCGCCCCCCGCCAGCCCTCTGACTCTGAAAGCACACATGTAGGCAGAGTGGACGAGCCAGGCCCCCCCTGAAACCAGGGGGCGCGGCGGGCAGCCTGGCGAGGCTGGCAGCAGCGTGTCACAGGCAAGGCTTGCAGCAGGCTTGGCGAGGTTGCAGTGGGTACTGAGAGCCAGCTGGCAGTCTGGACTGGATCCATGGAACCTGCCAGGATCTCCACGCTGATTTAAAGGGTCAGGGGGAGAACCGGGGAGCTAGCCTGGATGAGTCTAGCAGCTTGGGTTGTATTAAGACGCAGCCCGCACTTTTACAGTTCCTCCCCAAAATGATGCCAGAAGATTCTGCAAGAGGCTGGCATTTGGGAGCAGTGATTGGGCTGGACATACATTTTCAGTATGTTTCATTTATAAAGACAGGTAGCTACCTCGGCAGTGGCCAGAAATAGAAAATAATTATTACAATATACATACTACTTGGCCGGAGCCCATAAATGAGATTATTCAGGGCACCAGGGTTTCCTGGTGGAAAATAATCTTTTCCAGCCGGCATGTGACACTCGGCTGGCTTGGAGGGGCTCTGGGCAAGCCGTGAAGCCACCTGGGCATGTGAGAAGCCTCAGGACGTCCACACAGGCAGACTCCTAACAAATGCCTTGGTGTCAGTGCTGAGCGCGGTTTGCAGTTCAAGCAGAAATGTGATGTCTGGCGCCTTTAAAGTCCAGTTTTCTGCTCCTTATTTATGCTCTGTTCCATCTCCATCTGCTCTTTGGTGAAGGTTGTGAAGATGGATCTGTCAGCAGCTGAAAGACACAGAGAGACCTGCTGATGTGACCTCTCTCAGTCCCAAGTCCTTCAAGGGCAAATCTCAGCCCAGGAAACGGCAGGCAAGGAGCTCCAGCACCTGTCCCAGTCCCCACGTGGATGCTGAACAAAGAGGCCGCGGCGGGGCAGCAGGAGGAGGTTGGAGAGGGGAGCTCTCCTCGCCTTCACTGTAGAGTGAGCATTTGGACCCCCTCCCCCACAGGCGGCTCACATACCTTAGTCTGTCCCGTGTGCCAGGAGTCTCCAACTAAGCCTGGAGGGCAGTGCCCAAGGAGAAAATGGTGGCCAGCTCTCCAACACGCACGCTACAGATCAGAGTCTGCCCCACTGCCTGCAGTGGAGCCAAGGAGCTTTGTTCACAATAATAAACATTTCAGCTGATACTGCCCTTAGTCATATTTGGGGAAAGGGCGTCCCTGGTGGCTCAGATGGTAAAGAATCTGCCTGCAATGCAATGCGGGAGACCTGGGTTCCGTCCCTGGGTCGGGAAGGTCCCCTGGAGAAGGGAATAACAACCCACTCCAGTATTCTTGCCTGGAGAATTCCACGCACACAGGAGCCTGGTGGGCTACAGTCCACAGGGTTGCAAAAGAGTTGACCATGCCTGAGTGAGCAGCACTTCATAAAGCTTTATCAGACAATTGTTTATAAGGGAATTTACATGTATGAGTTTTATAGTCATGATTGCTTTTTCCTAAAAGACAAGCCCTGTAAAATTTGGGATATACAGAGATTTCTCCCCTAAAATAAAACTACTGAATACATTCATTTTGCAAAATAATTTATCTCAGCTTTTTAAAATTAACAGTTACCTTTATATACAAAATGTGGCTGCTATTCAAGACAATCTGTAGCTTGTCAATCAAGTGGACTCCAATTGTTAAATGTTTTTTTCTTTTATCTTCTTGCTGTTTAACATTATCTACACTTTCTAAATGAAATACATACACACCCACACACACTTTGACCAATTCAGCATATTAATCTTGAATAATTTTAATGATTTTGGTTGTATCATTATTACCTAGGTTTCTTGTGTTTAGATCAAATTTAACTTCTTGTTAGAAAGCTGCTTTGTTGCCTCAATTTGAGTACTTAAAATACTCATAATAGTTTTTTTCTCACTTATTAAATCAATAAATACTATCTGCTATGTGCCAGTTTCATTTTTCTAGGCACTGAAATACTCCTGAAAATTCAGCAGACAAGGCCTCATGTTGAAGAAACAGACAATACATAAAATAAACAAACAAATTGTGCAGTAGTTTAGCCAATAGGTATTTTGGCGAAAAATAACTGTGGAGAGAGGGGAGGTATAGCTGGGGAGGGTGGCTGACAATTTAAAATTGCAATCAGTTGGTCATCACAGTGTTTTGTGATCCACAGAGCCAAAGGCTTTGGCATAGTCAATAAAGCAGAATTAGATGTTTTTGTGGAACTCTCTTGGTTTTTTGATGATCCAACTGATGTTGGCAATTTGATCTCTGGTTCCTCTGCCTTTTCTAAATCCAGCTTGAACTTCTGGAAGTTCATGGTTCACATACTGTTGAAGCCTGGCTTGGAGAATTTTGAGAATTACTTTGCTAGTGTATGAGATGAATGCAATTGTGGGGTAGTTTAAACACTCTTTGGCATTGCCTTTCTTTGAGATTGGAATGAAAACTGACCTTTTCCAGTCCTGTGGCAAATACTGAGTTTTCCAAATTTGCTGGCATATTGAGTGAAGCACTTAAACAGCATCATCTTTTAGGATTTGAAATAGTTCAACTGAAATTCCATCACCTCGCCGAGCTTTGTTAGTAGTGATGCTTTCTAAGGCCCACTTGACTTCGCATTCCAGGTTGTCTGGTTCTAGGTGGATGATAACAGCATCATGGTTATCTGGTTATTCTTAAACAAAATTATTCTTAAAGAGATGGGAATACCAGACCACCTTACCTGCCTCCTGAGAAATCTGTATGCAGGTCAAGAAGCAACAGTTAGAACTGGACATGGAACAACAGACTGGTTCCAAATAGGAAAAGGAGTACATCAAGGCTGTATATTGTCACCCTGCTCATTTAACTTATAAGCAGAGTTCAGTTCAGTTCAGTTCAGTCGCTCAGTCATGTCTGACTCTTGCAACCCCATGAATCGCAGCACGCCAGGCCTCCCTGCCCATCACCAACTCCCGGAGTTTACTCAAACTCATGTCCATTGAGTCAGTGATGCCATCCAGCCATCTCATCCTCTGTCATCCCCTTGTCCTCCTGCCCCCAATCCCTCCCAGCATCAGGGTCTTTTCCAGTGAGTCAACTCTTCGCATCAGGTGGCCAAAGTATTGGAGTTTCAGAGCATCAGTCCTTCCAATGAACACCCAGGACTGATCTCCTTCAGAATGGACTGGTTGGATCTCCTTGCATTCCAAGGGACTCTCAAGAGTCTTCAACACCACAGTTCAAAAGCATCAATTCTTTGGCGCTCAGCTTTCTTCACAGTCCAATTCTCACATCCATACATGACCACTGGAAAAACCATAGCCTTGACTAGACAGACCTTTGTTGGCAAAGTAAGGTCTCTGCTTTTGAATATGCTATCTAGGTTGGTCATAACTTTCCTTCCAAGGAGTAAGTGTCTTTTAATTTCATGGCTGCAGTCACCATCTGCAGTGATCTTGGAGACCAAAAAAATAAAATCTGACACTGTTTCCACTGTTTCCCCATCTATTTCCCATGAAGTGATGGGACCAGATGCCATGATCTTCGTTTTCTGAATGTTGAGTTTTAAGGCAACTTTTTCACTCTCCTCTTTCACTTTCATCAAGAGGCTTTTTTGTTCCTCTTCACTTTCTGCCATAAGGGTGGTGTCATCTGCATATCTGAGGTTATTGATTTTTCACCCAGCAATCTTGATTCCAGCCTGTGCTTCTTCTAGCCCAGCATTTCTCATATGCAGAGAACATCATGCAAAATGCCAGGCTGGATGAAGCACAAGCTGGAATCAAGATTTCCAGGAGAAATATCAATAACCTCAGATATGCAGATGACACCACCCTTATGGGAAAGCAAAAAAAAAAAAAAAATTAAAGAGCCTCTTGATGAAAGTGAAAGAGGAGAGAGAAAAAGTTGCCTTAAAACCCAACATTCAGAAAACTAAGATCATGGCATCTGGTCCCATCACTTCATGGGAAATTGATGGAGAAACAGTGGAAACAGTGTCAGACTTTATTTTGGGGGGCTCCAAAATCACTGCAGATGGTGACTGCAGTCATGAAATTAAAAGACGTTTGCTCCTTGGAAGAAAAGCTATGACCAACCTAGACAGCATATTAAAAGACAGAGACAGTACTTTGCCAACAAAGGTCCATCTAGTCAAAGCTATGGCTTTTCCAGTAGTCACGTGTGGATGTGAGAGTTGGACTATAAAGAAAGCTGACCACCGAAGAATTGATGCTTTTGAACTATGGTGTTGGAGTAGACTCTTAAGAGTCCCTTGGACTGCAAGGAGATCCAACCAGTCAATCGTAAAGGAAATCAGTCCTGAATATTCACTGGAAGGACTGATGCTGAAGCTGAAACTTCAACACTTTGGCCAACTGATGGGAAGAACTGATTCATTGGAAAAGACCCTGATGCTGGGAAAGATTGAAGGCAGGAGGAGAAGGGAATGACAGAGGATGAGATGGTTGGATGGCATCACAGACTCTATGGACATGAGTTAAACTCCGGGAGTTGGTGATGGATAGGGAAGCCTGGCATGCAGTCCATGAAGTCACAAAGAGTCAGACATGACTGAGTGACTTAACTGAACTGGTCATCACAGGCATCCTGAGAAGGGGACACTTGGGTAAAGACACAAGTGAGGTGAGGAGAGACATTTGGGTGCCAGGAATAAGATGCCAGGCCAAGGGAAAGGAAATAGATCACATGACCTTCACATGCCAGAGTTGGGTGACACCTCATTCCATTTCCCCACCTGCTCATCACCAATCCCAGCCATCGTCCACCTGTGCCAAGTTCATGGTCCTGTTATGGTCCCAACCCAGGCTCTCACCACCGGGAGCCCCAGAATTGGAACCACCCTCAGTGACTTTGCTAGTGGCTCCTTGGACCTGGGGTCAAGGTTGTATTCTCCTCTCACAATTGCTACTTTCACTCCAAGGGTCACAGGGCCAGCTCCCCAGGAAGGACACTGAGACACCAGAAGGCCTCATCTGGACAAGGGTTCTTCCCTCTTATGATGGCTAAACTGTAGACTTTACTTAATTTCCTACACAAGACGGATTTACTTTTTCTCTGTATAATTCCATATTTACATCATCGTAGATATTGAAAATTATCCAGTTGCTTTTACTCTGAGATGTGAGTGGGAAGATGGTTCATCACGGCTGTAATCACCACATTTATGCCTTAAAGATATGTTCAAAGTTGATTCTCACTCCACGAAAAGGAAATTGAGCCTATGATTCCATTCTAGTATAATAGCTCCCCTTCCCTTAAAAAAACAAAATGAAATAACTGTCACTGACCCTGGGCTCATCCTTTGCAAACCCCTGCATTATTAGAGGCTTTGTATAACTATTAAACATTTTCCCCATGATTTAAGAGTACTATCTTACATTCTTTCCTCAGTGCTGTATCTTCTTTATAAAACAACCTTTCGTATGGTCATGACTCCATCTTCTCAGAAGCATAAACCTACTCTGTAGAACCACAGCCAGCTTCAAGCAAAACATTCAATAGCTCTTTCTTCTCTCTTTAGTCCCTTTATTCAGCAACCAAGGATTGGGCATTTCTGACCCAAGTCTTCAGATACAACTCTCACCAGGTAGAGAAGAATGCACAGAATATTTGAACTGAAGGAGGGCTGCCATTCAGACAGCTAATGCAGCCTGGCTAAGCAAGGCCCTTTGTTCCCCAGAGCATGCAGTTTTCCAGCAAGGACCAGTCTTTCCCTCCTGCGGTGGCACGTGCTGTGGGTGTCCCATGGAAGTCACACACAGTTCGCTGCTTCAGACAAAACGCCATGTGTTGCCTGACCGATGGGTTTCTCTGAGTACAGATAGCAGCTTCCCTTCGGTGGGGTCCAGGTAAGTGAATCGTGTCATATCCAGGCTCCGTTTCACCCATTCAGCCCACCCATCGCCTATGAGGGAAGCACTGTCCAGCCTCACATGTGACACGGTGGGCCGTACTTCCCAAGTCTCCCAGCGCCCCCGGTAGAGACGCAAGGGTTGAGATCTGGAAGAGATGGTGTCTGTCATGTCGTCAAATCACACCGCTTACAGATATGTAAATTGGGCCTTCCAGGAATGAAGGATCTTGTCCAAAGTGGCAAAGCCAGAATCAAATTCCACCAGTGAGCGGTAAGTGTCATTCTGTGTTTACAGCAGAATATATTGAACGTTGACAAAAAAGGGCAACGTGATCATGAACAGAAGCACGCATCAAGTGGCAAGAGATGGCAGTGGGTGAAGAGGAGACAAAGAAGAGGCTGGAACCGGGAGTCATGGGTTTCCGGCTGTGCAGGGTGTGGCTGCTCCAATCCCATGTAGGGGAATGACGCTGGTCTTCTCCTCTCCTTATTCCACGGAGGGAACTTGGCCTCCAGCAACTGCAGATCATCCCACTCAGCCAGCAAGCTATTGATTTATCTTTTCAAACTGTATTAAGTACCTGTATTGTGCCAGGAACTGAGATGACTGCTGGGAACTGAATATGTAAGACGTACCCTGGCTGCCTCCCAGAAACTTCCAAAATAGCTAGAAATTTCCAAAGACAAACAGGCACATAGCCAGGAGTGGCAAATATAGGAAGGAGAGTTCCCAGGAACTTGGCTTCTTAGGGTTGAACGAATTGTGTGTCCACACGACCCTAGGAAAGAACAGGACCCACAGAGAGCTGATGTCGAGATGGAGCCAAGTGTTGGAGAAAAGCATGGGGGGTGAGGGTGGGACAAGGAGAGAGAGAGAGAATGCCACAGCCATGTGTGTGCCCAGGCTCCGGATTCTGGTGACTTATTAATGCTCCCCAACTTGGCAAGAAAGGAAGATGCCCCGAAACCAGCCCACTCACTCTGGGGCGGGTGCTCTGACCACTCCAGGGAATTCACAGCTGAAGGAACAGCCTCCACGTCAGTCTGAAAATTTAGCAGCAGCCTGCCTACGGTAATGTGCTGCCTTCAGCCTCCCATGTTGTTGTGACAGGTGATTAGCGAGGAAGTGCTCAGGGAATTGTCCCCTCTACTCATTATGAATTCATGCGAAGACATTGAATTACACATCTGTCAGCGACTAAGTTAGAGCCACTGGAATCCAGCCTCCTATATCATCTATATGTTCGCCTCTGAGATAGAACGGAAATTCGGTTGTAAAATGAATAGGATGCTGGTGCCTTATGCAGAGTTGCATAACTAATTTAGGATTATAGTGTTCAAAACCCATACAATATAAACAGTGGTGAGTACAAAGCGTTGCAGCTTTGTAATATGCTCTTCTCCTTAGCTCACACACCCACATCGGAGCTTAGTGATCACAGTGAAGCCAGAGTAAAAACAGAGGGTGGCATGTAAGCAAGACAACCACACTAGATGCCAGAGCTATAAACCCAACAAAATAAACTCCATGTTGAGATGTCAGCGTTGACTTACAAAATAGAAAGAGAAGAGGAGATTTGGAAAGGAAAAGGTTACGATGATAATGATCTTCCCTCTAAGAAAGCAAAAATCTTAACCTTGGGTGTTTTCAATTACATCTCTTAAGAAGCAAATCCCTGACATCCGCTATTGGTTAAATATGACAACTGCAATAAAATCATCTTTTAAAGAAGAGACTACATGTGCTCATTGAGAGCAACTTGGAAAGCTGGGAAAGATATTTTGCTTGAAGACACTGGTGCTCTGAAATGGTGGTGAGAACCAGGCCTTATGAAAGCGTCTGTGGGACGAGACAGGAGAGACGATGAGAACCAGACAGGTGAGCCCAGCTTTGCGAGTTGTCTCCCTCCGGGAACACCTGCTGATCTGCAGGACTGAGAGACGGCAAGCTACGCAGAGCTTCTGACCACTCTTGTGGGTCTAAGAGAACAACACCAAAAAAGGGAGCTAGTTTCCACACTGGATTTAGTTGCATTTAACAGCTTCCACCAGGCTCCTCCATCCATGGAATTCTCCAGGCAGGAATACAGAAGTGGGTTGCCATTCCCTTCTCCAGGGCATCTTCCCAACCAAGGGATGGAACCCGAGTCTCCTGCACTGGCAGGCAGATTCTTTTTCACTGAGCCACCAGGGAAGCCCCGTGCATGCAACAAATTCTGATAAAGTCTCTTTTCATTTTTATTCTTTTGCAAATATTTTCTGATTTTTCTTGTTACGGCTTCTTGTTAATAGATACACCCATGTTTCAAAAGTGAACATTTAATTTCCAAATACAGGGCTTTTTTTAAGAACTCTTTTTTTTTTGTACTCTTGATATTAATTCCTCATTTTGATATTAATTTCCCTTTTAAATACTTTCTTCTCTTCAATCACCCTCTATGTGTTTTCAGTCTTTTAACTTCATTGAGCCTTTCAATGACTATGTCAAAGATCTCTCTTGGTAAATGTCACGTTGCACTTGAAAATATGTGGGTTATTTTCAACTATTTTTTTTTAAATTTTATTTCGTTTAACTTTACAATATTGTATTGGTTTTGCCATATATCAAAATGAATCTGCCATAGGTATACATGTGTTCCCCATCTGATTTCTACCATAATAAGGCTTCCCTAGTGGCTCAGATAGTAAAGCATCTGCCCTGCAATGTGGGACACCCAGGTTCGATCCCTAGGTTGGGAAGATCTCCTGGAGAAGGAAATGGCAACCCACTCCAGTACTCTTGCCTGGAAAATCCCATGGACAGAGGAGCCTGATGGTCTACAGTTCATAGAGATGCAAAGAGTTGGACACAACTGAGCGACTTCACTTTCACTTTATTTTCTACCATAATATACAGTGATAAGATAACAGACTGTATGATTTCAACACCTTTAGACCATGTACAGCAGAGAGATCCAACCAGTAAACCCTAAAGGAAATCAACCCTGAATATTCATTGCAAGGACTGATGCTGAAGCTGAAGCTCCAATACTTTGGCCATGTGATGCAAAGAGCCAGCTCATTGGAAAAGACCCTGATGCTGGGAAAGATTGAAGGAAGGAGAAGAAGAGGGTGGTGGAGGATGAGATAGTTGGAAGGCATCACCAACTCAATGGATGAGTTTGAGGAAACTCGTGGAGATAGTGAAGGACAGGGAAGCCTGATTTGCTGCACTCCATGGAGTCACAAAGAGTTGGACACAACTTAGCGACTGAACTGAATTGAGACCATGAAATTTTTGCACCTTGTTTTATGTCCCTGGATATGTTCCAGTGTCTCTTGGCTTATAGCCTACAGGACCTTGAATAGAATTTGTATCTTGCTGTTGTGTGAAAATTATACAAATATTATTTATGTTGAATTGGCTAAAAAGGAAAACTGGAATTCCAGGCCTGCTGTAGAGGCGGAGGGTGGGAACGCCCTGGGTAAGGTGGGTGTGCTGCCCCCTCCTCCAGATCTCATGAACCCTCTCCCGCTTTGCTGCAGCAGAGCCGCGTTACCAGGCTTGCTCTCTGCTCTCGTCCCATCACCAGTCATAGCATCAGGATAAAAGCAACTTCTGTCTCCTCACCTGGTCTGGTGTCATGTTTTTCCTTCAACAGCAAGAATAAATATTAAATTTTAATATCTCCCAAAAAACCAAAGAAACTGAATTGAAAAGTCTCATATGAATGCTATGGTCTCTAATATTTACCTGTGATTCCAGAAAACATTTAAAGAAGACTGAGAGAGTCACAGGCTTCACAGGTGGCACCAGTGGTAAAGAAACCCACCTGCCAATGCAGGAGACTCAAGAGATGTGGATTCAATCCTTGGCTCAGGAAGATCCCCTGAAGTAGGAAATAGCAACCTGCTCTAATATTTCTGCCTGGGAAAACCCATGGACAAAGGAGCCTGGTGGGCTACAGCCCATGGGGCCACAAAGAGTCGGGTATGACTGAGCACAGCATACAAGGAAGTCACAACATTCATTTCATAATATCTGAATACTTCCAAATCTGATTCTAGAGATACAGGGTTCCCCTGAGCTGTTGAAGTTGATAAAATCTATTCCAACTTCTCTCCTAGGCACAAAGGGTATTTCAAAGGTAGAGGGTTTAATAGAATTGAGTGCATGAGTGTGTTAAGTCACTTCAGTTGTGTCCAATCTGTGTGACCCTATGAACTGTAGCCCACCAGGTCCCTCTGTTCATGGGATTCTCCAGGCAAGAGTACTGGAGTGGGTTGCCTTCCTGCTCCAAAGGATCTTCCCGACCCAGGGATCAAACCCGAGTCTCTTATGTCTTCTGCATCAGCAGGTGGGTTCTTTACCACTGGCATTACCTGGGAAGCCCCAGTAGAGGTGACTACAGAGGCTGATCTTCATGAGGGTTCTCAATGTGTTTTAAAGCTATGTGGGTCCTATTTGATTGTCTTTGGAGTTGTCTTCAACTTCTGAGGAAGTTAAGTCCACATCTGACCCAAGTAAGGAAGCTGCTTCAAGGAAAGAATTGCAGTGGCCACAGAATTTGTTTTTTTCAGGATGGCTGTGGTGCTGACCCACAGGTGTGCTTGAAGACTGTATCACATGAATGGACTATCTCTCCCCAATATTTGTGGACTGCCACTAAGCCACTTCAGTCAATAAACAGTTGACATATATCTGAGTCATTTTTCATTGGTCAAGTTCAATGTTAAAATAGCGAATACTGGGTGCTTGAGTTCTGCTTTGTGTAACAGGCGCCCAGTTATGCATGGACACCTGGGGTTGTCCACTTTCAGTCCTTGAAAGATGGAAGGCTCAACCTTTGATAATTGGGCAAAATATAGTTTAATGTATTGATTTATCTAAAGAAAGTAGATATTGCTTAGAAGATTTCAGAGATGCCAGAAGAACAACTAATAAGTTACAGTAATAATGTTGGTTCAAAATGTTGCAAAGCTACAGATCAG
This sequence comes from Bos grunniens, assembly GCF_055505025.1. Classification (NCBI taxonomy): domain Eukaryota; kingdom Metazoa; phylum Chordata; class Mammalia; order Artiodactyla; family Bovidae; genus Bos; species Bos grunniens. The sequence goes on along the minus strand of NC_141184.1, from coordinate 4,611,246 downwards.
GTGAATGGTGGTGGAGAAGGGGAAGATATGGCAAGTCTTTCAAAATAGAATTGACCCTGATATGGGTAAGCCAAAGATGAATGAATAAGGGAAACAAGCCTTCTGTCCAGAGGGTAGACAGCGGTGACCCACGGGGCAGACAGTTTTTAAGGGCACCAGCATAGTCCAATGAAGCTCCAGTGAAAAGAGTCAACACTGGTGTCCCCCTCTGTCCCGGGGAGAAGGGGCCTCTGGCAGGGGACTTACAACCTCAGTCCCCATCAGTAGGACCTGCCCTTTAACAGTGATGGCAGCTCCAAGCTCTGTTGGCCTCTTGTCTGAATTCCAGGCTCAGTCAGCTCACTCACTAATGAACCCCTGATTTGCTTGCCTACGTGGGTCGAGCTTGCAGTGAGAAAATTGCTGGAACTGCCCACAGGAATATTTCATCCTGAATAACAATCAGATTGTTCACATGTAGAAGTAGCCATCTGGTCCTCTGGTTTTATGTCCGTCTCATGAGCTTGCTTTTAAAAAGCAGCCGCCCCCCACCCACGATGGACCTTCTCAGTGTGACGACAAGTTTGTATTTCTGAGCTTATAATGCCAAGGTCAGACCCTGGCCTGAAGGATTATCCGCACTGGGATTTGGGACACACTGCATCCGTTTTCTGCATTTGACCATGTTCTAACTTGCCCAATTTGAAACTTCAGCAATTGTACCTGCAGGGAAAAGAGAGTCATCAGCCCTGGAAGATGAATTCTGAGAGGCACTAACCTCCAGGATGAAGCAACGAAACAGAAATGATGTCTGGTACTGGATGTATTCTTGATAAAAATCCAATCCCTAAGTATCTCTTTATATCATTAGAAAAAAGAATTTTCAAATTTTTCTATAAAGCGAATATATACAGTGTAACCATTATTATTAATTAGACTACATACAATATCATGAGTAATACCTTTATTTAATACCTGTCTTGTGTTGTTTTATTTCAGTGAAAAGGAATATATTTAAAAGGCTTACGAAAGTTCATCTAAATAGACTCCAGGCTTCCCTCGTGATGCTTCCTGGAAGGTCATGAGCAACTGTGAATTCTCTTCCTGTGGGATGCTCAGCCTCATGGGTGGAAAGGTGCATTGGAGACCACTGGTCCTGACTAAATGTGATTGCTTCTTTTCCCAAATGGGAGTCCTCTCTCCAAGATCATGTAGTCTGTACAGTTTTTTAAAAGGCATTCAAAATCCTAGGCAATAAACAAGGTTAAATTATAACGTGAAACATCTGGAAAAACTTGACCTTTCTTTCATCTCAACTAAATAATTGTCTCTCTGATTTTATTAACTCATTGCTAACAGCTTGATATTCTTGTCCCTGGAGAGGGGAAAGACACACACACACACACACACACACACACGCACGCACACACACACACACTCAGCTGCACCGACTGTTTGAGGAAAGGGCAGGATGCTACAATGAGCAGGTGTTTAGCTCTCATCCTCTCTAGAGAGGCAACAAATAAACCCTCATAAAACATCCCTGGGTGATGAACTGTCCTGGGAAGCACTTTGGCCTCTGCACCTTGAGCCTCACAATGCTCTTACCCTCACAGGTGGCCCACCCATCTCAAGATTTATCCCAAGCAATGACCAAGGAGTAATTATGGGTTTAGTGGCCTGTGTCAGTTCCGAGTTTGATACTGGATTTCCAAACACAGACAGCATCTGTTTCCTGCCTTCACACTTATGAAAAGCGCACACTTCAGAGACAAAGATCTCTTAATAGATAATGATGCCCAAATATGGTTCTCACTGTGGCAACTTTGATGGTGAAAAGTCAGAGGAAATAGTGTCTATAGCATAGCAGTAGAAATTGCTATGTAAATTATGGGAGACAGTGTATTAGTGAGTTTTATGGAGAAATAGAACTAATAAGATGATAGATAGATAGATAGACATGTTTTTTTCAAGGAATTGGCTCAGGTGATTGTCGGGGCTGGCAAGTCCAAAATCTTCAGGACAGCCAGCTGGCTCAAGACACAGGAAGAGTTGATAGTTGATGTGTTAGTTGCTCAGTCGTGTCTGACTCTTTGAGACCCCATGGACTATAGCCCTCCAGGCTCTGCCCATGGAATTCTTCAGGCAAGAATACTGGAGTGTGTAGCCATTCTCTTCTCCAGGGGATCTTCCTGACTCAGGAATCAAACCCAAGTCTCATGCATTGCAGGCAGATTCTTTACCATCTGAGCCACCACGGAAGCCCTGATAGTTGATGTTGCAGTTCAAATACAAAGGAAGAAATCCTCTTTCCTCACTTTGGGGAACCTCAATTGTTTTCTCCAAAGTTTTTTTGACTGACTGGATGAGTCCCACCCACATTTGTGGATGGCAATCTGTTTTACTCAGTGTTTACTAATTTACATGTTAATTTCATTTAAAAAAATTACCTTCATGGAAATATCTAGAATCAGTCTTTGGCCAAATATCTGGGTATCGTGGCCTAGCCTGACTGACACATAAAATTAATGATCACAGCCATGTTCCTTTACAAAATCAGAAAAAATGTTGAACCAGGTCTGGGGCCACCTTAGGGCTTGGGGCAAGGACTATGGAATATGTCCAGGTGATAAGAGGGTATAACTGACTGAAGCTATGGAGAAAGAGTCCCTTTTCCTATTTAAAGCAGTCAAGTCACTCCCAACTCCAAGCAAGGGGTGAGGATTTCAATTAGCGAAAAAAAAAATCAACTGATTCAGAGAAACCTTAGAAGTGGGGATTCCAGGCATGGAAGAGATCGCATGTGCAGCTGATGCTAGGGATCTTAGTGAAATCAGATGCACTGAAGGCCAATATTCATTTTACATCCTGCTTTTATTTAAAAAAAATATACACTGTAAAGCTTAAAGAACCAAGTAGCAGATTGGAAGGTTTGTCCCTGAAACTCAAAGAACAAGGAGGAAAAGGTTTTGATATTATCTGGTCCCTGTAAGAAATCCCGCTTCCTATGTGATCATGGAAGACAGAGGTCATGGGTTTACCAGCTGCCCCTCTCCCATCCTGTACACTCACTGGCAGAGAGCTTCTGCAGGGATTCTTTTTTTTTTTTTCCTACCTCATTTTAAAATATAAACAGGTGACCAAAGCAGACACTGAGGAGAGCTCTCACGTGACAGAGAAACGAAAACAACAAAAAAATAGAACACAGCATAAGCAGGGGAGGTGCAAGAGAGTAGAAATACACACAGAGAGAGGTAGGCACAAATTTGCATCCATATAAATAAACTGGAGAAAAAGTGCACCCCACTCCAGAGTTCTTGCCTGAAGAGTCCCATGGACAGGGGAACCTGGCAGGCTACAGTCCATAGCGTCACAAAGAGTCAGACACGACTGAGTGACTGAGCACAGATAAATCGGAACACTATGAAAAAGGAACGTCAGAGGGAAAAGAAGGTACTCCAGAAGTTAAATAGGATAACCAAACATTAAGACGAAACAATAGAACATTGTGAGACAAAAATTTTGAGGAAAAAAATCCCCCAGAAGATATCAAAAGATAAAGAATTGAGGTAGGGTGGGGAAAGATAAGAAAAATAAGAGTCAAGCTATTGACTCAACATTAACTGTTGAAAGTAAGTCCAGAACAAGAAGATAGGCTGATAACAGCTCCCAAAGACAAATCCAGGTCCTAATTCCTAGACCCCATGGATGATATCTTATTTGGAAAAAGCGCCTTTGCAAAAGTGATTACGGGTCTTGAAGTAAAGAGATAATCCTGGAATATCCAGATTGGCCCTGACTGCCATCACAGTTGGCCGTACAAGGAAGAGGCAGGGAGAGATGTGAAACACACAGACGAGAAGCACATGAAGATGTAGACAGAGATTGGAGCCATTTCACAGAGGCAGAGACTCAGGCTCAGAGAGCTGCAGCCAGACGCTTGATGGCAAGTGGCTCCCATGTGCCTGGCACACAGTGGAAGTTTCAGACAGGCTGAGGGATTTGTCTGGCAAATAGACCAGCTCATGGGAAGATTTGAACCTCCTCCGGGGAATGGGATGCACAGAAGTAAATAAGTATTTCATAGGAACTGCTCTTAAAAATAATGCTTTGATTATACAGAAGGAATTACTTTGTTTTTGTTTGTTTGCTTGCTTTGCTTGTCTTTTAAATATTTATTATTCCCTGTAAATGACCCTGATGCTGGAAAAGGTTGAAGGCAAAAGGAGAAGGGAGTGACAGAGGATGAGATGGTCAGATAGCATTAGTGACTCAATAGATAAAAACGTGAGCAAACTCTGGGAGACAGTGAAGGACAGGGAAGCCTGGCGTGCAGTCCATGGGGTCACAAAGAGTCGGATTTGACTTAGTGACTGAACAATAACAGCAACATTCATTTATTTATGGCTCTGGTATGTGGGATCTTAGTTCCTCAACCAGGGATCAGACATGCACTCCTTGCATTGGAAGGCAAAGTCTTAACCACTGGGCCACCAACAAAGTCCGAGAAGGAATTATTTTGGACCGATAGTTTCTGCTTGCATGGTGAGAATACTTCCTAGGATAGCTAATAATTCCTAGAATGAATGGGATTACACATCTCTGGTCATCAGTATCCAGCTGAGGATGAGAAGAGAAGGATGTGGTACCACTGAGGAGGTCAGGGCTTGATGCTCGTGCCAGGGAAGGCAGAGGACAGAAGGTTCTGGACCTCTGGCCAAGGAGACAAGCTCAGAGGCAAACTCTACCTCTTCCCAGTTCTTCCCAGAAAAAAACCAAAACAAAACCACCTAAAAGCAGTGAAAAAAAATGACCAGGGCCCTCAGTGGCCGAAGGGAAAAGAAAAAACTTACCTGATGTTCAGTGGGTCTGTCACATCTGACTCTTTGCGACTGCATGGACTGCAGCACGCCAGGCTTCCCTGTCCTTCGGTGTCTCCCGGAGCTAGCTCAAACTCATGTCCATTCAGTCGGGGATGCCATCCAGCCATCCTATCCTCTGCCACTCGCTTCTCCTTTTGCCTTCCAAAGGCAAGCGAAGGGCATGACCAGAGCTGTCTGTGGCTCAGGGCCCAGGGCCCAGGGCAGTGTCTGCATTTCTAACTCTCACCCCTCTGGACACACAGTAGGACAGCATGTTTCTGTTCCGGCGAGCACAGTCAGCCCCATGCTGTGGTAGTGGAAATGCGAAGCCTGACTTGGACACTTGCAGACAGAGGCGCTGTGTGGCCAGCCCTGCTCTCTTCTCCTTGTTGTGGAAGGTGGAGGCTGCCTACGGACTCAAGGGAACACATGAACAGAGCCCCATGGACGAGAGGTCTCAGCAAAATATCCACCTTTGCAGTGATAAGGCCCTGTGGCTTGGGGTTCCTTCTATAAGACAATAACTCTACTGACTGGCATCATTGCTGGCTTGTTTCAGCTGCTTTTAGATGGGTCCACTCCTATGTGAATCTTTCATAAAAATCTATTTTTCTACAAGGGAAGGGTGAAGATAAGCAATGTTTCCAGTGAAACCATTTACAGATTATTCATTAACCGAATCAATGGACTATTGATGCTCCATTTAATTGCATACTTAGCATAGAACTGGGATGAACCTGAACCATTGAAGTTCACTTAACTATGAGGGTATATCATGCATAGAAGATGAGAAGTATGGTTGCTGATGTTTTTGTAGAATGTGCACTGAGTACCTTACGACTCGATGTTCTGTCCATGAAAGCAGGACCACATCAGCTAGTATCAGTGAACAGTCAGTCACTGCACGTCCCAACTGCTGTGTGATACTTTGGGAAGAGATACTGGGAAGCTGGGTCTCCTGTTTACATGCTGGTCTCCCCAGGTAGACTGTGTCTTCCTGACAGCATGTCCTGTTCTCACCCGAGGCTCAATGTATAGCACAGTGAATAACAAATATCAGGCAAAAAATTAGCACCTTGCAAATAATCAATGGGTCTGAGGCTTCCAGGTGACTCAATGGTAAAGAATCCACCTACCAGTGCAGTAGGCTTGAGACATGTGTTTGATTCCTGGGACAGGAAGATCCCCTGCAAAAGGGAATGTCAACCCACCCCAGTAATTCTTCCCTGGGAAATCCCATGGACAGAGGAGCCTGGTGGGCTACAGTTCATGGCGTCTCAAAGAATCGGACATGACTCAGCACACACACGCACACAATGTTTCCAAATTTGTATTATTCCCTTACCTATTTTAAAATATACACTGCACACACTAAACATTGAAATAGATTTTTTGAAGTCTTTTAGATGGGCAGGCACACATAAAGAAAGCTAGATGCATGCATGCGTTCCAAGTCACTTCAGTCGTGTCCAACTCTTTGCAACCCCATGGACTGTAGGCTGCCAAGCTCCTGTGTCCATGGGATTGTCCAGGCAAGAATACTGGAGTGAGTTGCCATGCTCCTCTTCAGAAAGAAAGATAGATTTTCCAGTCTGAAAGTACCTCACCCCAAAGAAATGGTGGAAGGCTTTGCTGAATTTCACGCTTTGCCCAGTGGCCATCATGACAGCTGGTAATGCAGATGTCTTAAATAGGACCAATCTCTCTGCTAGGAAATTTGGCATGCAAATTGTATGAACATATGGCATAAATTTTCTTAAATCAGGAAGAGTAATATAAACTACCTGACACTAAATGTTTGAAATAGAACAGAACTCTTACCATATGCTTTTATTAGTTTCAGAAGAATGGCTCTGAGATAAGAGATTCCCAACAATTTACAATTGTAAAGTCAAAAGTAGAAATGTCAGGAAAGTGGACAACCCACTGGCTATTCGTGAGGAATTTCTTGTGTATTTTGAATGCCTGGATTACATAGAATTATTTCTGGAAAAAGACTTCAACCATTTTTTATGACATCAGCTGCAGTTTTATAATTTGTTATTACCTGCTCATTACAAGTTCCATGGCATTGTTTCTACAAGCTGTTGCAGTGAAATACATACCTCATGTGAGGAAGTCTTTTTTGGCTACATGTTAAGAATATTCACCCAATGATGAGGAGGATTTAACGTCTCATCCACCTGGAACTTTAGAGAGGTAAGTTTTTTCTAGGTTGGTCAGATCACTGACTCATTACCTGGTAATTTCCTTTGTACTATTATTCCCAGTTCATAGACCTTTGCCCTGAATATTGACCTTCTAGGATTTCGAAAAGAAATCATAGTTCCAGACAGCACATGTGTGTGCTAAGTCCCTTTAGCCGTGTCCAACTCTTTGTGACCCCATGGACTGCAGCCCGCCAGGCTCCTCTGGCCATGGGATTCCCCAGGCAACAACACTGGAGTGGGTTGCCATTCTCCTCTTCAGGGGATCTTCCCAACCCAGGGATCAAACCTGGGTCTCCTGTATTAGCATTCTTTACAGTCTGAGCCACCAGGGCAGCCCGTTGTTAACTGATATTCTTTCTGCAATATTCCATGTGGATTCCATTTCCTCCCTTGAGCCCTGACTGGTACACACAGCAAATGGTAGCATCAGAGCCTGGACAAGAGCCTCAGAGTCCATGAGGGTATTGCTACCCAACACCTGGAAATAAAAAGCTGACTTTTTGGCAAAAGGAAAAGTGGGAGGGGGACAGTTGCTGGGTGAGCTGCCAGCAGTGACTGCCTCACATCCTAGGTCCCTGATACCTTTGTCTTAACTAACCGTGGTTCTGCCCTGCGTGGCTGTCTGTCCAAGGTGTCCATGGAAACAGCTAATCCCTTTTTAAGAGTGAGGCACTCATGTTCATGTCTCTCCGCACGTTTGTTGCCATATTGTTTTTCTATGGAGGTGAAACAGATCGTCTCTGCCTTGAGCTCGCTGTGCAACTAACTCTGCAGGGATTCAGCTGGAGGCCATGACACTTTCAAATTCATCTCACCCATGTGTCTTGGTCTTGCAACTGTTCTAATGTTCTATACATACGTGTGTACATTTTTCACCAAACCTAAGGCATACTTCTGTCAATTTAATTTGAAGTTCCCTTTTAAAAATATACTCTGAGAACTTTTCATGTTATAAAATTCGACTTTGCTTGACAATTAGTCCTCTCCTCAGATAAAATGTATTTCTGTAGGTTTTAAGAACAAAAAGATATTCTTAAAGAAACATCTTAAATATCTTAAAGATATTCTTAAACAAGAAGAAACCAAAAGATATTCAAGTATCTTTCACATCATGGTATATTTTACTGGGAAAAGTATAAATTCTAACTTGTTACACTGATTTATTTGCCAAGACGGTGGAGCCAAACATCTTGGAGACGTGTATTAACATATCTCAGTCTCCTTTCTCTGCGCATGAAGGTGGTGGCAGGGCACCCAGGGCTGTCTTTGACCTGTCTGGCGGCAGAGCTAACCCTCAAACCTTCCCTATGCTAATCTGTAACTCAGAATAATAATAGCTCAATGGGCCGCAAGTCCCAGGCTCCCAGTCAGCTGATTCCTGCTGGTTTGGACAATGGTTTGGAGGCAAGGTGGGCGGAAGGGAGAGGAGGACTGATGATCCGCCTTCACTGTCTAGCCTGGGTGCCATCTCTGTAATCTCACACTTCTCTCTCAGGCTCAGGCTTTTCTTGGAAAGTTTCACCCTCGGGTTCTTTTCTGCACCATGACCTCAGCCCCTGCCCTGGTAGCACTGCTCACCCCAAGCCTTGAGAAATTGCCTATGGGTTCATCTCTGTTACATTACTGCTTCCGTTTAGCTTCTTAGTGCTGGCTTTGCTGTGTAAACGATGCCCTCGATTAAGTCCCCTGTATTTTGAACTGTAGAGTGTTTTCTTTTTACATGGTCAAGCCTGGATTGATGCCTGCGTCTCATCCTCAGACATGGATAGATGAAATTGGAGGTGCAGTTGATGGTTCCGCTGGAGCAGCTGAAGTCAATAAAATACAGCTGCCTCAAACAGATTTGGGGTTTCCCTGCAGGCTCAGATGGTAAAGAATCTGCCTGCAATGCAGGAGACCCAGGTTCGATCCCTGGGTTGGGAAGATCCCCTGGAGAAGGAAATGGCAACCCACTCCAGTATTCCTGCCTGGGGAATCCCATGGACAGAAGAGCCTGGCTGCAGTCCACAGAGTCACAAAGAATCGGACATGACTGAGCTACTGACACTTTCAAACAGATTTCACAAGCCAGGAAGACATGTAATTATAATTGCATGACCTGAAGTTGGAACCAGAGATTTTTCACACAGCCAGGGAAGACAAGAGCAAGAGACATCTGTCAAAATAGGCAAATGAGAAAGTGTTTATTTGTACACTGGGGCGGGGATGCTTGCCAGCTACTAGGACCTTGAGACTCCAACCAGACGCGTTACAATGAGGCATCCACTCCCAGCGCATCGTGAGCAAAATCACAAAGTATCTTCGGAATAAGAGACGAGGACATGGGCTCAGGTGGGATTAGGTGAGGGTCTGAAGGGGTTTCGCCTGTTGCCTTGTCCTTGTGTTAGAAATGTCACCCCTTTAGAATCACAAGACTGCTGAGTATATCCCCAGAAATGTGGATGCCATGACATCTTTTCTGTTATTTCCCTGACAAGAGTTAGAAAACCATTTTATAAAAGAAAAAAAAAGGCTAAAAGTGAGATTTTCTTACAGAGGAGCGAGGAATGATATGGGAAGATTATGGAGCTAATGGGGCATAGTCTCGAGGAGAGAATTAGGGGAATCTGTGTGTAAAATTAGAAAAATAAATACAAAATTATGCCTTTTCCACGATGTGGCTTGTGGGTAATGACCCATGCAGGGGATTATTACGTGAACCCCCAGGCTGAATTGCCAGGGGAAAGGGAAAATGCAGTGAAAAGCTACATTTGGTATTCTTCTATTTTTTTTTTTTGTATAAATCTTCTAAAACTGTCAGATTTGACATTTCTTTTCTGAAATTAAAAAATTATTTTGGGGACTTCTCCGGCAGTCCAGTGGTTAAGACTGCCTTCCAATGGTCGAGGAGCTGAGATCACACGTGCCTCGAGGCCAAAAAACTATAACATAAAACAGAAGCAACATCTTAAAAAATTCAATAAAGATTTTAAATAAAATGATCCACATCAAAAAATCTTAAAAAAAAATTTCGATGTTAAAATGCCAATAACGAGCACTCAGTTCTTGAAAGAAGTATGGTTGGAAATGAACATTTTGGTGTGACCGATTTGACAGTGAAGATGGCTACCAGACAAAACCTTATACTAGTTTCTCATTGCTTTTTTTTTTTTAACCAATTTTCTTTTCTGAAACCACTGTCATAATAATTAAACTGATAGTGGTTGGAAATGCACACACACACATACATATAACCACACACATGCACGCTTGCATTTCAAACTACTCCTAAATAACTTCAGTAGGGTGAAGAGGCAGGGTGGTGTTTAACCAGAACCCCAAGTCCCCTTCCTTTAACTAAAACTGCAGCCAAAAAAAACAAAAAAATCCACTTTCCCTGGTGGCTGTGAGCATGCGGCTTCCCAGTTCTTAACAGAGAACATCTGGCACATACAATTGTTTTCCTGCCTTATTTGCTTGGAGTATGTATTTTCAACCTCCCTAAAACAGAAGGAAAGCTTGATTTTACTGCAAATTTTCCTTATGGGAAGCACTGGGGAGACTTCGATTGGCACACTTCATCATTATACAGAACAGTTGCAAATCTTAAATGAACACGTCAATTATTCATGACTCTGAGGTCCTGAATGCCAACTATACATTATTAATCAGCAGATGTAAATATTTTAAAACCCTGGTGAGAAACACATTCTGTGGAGGCACTTCTGCAGCAGAGTGGATAAACAGCAAATTTTACAGCAAAAGGTGGTGGTCACCCAGCAACATTTATGCAGAACTCCACACAATAGGGTTAAGAACATTGCTCGGAAGCTTTTTTTCATTCTGCCCTTTTCATAAGGGGACTGTTTTCCATGCCACAGCCACTAATCCCATGTGCTTAACCTTTGCAATAACCAAGTCTATATTTGGTTCTTTCTAACGCTCTGTGCAATCTCTCTTAATTTCTAATCTCGAGTTGAAATGATTGTATTCTAGTTGACTTAAAGAGGGGCTCCATTCTAGTCGACATTTCTTTACTGAAGCAAAATTGTTTTCCCCCCTATTTCTGTGCCTTTAATTTTCTTTTCCTCTTGTGTGTGGCCAAAATCTTGGCCTTCTCTGCCTAAAGAAGCTGAATTAAAAAGTAGGGAAACAGAGTTGGCAGGAAATAGAATGGTGGCTTTCATTCTCAGCTGGCAGAGAGCGAAACACATTGGGCGCGCGCTTCAAGAACCCTGCCCCTCTGTGTGAGGGGTCTAGGGGCTTCTAGAGGGCCAGGGCTCGCGGTCAGGAGCTGGTGACGAGAGGCAAAGGTGACAGGATCTTGATTTCTTCCTCTTGCATTGTTTCAAAGACGGTCACACGCTGGCATCAGTAACCCAGCGACTGCGTCTGGCAGCTCAGTGGCTCTTCCGTCTTCTTTCTGATATACAACTATGAGGGAAGGGTGTTGCAAGGGTAAGCTGCAGACGGGGGATGTATTTAGCATAGGGTCAGAGGGAAAAAGTGTGAATTGTAGCTCCTGCAGAGTTAGGGGGCAGAAAAGCAAGCTTAATTACAGACATGCAGAGTTAGAAGAAGTTAAAGTAAAAATACAGGAATGTTCAGGCCTGCTGACTGTTCCCTTCATCTTCTTTGCTCTCAGGAAAGGGAAAGGAAAAAAACTCAACCCTTTTTTTCTTTTTCATGGCAACACTCTCGAAGGTGTTGTCGGTGAATCTGAGGTTCTTTCTTCATCAGTCAAGAATTTGGAGGTGAAGCCGAGAGGTTAAGAAAGGGAAGCGAGAATTTATTTAAGCAAGGACACGCGCTCAGGTGGAGAGTGGGCAAGCGGGTGAGGACCTACCGGTCCATCCTGTTTCTTTGACAAGCCTGCTGCCAGGCGCATGCAAATGAACGGGCGGGACATTCCTGGGAACGGAGGAGTCTGGGGGTCCTCTTCCCTGATTTTCGATTTTCATCCCAGTTCCGTCTTCCCAAGGGGAGGGGGGAGCTTTGACCTTCTTTAGCTTAGATCAGAAGTGCCACAGGCATCAGTGCAGGATGAATACTTCTCTGTATGCTGCTGCTGCTGCTGCTAAGTCGCTTCAGTCGTGTCCGACTCTGTGCGACCCCATAGACGGCAGCCCACCAGGCTCCCCCGTCCCTGGGATTCTCCAGGCAAGAACACTGGAGTGGGTTGCCATTTCCTTCTCCAATACATGAACGTGAAAAGTGAAAGTGAAGTTGCTCAGTTGTGTCGGACTCTCAGAGACCCCATGGATTGCAGCCCACCAGGCTCCTCGTCCATGGGATTTTCCAGGCAAGAGCACTGGAGTGGAGTGCCACTGCCTTCTCCGCTGTATAATCTTATCTTAATGATAGCACAAGGAGCACAAGGTCACATTTCCCTGCAGTGCAGCCCCCCTTTCCCCACCTTTCTTTGTCTGCTCCTCAGACCCTTCTCACCAAACTGGGTGGTGTCCTGTCAGTCCAGAGGCTCCAGCTTTCCTCTGTCTACACTTGGACCCCGCTGTTTACAAGCTGTGTGATTTCCTGCCACCTGGCCCCTGACCCCATCTCTCTGCTTTTACCTAGCTACTGGTTTTACCAGTGGTCATGTGTGGATGTGAGAGTTGGACCGTAAAGAAGGCTGAGCATCAAAGAATTGATGCTTTTGAACTGTGGTGCTGGAGAAGACTCTTGAGAATCCCTTGGACTGCAAGGAGGTCCAACCAGTCCATGCTAAAGGAGATCAGTCCTGGGTGTTCATTGGAAGGACTGATGCTGAAGCTGAAGCTCCAATACTTTGGCCATCTGATGCGAAGAACTGACTCATTGAAAAAGACCCTGATGCTGGGAAAGACTGAAGGCAGGAGGAGAAGGGGATGACAGAGGAAGAGATGGTTGGCTGGCTTGATGGACATGAGTTTGAGCAAGCTCAGGAGATGGCGAAGGACAGAGGAGCCTGGTGTGCTGCATCCATGGAGTTGCAAAGACTCAGACACGACTGAGTGACAGAACCACAACAACCTAGCTACTTGCCTGCTGGGAGAAAGATGCTGCCCTTCTCCGCCCGTTCAGTCCCCCTCCGTCTTTAATTCCAACTTCTGGGCTTTGCCCTATGCGGGTATTTCCCTGCACCTCTCAGTGGGGACTGACTACCCTCCCCAGTGATTTCCTTTCAGGTTCCCCAGGCGAATTGTGAACTTTGTGAGCCCAGCATCTTCTTGGCCTCCATACAGCACAGATTGTAGCACACGCTGCTCACAGAAGCACCTCAGTCAATATCCCCTGAAGCCTGCTGAATGGAAGCGCACATCCCACCCACACTCGACTTGCAGGTACCCATGCTCCATCCAAGAAGAGCTTCTATTCCTGCTTTTTCTAGGCAGCAGCATAACCAGAGGATTAGGAGCCCTGGCACTGAAGCTGGTATACATGCAGGCAGCGTTTGGCTCTCCTTAGTGGGTTGCATGAGTTTAAATGAAATGATCTAGAGAAACACTGGGTCCGTAGCAGGTGCTGCTGAAGTTATAGCGAGTGTTGGTCATGCCCTGCTGTTATCATCATTGCTGTGAAAGCACATCAGGGCCACAACCATAATAGACATCTGCTGAGTCACTTGGATCCCGGACATCCGGAGACCCCAATTCTGCCAAATTCCTCACCTACCCTACCCTCCATCCAGCAGCAGAAGAGGCCCTGAGTGAAACCTTTGTTAGGGAAACAAACAAAACTCCAGCTGGACTCTTTGAAATAGAGCCTAAACATCCTAGCTGGCTACCTCCGGAATTTCCATGACGACTTTCTCATTGTTTCTCGTTGTTAAAAGATGCACTATCTTACAGGAAAGAGTAAAAACACGCTGGACTTAATGGTATTTATCGTTATTTTGTCAAAAATAAAAAGGCAAAGTACAAATTAAATTTTATAAATTCTGTGCTGTGGTGGAGAGTGCTCAGTCACTTCAGTCATGCGAACCTACAGACTGCAGCCCACCAGGCTCCGCTGTCCATGGGATTCTCCAGGAAAGAATACTGGAGCGGGTTGCCATGCCCACCTCCGGGGGATCTTCCCGACCCAGGGATGGAACCCACATTTCCTGCATCTCCTTCATTGCATGTGGGCTCTTTCCTGCTGAGCCCCTGGGATGCCCCAAGGTAGAGAGAGGCATTTGTGATTGCAATTATGATCACAGACCATGGGCTACAATCCAACCCTGTCACTCACCAGCAGGGTGACCCTAAGACATTCTGGAACTTTTTCATGCCTCCACTTCCTCACTGTTAAAAATGGAAGCCAATCTGTGTCTTTAGCTTGTGAGAACACCCAGAGGAGGAAGTGAGTGTGGTGAGTACAGCAGATCCTGGTGTGTGGCATGTTCTACACCCACATTAGCTCTGATTTTTAGTAACTCAGATCACAGACAGAAACTGTGTGCTTGTGGGCCACGTACAATACAGATCCAAGGCTCTTAAATTCCCTTTGAATCTTTATCAAAACACTGAGATATTCTGAAAAGTAGGAAGACCCTTCTAATGAGTCACATTCCCAGTAAGAAAGGGTAAGAGTGGGTTTAGTAAAGCTCCATCCTTACAGCTTGTAGGACGTACTCCGACACTGATGTAAACTGATGTAAATCTTGTACACTATTTCATAAAACAGTTGGTCTAATTTAGTATAAAACAATGCTTTCTGTCATTTTATTTAGAACTTAAAATTTCCCAAGAAATTTTCAGTAAAGTTGAAGCTCCACAAAACTACAGAAGAAGCCAACCATCTGTTTCCCAGCAATATGGACATGATCGAAGCCCCTTCAGACTGAACCTGACTTTCAGCCAAAGGCCATGCAAAAGCAACCTCTAACAGCACCCTCTGAATTTCACATGAAACTGTTAGATATGAGAACCGCAACAATGCTCAGCAATCCACTGAGTGCCCCAACCCCCTCAGAGCGTGAGGTCAAGAAATAGAGTTCCTGGGCAGGTTGATAAGAAGCCGGGGGGTTCCTGAGGAGAGAGGGGTCTGAGGTTCTCAAGGAGGAGGAAAGGACAAACATTTATTCATTTTCTCTCTACATTCCTTCAGTTCAGTTCAGTTCAGTTCATTCGCTCAGTCCTGTCCAACTTTGCGACCCCATGAATCGCAGCACGCCAGGCCTCCCTGTCCATCACCAACTCCCAGAGTTTACTCAAACTCACATCCATCGAGTGGGTGATGCCATCCAGCCGTCTCAACCTCTGTCAAGCCCTTCTCCTCCTGCCCCCAATCCCTCCCAGCATCAGGGTCTTTTCCAATGAGTCAACTCTTCACATGAGGTGGCCAAAGTATTGGAGTTTCAGCTTTAGCATCAGTCCTTCCAATGAACACCCAGGACTGGTCTCTTTTAGGATGGACTGGTTGGATCTCCTTGCAGTCCAAGGGATTCTCAAGAGTCTTCTCCAGCACCACAATTCAAAAGCATCAATTCTTTGGCGCTCAGCTTTCTTTATGGTCCAACTCTCACATCCATACATGACTACTGGAAAAACCATAGCCTTGACTAGATGGACCTTTGTTGGCAAAGTAATGTCTCTGCTTTTGAATATGCTATCTAGGTTAGTCATAACTTTTCTTCCAAGGAGTAAGCGTCTTTTAATTTCAAGGCTGCAGTCACCATCTGCAGTGATTTTGGAGCCCCAAAAAATAAAGTCTGGCACTGTTTCCACTGTTTCCCCATCTATTTCCCATGAAGTGATGGGACCGGATGCCATGATCTTCGTTTTCTGAATGTTGAGTTTTAAGCCAACTTTTTCACTCTCTTCTTTCACCTTCATCAAGAGGCTTTTTTGTTCCTCTTCACTTTCTGCCATAAGGGTGGTGTCATCTGCATACCTGAGGTTATTGATATTTCTCCTGGCAATCTTGATTCCAGCTTGTGCTTCTTCCAGCCCAGCATTTCTCATGATGTACTCTGCATATAAGTTAAATAAGCAGAGTGACAGTATATAGCCTTGACATACTCCTTTTCCTATTTGGAACCAGTCTGTTGTTCCATGCCCTTAGTCTTAGTCTATAAAATGTTTTTTTTTTTTTTTCCTTTAAGCCCGGAACTGATGTTTACACAACAAACAAATCAGCTTAAACTCTGTAGTAGGGATTATATAACAACAATGTATCCTGCTTGAGGACAGTTTCTCCTTCCTGAAAACTTTTCTGACTAATCCTGATATTTTGGAATATATATTGTGGGAGTGGGTCTAATAAGATCTTTACAACCTCAAGACATTCTTTTGATTTATTGTAATAACTAATTTAATTCTTCTTCTTTTTTTTTAGCATTTAACTCCCTTGCACTCTCCGCCCCCCTTCTGATGTCTGTGTCAGAAGCTTTCCCTGTCCCTTTCATTCTTTAATAAAACTCTGCTACACAAAAGCTCTTCAGCAATCAAGCCTGGTCCCTGGTCCCGAAGCTACATCTTCTTCTGAGATCTCGAATCTGACATCATTCACCACAAGCTATCAAAACTTTAAAAATATTTTTTTAGGTAAACGGGTTTCTTCTTGAGATATTCAGTGCTGATCCTGCCCCACTGCCTTCAATAAGCGTCGAATGTCCCCGTACTGGTTGATTTCCTGGTGCTGGTACTCTCTCCATTGCTGTCGGGCTTCTCTGGTGGCTCAGACGGTGAAGAACCCACCGGCCAGGATGCATGGATTCTGATGGCTGATACATGTTGATGTTTGATGGAAAACAACAGAACTCTGTAAAGCAACTATCCTTCAATTAAAAAAAAAATAGATTAAAAAAAAAGCAATTCGAAATATATACACAATCTAACAATTTGAGAATCATTTTAAGAAAGCTAGGTTCAAACACATTTTGCATGATGTTACTATTTTGCGTATTATGTACTACATATTGTTTTGTGTGTGATTTTAAAAATTAGCTGTATTTTTTAATAAACAATAACTTTTACTTTTGGATTTCCCAGAAGGCTCAGTGGGTAAAGAATATGCCTGCAATGCAGGAGACACAAGAGATGAAGGGTCAATCCCTGGGTCAGGAAGATCCCCTGCAGAAGGACATGGCAACCCACTGCAGTGTTCTTGCCATGGACAAAGGAGCCTGGCAGGCTACAGTCCATAGGGTTGCAAAGAGTTGGACATGACTAAAACAACTGAGCACAACTTTTATTGTTAAAAAAAAAAAGAATCCACCTGCCAGTGCAGGAGACCTGGGCTTGATACTGGGGAAGAAAATGGCGACCCTCTCCAGTATTCTTACCTGGAGAATTCCATGAACAGAGAGGCCTGTTGGGCTACAGTCCATGCGGTCCCAAGAAACTGGCCATGACTGAAGCGACCAACACTCGCTTTTCCATTGCTGTGGGGTTTGCACTACCTTCATTTTGTATTGATTAACTTTTATCCAATTCTCAATGCAAGTGCCACTATGTCACTGCTTAATATTTAATCTCTCCAAATAGTCAAAGTGCTTTGGAAAATGCGCCTTAATGGAAGCCAGTTCCAGACTCTGTAGTTGAGAGAGAATGTAACTGAGGAGGTAACACGAGGAACTATTTGGGCCGCACGGTGGGGAGAGCTGGAGCGGTGCCGGAACTGCTTCCGGGTGCTGATGAGAAGGAAGCGCCAGAACGGCACCACCTGCTTCCGGGTGCTGATGAGAAGGAAGCACCAGAACGGCACCACCTGCTTCCGGGTGCTGATGAGAAGGAAGCACCAGAACGGCACCAAATGGCCCTGCTCGGACTTAATGCAGAGACTCTGGATTTAAGGGTGTTGATCCTGGGCTACCACCTGAGACTCAGTGGAAAATGACATCTGATAGATTAGGCTTTTGCCTCTCTACGTGGCTAAGTAGCAGGTGGCAGCTTTGGATCAATACCCCGTGCGCCCACTGGAAACTTAGAACAGACATGGCTGAGACACAATAACCTTTTGTAATCCCATTCCTCATCTTCACCTGGGCTGCCACTGATGACCTTGATCCCAGAATGATGCCATGATTCACAGTATGGTTAATACAGATTAAAAAAAAAATCAATAGAGCACATGGTCATGGTTCTTTTGGGGTTCGAGGGGAGCATAATTCCTACAAAGATGGATTTCATGTTAAGAATGTTTTTTGGTGGGGGGAAGAAAAATCACAAAATATTTGCAAAGGATTTGGCTGGAAACGCAGATAGTAGAAACATGGTTTCTTAAGTGTGATATCAATCTGGGAAATTACCAGCGTTGCGGATAATGGACTTCCCAGATGGTGCAGTGGAAAGAATCCACCTGCCGATGGAGGGGAGGCAGGGACTTGAGTTCACTTCCTGGGTCAGGAAGATGCTCTGGAGTAGGAAATGGCAACCCACCCCAGTATTCTTGCCTGGAAATTTCCATGGGCAGAGGAGCCTGGGAGGCTACAGTCCATGGGGTCACAAGGAGTCAGACATGACTGAGTGACCGAGCAAGCATGCACACAGATAGTAGAAATATATTTTTCTTAAGTGTGATGTTAATCTGGAGAATTACCAATTATCTGGAGAACAGAAGAGCTCAACCCACCTGCCACCCTCCAGATCAGTATGGGAGAACAGTGAATAAGGCATCCAGGTACAGACAAATCCTGGCATCCACAGGGTTTCCAAAAAGTATAAAGTGAAGGAGTGTTTCCCTCAGCCCCTCAGGCTTAGACGGCTCACTCCTGGCCATTTGCAAGACTGGAGAAATCAAAAAGCATATTAATATTTATAAAAAGACATTTTTTTAGTCAAAAGTCAAGAAAGTAGGCAGTGAGGAGGATCCAGGGCATGACTATTTTCAAAACACATGAAAGGGACCACTTTAGGTATAAACTTTATTCCCTCCACCAAACAAAACATGATGTGTTCAGGACACCGCCTTCATCCCTGGAGCATGATAGTGTTAGTACCCCAGTCGTGCCTGACTTTTTGCGACCCATGAACAGTACCTGTCCAGCTTCTCTGTCCATGGGATTCTCCAGGTAAGAATACTAGAGGAGGTAACCATTCCCTTCTTCATGATCCCTTCCTGGCCCAGGGATCAAACCAGGGTCTCCTGCATTGCAGGTGGATTCTTTACCACCTGAGGCACCAGAGAAGATCTTCTTGGAGCACGTTGACTCATAACTGCAACATGGCACGTCGAGAATTTCCAACTGCTGGAATGGCACTCAGGCTGCAGAGGGACCTGAGAACAATACCCAAGATGTCCTGCTCATAACTGCTCTATGTTCAAAAGTACAAAATGGCCCTGGGGGATTATAGGAAGGACAAGATGCCTCTGTCAGGTTTTCACATGAAGTAAGAGTCACTCTTGTGTCTGACTTTTTGCAACCCCAGGGACTGTATAGTTCTTGGGTCAGAACACTGGAGTGGGTAGCCTTTCCCTTCTGCAGGGGATCTTCCCAACCCTGGGGTTGAACCCAGGTCTTCCGCATTGCAGGCAGATTCTTTACCAGCTGGCTACAAGGGAAGCCCAAGAATACTGGAGTGGGAAGCCTACCCCTTCTCCAGTGGACCCAGGAATCAAACTAGGGTCTCCGCATTGCAGGTTGATTTTTTAACCAACTGAGGCATCCTGTCAGTACTGAAATTCTTTCCAATAGAAACAGCCACAGCAGCATCAGTATCTCCAAGGCCGCCCGGTTGACTGACTCTCATCACATCTGCAGATGGAAACTCCGCTCTTCAGTTGTTCAGGCAAATGTGACAGACCAGACACCTCTGTTTCTCTCAGCCCCACACCCAGCGCATCAGCGAATGGTAATGTCCCCGGGCACCAAGTACATCTGGACTCGGGAGGTGGTCACCACGCCTCCTGCTGCCCTCGTCCACATCTCCATCATCCCCTAGCAGGTCATTTCTGTGACCCTGCCTATTCCTCTGCGTCCACACGTGCATGACCACAGGTTCTCAACATGGAGTCAGAGTCACCCCCGAGAACTGGGGGTCAGATCACAGCACTCCTCTAGACACCCCTGGAGGCTCCCCTCCCACTCAGGGGAAAACCAAAGCCCTGAGGTTGGCCCCGAAGGTGCGCACGTGACCTACCCAGCTGCCCCTCTGTACCCGCCCTCCTCCTGCAGGCACGTGGTCCTTGTGTTCTCTGCAGGACACACCCCCTGCCCCAGGGCTGTTGCACCTGCTTCTTTGCACCAGCTGTGCACCCCTCCCCACATATGCATATGCACCTGTTAGAGGGCAACTGACCTCTTTTTACTCTTCCCTGGCGTCTCTCAACACCTGATACAACAGCTGAGTGTCATTTGTTGTTGCTGTTGAGTGATGTGTTCCCAGTACAGGAGCGCCTGGCACATAGTAGGTAGCTGGGAAATATGGGTTCTGGGAATAAACAGAATTATAAATAGAATAGATATTCTCTTAACAGCCTGTAGGTCATTTAGAAAAGTGATCATTCTGTAAGGAACTCTGCAATGTGACAATATCGTGTGGTTATTGCATGCACGTGTGTGTGTATATATATATATATATGTATGTGTATGTGTATACTCATACAAGGGCTCCCCATGTGGCTCTAGTGGTAAACAGCATGCTTGCCAGTGCAGGAGATGTAAGAGACTCGGTTCCACTCCTGAGTAGCAAAGATCCCCGGAGGAGGGCATGGCAACCCACTCCAGTGTTCTTGCCTGGAGAATCCCATGGACAGAGGAGCCTGGTGGGCCACAGTCCATGGTATCAAAAAGAGTCAGACACAGTGAAACAGCCTAGCACGCACACACGCACGCATCCTCATGAATGTTTTTACATATGCATGTATGCATAATTTTGTGATGATAACTACCTGAAAGAATCACCACTCAACAATGATCCTGTTTCACACATACGTTGAATTTTTGATGACCACACTTGATCACACACAAGGGACAGAGAACACCGCTGATCTAAAATATTGTCTTTGGACTTGCCTACTCATCTTTGGCTGAATGCTGTGCTCTGCTTTCTGGATGTCTTGCTGTAAATTCAGGTACAATGACAGCAATCCTTCTCCTTCTCTGATGGCCTACCCTATCATCATCATTCGGTTGCTCAGTTGTGTCCGACTTTTTACAATCCCACCGACTAGAGCCTGCCAGGCTTCTCTGTCCATGGGATTCTCCAGGTAAGAATACTGGAGTGGACTGCCATTCTCATCTCCAGAGGATCTTTCTGACCCAGGGATCGAACCCAGGTCTCCTGCATTGCAGGCAGTTTCTTTACTGTTTCAGCTTCAGGGAAGACATTCCCAATTTGGAACCAGTCCATTGTTCCAACAAGCCCCTTATTCTCTTGGATTTCATTTGTCCTACAAGATCGGTGAGCCCAAGGGAGAACATAACAGATGAGATCCCCCTCGTGAACTAGAGGAAGAGGCAGGCTTAGAACCAGTTGTGCTAAGTGTGAGAAGGACATGAAAATTCAAATCAAATAGAGATATTCTCTAAGGGAAGGGGGCTGGGAAGACTTTTTTGAGGATATTACTTCTAAGTGGGAACTTGAGGAATAGGAAGGAAATAGCAATTCAAAAGATAAGGTACGGGGTGTGTGGAGTTCCTGGAGATGTGACAGTAGGCTGTGGGTCAAGAAGGAACATAAGAACTGGGAACTGAGAAAAGATGATCAGGATGTGAGACAATGAGGGAGGAGGAGAGAAAATGAAGTAGGAAAGGCAGTGAAAGTTGCTCAGTCGTGTCCGAGTCTTCGAGACCCCATGGACTATACAGTCCATGGAATTCTCCAGGCCAGAATACTGGAATGGGTAGCCTTTTCCTCCTCCAGGAGATCTTCCCAACCCAGGTCTTCCGCATTGCAGGTGGATTCTTTCCCAGCTGAGCCACAAGGGAAGCCCAAGAATGCTGGAGTGAGTAGCTTATCCCTTCTCCAGTGGATCTTCCTGACCCAGGGATCGAACCGGGGTCCCGTGCATTGCAGGCAGATTCTTCACCAACTGAGCTATCATGGAAGCCCATAGGAAGGACAGGTAGGGATCAATTCACCAAATTCCTTCAGGGAGGTTATTTTATCCTAAGGCACACTATGAAGCCTTTGAAAAGCCTTAAGCAGGCGAGAGAAATGATCTGATGTATATTTCAGAAAGCTTGTCTGGTATGTGAAAAATATATTGAAGGGAGCAAAAATAAAAAAAGCCACAGAAGACACAGGAGATTTTGTCAATAGCCAAGCGTGAAAGCAGAAGATTCAGAGAAGTGGGAAGATTTGAGATCCAGTATGAGAGGAAACTGATGGCATTTGGTGACCACTGTAGATGGGAAACTGAGGGGGGAGGGGAATCCGAAATAAACAATGGTTTGCAGTTGCATGATTTCCAGAAACGTGGAAATTTGGAGAGAAAACGTGGGGGGAATGAGATACCTGGGAGAAATTCACAAGGAGGTGTCAAAAACATGAGAGGAAAGGGCTAGAATGGAGAGTTAAAAATTGAAAGCATCCACCTGCAAATAATATTTAAATCCATGGGAATAAACAATACAATGCAAAGCAAGTACCTGGCAGGGCAAAGGCTGGAAAATACAAAAAAGGCGAAGTAGAAGATGAGGATGAGGCAAGGAGACACGGATGGGGTGGCTTAGAAGCAAAGGGACCCCAGGGAGTGACCTAATTGCAGTCAAGAGAGCATTGAATCAACGACTGGTCTTCAGCTATCTCCAACAATACTGAGATGTCCCATAAGTTGAGGACAAGGCCATCTGTGGGTCTAGCAGAGAACTTGCAAATGACCTTGAACACCGCAGTCTGGGTATAGTGGGACAAGCAGAAGCTCCTTTGGATGTAGAATGGGGGTCTTATTGACATTGGGAGCAGATGCCTCTTTAAGAAGTTTAGGCATTTGACACCTATACACTATGGATGTGCTTAGTCGCTCAGTCGTGTCCAACTCTTTGTGGCCCCATGGACTATAGCCTACCAGGCTCCTCTGTCCATGGGGATTCTCCATCAAGAATTGGGGAGATTTGGGAGACTAGCATTGAAACATGTATAATATCATGTATGAAACCAGTCGCCAGTCCAGGTTCGATGCACGATACTGGATGCTTGGGGCTGCACTGGGACGACCCAGAGGGAGGGTATGGGGAGGGAGGAGGGAGGAGGGTTCAGGATGGGGAACACAGGTATACCTGTGGCAGATTCATTTCGATATTTGGCAAAACTAATACAATATTGTAAAATTAAAAAAAAAAAGAAATGTAAAAAAAAAAAAAAGAATTCTGGAGCAGGTTGCCAAGCCTTCCTCCAGGGGATCTTCCCAACCCAGGGATTGAACGCAGGCAGATCTCCTGCATTGCAGGCGGATTCTTTACCGTCTGAGGCCACCAGGGTATATGGATACTAAGTATAACATAGATGACTACTGAAAACATACTGTATAGCAAAGGGAACTTCACTTAATGCACTGTGGGTTCTGAATGGGAGGGAAATCCAAAATGGAAGCAATATATGTATGCCTGTGGCTGACGCACTTTGCTTTACAGCAGAAACTAACACAACATTGCAAAGCAACTAAACTCCAGTAAAATTGACTTAAGAAAATGTTTGGGCATAAAGGGAAGCTGAAATATGGGACAACTGTTGGAAACAGGCATAAGATCAAGGGGGAAGATAGAAGACAGAAAATAATACAGTGCAACAGGAGTGATTAGGGGAGACCCAATGACATGGAAAGAGTGGGGTTCACTGGAGAAGCAATGGCTTTGAGAATTCAAGGTGAAGTGGGCAAGTGAAGAGACTCGCCTATAAAAAGAGGGTTGACAAGATGGACCAAATGCAGGTAGAGCAGTGTGGCAGGAAAATCAGAGTGTGAATGTAAAGCTATCAATTTTTGGTGAAGCTTGCTCTAAGAAACCCACAGGTTCGTGCCCATCTCAGAGTCAGCTTCCTGGGGAACCAAACTGGCAAGAGCCAACTCGAAGCTCCAGTCAACACATCAAGGGCTTCAATATATGCCTCCATGTCCCCCTGAAGTTCCAGGCTCTCCATCTCTCCTCTCAGCACTCTTTCCAGAATGCAATTACATCTCAAATATAGAAATAAATGTGGTATTTTCCCTGTGGAACTCTGGATTTCCTCATCCCTACAACTCAGTCCTTGCCAAACTGCTTCATCTCAGTGAACATAATCAGCATTTATCCAGACACTGAAGCCAAAAGTCTAGAGCTAACCTGCTCCTCTCTCCCAGGGTCCCCCTCTTACCACCTTTCAGTCCTGTTGGCCCCACCTTTCAAACAGACCTCAGGTAAGTTCACTCTGACCTCTGCTGTGCTGTGCTTAGTCGCTCAGTCATGTCCGACTCTTTACGACCCCATAGACTGCATTGGGCACACAGAGTCTTCACCACTGGACTGCCATGGAAGGTCCTGGTCACTACTTTAAACTGTGTTGTTTCCTTCTTACCTGTCTTTCCCACCAGACCCTCAGTGCCGTGAGGATAGATGAGACAGATGTCTTGTCTCTGGTGTTTATTGCTGTGTCCTCTACATCTAGAATAATTCCTAGTACTATATTGTCTGACACTTTGCAACCCCCAGACTGTAGCCCACCAAGCTCCTCTGTCCATGGAATTCTCCAGGCAAGAATTGGGGTAGGTAGCCTTTCCCTTCTCCAGGGGATCTTACCAACCCAGGGATTGGACCCAGCATTGCAGACAGATTCTTTACCAGTTGAGCTACCAGGGAAAGTGCCCCTAGCACTAAAGAGACGTTAATTAATATTTACCAAACAAATGTATGAATAAACAACAGAATAGTTCCCATATTAAAATTCTTCTAGAGTAGAGGTAAGAATTTATGAAACCCAACCTTGAAATTATCCCAGGCCATGTTGTAGAACTTGGAGCAATGAATCTGCTCCACATTTAAATGTTTGAACAGATTTGAAGCTCCCTTTTGGAAAAAAAAAAAAAAAACTTACAAATGGTGACCTGGTAAACTGACTGCAGCAGTGAAGCGTGGTGTTGCCAGATTAAAAAACAATGTCCCGTTAAATTTGAATTTCAGATAAACAGAATTTTTTAATATAAGTATGTACCAAGTGGTATTTGGAGCATACCTATACTTTAAAATCCATTGTTTATTTGAATTTAACTGAGGATCCTTTATTTTTATTTGCTAAAAATAGACACCTAGTGAAATAGCCTCCCATCAAATAAACCATCATCTGCAACTCTGACATTTGTTGTTGTCAAATGTGTGTGTGTGTGTGTGTGTGTATGCATGCTCAGTCGCTCAGTCATGTCTGACTCTCTGCAACCCCGTGGACTGTAGCCCATCACACTCCTCTGTCCATGGGATTTCCCAGCAAGAACACTGCCGTGGGTTGCCATTTCCTTCCCCAGGGGATCTTTCCAACCCAGGGATCAACCCCACGTCTCCTGCACTGGCAGGTGGACTCTTTACCACTGAGCCACCTGGGAAGCCCCTTTGATGTGGAAGACCTGTTATTTAATTTCTCGCTCTAAACTTCAGTTGTGAAGTGTCAGGGAGGGAAATGCTATCAAAACCACACTCAGACAACCAGTGCCATGAAGAATGATTTAGAGGAAATGTTAACGATTTACTTTCCCAGGACGATTTCAGCTTTCTCACTCCATGAAGTGCGTCACTAGAACATGTGACGCCCGGGAATTCCATTTCCTTCAGATCCCGGCAGAACCACCTTCAGAGGATGAATCACGTGACACTGGGCTTCCCCCCCGCCCCCTCCAGTCTGCTTTTTCTGCTCCACCCGGCTCCCTGGTCCAGGAGGTGGACCGCGCCGAGGGTGCCCTGTTCTCAGACGTCCTGTTGGGCCGCCAGGGAGGAGCCGGGGCGGCAGGTCTGTGGGTGGAGGGCAGTGAAGGCAGTGCTCCTCTCGGCATCCCTCCCGCGAGGAGGCTTGTGCTGGCTGCATGTCCCCACCGAGGGACACGGCACCCTCAGGGTGGCCCGTCTGCAGGACTCTCTGCTCTAGCTTCCGTAAGCCTTATCTCTCGGTACCCCTTCTTGCCTGCAAGGGGTAACAGGCAGCCCAGCCATCGCAGTGGCCCTGAATCTCTGCATCCCATGGCTTCAACCTACCCACGTCCCTCGTAAGGGATGCGAGGCAGGCAGGAAGAGGTCAGTCACCGTGAATGGGCCGTCTGTGTCCTGCTGGGTTCCTGACACATACACTCTCCAAGGACCAGACAGACGAGGACACCTTTTTATTACCTCTGTATCTATTTATTGGGGACATCATTCACCACATTCTCCCTCAGAGTGGGGACTAGGGAAACACCACCATTATTTTTCTGCGTGCTTCCTTTCTCTTCTCAGTCAGGCCTGAAATGGAGCAACATCTGTTGGTCCGTCTGTATGGTGGAGGAGGACAGAGGGGCAGAAACGAATGACAGCATTATTATTCCTGCGATGCTTTTTAAAGAGCAAAATAGTGAGACGGTTTAAAATAGCTTTGAAAGTGAAAGCCGCTCGGTCGTGTCTGACTGTTTGCGATCCCATGCACTGCAGCTGCCAGGCTCCTCTGTCCGTGGAATTCTCCAGGCCAGAATACTGGAGTGGGTAGGCCTTCCTTTCTTCAGATCTTCCCAACCCAGGGATTGAACCCAGGCCTCCTGCATTGCAGGCTGATTCTTTACCATCTGAGCCACCAGGGAAGCCCTAAGATAGCTTCGTATGTGTTAGTCGCTTAGTCGTGTCTTTTCCTTTGAAACCCAGAGACTGTAGCTTGCAGGGCACGGAATTTTCCAGGCGAGAATACTGTAGCGGGACAGGGGAGCCTGGTGGGCTGCTGTCTATGGGATAGCAGAGTCAGACACAACTGAAGCGACTTAACAGCAGCAGCAGCAGTCATTTCCTCCTCCAGGAAAATAGCTTTTAAATGTGTTCAATAGTTATATACTAAACACTTACTTTTATAGTTCACATGCTTTAAACATTTGGAATTACAAATAATTGTACCTTGTGACATCATCTGTAGTTGTATAAACCAACCTGAATCGTTTTATGAGCCCTCCGTTACCTGTGCTTGTTTTTACCAAAGTAGGAGAAATAAAGGACAAGGCAATGGCACCCCACTCCAGTACTCTTGCCTGGAAAATCCCATGGACAGAGGAGCCTGGTAGGCTGCAGTTCATGGGGTCGCTAAAAGTCAGACCTGACTGAGCGACTTCACTTTCACTTTTCACTTTCATGCATTGGAGAAGGAAATGGCAACCCACTCCAGTGTTCTTGCCTGGAGAATCCCAGGGATGGGGGAGCCTGGTGGGCTGCTGTCTATGGGGTCACACAGAGTCGGACACGACTGAAGCGACTTAGCAGCAGCAGCAGCAGGAGAAATAAACTGGCTGACTTCTGGAGGTGCATCTCGGTGTTGACTTTATTCTGTATCTTCGGGCACTACAATTCCACTGGGAGCTGCTGCCTCTGCAAAGCATTGCTTGTTAATGTCTGGTCAGTAGCACGTTCACAAGCTAAGATACTTCTAGCAAATTAAAGATTCCACAGTAGGCTTCTTTACCTCTGAACGCCAGGTCTTGCTGAACCAAAGCTCTAAGGAAGTTTAAACTTCAGATTTTAAAAAGCTATAAGGTTTTTACATAAATATCTGGTATTTTGGACATATTTCCTAAACGTTATCTTATCTTGCCCCTCGTACATAAAATTTATTTATGTGTGCATTTAAATACCTTCTCTTATAAAGCATCATTTGTTTGATTAAAAATAACTACAGAAAGGTAAAGTGGCTTCATTTAAAATTAAATTCTGGCTTTCACATAGGGTTACTAGAAGGGTATTAAGATCTTAAAGAGTGTATTTTTGGTCTATCATTTGCTACTATTTTATAATTCCTGAATTGTAGTCAAACATAACAGATATCATTTCCTTTTTTAATGTTGATTTTCTTTGGGTTTATGAAAGGAATAAGTCTATACTTCATCTATTAATTTCTGGAAAATATGATTTAAAGAAACTCCTACGATGATTATAGATTTGTTAGTTTCTTTTTTATTTTTTTCCATCAGATTGTGCCTTATGCCCATGAAAGTGTTAATAAATTCGTTAGCTGCTAAAACTCAGAGGTTTGTCATTCGCTTGGGATGATCGACAAGCATGCAATCAAAACGCAGACACTGGTCCCTTGTTCTGTGGAAACACCATTCTAAGGGGTTGCCTGTATGAGCTATTTAATCTTTATGCAGCATCATATGGAAGGTGGTTTTATCATCTCCACTTTTCACCTGAGGAAATTAAGGCAGGAAAGCTTAACTGGCTTAGTCCTGATGTCACAGACAGTGAGGACCCTGAACTATCTCTTGCTGCTAACATTTAATCATTAAGATCATACTTGTCTGTACATTTCTCTGATGCTACAGCCAGTTCAAGTGAGAAACACTCACTTATGTAAATGAATTCTGGTACTGTCCAATACACACACACACACACACACACACGATTTGACCACAGTACCAATTTATATATATTTTGATATGTGTATCATAGCACATGTATGCATAAATATGTGTGTATGCCAGTGTAGGAGATGCAAGAGACATGAGTTCGATCCCCAGGTTGAGAAGATCCCCTGTAGAAGGAAATGGCAACCCACTCCAGCATTCCTGCCTGAGAAATCCCATGAACAGAGGAGTCTGGCTGGCTACAGTCCATGCGGTCACAAAGAGTCAGACATGACTGAGCAACTGAAAACACATCTATTGATATAAAGACACTGGGCAGGGAGCCAGTGGACATTCCTGTGACTCTCTGCCAGGACCATTATTTATCCTAGAGGAAGGTCTGTACCCCCAAAAGGGAGCGCAAATGTGACAATGTAGGGCAGTCACAAAACATAAAAACACACCTCCGCAGCCATATCAGATCTTAACCTGTCATGTAATTAAGGAATATTTGCACTTTCGTTCACTTACTCTCTTCACATATTTGATCGGTGGGTTGTCTGCCAAGCTTTGTAAGTGGGGATGCGGAGGTGAGTGTGCCAGACACACCTTCCCCGGGGGGATGGAGCCTCACACACCAGGTGCCATCAAACACATGCTGTGCAGAAGCAGAAGAAGAAGGGGTATCTAACTTAGGGAAGGGAAGGATTTCCGAGTGGCATCCTGAAGGGCAGAGAGCAGTTCACGGGGGCACACACAGGGGAAGGAGAGCCTTCCAGAACCACACACCAGGAACTGGGTCTCTGAAACCTACCTCCTCTTGTATTAAACAAACCCCTTTCAACTCTCCTTCTGGCTGCATTTCCCTCCAAGGAATGAATTCTGTAAAAACAATTGCAATGCCCATTAGAAGATAGCAAGGGTCTGGAGGTGCGCTGCAGGCAGTGGAATATGCTGTCTGCACTATAGGTTCCTCGGTTCTGATACAAAAACTGGAAACCGCACCACATAAAAGTCTGTTGTGAGCAACGGATCTTTTAAAGTCTGGATAAGTGCAATAAAAGGGAGGTTTTTCAGCAAGTTTCCAGAACTTTTAATTGCACTTTTTGAAAATAATCACTTGGGGTTCCAGGCATTATAAAATCAAGTATCACTGAAATAATTCTGATGCTCTGACATATTTATTGATCAAAAAGAGGTTAACCAGGTCCAGTTCTGTTTGCTCTTGCCAGAAATGTGTGCTATTAATACAGTCATGTGTTTGCATCTATATGACTCACACATGAAAAGCATATTTTGAAAGTGAATTTTACTAAAATGTAGGGCTGTTGGCTCTGAATTCATTTTCATCACTGAAATGTTTATATGCTGTGAGCACAGCTGTAACATGGTCCAAACCTCTTCTCTCCCGTGGAGAGCACCGGTTTTTATATCGCCACTAATAGCTTGAAGATACCAGCAGAATGACATCTGTTTTCAGGCTTATATACATTCAACAAAGAGCAAGACAAAACGTAATTTTCCTCTTCTTTGCAAAAGGAATTATAAAGGCAGAGCAGCACCTTTAAAATTGATCTATTTCTTGATTATTCAACCAGGATCATATCTATCCTTGCCCGATCTTCCCAAACATCAAAGACAAGAAAATACGATGTAAAGCTGAGTGTGAATTAACTATTCAGTAAACCTTCACTAGTACTCACTGCAATTTGACCAAAGCTGAGCTGAAACCTACTTTCTGCTATATGTGGTTCCAAGAATTGGAGCAGGTTTAAACGGAACAACAAGCATAAGATTTCTAGGGTTAAGCATCTCCCTTACTGAGCAAAGGCAATCGGTTTTCAGTTCACAACCATTGCATCTATTCACTGATGAGGAGGCAGCCAAATCTATACCTGAAAAATTTCTGTCAAATCTCAATCAACTTATTCGGTACACTTAAAAGAAACAAAGCTCTGTTTCCTTAAGTGGGTTTCTGAGGGAAAATACATATAACATAAATGTTATCATTGTCAATGGTACAGTTCAGCGGCCTGGATCCAGTTCATTCACCAGGCCATGCAGTCATCATCCCTATAACTCTGTGTGTGTTTCAATGTGTGTTTATTCATTTTTGGCTGTGCCGAGTCTTCCCTGCTGTGCAGGCTCTTCTCTAGTTGCGGTGTGTGAGCGTCTCACTGCGGCATCTGCTCCTGTTGCAGAGCACAGACTCTAGGCACTCGGGCTTCAGGAGGCGTGGCACTCAGGCTTAGCTGCCCTGTGAGATCTTCTCAGATCCGGAATAGAACCTGCGTGTCCAGCGTTGGCAGGCAGATTCTTTACCACTGAGCCACTAGGGAAGCCCCACCCCTAAGATCTTAGAGTGGAACCACTATGCTAAGTGAGAGAAACCAGACGCAAAACCCCACATATTGTGTGATTCCACTTACATGAAGCAACCAGATTAGGCAAATCTACCGATAGAGAAAGCAGAGCTGCTTGGGGCCTGGGGTAGGGGACACAGCGGTGACTGACTGATGGGGATGGGGTTTCTCTTTGGGGATGTGAAAAATTTTCTGAAGTGAGGCTTCCCTCATGGTCCACTCAGGGTCACTCTCCCGGCTATCACTGAGAAAAGTGCCTAGTGGTCTTGGAGACCCTGTGACTGAGTCTGGTCATGTTGTCATTTTCTTTCATCTCCAGGCACATTGATGAGACCTATTATACCTCTGGAACAGGAGACAAAGCAGCTGTGGGCAGGAGTTACTAGACAAGAGGACAAGCGAAGTCACTGTCCTCTGCCTGACGTGGGCAGACAGTATAACGTGTCTCCTTCATCTAAAGATGAGGGAATTAGACCAGGTGATTGCAAATGCCTCACAGCATTGAAACTCAGACCAAAAAAAACCAACAAAAACAAAAAGAAAAAAGTTTCCAGCTCCAATCTCTATGAAGATCTCTTAAGCATAAGTTAGAAATGTCCAAGGGAGAGACAGAGCTCCTTCAGAAACCCTGTGGTGGATTTAAATTGAATTTGTTTTGGCACCAAGTGGGCATCTTGCAAGACAGGAGGGCCTTGAGGGCATGAGGTGGCCCCTGGCAGCTTGCATGGATGGAGAGTGAGAAGTGTGGACCACGATGTAGGATGGACTTGGACAGGGTTTGGCCAGTGGACCGGGAAGGCATCCTTTCTCTTGCAGAAGCAGTGATGCAGATTGAGCGGCAAGAAGGTGGCGGGCAAAGGGGACATTCTCAGGACGTCACGGATGGTTTAATTTGCCTGGGGATGGGGACCACTGAGGTTGGGAGCAAGGCGAAGGTGAAGATGGTGTGTCTCCTCTGACAAGCTCTGGTCTCATCAGTGAGACTGACAGACGCACAGTGACTGTCACCGATGGTTATGCACTTTGTGCTCCACAACACCGCACTCAGATGCACACACACACACACACACACCTTCCAGCCAACATTAGCACCCTCCACTGACACGCATCACAAATCTGAAGCCGTGATTACCTGCTGACCGCTTACAACTGCACAAAATAACCCTGACTTACATATCAGAATCCAAGAAAAATCCATAGTAAAGGATTAAATACAAACCTGTATTATCTAAGAAATAGAAAAAAGAGGAAACCCTCAGATAACTTACAACATTCTAAAGCAGGCTGAGATAATAAAGGTATCTTGATGTGGGAAAAGGAGGAAAAGAGAACTCATGTCTGCTCCGTGGTCTCACGGTCCTCACGGTGGCCTGGGAAGGGGTGCTGCCCACAGAGCTGTCAGGGCCTGGCTGGAGGGGGTGAGGCCGTTGTCGTGTCCACGCGGGTGGGAGCCCAGGCTCCACACTGCCCTGCAGCTGCAGACCCTGTCCTGCAGATGTCACGGGAGAGAGCACAACTCTCCTGGGCTCAGAGTTCTCCACGGGATTGGGGGTGCAGAGACAGAAAGCACATTTGAGCGCATTGGCTGAGCCCACGATGCCTGTGCTGGGTGAAGTCGAAACTGTAAACTCACAGGTGACCCAACAGACCCGCCCCACCCCCAAGCCCACTCTTCCTAGGAGACTCAGGGGTGTCCTTACCCCCCTGCCAGGATGCTTGGCACCCCGAGGGGGCCTGAACACCAACCCCCCTGCAAGAGTGAGGTCTGCAACTCAACGGGCAGCGGGGGAGACACGCAGCTAGGGACATACACACTTGGGGCGGAACAAAACAAGACTGAAAGAAAGGTGCGTTGCCCAGAGGCCCCATGACAGTGACCACAGGGCTCTAGAGCTCCCCTTGGGAGAGAGACCGGTCCTCCCACTGGCTTCTAAGCCACTGCACACCAGAGCGCGGTTCAGAAGCCCACTCTACCCCTGGGTGACGCCCGGCAGGAGGCCCCCTGCCCGGGTCTCAGCTGTGGCCTCCAGCCCAGCTGAGGAGTCCCGTGGCTATCCAGGTTAGTAAACAGATTCCCCACTGCTCTCCTGGTGTTGTGGGTCTCCAACTTCCACTCTGTCCTCAGAAGAGCTCAGGGGTGCGCTCCACCGGGGAAGGTCACCTGCCTGTAAAAGAGAGGGGTGGATCCCAGGGGTGCAGCCTGAACCCAAATCATGTTCCATTGACAAAGACGGCCTTTAAGATCAAACAGAAGATCACAGTTCCCTGTCTTAGTTCCTCTTTGTGTCACAGGGAGTTGTATACACCTCCCTTCTCACACACACACACACACACACACACACCCCTTCTCTCTCTCTCACACACACACACCCCTTCTCTCTCTCTCACACACACACCCCTTCTCTCTCTCTCACACACGCACACCCCTTCTCTCTCTCACACACACACACACCCCTTCTCTCTCTCTCACACACACACCCCTTCTCTCTCTCTCACACACACACACCCCTTCTCTCTCTCACACACACACACCCCCCTTCTCTCTCTCTCTCACACACACACCCCTTCTCTCTCTCACACACACACACACACCCCTTCTCTCTCTCACACACACACACCCCTTCTCTCTCTCTCTCACACACACACACCCCTTCTCTCTCTCACACACACACACACCCCTTCTCTCTCTCACACACACACACCCCTTCTCTCTCTCTCACACACACACACCCCTTCTCTCTCTCACACACACACACCCCTTCTCTCTCTCTCTCACACACACACACCCCTTCTCTCTCTCTCACACACACACACACCCCTTCTCTCTCTCTCACACACACACACCCCTTCTCTCTCTCTCTCACACACACACACCCCTTCTCTCTCTCACACACACACACCCCTCTCTCTCTCTCACACACACACACACCCCTTCTCTCTCTCTCACACACACACACCCCTTCTCTCTCTCTCACACACACACCCCTTCTCTCTCTCTCACACACACACACCCCTTCTCTCTCTCACACACACACACCCCTTCTCTCTCTCTCACACACACACCCCTTCTCTCTCTCTCACACACACACACCCCTTCTCTCTCTCTCACACACACACCCCTTCTCTCTCTCTCTCACACACACACACCCCTTCTCTCTCTCACACACACACACACCCCTTCTCTCTCTCACACACACACACCCCTTCTCTCTCTCTCACACACACACCCCTTCTCTCTCTCTCACACACACACACCCCTTCTCTCTCTCACACACACACACACCCCTTCTCTCTCTCACACACACACACCCCTTCTCTCTCTCTCACACACGCACACCCCTTCTCTCTCTCACACACACACACACCCCTTCTCTCTCTCTCTCACACACACACCCCTTCTCTCTCTCACACACACACACCCCTTCTCTCTCTCACACACACACACCCCTTCTCTCTCTCACATACACACACCCCTTCTCTCTCTCTCACACACACACACCCCTTCTCTCTCTCACACACACGCACCCCCACACCCAAGGCAGCTCTCGTCAGGAAGCCTAGCTGCAGATAAAGGTCAAGAGTATCACAGCTGAGACAGAAGAGACGCACTCCTCCTGCTACACTGTTCCATCTTCTCACTGGCATGCAAACACCGCTTAAACAGCCCTGGTCCTGCCGCCCTCTCTTCCTGCGGGAGACCCCACGGATTTAACAGAGCAGAGGAGGAGTGGGGGGAGGAGGAGGAGGAGGAGAGACTCCAGGTGCCAAGAAAGCGCTTCTTCTATCCTGCTTAAGAACAAACCTCTCTAGAGGCAGGCAGGTGGCTTCTCCCAGCTGGGACTGCTCATGAGAACCAAGAACCAAGACGGACATAATTTGTCATTAAAAGTTTGTGTTGATTAATTCTGTTATTGTTTCTCCTAATTATAAGATAAATATGTCTATTTTTAAAGATCTTGCAAAGCTCAGAAACATTATAAGAAAGCAAAAAGCACCTTACTCTCACATGATAAATTCTTTTAAGGAAGCTCAGGGCTCCCCTCAAATCCAAGTTGACAGAAATATCTTATGTAAGGTTTAGGAAAAGCTGTATCAAATGCCTAACCTCAAGGATTTGCAAGGCAGCCCGTGCCCATTAGGTATACTCTTTCCATGAACACAGAGCCCTCATTTACTAAATAGTCTTGCTGCCATGTCTTTCTGAAAGCATATTTCAGAAGGAAAGACGCTTTCAGTGAGATAGCCTTCCACAGTTTTCAGAAAGGTATTTACTCAGGAAGCACTGTGTGCCTGGGTGTTCTGCTAGGTCAG
The DNA here is from genome assembly GCF_055505025.1 of Bos grunniens. Classification (NCBI taxonomy): domain Eukaryota; kingdom Metazoa; phylum Chordata; class Mammalia; order Artiodactyla; family Bovidae; genus Bos; species Bos grunniens. The sequence continues at coordinate 4,576,164 of NC_141184.1, read as the reverse complement.
CAGTGAGCATTTGCATATTTGCCAATAAATCTGGTGCCTTCCAGTTCAATGCTGCACTCTGTAATTACTGGCTCCCCCATGATTTATCAGCACCCAGTTGGCCATATCTGTTTGCATGAGGTCTGCATTCCAGAAAGCTCATGTGGGCCAGGGGATGAAAAAATGGAATTGGAGAGAAATCAGATCTGAATGAAAGAGGCCAGTGAAGAAAACATTCCAAGTGTTTCCCAGTATTAAAAAATACACTGAGGGCTTGAAACCACGCATTAAAAGGTGGATAGAGAGGCAAACGTGTGTCAGTCCTTATTTGGGGAACAGAACCAAGGGGAGGCTGTGTCAGGGAGAGGAACGTGGAGGAGTGGTGGGTGATGACTTCAAATTCTGGCGGAGATGAATGTGATCACAGGGGTGACTCTGTGAAGCGGGCCAGAGACGGGGTGCGTGGAAGGGGGGCAGGTGTGCGACAGAGTCACAGTGAGCTGTACCTGAGATGTAGGTGGGACTTCAGATGACTCTCCCAGAACCACTGGGAGCCCAGGCTGGAGCTCACGACACAGATTGGGACCACAAGGACAGGTTTGGGAGTCATAGTGGGTCCGTCATCAGCTGGGGGTGAGGCCAGCCCTGTGGCATCATCTATGGGGCCTGGGAAACCTCAGCTTGCAGAGTCAGGCAGGGCAATAGTGCATCCTGGGGAGGGACATTCCAGAACACAGGGAGGACGATGCCTGCCACTAGGGTTACTCACCTCTGATGAGAAAAGACAGAAAACACCCCTGGTTTCCACCGGAGGTTCCCATCATGATAGGAAGTCCTCCCAATAGTCCCTTCAGGGATGTGATAGGAACTGTGGTCAGAAGCCAGACTGCAATCTGTTGGAAAAGGGATAAAGAAACTCTGTTCTCAATAATTCCTCCAGGTGCTTTAGCCCAGATCGGAAGGTATGGGAAAGCCCAAAAGGCAGAGAAAAAGCCAGGATCCCGGGGAGATCTTTTTTTTCATGGAAGGACAAACGCATTTTCTAAGCTGAGAGGGAAGTGGCTTGTGCAAAGATGTGAATTTGGAACACGGCCCCCAGGGGGATTTAAAGCCCCCAAATCTACAGTGAGATCTTAGTCTGTGACAGGTCATTGGTGAAACACTGGCTTCCTGGCCACGTAACTCCTCTCAAGAAGCATTAATTTAATAAAAGTTGGGGAGAAAGGTTTGCATTTATGCCACTGAAAGGTCTTTTCATTAGTCCTGGGAAGGTGCATGGGTTTCTCAAGTTTTCTTCTCTATCTCTTGGACTTTCTAAATCTATTGATAGAAAAACAGATGGAGATATAAATATATACAGGAGGGATAAATAGATCAAGAGATTGATTGGAGGATAGATAGGCGTTGGATTGATAGAGGGTGAACAGGTCAAGCCTTCTTGGAAATAACGAATTGGTAAATTGCTGGCAAGCAAATCAATGATGCTTGAGTCCTTAGAGAGTCTGTATCTATGGATTGCTTTCAGCGGGATGTAGCTGGTTGACTAGGATTGCTGGCAGAAAACAAACCTACAAGCTGGGCATTTCTGGGGCAAGGCTCTTTGGAAAATGACACAGAAGTTAAATAACTATCTCAGTGTAAAGTGGATGTCTCATAACCAAATGCACTCTTTCCGGCCTGGAAATGTAGCTCCATATCCTACTTAAGGGCTTTATAGGCATTAATCTTGGAACAATGCAAACCAAACGGGGTCCCCTTTGTCTGTTCAGCCTGTGTCTTGCACTCCCTGGCAGCCGGGAAATTGGGTAACACTGCTGACTCCTAGGAGTTGAATTTCAAACCCAATCCTTTGTGTTATTTCAAGTCATCAACAACCACCACCACAAGTACTTAGCTTACATTAAATTCTCACACAATCAATATTATAAAAGAAGCTAAGCCCTAAACATGACCCAATATTATTCTTATAAAATTTTAAAAAGGCATTTAAAATACTATGCTCCGAACTTTTTAAATAACAGATGTGGTACAGTTAAATGTCTCCAGTGAGCATCTTGCATTGTTTTCTCTGTAAAAATATACATTTAATTACATCTGTTAATTTGTTGTTGTTTAGTTGCTAAGTCATGTCTGACTCTTTTGCAACCCCATGGACCATAGCCCACCAGGCACCTTTGTCCAGGGGATTCTCCAGGCAAGAATACTGGAGCGGGTTGCCGTTTCCTACTCCAGGGGATCTTCCCTACCCAGGGATCGAACCTGCATCTCCTGCATTAGTTCGGTTCAGCTCAGTCCCTCAGTCTTGTCTGACTTTTTGTGATCCCATGGACTGCAGCATGCCAGACTTCCCTGTTCATCACCATTTCCCAGAGCTTCCTCAAACTCAATTCTCGAGTCAGTGATGCCATTCAACCATCACATCCTCTGTCGGCTGCTTCTCCTCCTGCCTTCAATCTTTCCAAGCATCAGGGTCTTTTCAAATGAGTCAGGTTTTCACATCAGGTGCCAAAAGATTGGAGTTTCAGCTTCTGCTTCAGTCCTTCCAATGAATATTCAGGACTGATTTCCTTTAGAACTGACTGGTTGGATCTCCTTGCAGCCCAAGAGACTCTCAGGAGTCTTCTCCAACACCACAGTTCAAAAGCATCAGTTCTTTGGCATTCAGCTTTTTTTATGGTCCAACTTTCACATCCATACGTGACTACTGGAAAAAACATAGCTTTGACTAGACAGATCTTTGTTGGCAAAGTAATGTCTCTGCTTTTTAATATGCTGTCTAGGTTTATCATAGCTTTTTTTTTTTTTTTCAAAGAGCAAGCGTCTTTTAATTTCATGACTGCAGTCATCATCTTCAGTGATTTTGGAGCCCAAAAAAATAGTCTGTCACTGTTTCCACTGTTTCCCCTTCTATTTGCCATGAAATGATGGGACCAGATGCCATGATCTTAGCTTTCTGAATGTTGAGATTTAAGCCAGCTTTTTCACTCTCCTCTTTCACTTTCATCAAGAGGCTCTTTAGTTCCTCTTTGCTTTCTGCCATAAAGGTGGTGTCATCTGCATATCTGAGGTTATTGGTATTTCTCCCTGCAATGTAGATTCCAGCTTGTACTTCATCCAGTCCGGCACTTGGCATGATGTACTCTGCAAAGAAGTGAAATAAGTAAGATGCCAATATACAGCCTTGACGCACTCCTTTCCCAATTTGGAACCAGTCCGTTGTTTCATGTCCAGTTCCTACTATTGCTTCTTGACCTGCATACAGATTTCTCAGGAGCCAGGTAAGGTGGTCTGGTATTCCCATCTCTTGAAGAATTTTCCACAGTTTGTTGTGATCCAGACAGTCAAAGGCTTTAGCATAGTCAATGAAGCAGAAGTAGATTTTTTTTTAATTCTCTTGCTTTTTCTATGATCCTGCATTGGTAAGTGGATTCTTTGCCACTGAACCAGCAGGGAAGCCCTGGCATATTAACAGTGGTGTCTAAAAGGCAGAAAATGTTGGTGTCTTCATGAAACACATTGGGATATATTTCATTTCATCTGATTGTTATAAGGCTAGGTTCAGATTTTAATTGAAAGATGATCTTCCTAAGAAAGCATTTATTTTTCTACTTCAGAATGATTAACACTTAAATTAAGCTAATACAAATGATACTATGGGATGCTGATGTGGGAGAAGTGGTGATAAAAGATGCAGTTAGCCAGGGTCTCCTGTGCGCAGGAAGCAGAAACCAAGACTAGGGAGGAAATGTCGCTCCTCCCCTCATGGAGGAGGGCCTCAGGTCTCAAAGGCTGCTGCTCTGGAGCTGATGCACCAGATGTCTATCTGAATACGAGACCCCAGATGAGCCTGTGCAAATTTGGGAGAAGAGAAACTTGTAGTAATTTTTTGGGCTTCAAAATCACTGCAGATGGTGACTGCAGTCATGAAATTAAAAGACACTTGCTGCTTGGAAGAAAAGTTATGACCAACCTAGACAGCATATTAAAAAGCAGAGACATTACTTTGCCAACAAAGGTCTGTCTAGTCAAGGCTTTGGGTTTTCCAGTAGTCATATATGGATGTGAGAGTTGGACCATAAAGAAAGCTGAGCACCGAAGAACTGATGCTTTTAAACTGTGGTGTTGGAGAAGACTCTTGAGGGTCCCTTGAACTGCAAGGAGATCCAACCAGTCAATTCTAAATGAAGTCAGTCCTGAATACTCACTGGAAGGACTGAAGCTGAAACTCCAATACTTGGCCATCTGATGCAAAGAACTGACTCATTTGAAAAGACCCTGATGCTGGGAAAGATTGAGGGCAGGAGAAGGGGATGACAGAGAATGAGATGGTTGGATGGCATTACCAACTCAATGGACATGAGTTTGAGTAAACTCTGGGAATTGGTGATGGATAGGGAGGCCTGGCTTGCTGCAGTCCATGGGGTCACAAAGAGTCAGACATGACTGAGCAACTGAACTGAACCGAAACTCGTAGGGGAGGGACCATCAAGGACATGTTCCAGATGAAGTCAGTCCTACAGGGCTGTGGGAGGGGCCTGTCAGTACCTCTCTGTGACCTCCCAGACAAGTTCTGGTCCAAACAAGCTGTGATGCACTGAGATAAAGCCAGCCCTTCAACTCCCATGTCCTGCGGGATTCAGTCAGGCTGTCTGCAGTCTGCCCGTCATCATGGGAATTATGAGCCCTAGGGAGGTGGTCTCTGTTCTTCAGCAGATTGTAGGCGATGACTCAGCAGTTTTCTCAAGTCCTCTTGGGAGATGCTCTGCGCATATCCTGCTGAACCTGTGGTTCCCTGTGGGGTTTCTGCAGGATGGACCACGTGACAGAGCCACAGAGACACGTGGCCCAGGGGAGTAAGAATAAGCTCTGAGAGAGGCCTTTGTTCTTTCTTCCATCCCATGGTCTGGCTTTGAACCCTCAGAAGAGAAACATGATCTGACACATTTGCAGGAAACTCAGAAGCCTTGTGGGCTTCCCTGGTGGCGCCAGTAGTAAAGAACCAGCCTGCCAGTGCAGGAGACTCAAGAGATGCGAGTTCGATCCCTGAGTCGGGAGAATCCCCTGGAGGAGGGCACGGCAACCCACTCCAGTATTCTTGCCAAGAGAGCCCTGTGGACAGAGGACCCTGGCGGGCTACGGTCCATGTGGTCACAAAGAGTCAGACATGCCTGAAGCAACTTAGCACACAGGCATGAGAAGCCTCATAGCAGCACACTGGCAGCGGAGGTCTTGATGTCAGCTGGGCGTCAGCACTCAGCTGTTCCCATCGCTGACAAATATAGATTCCAACAAATCTCATTTCACTGTGTTAGCTGACAGTCCAAACCACACAATTTGGCAATCTGTGAGGGCTTCTCAAGCCATCAGTTTGAATTAGCCAAGCTCTTCATAAGTTTTATGCTAATTTAAGATTTGGGAAAGATGAAAAAGAGCCTAAGTTTGTTGACAAGTGTGAGAGGAAAAATTATTCTGGCACGTGTTAAAAATGGCTAGGAAGACTTAATCTGAGGCTATTGCAATGGGGGGTACCAACTAAAAACTGTCGTTCACCGTCTGGTTCTATAAAAATGAAGTCACTGGTCACTTCAGGCCCTGACCATTAACACACCATGAAAGGACTTCAGAGTGGAACTCAGGAATGAGGCCCTCTGTGCTCTGGGAAACCGGAAGAACAGGCCTTCAGATAGCCAGATACTTTCAGGAGACTTTATGAGCCCAAGTTCTTGCATCTTCTCATACCAAAAAAAAAAACCAAACCACTAAGATCACTAAAGGAGCCATCTGTTTCTTGTGACTATCTGCAGTTCAGTTCAATCACTCAGTCGGATCCAACTTTTTGTGACCCCACGGACTGCAGCATGCCAGGCTTCCCTGTCCTTCGCCAACTCCCAGAGTTTGCTCAAACTCATGTCCATTGAGTTGGTGATGCCATCCAACGACCTCATCCTCTGTCGTCCCCTCCTCCTCCTGCCTTCAATCTCTCCCAGCATCAAGGTCTTTTCCAGTGAGTCAGTTCTTCATATCAGGCGGCCAAAGTTGGAGTTCCAGCTTCGGCATCAGTCCTTCCAGTGAACGTTCAGGACTGATCTCCTTTAGGATGGGCTGGTTGCAACCTTCTGCCAAAACGTGTGCTTCGCTCTTTGTACGCCCTTCACTAAACCACATGCACACGGCGTCCCTAAGGAAGGGTGTGCCCGGGTTTGGTTCTGCTTATGGTCCCTCTGAGTCTGTTGCCAGAGATTTTGAAACCACGGGGCTTTAATGTCTAATGGTTTTGTAGCCTAGGGACTTCTGCGTCATCGTAGCTGTGTCTGTCCAGAGCTACGTGCACTGTCAGTGCACACCTACCTCGGTTCTCACCTGCTTCAATCTTCCTGCTGGTGACCGGCCCACAGTTCTGCAGCTGATAGTCAAGTCTGAGACCAACGCGCCAAACGCTCCATCCACTGCTGTACACATTCTGGCTAGTTTTTGTTTATAACTGTCCTGGGCTGTAATAGAAGCTGTATTAGAAACTGTCAAGATGGTGTTTTGGCTTTTGCTTCCTCTGACAATTTCACGACAACACTCAGATTTTTGTTCATTTTGGTAGTGAGTCTCACTGACAACAATTACCTAGAAATCATTTGGTTGATATTAATGTACCTGTGTGTGCATGCTCAGTTGTATCAGACTAGTTCACCATCCCCATGGACTATAGCCTGCCAAGCTCAGGCAAGAATACTAAAGTAGGTTGCCACTGATTCCTCCAGGGCATCTCCCGACCCAGGGATTGAACCCACGTCTCCTACATTAGCAGGCAAATTCTTTTCCACTAGTGCCACCTGGGGAGCCTCATTCATACCATTTTAATAAGCTATCAAAATCTTCTGCCATTCATACACAATTGTTTTAAATACATGATTTGTAACATTCTTTGACCAAATACTTGAATAAGCTTGAGGGCTTCTGCTCTACCAATGAAAAAGGATGTCATGAAAACGCTTGCCTCCGCATCCTCTGGGAATACTTCATAAAACCCCATGCAGTGAAGACGGAAGGAGTGGCCGTCCATCTGTGACACATGCCACGGGGAAGGGGGCTCCTGACATCCAAGCACACAGGTGGTTCCCCAAGGATGTGAGGGGCCTGGCCTGGGCTCCTGAAGCTCCCACCTGAATCCACAGGACAGTCAGTGCAAATGGAATCAGATCCTTGAGCCTGAGAAATAATTCTCCAGACAAATTCCCTGTGAGCGCAGCTGGCGCCTTAAATTATGTCATACTCGGTACTGCTTCTGAGCATGTCAGGGCGCGCCATGGATTAAAATCACAACTTTAACTACCAAGCTTTAGACCCTCCTGTTTCAAGAGTGAAATGTTCTCATCATTTTTTAAAAAGCAGTGTGTTGGTTTTTTGTTCTTGTTAAGAAGAATTGCAGGGGACTTCCCTGGCAGTCCACTGGATAAGACTTCACCTTCCAATGCAAGGAGTGCAGGTTGGATCCCTGGTCAGTGAGTTAAGATCCCACATGCCTCAAAACTAAAAAACAAAGCATAAAAAAGAAGACTATTGTAACAAATTCAAGGCTTTAAAATCATTTTTTAAAAGATGAATTACACGATCCCTTAGTTGGGGTGATGTAATGGTCCCCTAAATATTGCTGAGGGAGAGCATGAAGGTGCTGGGTGAAAATTACTAATCTGATGCAGGATCCTTGGCCAGAGGGAACAACACTTATTCACATATCAAGGATCTGTACTGCCCAGTGTTAGCAAGCTTTGATGAAATGACCTAGTGTGTGCCAGGCCCTTTACACAATGATTCCACTTAACCATTAGAACAGATGCATAAGGTCATTGTTAGTAACCATATTTCACTTAAGAAGAAAATATGCCTTATGGAAGTTCATTTGCCCACTGATCTCCTAGGAAGGACATTGTCCTGATTAGACCTAGCTCTAGATGATCTGAGAAGTTCAGAGTCTGATCTTCTGCCCAAACATTTCATTGTCTCACCTCTGCACATAAGACAAACATCTTCTTAAGTATTGTTCTGCCAACAATCTTGTTAGAGGACCCTAAGAGAGGGTGTGCCTCAGGTTTGGTCATGCAAGCAATTCAACATTGCTGAGCACCTGTTGTGAGCTGGGGACATTTTCACACCAGCATTAAAGTCCAGGTTTCAAAACTCAAATGGATGCAGTGCAATAATGATCCAGCTATGCAAGAGTGGTGTGAAGCCCGATGGGAGTTCACAGAAGGGAGATTAGGGTCTAAAAGGAAAAGGGGCTGATGGAGGCTGTAGGAGATCCTCTTCATGAAGGGACAATCAGAGGCAGAGTACTTAAAAAGTCCTCTTGCTTAAAAAGAGATATAAGACAGTCCAGTCTTCAGACCTACTTCTCATTAAAAGTTTCAAAATATAAAGAAATCAAAACTATAGACTATCAATTCATAATTTGATCATAGTGGATAAATGGCAATTTTCTCTTGTGATTTTCACAGCCTCATAGTTACAATATATCTTCAGACATTGCTGTTACAATACTCAGTGACAAAATCATTTACCCTAAGGAAACAGTAACTCACAGGAAAGTTTTAAGGTATCATTTCTTAGCTCTCCTAGTGTTATACAGAGCGTACCTGCTATTTTTCTATTATCTCAAGTACAAGATGTTATTGTCTCCAAATGTGAGCTGTGTTCTGAGAGCTTGTAGATAACAGAGCAAGATAAGGAGCCACTCAGGCACCACAGCCCCTCCCTGTCATCAGTTACTCACCCCTGTATCAGTTACTCATTGCTGCATAACAACCATCCCCCAAACCAAGGCTTTAGAACAAGGTATCTATCTTTGCACCCATGTCTGTGGGTCTTCAAGGGTTCTGTGGATCTCCACTGGGCTGGGTGGGGATGGCACTGCTTCCCACATCAGACCTGTGGTCCAGGTCCACCCACACATCTTACTCTGGAGTCAAGGCTGAAAGCCCAGCAGTCACCATGGGAGCATGTTCTCATGGCAACAGCAGAGACCTGAGATGCTGAGTGGACATGTGTGAGACCTCCTGTGATAAGAAATGGAACACTGTCCCTTCTGCAGATATACCGTCAGGTGAAGCAAGTCCCGTGGCCAAGTCCAAAATGAAGGGGCAGGGAAATGCTCACCATCTGTGAAGAGGGCAGGAGTGTGTGGCTGCAGAGAGGGCTGAGGAGCCGGGCACACACGACAGCCTACTGGAGCCTTTACGACATAGCTTTGACCTCACTCTTTTGTGATTTTCTGATTGTGCATGCTAAGCTTCATGGTTTGCTTTATTTACCACCTTTATTTATTTATTACAAAGGATGTCTCTTGGTATATAAATGCAGCCTTACTATATGGCTTAAAATGCTAAAGCTATATACCATTAAGACTGAGGCTTTGTAAATCCTAGACTACAGTTACTGGTCAGGTTTATTTTCTTGCACTTATCAGTGCGCCTCTCGCGTGAGACATGAAGAGGCATCTGATCCACCGCTGCTACGTTTTTTCTTTAATACCTTCAATAATAAGGGCGCCTTCTTTCTCTGAGATTGTGAAATGTATCAATCTTCCCACCTTGCCAGGAATTGATACTATCATAGGGCCAGGATTCCATGGGCCACAGGATTCCAGCCAGTACTCCTGGGAAGTCTTCCCCAGCATCTTTTCACACCTGAGGAAGAGTCCCAGCTCTGTATTTGTAGGCTTGTTGTAACTAATTAGATAGGGTTTCTGGCATGTCCATAGTTAAAATCATGTTCCTTTCAGTTTAGTTCAGTTCAGTCGCTCATTCGTCTCCAACTCTTTGCGACCCCATGAATCGCGGCACGCCAGGCTTCCGTGTCCATCACCAATTCCGGGAGTTCACCCAAACTCACCTCCATAGAGTCAGTGATGCCATCCAGCCATCTCATCCTCTGTCGTCCCCTTCTCCGCCTGCCCCCAATCCCTCCCAGCATCAGAGTCTTTTCCAATGAGTCAACTCTTCACATGAGGTGGCCAAAGTACTGGAGTTTCAGCTTTAGCATCATTCCTTCCAAAGAAATCCCAGGGCTGATCTCCTTCAGAATGGACTGGTTGGATCTCCTTGCAGTCCAAGGGACTCTCAAGAGTCTTCTCCAACACCACAGTTCAAAAGCATCAATTCTTCGGCCCTCAGCCTTCTTCACAGTCCAACTCTCACATCCATGCATGACCACAGGAAAAACCATAGCCTTGACTAGACAGACCTTTGTTGGCAAAGTAAGGTCTCTGCTTTTGAATATGCTCTCTAGGTTGGTCATAACTTTCCTTCCAAGGAGTAAGCGTCTTTTAATTTCATGGCTGCAGTCACCATCTGCACTGATTTTGGAGCCCAAAAAAATAAAGTCTGACACTGTTTCCACTGTTTCCCCATCTATTTCCCATGAAGTGATGGGACCAGATGCCATGATCTTTGTTTTCTGAATGTTGAGCTTTAAGCCAACTTTTTCACTCTCCTCTTTCACCTTTATCAAGAGGCTCTTTAGTTCTTCTTTTCTTTCTGCCATGAGGGTGGTATCATCTGCATACCTGAGGTTATTGATATTTCTCCCGGCAATCTTGATTCCAGCTTGTGCTTCATCCAGCCCAGTGTTTCTCATGATGTATTCTGCATATAAATTAAGTAAGCAGGGTGACAATATACAGCCTTGATGTACTCTTTTTCCTATCTGGAACCATCTATTGTCCCATGTCCAGTTCTACCTGTTGCTTCCTGATCTGCATACAGGTTTCTCAAGAGGCAGGTCAGGTGGTCTGGAATTCTGATCTACTTCAGAATTTTCTACAGTTTACTGTGATCCACAGAGTCAAAGGCTTTGGCATAGTCAATAAAGCAGAAATGGATGTTTTTCTGGAACTCTCTTGCTTTTTCCATGATCCAGAGGATGTTGGCAATTTGATCTCTGGTTCCTCTGCCTTTTCTAAAACCAGCTTGAACATCTGGAAGTTTGTGGTTCACATATTGCTGAAGCCTGGCGTGGAGAATTTTGAGCATTACTTTACTAGCGTGTGAGATGAGTGCAATTGTGCTGTAGTCTGAGCATTCTTTGGCATTGTTTTTCTTTGGGATTGGAATGAAAACTGACCTTTTCCAGTCCTGTGGCCACTGCTGAGTTTTCCAAATTTGCTGGCATATTGAGTGCAGCACTTTCACAGCATCATCCTCCAGGATTTGAAAGAGCTCAACTGGAATTCCATCACCTCCACTAGCTTTGTTTGTAGTGATGCTTTCTAAGGCCTACTTGACTTCACATTCCAGGATGTCTGGCTCTAGGTCAGTGACCACACCATCGTGATTATCTGGGTCTTGAAAATCTTTTTTGTACAGTTCTGTGTATTCTTGCCACCTCTTCTTAATATCTTCTGCTTCTGTTAGATCCATACCATTTCTGTCCTTTATCAAGCTCATCTTTGCATGAAATATTCCCTTGGTATCTCTAATTTTCTTGAAGAGATCTCTAGTCTTTCCCATTCTGTTGTTTCCCTCTATTTCTTTGCATTGATCGCTGAGGAAGGCTTTCTTATTTCTCCTTGCTATTCTTTGGAAAGGATAAAGAACTGTTATTGATCATATGTAAATAATTATATGATCAAGAAAATTGAACACGATTTGTGAAAGTCACTTAGTTGTATCCGACTCTTTGAGACCCCATGGACTATACAGTCCTTGGAATTCTCCAGGCCAGATTACTGGAGTGGGTAACCTTTCCTTTCTCGAGGGGATCTTCCCAACCCAGTGATGGAACCCAGGTCTCCTGTATTGCACACTGATTCTTTACCAGCAGAGCCACAAGGGAAGCCCAAGAATACTGGAGTGGGTAGCTTATCCCTTCTCCAGCGGATCTTCCCTGCCCAGGAATTGAACCGGGGTCTCCTGCATTGCAGGTGGATTCTTTACCAACTGAGCTATCAGGGAAGCCTAAACACAATTTAGGAAAATTAATTACTTTATAGTTAACCATTGGCATTATTTTTCAAAAAGGTTTGTAGACAGAGACAATTAACATATATAAATATTTTCTATTAGAATCGCTATACTTAAGTGTGCTAACCATTTATTATATATATATATATCTAATATATAAGAACTTTCATAAGATTTTTTTTCTTTTTTCTCAAGTCTGAGGGATTAGTTGTTATTAGATGTTATTTAAAGACTGTCTCATTTCACTCTGTATGACTATTGGCTGTTAAACTGCATGTTACATGTTAATGAAGAAGAGACAAGATAGCTTTTCATATGCTCATTAAAAACATTTAGTCATGATTAAATCCATTCTTTGAGTCCACTGCATCCTCTGTAAATTCTTTTTGATGACTTAATGTTGAGCAGATGACTTTCACAAAGTCATCTGTTTGGGGAATAAAGCTTGGGAGCCGTCGCTCAGTCTCAGGACGGGACACCTGTCCCAATGTTCCTTGGACACTGTCAGCTCTCACGGAGATTTCTGAGTCCTTGAGCAGAGTCACTGTAGTGGGAATCACAAAGAGCACCTCAGAGTTTAGTCATTTATTGCAGCTTTTTTTGACATTTCCCAGAAGATCCAAGGGCTACTGTCACACACAGCCAGGCCTGGGAGCAAGTGTAAGGGAGACGAGAAAACACTGACCGACAAGACTCAGGGAGGAGAAACGGCTCCGGTAAACTGCCCACACCAGCCATATTAAAGTGGGGGCGAGCAGGGTCTCTTTAGAAGGAAGTGCGTAATCAAGTGATAAGATTAAATCCAAAGCTAATCTCAGCTGGTGGACCTATGCAGGTCATGAGGACGCTGACATGACCCCAGGATATTTTCACTTATCCCGTCAGGCCAGCAGGCCGATCGCTCACAAGAGACAAGTGTATGTGAGCATCCAAACTCACGTGGGTGACACTTTATTTGTTCTGAACAGCCCAGAAAGCAGGTTTCACTTTGTATTGTCCCTGCTGTTTTAGGGCTAGTTCAGTGAATAGTGGAGCTCCAACAGTCAGTGGAGCTAATTAAAACCCAAGCATGGCATGCTGCGTGCATGCTCAGTCGCTCAGTAGCGTCCAATTCTGAGACCCCATGCACTGTAGCCTGCCAGGCTCTTCTGTCCATGGGATTCTCAGCCGAGGATCCTGGAGTGGGCTACCATTTCCTTCTCCAAGGGTTCTTCCTGTACAGGGATAGAATTGAGGATGCCAAAAAATACCAGAGGCGATTTCCCTTAGTTGCTGCCTGCTGGTTGGAAAGAGAAGTGTGCCTCTCTCAGATGGCACAGCATCAAAGGTCCTGGGCAGGAAAGCTGGAGACCCAGACCTCACTAAGTCAGTCATTAAGTCATTCAGGCCTGTCCAACTCTTGTGATCCCATGGACCACAGCACGCCAGGCTTCCCTGTCCATCACCAACTCCCAGAGCTGACTCAAACTCATGTCCATCTAGTCAGTGATGCCATCCACCCATCTCATGCTCTGTCATTCCCTTCTCCTCTGGCCTTCAATCTTTCCCAGCATCAGGGTCTTTTCCAGTGAGTCAGTTCTTCATATCAGGTGACCCATGTATTGGAGCTGCAGCTTCAACATCAATCCTTTCAATGAACACCCAGGACTGATCTCCTTTATGATGGACTGGTTGGATCTCCTTGCTCTCCAAGGGACTCTCTAAAGTCTTCTCCAGCACCACAGTTCAAAAACATCAATTCTTCAGTGCTCAGCTTTCTTTATAGTCCAACTCTCACATCCATACATGACTACTGATAAAAGCCAAAACTTTGACTAGACAGACCTTTGTTGGCAAAGTAATGTCTCTGCCTTTTAATAAGCTGTCTAGGTTGGTCACAACTTTTCTTCCAAGGACCTCACTAAGAGGGGCCCCTGTTTCAGTTACTTAGCATACTGAACAGACTCTATTGTCTTCCCAAATCTATAATGGTTTAAATCAGTCAGGCTACCAAGCAGAAGCTTGTCTTATTTTTGCAAACAAATTAGATGATGATGAGATTCTTGTGCTCAGTCTTGTCTGACTCTTTGCGACCCCATGGACCCACCAGGCTCCTCTGTTCATAATATTTCCCAGGCAAGAACCCTGGAGGAGGTTGCCATTTCCTTCTCCAGGGGAGCTTCCCGACCCAGGGAGCAAACCTTAGTCTGTTGCATCTCCAGCATTGGCAGGTGGATTCTTCACCACTAGCAACCCCTGGGAAGCCCAAACAAATTAGGCATACTGCTAAATCTAATGCCCTCTCCTACCACCAAAATGAACTTCTCTATGTAGGCATCCCACCCATCTCCATAGTTTAAAGTGGAGATGAGAACAAGTGATTTTGTAACCCATATAATAAAACAGATTATTTGGGCCCCAGTACATTTTTGTCTTGATGTTTGAGACGTCAGGATATTTTCTGATGAACTCAATCAAATAATTTGAAATCCCTGTGCATTCTTGTGCTGTTCAGATATCTAAATCTGAAGACTCAATTTATTTGGAAAATGTCATGTAGTTGGAGCAAATAGGAGTGATGATAGCTTTGAGCAAATTCAGTTTAATTCAATCAATATCCTCCTCAATTGAAAAGGAAAGATTCAGTGTTTAAGGTAACTTCCATAGTCTTGATGTATGATGCTCCTGAGCCCTAAAGAGGAGGAATCCATGCCATTTATAAATGGTAGTCTCCACAGCATAAACAATTGCTGTTTACACTCTGGGGTATCCAGGGATATCTAAAGACTGATCTTCCATGTTATCTTATACAGGCTAATATGGCAGCAATATTAACTATACACGTATTGCAAATCTACTAACTCATGGATAATTTTTACTCCCAGATCTGCACTGTATCTTCGTGGAGATGGTGTCCTGCTCCTTTCCTCCAAAATAATATTGTCACTTACATCTTAGAAGCAAAATAGTAGCAGGAGAGATGTTTCTTTGCATCAAGGCAGTCAGTGTATGAATACAGTAACACCCCCAAGGACCACAAAGCCCGCTGGGATGGCCAAGGATATTTTATTTATAAGCCTGTCACTTTTCACATCAAAAAAGCCTGATGGAATGGACCACTTAGATGTCCACCGTATCTGAGGGCCACAGAGGCCTGGGGCACTCGCGCGCAGCTCTCCGTGTTGACGTTAATGGTTCTGTTGAGCTTGTGTTTGCCATCGGGTCTGGGTCTAGGTCTACACACATGAAGCAGTTCTCCTGTTTTCTACGGTGGGAGTTGACACCACTGAACTCCTGTGGGTTATCCCCCCCGCAAGCATCGAGCTTGTCTGTACATCTGGAGAATATAAAATAGGGCATCCTATTCACTCTTCCTTCACACTTTTATATGGTTAGAAATTCCACTTAGAACATTCAATCACAAAGCTTTAAATGCATGTTCCTCTTCGTGATTTCAAGTCCTTCAGATTAGTGTTAATCCTGGCATTAACTTTGGAAAGAGACCCCGGAAGGGAACACCTGTGACCTGTGTCTCCATCGCAGTGGGAACGAGCGTGTTGCAAAGAGGCTGAAATGTGTGAAAGAGTCACTGCCTGAGCTCGGCAAGGCGCCTGGAGAGAGCAGTGATCTAGCTCCACCCAGGCGGAAGCTGGGAGGGGAGGCAGTCCCAGGAGAGGAACGCTACCCCAGGGGCAGCCTGGTGGCCCTCGAGAAGTCGAGTGCACGAGCTCATCACTCCTGGTACCTCTGAGGGTCTGGATGTAAAACAACCTCCCACTTGAAGCTCAGACTGCTGCCCACTTTGAGTAGTTTATGATGGAGAGTGTCTACCTGGGTTCGAGTCCCTCCTCCACTGACGTGCTTGTGGCCCCAGCAAGTACTTGCCCTGACCCTTCTGCTGTGTGTCAAGTGACTGAGTGGGGGCTTTGTTCTAGAGTTTGTACGAGGATCCAATGAGATGATAGAAGCCAAGCGTTTGGGGCAGGTCTGGCCACACAGAAGCTTTCAGAATGTTGTCTGTTCTCCTCACCCTTTTTGAATTGCTCCTGGAGCCTTCAGAGGGCCTTGCATTAGAAGCATCTTCATCACCCACATTATCAGGGTCCTAGAGACCTTGGGCTTGTCCCAGGCAGAGGCCACACACAAGCTGTGGTCCTGTTCACTGCCATCTTGTGTCTCAGCTCCACTTAAATGGGAACTATTTCGTATAAAATCACTGAAACTGGACAAGTGACAGCAAGATGGGATTAAAACTTCCTTTCAACTAGCAACCTCCCTTGTGGGTCTCCCTGGGGACACTTTCCAAATTGGTGAAGATGCCTCACTGTCTTTGGTATAACTTTGAGAAGTAACGGGAA
Organism: Bos grunniens; assembly: GCF_055505025.1. NCBI lineage: Eukaryota > Metazoa > Chordata > Mammalia > Artiodactyla > Bovidae > Bos > Bos grunniens. Next base: position 4,559,900 of record NC_141184.1, on the reverse strand, counting down.
TCTCATCAGACATCAACTTATCATCTGTCAGTCCTTCACGCTGGGGACTAATGTCCCAGATGTTGTTATTTTGCTGTTCAGTCACTGAGTCAGGTCTGACTCTTTGCAACCCCATGAACTGCAGCACGCCAGGCTTCCCTGTCCTTCTCTGTCTCCTGGAGTTTGCTCAGATTCATGTCCATTGAGTCGGTGTTGCTATCTAACCATCTCATCCTCGGTTGTCCCTTTCTCTTTTTGCCTTCAATCTTTCCTAGTATCAGGATCTTTTCCATTCTGTCAGGTCTTCGCATCAGGTGGCCAAAGTGTTAGAGCTTCAGCTTCAACATCAGTCCTTCCAGAGAATATTAAGGGTTGATTTCCTTTGGGATTGACTGGTTTGATCTTCTTGCATTCCAAGGGACTCTCAAGTTTTCAGGTAGCTAATTCATTATTTTATAATGATTTTTATCATAATTCAGAGTGATGTTTACCAGTCTCATCCCTAAACTGGGAGGACATCTCTCTTTTTGCAGCACATATACTGACTGTCCATACACCTGAGTAATAAAATACTGAGTAGCTATTATGTTTCTGTATATTAAAGTAAAACTAAGTTTCTTGGTAAACTTAGTAATAGGTAAAATCTATAAGAGGCAACAATTTCCAGGGATCGTCCTTTCCATGTTCCTCAGGCAGGTACTTTTGGGTATTAATGGTTGCTGTGCCCAGTAGTGGGGAAGAGGGTGACCCTTTATGATCATTTAATCCCCCTCCTTCTTCCTATCACAGATAGAAATTAGGAGCCAGTAGCTTGGATGACTTGTCCAAGGTTACCGGGTTTGGTTCTCGTTTCAATATATTTTAAAATGTGTATGCAAATGTTTGCCTAAATAGAAATCTGACAATGAATGAGACTAGATGAGATCATTATCTTTCAAAAAATGACCTCAAAAGAATCATCTAAGTTTGTAAATGAATCACTCCAACTGGGATAACAAATCTGTCTTTTGTGTCAAGATGATGTATGTTTAGACCCTGTTGCTGCTTTTCAGGTTGTAGCTCAAGAACAGCTGATCCTAAGTCTTGTGGGCATTCAGTGGAAAATGAATAATGAAGGTCAAAGAGAGCTGTTGATTTTCAACAAAGTCCTCAAGGAGCCACATAGACAGAAGGAAATCTGAAAGGTTCTATCTTCTCAGGTCTCCCACATTGCAGGCAGACACTTTAACCTCTGCGCCACCAGGGAATTCCTCTATCTTCTCGGCAGGCCAATTAAATAATCTTAAGTGTGCACATGGTTTTTCCAGGAGTCATGTACAAATTTGAGAGTTGGACCATAAAGAAGGCTGAGCACCAAAAAATTGATGCTGGAAAAGACTCTTGAGTATAATTTGGACAGCAAGAAGATCAAAACAGTCCATCCTAAAGGAAATCAACCCTGAACATTCATTGGAAGGACTGAGGCTGAAGGTGAAGCTCCAATCCTTTGGCCACCTGGTGTGAAGGGCGGACTCACTGGAAAAGACCCTGATGCTGGGAAAGATTGAAGGCCAGGGGAGAAGGGAGCAAAGGAAGATGAGACGGTTGGATGGTATCATTGACTCCATGAGTTTGAGTGAACTTCAGGAGATGGTGAAGGACAGGGAAGCCTGGCGTGTTGCTGTCCACTGGGTCGCAAAGAGTCGGACACGACTTAGCGACGGGATGACAACAGCAAGTGTACAAAAGGCAGCAGCCTGGCCACCTTTGTAAGAAACTCACCGTTGCAGCAGGTCCCAGGCCCCGCAGTCACGCCCGTGACTTCTCTGTTAGAGCACAACTGGGTCAGAACCAGCAAGTTAGAAGGACGAGGCTGGAACTGGAGACCTGAGCCAGCCTCTGAGTTCCTAGGAGCGACAAGCTGGGTCATCAGATTCCCTATGGCTGTGTGCCTGTGCACACACACGTGTGTACTTGCGGGAGAGAAGCAGGCAGGAAATCATCGAGCAAGTGACTTGAAATCTGCAAGCACATCCAGGCACACAGGGAAATACGATTTGCTGCACAATCATACTTGAAAGTCAGTCATCCAAGGTGTCAGTGAGTCAGCAAACATTTTTTTTTATGTATCATATTTTTTTCTTCCATATGCCAAGCATGTTACCCACCTACCCACAGTCTTTTACTGATGCCCAGTGGAGGCACTCTGTGAAAGAAGGCAGCTCCGGCTGAAACGAGTAGAGTGGAGCCCTACCCATCAGACGCCCTCTTGCCTCTTCCCCCAGGCCTCTCCCCCAGCCCAGCCCTGACCTCAGAGGCAGTTGCAGTGGACTTTTGGGTTCAAATGCAGACATCTCACATTGGTTGAATCTCTGAGGGCTTAATTTTATGTGTCAGCTAGGCTAGGCTGTGGTGCCCTATTGCTGTGTTCAGACACTAGTCCAGAGGTTGCTATGAAGGTATTTTTTAGATGTGGTTATTGTTTAAATCAGTAGACGCCCCCCCCTCCCCCCGCAACCCTGTTCCTTAGACAAACCTCTGCAGACTGTCTCAAAAGAACCATGCTATAGGGGTCCGTATGGCAGGTTCTTTTATAGAACAGAGATGGAGTGGGGGTGATTAAACAAAGTAAAAAGGCCATTAATCTTGCAAATATCTCCTAGAATGGTCAAGCCTCACACAGGAGATGTGTTAATTTCTTCCTTCCTGGGTTCTGAACAGAGGCAGTTTAGTTTAACAGTCAGGCAGAGGGGCAGGATTCTCTGAGGCAGGCCACCATGAATGATGATAACAGCAAAAGCAACGGAGAGCAAGGCAAAGACAACAGTTCCATCATGGGGTCAAAACTGGCTTCCCCTGCATCTCCACAACACTGGACACGCTTGCCTTGTGATGACCGCATGGCTTCAGGGCCCACACCGAAGGAGACGTATGATGCGTCACCAGGCACAGACCCCGAAAGTGGAGCAGGCACCCTAAAACCTCAGTCCTAAGGGCACAGCCAGCAGAGAGGGAAGCCTTTCGTTGTTTGTCAAGAGGAGGTGATGGGTTTGCTGTCATCCCTGCTCTGCCAGTTCCAGTCCCCTCTGTGCTCCCCTGGCTGGGGGTGCCCTTGTTTTGTGCAGCCACTTACGACAACACACATAGGTGCAAGGTCAGGGCCCTGCGTCATCAGAGCTCGCCTCCCAAGAGCTCAGGGAATGAAAGCCTGGCCAGCACTCACAGCCCCCGTGTTTCAGTGATTCCAAAGCGCATGGAACCCGGACAGGCTGGGATGGTCCCTAGGGTCATCAGGTACCGAAGGGGCCGCACCCCATCTGGAATCTGTGCTCACCCGGGACAGGCTGCAGCATCTGCTCTCTGTCACTGCGGGTGGACCAGCCAGGCCATCAGTTGAGGACAGACCCACAGGATGATGAAGACAGGCTGGTAGGACAGGTGCCGAGCAAGGTAAGAAGACCCAGGCAGCTTCTTGGAGGCAGACTCCAACGGGGCAAGGGGCACCTTGAATGTCCTGAGTGTTCAGTTCAGTTCAGTTCAGTTCAGTCACTCAGTTGTGTCTGACTGTTTGCGACCCCGTGGACTGCAGCATGCCAGGCCTCCCTGTCCATCACCGACTCCTGGAGTTTACTCAAACTCACATCCACCGAGTCGGTGATGCCATCCAACCATCTCATCCTCTGTCATCCCCTTCTCCTCCTGCCATCAATCTTTCTCAGCATCAGGGTATTTTCCAATGAGTCAGGGTATTTTCCAATGAGTCAGCTCTTTGCATTAAGTGTCCAAAGAATTGGAGTTTCAGGACTGATCTCCCTTAGAATGGACTGGTTGGATCTCCTTGCAGTCCAAGGGACGCTCAAAAGTCTTCTCCAACTCCACAGTTCAAAAGCATCAGTTCTTCGGTGCTCAGCTCTCTTTATAGTTCGACTCTCACATCCATCCATGACCACTGGAAAAACCAAAGCCTTGACTAGACGGGCCTGAGTGTTAGGACATGGGAAAGACTCAGCCACCATGCCAGGAGCTGCGCTGAGAGGACACACCCATCAAAGACAGGGGTTATGCAGCCGCTCATCCGGATTCCTCTGGTCTCAGGGACATTGCCCAGGGAGAGGTGTGTGCTGCCAGCTGAGAGCAGGGGACACGCCTGCAACACCCGAGACCCTCTGACTCTCTTCTCCATCATCTGGGTGATGGGAAGACCCAAGGACCTGGTCAGTGTTTTCTAGAAACCTACAACTGGACCACACCCCACACATCACACCCTGACAGCCTGGGAAGCCTGTGACATTTCACCGTGGGTGAGAATCCCCAGCCCAGAACCCAGTCTTGTGTTTTTTCCAATTAATCTTTTAATTCACTTTATGTTTGGTTTCCTTTTATGTTCCTTTGTATCCATATCTATTGATGGGGGTATATTTATCGTATATTTTCAGGTTATTTTATTTATTTGTATATTTTCAGGGTTTTTTTTCCACTATAGCTTATTACAAGATAATGAATATATTTCCCCATGTGTTAATCGTTCGGTCGTGTCTGACTCTTTGCAACCCCGTGGACTGTAGCCCGCCAGGCTTCTCTGTCCTCAGGATTTCCTAGGCAAAAGCACTGGAGTGGGTCGTCATTTCCATAGTTCCTTCTGCTATACAGTAAATCCTGGTTGCTGACCTCTTTAACCCATAATAGTTTATATTCTCAATGCCTGTGAATACACTGGTCACTTCTTTAATAACGCTCGGCTCCCAGCCTTCTGGAGTGTAGATGTCCAAATAAAACCCACAGAAGGTGGTCGGAACACGGGACTTTTGAGGAAAGGGCTCAGTGCCCCTCTTGGAGCATGTGTGGTGGATTTCAGGGGCGTGATTTTCTGGTTCTGGAATTAACTCCAGACAATATCTCCCAGAGGGAAATAGAACATAGTCTATGGGATATTTTATTTGGTTACATTGATTGTGTTGACTTCAGTTTTACATACTAATTCAGTTCAATTCAGTTCAGTCGCTTAGGCATGTCCGACTCTTTGCAACCCCATGAATCACAGCACACCAGGCCTCCCTGCCCATCACCAACTCCCTAATTAGGGGGCATTTAAAACCCATTCACAGTCAACAAACTTTGAAATAACACTTCAGTCTTAGCAGAAAACTTTCTTTACAGAAAACAGCACACACACGGAAATGTATTTGCAGAGCCTAAATCTTAAGGCAATTTATCTGGTTACTGCCTGGAAGGGATGTGGGTTTTCCATTTTATTCAATCTGGAAGAAATCTAAAGCATTTCCTTTTCCATCCCATGTCAATGAGAAGACTCTGACACTGGGAAAGATTGAAGGCAGGAGGAGAAGGGGACGTCAGAGGATGACATGGTTGGATGGCATCACTGACTCGATAGACATGAGTTTGAGTAAGCTCCTGGAGTTGGCGATGGACAAGGAGGCCTGGTGTCCTGCAGTCCATGGGGTCACAAAGAGTTGGACATGACTGAGCAACTAAACTGAACTGAACTGAACTGAGGTCCCTAACCTCTACCCTGACATCCTCTTTTGTCTTTGGCTGAAGATGGTATTTAAAGTGGAGGCGTCTGGCATATTGATGAGTTACTCAGTTCCCCTGGGTCTCTCCCATCTATACGTGTTATTAAACTTGTGTTTGGTTTTCTCCTGTTAATCTATCTCATGTCTGTTTCATTCTTAGACCAGCCAGTTAACCCCAGAATGGCAAAGGAAAGTGCCTTCCTTTTCAACAAAAGGAATGAGTCTGTGAGATGAGAGAGTTACCTTTCGAACAGGCTTAAACTAAAAGTTCTTTTTCTTATTAATTTAGATAATTGTGAAAGATTTTTAGAACATGCTATTGATCAGATATACTTCCAAATTTAAAAGTGGCTGGCAAAAAAAAAAAAAAAGGGATATGTGAGAAATGTGCAGCAAATATGCAACCCAAACACCACCTAAGTACCCTCGCCCCACAGGCTGGGTATCACCGACCTGAAGTCCCTCTCTGACACCTAACTGGCCTCAGAAAGCTTCCAGTACAGCCGGCCTCACTGGGAGCTTCGGGAGTTTCAGTCCTGGGACATCTTCTACCCAAGAGGTAATTCAGGATGATTACTGTTAGATTTCTTCCAGAAATGATGCTTCCTGGGAGCTTGGGAAACATGTTCCGCTGGGCCAGGGGCAGACAGTGGGACACCATGGGCGCTGACCCCTACGTGCTGCAGAGCTTCCCTACTGCCTGCTCAGTCCCTCAGCCGTGCCAGGCTCCATGCGACCCCATGGACTGCAGCCCACCAGGCTCCTCCGTCCACAGGATTCTCCAGGCAAGAACACTGGTGTGGGTTGCCATGTCCTCCTCCAGGGGCTCTTCCTGACCCAGGGATGGAACTCTCGTCTCCTGTTCTGGCAGGCGGGTTCTTTACCACTAACACCACCTGAGAAGCCCTTCCCCACCACACGTACCGTATTCTTTGCCGACATCTCTGGGGATGACTCTGTTTCAGGAACAGGCCCTTTGTTAGATTCTTTAGGTAGTGAGGGAAAAGTAAAAGGAAAGAATTCCCAAATCTTCCCTTTCTTAAACATAGCCAGCCTAAAATAAGCCTCATGCCAAAGAGACACATTTGTAGGGCAAAGAGGGCAGGCAGACTTAGCTTCCCTGCAGTTGTCAACCTGCTCACGAAGTAGAGACTCTGATTACCAGAAATGTATTTTTTTAAAAACATCATCAACAATACTTATTGTTAGTCTCTAAACTCTAATTTTATTTTAAACATGTAGACAAACAATCTGAAAAGGAAAAGAATGCTGGCTTTGGTTTTGAAAAATCATGTCCAGTCTGCCATCATCTGGGCTACTTACTCAGCAGTGAATAATTGAAAGGCAAAGAGAAAACCGTCAGGAACAGCTGTCTTCCATGCTCCACGGTCGCTGGTGAATAAAGCAAATTAAACTTCACCCTCATTCTCAGGCTGGATACCCTCTAAAAAAAAAATCCCACTTGGTCTTCTCAATGTGCATTGAACGTTCATGGCTCAGTTCCCTTGCTCACGCTGTTTTGGCTGTTGGGAGCCTCATTTTCCCTCTTGCTTAAGCCACACACATTATTCAAGAGCCAGTTTGGTTGTCTTCTTGGGGGGACTGTCCTGCCCCCTCCCCTCCCCATAGACCTCTGTTTGGCTCGTCACTGAACTCCTGGTTGCCCGGCATCTGATTTCATGGAAAACATCTTGCAGACTCTAACAAATGAGCCATGTGAAATTTCAGAAGGTCTCACGTGCTTTTTTTTTTTTTTTGGAGTTAAATAGTAAACGCCTTTGCTGCTAGGGTAAGATGCGTTTGTGTTGTTCACTCCACTAGAATATGATTTCTTAAAGGAAGACTTGCCTTATTCATCTTTTCTTTTCCTCCTCCTCCTACCCAATACTTCTTCTTGAATGTAATGAGTGCTCAGTCGGTGTTGACTTTTTTTTAAGACTTTAAGTTACATTGCTCACAGTTTTCTTTTTAATTTAAGGTATTCCTTTCTACCAGGTGGTTCAGTGGTAAAGAATCTGCCACCAAGCAGGAGACTCGGATTCAATCCTGGGGTCAGGAAGATCCCCTGGAGAAGGAAATGGTTACCCACTCTGGTATCTTTGCCTAGAGAATTCCATGGACAGAGGTGCCTGATGGGCTACATAGTCCACTGGGTAGCAAAAGTTGGACATGACTGAGCGACTAAATAACAGCAGCAACATTCTTTTCTGCCAGCCCATCTTCTGCAGGTAGAATAGTACCTCCAACCCCCTGCAAAGACGCCCAGGCCCCAACCTCTGCGATCTGTGAGCCTGCCACCTACATGGCAAGAGGGACTTTCTAGTTGTCACCGGGGTCACCGACCTTGAGATGGGGCAGTTATCCTGGGTTATCCCAGAGAGCTCCATCGAATCTTGAGTTCTTAAAATCAGAGAACACTTCCTGGCTCAGGTCGGACATGGATATGGTGACAGAGGAAGGTTGGAGAGGTGCAACCTGAGGATTCACCCCATCACTGACGATTCTGAAGATGGAGGAGGGGACCAGGAAGGAAGGACTGTGGCAGCCTCTAGAAGCTGGAAAAGACAGGGACAGACTCCCCCTGGGTCAGTCTCCCAAGGCCGTCGTCACAAGTCACCACAAACAAGGATAGCTTAAAATCATAGTCAATTTCTGTCTTCCAGTTCTGGAGGCTGGGAGCCCGCATGCAAGGGGTCGCAGGGCCATGCTCTGCCCATGCTCTAGGGAAGGGCCCTTCCTTGCCTTCTCCAGCTTCTGGTGGTTGCCCACAATCCCTAACATCCAGATGCATCCAGATGCATCCCTCCAGCCTCTCTGCCTCCTTCCTCACATGGTGCTCTCGTGTGTCTTTGTTAGTCTAATTCTCATGTGAGGTCATTAAACATTGCATTACGGCCCACCCTAATCCAGTGTGGGGCTTCCCCAGTGACTCAGGGGTTAAGAATCTACCTGCAACGCAGGAGATGATGCAAGAGATGTGGGGTTCAGTCCCTGGGTCGGGAAGATCCCCTGGAGGAGGGCATGGCAGCCCACTCCAGTATTCTTGCCTGGAGAATCCCACGGACAGAGGAGCCTGGTGGGCTACAGTCCTAGGGTCACAAAGAGTCAGACACGGCTGAAGCAATAGCATGAAATCCAGGATGACCTCATCTTCCTTTTTATTTTATTGGAGTACAGTTGAGAGCTGGACCATAAAGAAGACAGAGAGCCAAAGAATTGATGCCTTCAAACTGTGGTGTTGGAGAAGACTCCTAAAATACCCTTGGACAGCAAGGAGATCAAACCAGTCAATCTTAAGGGAGATCAATCCTGAATATTCACTGGAAGGACTGATGCTGAAGCTGAAGCTCCAGTATTTTGGTCATCTGATGCGAACAGACAACTCATTGGAAAAGTCCCTGATGCTGGGAAAGATCGAGGGCAAGAGGAGAAGAAGGCATCAGAGGATGAGATGGCTGGATGGCATCACCAGTGCAATGAACATGAACTTGGGCAAACTCCAGGAGATGCTAAGAGACAGGGAGGCCTGGTGTGCTGCAGTCCGTGGAGTCACAAAGAGCTGGGCATGACTGGACCACTGAACAATAGCAACAACATAGCTGATTCACAGTGTTGTGTTAGCTTCATGTACACAGCACAATGGTTCAGTTCTGCATGCTGGCAGGTGCCTCTGCTCAATCCTGGCCAACTCTTTGCAACCGCATGGACTATAGCCAGCCAGGTTCCTCTGTCCATGGGACTTTCCAGGGGATCTTCTCAACCCAGGGATCGTACCCATATCTCTTATGTCTCCTGCATTGGTAAGCAGATTCTTTACCACTGAGCCACCTGGGAAGCCCCGATTCAGTTATACATGCATAAATTCATCCTGTTTTAGATGCTTTTCTCATATCTGGGGAAGGAAATGGCAACCCACTCCAGTGCTCTTGCCTTGAAAAGCCCATGGACGAAGGAGGCTGGCAGGCTACAGTCCATCAGGTCGCAAAGTGTCGGACACGACTGAGAGACTTCACTTCCACTTTTTCACTTTCTCATATAGGTTATCACAGAATACTGAGTAGAGGTTCCTGTGTTATAGAGTAGATCTTTGTTGTTTATCTGTCTTATACGTAGCCGTGTGTATATGTTCATCCCAGGCTTCTGATTTATTCCGCCCTCCCACTTCCCCCATTGGCAACCATAAGTTGGCTTTCGATATCTATAGGTCTATTTCTGTTTCCTAAATAAGTTCATTTGTTTCTTTTCTTTTTTAGAAAAATTAGACTCCACATATAAGTGATATCATATCACAGTAGTCTTTCTCTGTCCGACTTACTTCACTGAGTATGATAATCTCTAGGACCACTTGTGAAAGTTGCTCGGTCATGTCCAACTCTTTGTGACCTCATGGACTATACAGTCCAAGGAATTCTCTAGGCCAGAATACTGGAATGGGTAGCCTTTCCCTTCTCCAGGGGATCTTCCCAACCCAGGGACTGAACCCAGGTCCCCCACATTGCAGGTGGATTCTTTACCAGCTGAGCCACAAGGGAAGCCCCTAGGTCACTTAGGTTGCTGCAAATGGCATCATTTCATTCCTTGTTATGGATAAGTAATATTCCATTGTATATATGTACCCCTTCTTCTTTATCTATTCCTCTGTTGACATTTAAGTGCTTCCATGCCCTGACTATTTTAAACAGTGCTGCAATGAACACTGGTGTTCGTGTATCCCTTCGGATCATGTTTTTTTCTGGACATAGGCCCAGAAAGTGGGATTGCGGGGTCACATGGAGGCTCTATTTTTAGTTTTTTAAGGAACCTCCATACTGTCCTCCATAGTGGCTATAATTATTTACTTTCCCACCAACAATGTAGGAGGGTTCCCATCTCACAACCCTGTCTCCAGCATTTATTGTTTGTAGAATGTTTGATGATGGTCATTCCCACGGGTATAGTACGACCTCATCTTAATTTCACTGATGGCATCTGTAAAGACTCTTTCCAAAAAAAGGTCACCCTTTGAGACTCCAGATAGACATGCATTTGGAGGTACATCACTCCAACCAGCTCACCCCCTTAGAACCTCCAAAGGGAGCACAGCCCCTTGATTTTTGTCCAGTGAGGACCATCTTACACTTCAACTTCCAGAGCAATACAATCACATATCTGCATTGTCTGAGTCACTCCATCTGGGTAATTTGTTCTAGCAGCCTCAGGAAGCTGTGGATGGTCCAGGCAGGAGTCACTGATTTTGTCTTGTCAACTGCACACGTTCCATTTATCCTGTGCTTTCTCCATTCACGAAGACAACACATTCTGAAATAGGACAGAATAACATAATTCACTGCCGACGATCCATAATAAATTCCAGTAAGGGGCACAATGAAATTTTGTCAAGTCCCCTGTGCTTCCTGTTGTCGGGAAAGTACAAATGGCTGTGTTATCATATACGATGTTTTGCTGGAGACCATAAAACTGGCTCTAAACCGTTAGCATCGTCAGAGGACCTTGGACTTGATATACTGAGCATGACTCCCATGGCCCCACGCTCTCACGCTCCCTCGTTAGAACCTGTCCAATCACAGCTAACAGAGGCAGCAAACCCGGAGATTTCTCTTTGTTCACAGCTAAATCTGAGAAATTGAGATGATACACGCAGACACCTTTATGCTTTCTCATGCACGACTATGTGACTAGCGGAGTAGTGTAGCAAAGGCTGAGCTATTACCTGCCAGGAATAGACACGCATCAAACACTCCTTAGAAAGGAACATTCACGCACTTACAAACACTGCTTTGAAGATACTATTTAATCCCACCCATTCTTTTTTCATTCAGACTGTTCCTTCATCTTAGTTCAACAAAGGTCATTTTTAAAAAAATTTTTATTTTGTACTGGGACATACCGATTAACAATAATGTCGTGATAGCTTCAGGTGAACAGCAAAGGGACTCAATCATACATGCGTACGTATCCATTCTCCCCCAAACTCCCCTCCCACCCAGGCTGCCGAGTAGCATTGAGCAGAGCCGTGTAGGTCCTTGACGCTTATCCATTTTAAATACAGCAGTGTGCACATGTCCGTCCCAAACTCCCTCATTGTCCCTACCCCATCCTTCCCCTGGCAACCACGTTTGTTCTCTTAAGTCTGGGAGTCTCTTTCTGGTTTGTAAGTAAGCTCATTTGTATAATATCTTTTTAGACCAAGGAAATTTTTTTTTTTTAACAAAATAAAGCAGGCAGCAGCAGGAAGGGAAGGTGGGCCCCAGCAAGGCAGGTGGGGGTGGGACTCTGAGGTTGACAGAAATGATCACAGTGGCAGGAGTGCGGCTCTGGTGGCGGCACCCCCCAAACCGCCTGGGAACGTATGGGAGGGGGTCCTTAGGAGACAGTCAAGTCCCATAAATTAGTCTAGTGTGTTAGTCACTCAGTCATGTCTGACTGTTTGTGACCCCATGGACTGTAACCCACCAGGCTCCTCTGTCCGTGGAATTCTCCAGCCAAGAATACTGGAGTGGGTTGCCATTTCATTCTCCAAGAGTTGTTGAAAGGATTCAGTTAGTCTAAATTTTTGTCTAATAGCATGTCGCAAGGATGATGCTGGGTCCTTCATTTTTATCCCTCAATTTGGAATTTTCATCTCATGTTATTTGATTGAAATTTGAAGATTATGATATAGAATTATAACATGTTCTTTCAATACAAAATGTTTATACTTTTAAACACAACACCTTTCAAAAATCAGAGGAAATAAATTAGGAGGAATTTGGAAGGCTTTATGCTGTTTGGGGGCTTCCCTGGTGGCTCAGATGGTTAAGAATCTGCCTGCAATGCAGGAGACCTGGGTTCGATCCCTGGATTGGGAAGATCCCCCAGAGCAGGAAACAGCTACCCACTCCAGTATTCTTACCTGGAGAATTCCATGGACAGAGGATGTTGGCAGGCTACAGTTCATGGGGTCACAAAGAGTCAGACATGCCTTAGTGGCTCACACACACACACACACACACACACACACACACTGGAAGGTATGATTCTGCTAGGAGCTCAGTGCATTTCTGCCTCAATTTTTGACATTATATACACGACATATGCATGATCGTATGTGTCTCCGTGTGTTTGTGTTTCTGTAAAGAGATGGCAGCATACGGTGTGTGTTTTCTGACATGTATCACAGAAAATGGCATTGGATACATTCCCCATTGCTGTGTGTCTGTTCAGGTTCAGCGGATTTCTGCATTAAGCCCCGCAAATGAGATCAGGATTCTCGCCAAATCAGCAAATGCATAACAGTGGATAAATCTCATCTCTGACATGGTCTCTTGGGAGACTTCTGGGCATTTTTATATGGAATGAGCAGAGAGATAATCTCCAGAGTGAACCCAGTTTGCCTTTGTGTCCCCACAAAAGCATGCAAGAACATTCATTCACGGTAGATTAATGGTCCTGTGGGTTTTATTGTACAGATCTTGGGCAGTGTCTCAGGGCTCTGGGTGAGCTCAGTCGGGATCCCCACAGCCCTGTGCAGCTATTTCACGTGTCCTTGGGGTGCCCAACGCGCTGAGAGAAGGAGACAGTCCTGGTGCTCACTGCCGCATCCCGCACGTCCCTGCTCTGGAAGGCTTACTGGGCAAGATGGTTGTAAAACTAAATTCGAGTGGCAACCGCAAAGCGCGTTCATATCAATGCCTTGAGGCTGTGAGTGCAGACGCGGTGACCAACACGAATGCCCTCCCCCTGGCTTGTCCTGAAGCAGGTAAGCACACCGAAAGCCAGTCCCGTTCCCTGCAGGCTCAGACTCATGGGGTGCGCGCGGCTTTTCAGGCTACTGTCTCCTACTCTCCAGTGACGGGGTTATCAGCGGCTCCACTGTCGTTCTTTCAATGTACTCTCTGTTGGAGTATAGTTAACTTACAACACTGTGTTGGTTCCAGGTATACAGCAAAGTGGCTCAGTTATACACACAGTTTTTACATAGATATATTTTTTTCTTTTTTGGTTGTTTTCCGTTATAGGTTATTGCAGAGTACTGAGTAGAGCTCCCTGTGCTATATAGTGGTCTTTGTTGGTTATCTGTTTTATATATGTGCCATGTGCTCAGTTGTGTCCAAATCTTTGAGACCCCATGGACTGCAGCCCACCAGGCTCCTCTGTCCATGGGATTCTCCAGGCAAGAATACTGGAGTGGGTTGTCATGCCCTCCTCCAGGGGATCTTCCCCACCCAGGGATTCAAACCAGGTCTACGGCATTGCAGGCTGACTCTTTACCATTTGAGTCACCGAGGAAGCCCAAGAATACTGGGGTGAGTAGCCTATCCCTTCTCCAGGGCATCTTTCCAACCCCAGAGTGGAACTGGGGGTCTCCTGCATTACAGGCTGATTCTTAACCAGCTGAACTACCAGGGAAACCCCATTACTTTAAAACATATGCTAAATTACCAGGTATATTTTAAACCAAAATGGATTTTCATTTGCTTTTAGAAGAAGCTGTCTGATCAGGGTGAAGATGGATCCATTTGCCCGCTGGCGGCTGTGGAAAGTGGCTGGGAGACGTCTTTAAAATGATGATGGCTGATATGAATCTCAGGCCTTGTCTCAGGAGACTACAGCACAATCCAGGTATTGATCTTACCAATGTTCATAAAAACCCTGGGGAAGGTGGGGGTGGGGGGCATCAAACCGGCCTTTCTTTTCTGATTAAGACACAAGACAATTAAAGCTGGGGCTTAATAGGGTGGGGCTCCCCCCCACCCCCCACCAGGCTTCTCCGGTTGGCGGGGTTGGGGTTCATCCTCTGGGCTGAGAGCAGCATCTCTCCCAAGTCCTGGTGGGTCATGAATATTCATGAGATCTAGACCCTCACCCATCAGCAGAGCTCAGCCCTTTTGTGCCTCTGCAGCTTCCAGGCTTTATATTCAACTTTGACATTATTCAGTCCTCTGAGTTTTTTTTTTTTTTTAAGATAACACTGTTTATAGAAGAACCCAAGCTCTTAAATAATTTGTGGATGGCAATGTGAAATTAAAAGGCTCTGAATTTATGCTCACAGAGTAGAAGGCATCTGCTCCCTGGAAAACAAAGAGCTATAAATATCAATATTAGACAAGAATTCCAGTCTCTCCTTCCCCCACACGGGCATTTCAGACTCAGGGATTTAATGATCAGCAAGTCCAATTAGTCCTCTACTCGCGGAATATGGCGGCTTGATTATTTCCAACCCTTTAATGTCTAATTATTTACAGAACATTTAGCCGAGGGCAGAGAGACCATGAAAGAAGCTGCTGACCTTCAGGCTCTTTGTGAAGTACACTTCCTGGCGGGGGAGCCCGAACAGCCCTGCTCCCAGGAAATCGTGGTGGTTTTCCTTTCAAATCACCGCCCAGCGTCAAACTTAATTATCTCCCAGCCGTGGTACAGGGGAGATGCTGAGATGGAGTCCCACGGATTGTTAGCGTGCTACTCCGATTTTTCATAATGACTGTTTCTCAGCCTTTACTTACATTGTTGCCGACAAGTAGCAATTAAAGGACACAAAGAAGGCGTCTATTTTAAGTTTGGGAGCTAATGTTTGCCAGACCAGACTATTTTCAGCTAAGTAGAGGCGGCTCTCTGTGTGTAGGAGGGAATGGTGCCCGGGAGCAGACAGACACATAGTTTCTCTACATCCTCCAAGTTATTTCCAAATTGAGACCTAGACGTGTGAGCAGGAGAGCAGGGAAGCTGGAGAGAGAGGCACAGCCATGATCACGGATATTTTTAACAGCTTTGTTATCATCTGCAGACCACACAGGTTCCCTCATGTCAAGGGCTGTGATTCAGTGGTTTTCAGTATATCCACAGACATGTGCAACCATTATCACAGCCAATTTTAAAACATTTCCATCATCTCTTAGAGAAAATCCACGTGTATGTGTAATATGTGTTAGTCACTCAGTTGTGTCCGACTTTTTGTGACCCCTGAACTGGGCAGCAAGGAGATACAACCAGTCCATCCTAAAGGAAATCAGTCCTGAATGTTCAATGGAAGGACAGATAGTGAAAGTGAAGTCACTCAGTCGTGTCTGACTCTTTGCGACCCCATGAACTGGAGCCTACCAGGCTCCTCTGTCCATGGGATTCTCCAGGCAAGAATACAGAAGTGGGTTGCCATTTCCTTCTCCAGGGATCGAACGCAGGTCTCCCGCATTGCAGGCAGACACTTTACCCTCTGAGCCACCAGGAAAGCCCGGAAGGGCTGATACTGAAGTTGAAACTCAAACTCCAATACACCTGATGTGAAGAGCTGACTTATTGGAAAAGACCCTGATGCTGGGAAAGATTGAAGGAAGGAAAAGAAGGGGATGACAGAGGATGTGATGGTTGGATGGCATCACCGACTGGATGAACATGAGTTTGAGTAAACTCTGGGAGTTGGTGATGGACAAGGAGGCTTGGCATGCTGCAGTCTATGGAGTAGCAAAGAGTTGGATATGACTGAGTGACTGAACCGAACTGAACGTAGCCTGCCAGTCTCCTCTGTCCATGGGATTCTCCAGGCAAGAATACTGGAGTGGGTAGCTTCTCCAAAGGATCTTCCCCATACAGGGATCAAACCTGGGTGGGTCTCCTGCATTGCAGGCAGATTCTTCACTATCTGAGCCACCAGGGCTTCCCTGAGGAAGCCACACCCTGTAGTTTTCGCCCACCCCCTCCCATCCACCCCCCCATCCATTTTCCATCTGTTTTCTGTATGTATCAGTTTGCCTATTTGGGACCTTTCACATAAAATGAATCACACAGTATGCATTCTTCTGTGACTGGCCTCTTGCATCTAGCATACTGTTTTGAAGGGTCACCCCCCTTGTATCACATATCAGAGCTCCATTCATTTTTATAGCTGAATAATATTGCATTGTTTGGCTAGACCACATTTTATCTATCCACCTGTCCACTGATGAACACTTGGGTTGTTTCCACCTTTTGGGTGTCACAAATAATGCTGCTGTAAACATTAGTGCACAAGTGTCTGCGGGCTATGCCTTTCTATTTCTCTTGGGTATAGGACCAGGTTTGCTGGGTCGCATACGATGAGTTGCTTGCGGAACTGCCAGACTGTTTTCCAGAGCGGCTCACATTTGACATTCCTACCAACAGGATAGGGGAGTTCCCGAGGCTTCACTCAGATTCATATGTCTGTTCACACTCACACGCTGTACCCCCATCCCCAGCAACCCCATTCTCTCTGAGTGGGAGTAGGGCCACCAGGCACCAGCTCTCTTTGCCCTTCTCCTCATCAGACCTCCTGGTACAGACCTGGCAGAAGCACTTGGGAAGTCAGCCCCGTCGCTGGCCGGCAGGGGCGCTCTCAGCACCTGGGAAGTCAGCCCGTCGCTGGCCGGCAGGGGCGCTCTCAGCACCTGGGAAGTCAGCCCGTCGCTGGCCGGCAGGGGTGCTCTCACTGGTCACATGACAAGGTGGACCAGCGATTTCTCCATTCTAGGTAAAGGGCTCCTCCTGGCCCCATGTGCGTCACCTGGACTTGCCGGGGCTACCTCATTTCATGCCTCCGAGGTGCAGTGCACACAGGTGAGCAGAACCCCTTCTTGTCTCTGTAGAGCCACTTCTGTCTGTGTAACAGGAGCTGTGGACTCCTCCCCCTCAGGCTTAATAACCTCATTTACAACCATGCTGGACAAAATGTCACTGTGTCACAATGATGACACAGGCAAGCATCCACCGCTGGGAGCTCCTTTCCTTCCTTTTCTCCCTCCTTCCTTCCTGCAGGATGAATGTGAGGTCATGGGACCCAGTCAACTTATGCAGTGCTCTCAAGAAATGAAAAAGGCCACATTATATATATATGTTCTTTTCAAATTTGTTTCTCGCTAAGTTATTACAGAAAATGTATTGAGCAGAGTTCCCTGTGCTATACAGTAGGTCCTTGTTGGTGATCTGTATTAAGTATTGCAGAGTGCACACGTCCATCTCTGTGTTAAGTATTGCAGTGTGCACATGTCCGTCTCTGTATTAAATTGTGCAGTGTGCACACGTCCATCTCTGTATTAAATACTGCAGTGTGCACACGCCCATCTCTGTATTAAATACTGCAGTGTGCACACGCCCATCTCTGTATTAAATACTGCAGTGTGCACACGCCCATCTCTGTATTAAATACTGCAGTGTGCACATGTCCGTCTCTGTGTTAAATATTGCAGTGTGCACATGTCCATCTCTGTATTTTTGGATGCATCAGAGTTGGGCTTGGATGGTGTTTTTATTGCTTCCTGCTTAATCACTCAGTGGTTTCCAACTCTTTGTGACCCCATGAACTGTAGCCCACCAGACGTTCTGTTGATGGGATTTCCCAGGCAAGAATACTGGAGTGGGTTGCCATTTCCTTCTCCAGAGGATCTTCCTGACCTGGGGATTGAACCCACATCACCTGTGTTGCATGTGGATTCTTTCCTGTCTGAGTCACCAAGGAAAGCCCTTTTTTTTTTGGTTGGAAACACTAAATATGAGAAAATCCCAGGATGGCTAATTAAATTTATTCATTAAGTTCTCTTCCTAAATACTGACTTTCTTTCCTTGTAGTGTTAAAATGCTGGAGTGTTGGTTGTTTTTATGATAATTATAGTCACATTTACAAACCTCTGGCATCCACTGATCTAAACAGCAGGGATCAGGAAATATTTCCCCTAAAGGGCCAGACAGTAAATAGTTTCATATTGGCGGGCCCTACAGGCTGTGTTGCACTGACTTATTCCTGCTGTCGTAGGTGATGCGAGACATGGAAAGTAGTTAAGCAACAGACACGGTCAGACTGTGCCCACCCCTGGCCTTTAGGGGCATCACAGGGAGTGGTTGGCTGGGGTAGAGACACTTCTCTGTCTGCAGAAGATGCAGGCAGGACAGCAGGGCTGGGGTGACGCCTCCATCTCCCTTCTGCCTGAAGAGTCAATGCTGGTAGTGTTCTCGAAGCCCAGGTCAGCAGCTGAATGTCAAAGGTGATGGGTGGTGTCACACTATGAGGATGGTGGTCAGTCAGTGAATCAGTAGAGTCAACCCCAAAGAGGGGCTCACATGACCAGTATATTGTAGGCGGAGCTGCCAGGAGGAGCAGCAGGTGGCTCGCGTGGGTCAGGGGCTCCCAGGCAAGCAAGGAAGCCGACCATCCCAGGTGCAGTCTGGGAGGCGAGAGAAACAGGAGAGGAAGAGGCCCCAGGCAAGGATGCGAGCAGCGCTTTTCCATGGAAGGCCAGGCTGGAGGAGTGGCTGGAGCCCAGGTAGAAAGCCTTCAGTGGCATCCTCACCGCCTGGAGTGGAACCTACCTCTCCAGGAAGGACTAAGTCATAAGGACAGAGGGACCCCGGGTGGATGGAGGTGGTCTTGGGAAGCTGGGTAGAATTATGTGATCCTTACTGGGCCATGTTTAACTTAGGACACATTCTTTTTTTTCCACTCACATGAACTACTTTATTCATTTTTTTTTTAATTCTAAGTCATTTTTAACATTTCCATACCATCAAAAGGACATATACACACTACAATGTATAAAATAGATAACAGATGAGAACCTGCTGTGAAGCACAGGGAACTCTATTTAGTGCTCTGCGGTGACCTAAGTGGGAAGGAAATCTGAAAGAGAGGGGACACGTGTGTGTATGTGGCTGATTGACTGTGCTGTACAGCAGAAATTAACACAGCACTGTAAAGCAGCTATACTCCTAAAAAGTAACTTGAAAAAAGAAAAATCGATAAATACCTTATTCTAAAGGAAGTCTGTGGCTTAAAGATAAATGTACCCTAGATTACAAAAACCTGAACACACAGGGAACCTAGAAAATTAAATATTCAGCTTAGCAATGAATGTGTGGCCGCATTCAAGGTGCTTAAGGATGACGTAAGGTCTTCGTCTGTCACTCGTGCCTCACAGCTGTGCCTCATGTGATGTGATATTTCCAGTCTTCACCTGGGCCCCAGGCGGTGTGCTTCCTTTACAGAGACTCTGCAAAAATTCAGACACAACTGAAGCAACTGAGCATGCACACAAAGACTGGTTACAGACAGAAAAAATATGAGTAATTGTCAGTTGTAGACAGTACAGACAATCTGACTTAATAGATACTAGAAAAAAATAAATAAAATAAATGCTACTTTCAAAAGTTCACCTGGAGCACAAAAGCTGGTGTATTTCTGCACCAGACATATTCCCTGGCTTTTTGATAATGAAAGTCTGAGCAATTGCAGCCCTTAAACCCATAGATGGTTTCTGGGGAACAGATCAGATGAGAGTTTCTTACAATAGGTGTGAGCTTCCCATAGCAGCCGTTTGTAAATTATCTCCCACCAAACACAGCGGCCACTTCCCTCAGCATGATGCCTCGTCCCCCTCTGAACTTGCTGCAGGGGGACGAAATGGAGAGATGCAGGCTCTGTCCAGGAAGACGCTGGGGTGAGCTCCTCCGGAGGGCCACCCCACTGTGTCTCTGCCCCCAGAGCAGCCACACACATCAGCTGTCACTTTCACTAGCGCGTCCCTACAGACGATCCCCAGTAGGAGAGGTCAGCATGATGGCAGGCGTGGGCACCAGGAGAAGATCACAGGATCCTGGAGGGAGGTCTAAGATCTCAGCAAATGTCATAGCCACTGCTAACAGATCCTTCTCTATGAAAGAGTCTCCTCGGAGTGAGACTCAGGGAGAGTATCAAGTGTTGTGAAGATCAAAGTTGGTATCATGTCATCAAGGCAAATTACTTATTCCCCAGTGCATGTGATTCAAAGTTCTGAAACGCTCCCCACGTTAGAAATCTGCTCAATGTAATGTGATATCTGGACTTCCCCAATGGCTCAGTGGTGAAAAACCCACTTGCCAAAACAGGAGACGCAGTTTTAATCCCTGGGTTGGAAATATCCCCTGGAGGAAGAAATGGCAACCCACTCCAGTATTCTTGCCTGGAGAATCCCATAGACAGAGGAGCCTCGTGGGCTACAGTCCATGGAGTCACATAGAGTCGTACATGACTGAAGCGACTGAGCAGGCATGCACTCAGTTCAGTCGCTCAGTCATGTCTGACTTTTTGCAGCTCCATGGACTGCAGCACGCCAGGCTTCCTTGTCCATCACCAACTCCAAGAGCTTACTCAAACTCATGTCCATTGAGTTAGTGATACCCTCCACTCATCTTATCCTCTGTCGTCCCCTTCTCCTCCTGCCCCCAATCCCTCCCAGCATCAGGGTCTTTTCCAATGAGTCAGCTCTTCACATGAGATGGCCAAAGTTTTGGATTTTCAGTTTTAGCATCAGTCCTTCCAATGAACATCCAGGACTGATCTCCTTTAGGATGGACTGGTTGGATCTCCTTGCAGTCCAAGGGACTCTCAAGAGTCTTCCCCAACACCACATTTCAAAACATCAATTTTTTAGTCCTCAGCTTTCTTTATAGTCCAACTCTCACATCCATATATGACTACTGGAAAAGCCATAGCTTTGACTAGACTGACCTTTATTGGCAAAGTAACGTCTCTGCCTTTTAATATAATGCCTAGGTTGGTCATAGCTTTTCTTCCAAGGAGCAAGCATCTTTTAATTTCATGGCTGCAGTCACCATCTGCAGTGATTTTAAAGCCCCCCAAAATAAAATCTCTGTTTCCATTGTTTCCCCATCTATTTGCCATGAAGTCATGAAGTAATGGGATTACTTCAGATGCCATGATATTAGCTTTCTGAAAGTTGAGTTTTAAACCAACTTTTTCATTCTCCTTTTTCACTTTAATCAAGAGATTCTTTAGTTCTTCTTCGCTTTCTGCCATAAGGGTGGTGTCATCTGCATATCTGAGTTTATTGATTATTTCTCTGGGAGATCTTGATGCATTCAACCTGATATCTATTTCCTTGTCTGATTTCATCCAAAGTAGCCATTCTCAGTGAAGCAGTAACCACATTCAACTATCAATCTTTCAAATCTGCCATCAGTTCCTCTAAGCGAGCACATAAAAAAATGATAACCACCAGTGGAGAGGTAAATGGGATGAAAATCTTTGGGTAGGCTTTGGGAGAAAGCAGTGTCGGTGGGAAATGAAATAGCTCTAGAGATCTGGGACAAGATGGGGACCCAACAATAAGTAGAAGAAGATCTTCATAAAAAAGAGCAAATTTCAAATGCAATCTGGGTGTTTCCTTGTCTAAAATCACGAGGCACTCCATTAACATCAGATTGTATAAAGCCAAGGACCCCAGATTTGTGTGTATCTTCTAATAACCTGGAGGGACCTTTAAGAATTGCAGTGATCTAGCCCTGGAGATCATCACACAGTAAGTTTGGGATAGTGTGTGCACTGTTGACAGATACTGTGGGTGTTTGAAGCATGGAGTCCAAAGATCCCATGAAGAGAAATTTAATTTAAAAAGAAAAATATGTGTATGAATTCAATGGGGCATTGTGGTCAAAGATTCTAGACAAAAAAGGTGAAGAAACAGCACTGTGATGACGCAGTGAATTATTGTATTTGAGAAGTCTCAAATAGTTATCATCAGTTCAGTTCAGTTCAGTCACTCAATCGTGTCCGATTCTTTGCAACCCCGTGAATTGCAGCACACCAGGCCTCCCTGTCCATCACCAGCTCCCGGAGTTCACCCAAACTCATGTGCATCGAGTTGGTGATGCCATCCAGCCATCTCATCCTCTGTCGTCCCCTTCTCCTCCTGCTCCCAATCGCTCCCAGCATCAGAGTCTTTTCCAGTGAGTCAACTCTTCGCATGAGGTGGCCAAAGTATTGGAGCTTCAGCTTTAGCATCAGTCCTTTCAATGAACACCCAGGACTGATCTCCTTTAGAATGGACTGGTTGGATCTCCTTGCAGTCCAAGGGACTCTAGGAGTCTTCTCCAACACCACAATTCAAAAGCATCAATTCTTCGGTGCTCAGCTTTCTTCACAGTCCAACTTTCACATCCATACATGACCACTGGAAAATAGTTATCATACCTTGGTCCAAATCCAGAGCAAGCTGTTTAAAAACTCGGGAACATTTCTGCATAATTCACCAAGGCGCCCTGAGCCACCCCCATGTCTTGTGCATCACTTTAGCTGTGGGAACTTGGTCTCCGTGCACACATGCAATGAATAAAACGCTCACCTACACAAGTGAGCAATTCCAATTTCTTTGGAATTAGAAGCATACTTAATGCTTAACATTCTACAAAAGTCTCAGTGTGCAGTTGTGAAATCCTGTTGACGTTAGTTCTGGATGCACTCATTCTCTACTGGTGATAATTGTTAAGTGTCCAAGAGAGGAAAGTCCCAAAGACTATTTCAGGAAGAATCCTGTTGGAATGAGTGACATCAATAATCAGCTTCCCTCTCTTATCAGTAAAAATAAAGAATAGTGCAGAGTGCAAGAAAGTAAAAAACAGCCTTGCTGGCAGCTGAACCATGATGTTCTCAAGTGAATACAAACCCTGTTCCAAGAATATAGTGCCTGGATAAGGCCATTCCAAGGCCGTATGGGAAACAAGACAGAGACACATGGCACGCTCATGCCACCGAACCAAGGCACATCTCCTCTTCCCACCTGAGTGAGGTTTACCAGTGAAAACTTGAACCCTCTTTCCTCTTGGAAGAACTTACAACATCCAGTCACCAATTATCCCCACTTTTTGACAACACCCCACCCAGAACCCGGCCATTTTCATAAACTTCCTGAAGATCATCCATCATGAATTCAATCCTACAAGAGCCCTCCCAGCTCCCTCTTGCTGGGATGTTCAGACATCTCCGCAAACCTAACTTTCCACTGCAGGCATATAGCTGGTGGCATTTGCTCTGAAGACTTCAGCAAGGGAAGATCTCAGTGAGATTTGACCACGATCCTGGCTGCCACAGCAGAGCCCTCTGCTCAGTGACCCAGCACATGTGAGACCTTTCGAGTTTCCAAGGAGTCAAGGCTGCCTTGCTTCCAGTGATAAGTGTCGAACTAACAAGTGCTGCTGCTTCACTAAGTCCCTCAGTTTGGGGTTTATTTTGGTTCCTAGGACTTTTGAGTCAGAATCAGACTGTGTTGCTATTATTGTTCAGTTGCTCAGTTGTGTCTGACTCTTTGCAGCCCCATGGACTGCAGCATGCCAGGCTTCCCTCCCCTCACCACCTCCTGGGGCTTGCTCAAACCCATGTCCATTGAGCCGGTGATGCCATCCAACCATCTCATCCTCTCTCGCCCCCTTCTCTTCCTGCCTTCAATCTTTCTCAGCATCAGGGTCTTTTCCAATGAGTCAGCTATTCATCTCAGGTGGCCAAAGTATTGTAGCTTCAGCCTCAGCATTAGTCCCTCCAATGAATATTCAGGGTTTGTTTCCTTTAGGATTGACTGGTTGGATCTCCTTGCAGTCCAAGGGACTCTCACGAGTCTTCTCCAGCACCATAGTTCAAAAGCATCAGTCCTTCAGCACTCAGCCTTCTTTGTGGTCCAAATCTCAGATTGTGTTATGCTTTGGAAAAATGTGGCTTCTAACACAAGGCTCTCTGCGCCCTATCCCTGATGTGCTGCATGTCTATAAGAGGAAGCCTGTAGGGCAGGGGTTGGCCTGGACCCAACATTCCATCACTCGAGCCAGCCCCAGGTAGAGTGGTCCAGCGTTCTCCTCAGACCAGTATCTTGGGAAAGTATACCAAGTGGTTTGCCTTTTTGGAGCTGTCTCCGTGAGCTAAGAACGGATTCGTTTAGTTGCGTGTGCCTACAGTTGGAGCTGTAGAGCCCTCCGTTTGGACACATTTAAAGTCACGTGACTGCAAATGCATCATCTATACTGAAAGGGGTCACATGGTGGCCCTTTCAGTGAGTCTACATCCATTCAGGCCAGATAACTGATTTCTTTCAAGAGCTTATGCTTCCTGAAAACTTAATTGATACACCTCTCTAAGTGGACTCTTTCATGAAACACAAGCTGGAATGACCAAGTGGCCATCTTGGGGAATATCAACCCAAACAAGATTGAGAGAAAACTAGAACAGAACTTAGAAACAAAATCTCAAGTATCCTGTGGACTAAATTCTTTAATTCATATAAGGACCCCTCCAGATGCAAATCGAACCCTAGAATTGCCCAAAAAGAGATTAAGGGAAGGCCAATAAAATGTCCAAAACTACAGCCCGCCCCACCTTCATGTTTGTCTGCCTAGTTTCCCTCCCCACCATTTCCTTCTCCTGAACTATGTGCAGAATCCTCAAATTGAAACCACCATGCCAACCATGGTGGTTGGGGAGCCAGGAGTTGACATATTTCAGTCATGCCTTGAGACAACCCACAGCCGTGCAGCAGAGATTGTACAGTGTCCCATAAACCCCCTCTTTTATGTATTATTGTCTTTTAAGTCTGTTAACTTCCTGGTTCATGAACTGTATACCATGTCCCTTTCCAATCCTGGGGTCTGCTGCTGTGCTCAGTTGCATCAGTCATATCTGAATCTTGGTGAGCCCGTGGACTGCAGCCCACCAGGCTCTCTGTCCATGGGATTCTCCAGGCAGGAAGGAAGTGCCATCTGGGTGCATTTCAAAGGACTTTCCAAATCCAAGGATCCTATGGAGAGAGTCTCCAAGAACTCAAACTTATCTTGGATACCTAATCTTTCCTGACGTGTATCAGACCACTTTTTGGTGGGGCCAGAAAATGCAAGCCCTTGCCTTAAAGTGGCTAACAAGCTTGACCCTGAAAGGAATTTAAAAATTAGTGAAGCAGAAAAGTTTAAAACAAAAGAAAATATGTTGGCAAATCAAGTGACCCTGATGTTTTGGATGAGTTAGAGTCCCTGAGAAGAGTGTTTCAGGTAGGAGAATACTGGAGGTCAGGGAGTTGCCAAGATGCCTCCGGGTGCCTCTGTGTCGATGGCAATAGTGGATAGGAAAGTCGAAGCAACCACAGCCAGGAAGAGAAATGTAACCAAGGATCAGATCTCTCAAGAAAGAAGGTGTGAATACAACTGTGAGTGCATCCAGAGTGGTTGGGGAGCCAGGAGTTGACATATTTCAGTCATGCCTTGAGACAACCCACAGCCGTGCAGCAGAGATTGTACAGTGTCCCATAAACCCCCTCTTTTATGTATTATTGTCTTTTAAGTCTGTTAACAAGTGCATTGCTACATGCATGCTCAGTGTGTCCAGCTCTTTGTGACCCTGTGACTATAGCCCACCAGACTTCTCTGTCCATGACATTTTCCAGGCAAAAGTACTGGAGTGGGTTACCATTTCCTCCTCCAGAGGATCTGCCCGACACAGGTTCAAACCCGTGCCTCCTACGTCTCCTGCATTGGCGGGAAGTTTCTTCACCACTGGTGCCACCTGAGAAGCCCCTGGGAACATATACTTTTTTTTTTGGTAACATATACTTAACGTAAAACTTACCATTTTGGCCATTCTAGGTGTACCGTTCAGTTGTGTGGAGCACATTCACGTTGCCCTGCAGCCATCACCACCATCCCTCTGCAGAAGTCTTTTCATATTTCCAACTGAAATGTCATTAGACAACAAGCCCCCAGCCCCCTGCCCAGTCCCTGATGACCACCGTCCTAGTTTCTGTCTCTGTGCATTTTGACTGTCCTAGGGCCTTCAAGAAAGTGGATGATACCATATTTGTCTTTTGTGAATCGTTTATTTCACTTAGTGTGATATCTCCGAGGTTCACCTGGGTTGTAGACTGTGTCACATTTCCCTCTTTTCCAAGGCTGAATTGTACAGCCCATTGTACAGAGGGACTGCATTTTGTTTATGTTTTCATTCATCTATGGATACTTGGGTTGCTTTCCCTTTTAGCTATTGTGAATAAGGCTTCCATGAACATGGGATATCTCTTTGAGATCCTACCTTTAATTGTCTGGGGTATTTACCCAGAAGTGGAATACCTGGATCCTTTTATGTATTTTCAAAGTCATTAGCCAGACATCACCTTGAAGAGGAAGACAGAGTGGATTTAGTGTGATTACAGTTGGATCCGGGTGGTGCTGGGGGCATCATCTGTGACGTAAGTGTCATCCTATGCCCAACACAGACTTGTTCCCGAACAAATAAACCACCTGTGCTCAAGCCCTGATCTCAGGTTCTTCTTTAGGATAACCCCAAAGGAAGAAGACGGTCAAAATCTCCACCTGTTCATATGAGTTGGTAAGAATTGCCAGAATTGTCTCTATATCAAGAGCCAAAAAATCAGCTTTGATTTCAGTCTGTGGATTTACTAACCTTCCAGAATTTAGAGCTTCTGAGGCTTTTTCAATAGAGCTCTGAGGGATTATTACACAGAGGACACTGTGCTTTCATCACCATTGTGTTGATAAGGAAAGGCAACAGGAACATGCAAAGAAATCTAACAAATGAGAGACATGCATGTGCACTTATCACCAACCAAAGAAAGGTAGATAGCTCAATATTTAATGCTCATGGCGACCAGGTTTTACAGCTGTCTCTGAATTCATGATGCAGATGTAACCTTGAGATTTCCCTAAATCATACACTTATAAAATGTACAGAGTCATTAGGGTATTTTTTGTTAGGCTGTAAATGCTCACCAGTTGATATTTCACACCTAATTAGCTTGGTTTTTTCAGAGTTTGTAGAAACCTCCAAGCAGTCACACATGCTAGAAGACTTACTTATTATGTGCATTTACATTTTGAAATGAAAAGGTCATATGATAAAAATGGTGGATCTTAATAAGCTCTGCTTAATTTCATATTTTATCACCATTTGAAACATCCCAGGAGTGAACACCAAGGACTGTCTTAATGTTTATAATTCCTATGGTTTACATTTTAAATTACAGTGATTCATTTCATTTTAGACAACTTATTTGTCAAAATGTATTTGTTGAAACCCTGACCCCCAAGATTGTCTGTGTTTGGAGATAGGATATTTAGGGAGATAATTAAGGTTAAATGAAGGCAAAGGCATGCATGCTAAGTCGCTTCAGTCATGTCTGACTCTTTGTGACCCTATGGACTGCATCCCACCAAGCTCCTCTGTGCATGGGATTCTCCAGGCAAGAATACTGGAGTGGGTTGCCATGCTCTCCTCCAGGGGATCTTCCCAACCCAGGCATTGAAACTGCTTGTCTTATGTCTCCTGCATTGGCAGGCAGACTCTAGCACCCCCTGGGAAGCCCCAAGGGCATAAAAGGAGGGTCTTAGTCTGTTGGGGCCAGTGTCCTTGTAAGAAGAAAAAGAGACACCACAGGTCTCTCGTTCTCTCTTCAAGCACACAGAGAAGCCATGTGAAAACACAGCAAGAAGAAACGTCTGCAAGCCAGGGAGGACGTTCTCTCCTGGGGGCCAACCCCACTGCCGCTGTGGTCTCAGACCCCCAGTCTCCAGAACCAGGAGAGAATGGAAGGCTGTCGATCAAGCCACGCAGCCCATCACGGCGGCCTGAACTGGCAGCTTCACTCTTGCAGTGTGTGTCCCTGGGCACAGGCAGCGTCACCCAAGTCTGCACACGCCCAAAGCACCAGGACAGTGGCGTCGATGCGGCCGATTGCCGGGGAAGCCGTGTGTCCTGCATTCAGACCTTTTCAGGAAATGTTTGTGGAGTCTGCAGAGGTGTGAGCTCCACATTTTGGAGATGACCAGTCAGGGACCTCACTGTTTTGCTCCCAGGGAGCTCGAGTGTGTGACTCACGTTTTCTCAACACGCCCATGACACGAGCCAGGGCAGGGAACCAGAGAATAGGAAAAATAAAGAATCCGCTTATTTGGTGGTAGCATTTATCCTCATGTTCAAGTTGTGAAATAATACTGGTCATGTCAGTGTTTCCATCAGTGGAGCTCCTGTGACTGTCAGGCTGACCCAGTCGATCCTGGGTGCTGTCGGAGGCGCTCCTCTGGCAGCACGGTCCCTCCATCGCATCAGTCCATGGTTCTCCTCGCTTCTCGGACAGCCCCCAGTGTGTGTACTCAAACCCCAGACAGGTTTCTGGGCGTGAACTGTGTTGTATTCTCTCTCTGCTCTCGCCTCCTGCACTTATCACCACACCGCCCAGGCTTCCCCTCCCAGAGGAGCAGGGAGGACACAGGAAGGATCCGTGACACTGCAGGAGCAGCCCTTGCGAGCCTGAAGAGTGGAAAGGTGGCCGGGTACGTGGCCCTGCAGGTGGCCTCCGTCCCCAAGACAGAAAGGATACCCCACTGGGCACATCCTGAGACCACTCCTGCCTTAACCCTACATCTGCCCCCAGGCCCATCTGAATGTCAGCTCTTCACACTCTGGGACTTGGAGGAAGCTGAGTTCTCCTGCTCAATGCTATGTCTTCATGACACCCTTTGTTGATTTTGTTGAGTTGCTAAGTCCTGTCTGACTCTTTGCAACCCTGTGGACTGCAACTCACCAGGCTCCACTGTCCATGAGATTTTCCAGGCAAGAATACTGGAGTAGGTTCCCATGTCCTTCTCCAGGGGAACTTCCTGACCCACGAAGCGAACCCATGTCTCCTGTGTTGTCAGGCGGGTTCTTTACTGATGGAGCCAGCATGGAAGCCCTCATGACAACTAGGAGATGGGTTTCTCAGCTCTCAGAAGCTGGGCTAAACATCAAGACTTATCTCCTAAGGAAGTAATCAGGGCAAAACTGAATATGTGACCCTCTGGCCACCTTAAACGGAGAGACGTCTAGAAGTGAATCTATTGAATTTACTGAAGTCTGGAAGTGAATTCACTGACACTTTCAGGAGGTTAAAGCAGAGGAAGGTGGGTGTGTAGACAGACCACAGTAGCAGACCACCAGCCTCTTCCCCAGGAATAACTGGTAGTTTCCTCAGGACCAGTGAAGTCAAGAATGAAACAAAGCCAAAGAAGTTAAGATGGGGAAGGGGTTGGGGGGAAGAGTCATTTTATAGCAGAAATGATGAAATTTTTAAAATCTACATAAAATAAAAATTAACTGCAGCTGCTCTCCCCTGGCATAATTCTCCTTCATGTGGAATAAAGCATACTACATGATCTCTTTGGCTTCACATGCCAAAACTTAAGAGTGTGATCTGGAAGGTGGAATTAAAGGCCAGACTGTAGAGTTTCCACCAGCAGCTGGGGATCAATGGAGGTGGGGGGCGGGAAGTGTGAAGACGAACAGAGAAGGATTCCTAGGGGCTGCTGAGAGGGTAGAATCTGAAGCCACTCAAGAGACGTTGTCGGGGAAAGGAATTGTTCCTGCCTGTAGAGCCGATGCATTTGTAAGGATGCAATAGCCGAAACCATTTCCATCCCAGCTCACAAATAAAATTGTTTCCTTCCCAGAATCTTCCACAACTGGCCACACGATGTCTGGATGACTTTGCACACATGTTTATGTGCACGATGCCTCAGCGTATGGACAGAAGAGGGGGCTTGTCCAGTGCAGGACCGCACTCGGGGCCAAGAGAAAGCAGAAACGTCAGGAACATGAAGACCGGTGAGAACAGTCACCAGCACAGGTGGCAAGGATTCCCAAGGGGACTGTGCTCCTCGCTATGGCTGCTGCAGCAGGTCCCCAGAAACTTAAAGGCACCTCTGTTACCTTAGGGCTTCCCCTGTAGCTCAGTTGGTAAAGAATCTGCTTGCAACGCAGGAGACCTGGGTTCGATTCCTGGATCGGGAAGATCCCCTGGAAAAGGAAATGGTAACCCATTCCAATATTCTTGCCTGGAGAATTCCCATGGACAGAGGAGCCTGGCGAGCTACAGTCCATGGGGCCTCAAGAGTCGGACACAACTTAAACAACTAAGCCACAACCACTGTACCTTAGGACTCTGGAGGTCAGGCGTCTCACTGGGCTAAATAAAACCCAGGTATCAGCAGAGTTTGTGCCTCCCAGAGGTGGGGGAAAAGAATCCGCTCCTTGCTGTTTCCCGGCTTCTCAGAGACGCCCACGTTTGCTGGCTCTGTGCCCCTTCGATCCGACTCCTGCTTTCATCCTCACATCCCCCCTCTCTCTCTGACCCCCTAGCTTCCTGCTGTTACTGCCTGGATCCACTCCCGTACTCCAGAATCCTGTCCCCATCTCAAGAGCATCAACACGATCATGTTGGCAAAGTCCCGTTCTACGCCTGTAAATTAACCTGTTCGTAGGTTCCATGGGTTAGAAAATGGGCATCTTTGGGGGCCACTGTTCTGCCAACCACAAGGACCTTCTGAAGTCCTGGAGATGGGAGACTTGAATAAAGACTGATTAAACTTATCTGAGTTACAAGATGTGCAGCATTAAACTGGTGTTCTTGGCATTTGGGGTGTGTGTGGTCCAAAGCATCTGATGTGAATGGGGCAGGCTTTCTGGCTCTGTGTGCCATCCCAGAGTTTCTGGAGCTTGCCCACACCTGAGAGCATATTGCCATCTTCACATAATACTTTGAGGCAGGCACGCAAAGATGAGAAGCACCACCACTCCTGTTACAAACAAGCCCATGGGTAATTTTAAAAAATACTTTGATAGAACTGCTCTATAAAATTAAAAGGAATTTAAGAAGGGCAAATCCACTCTTTTATTTGTCTGTATCACTTATTCTTTGTTAATATGCATATTCTATTTCTATATGTTCACAATATCTTGTTTGGTTTGTTGTTTAGTCACTAATTCATGTCCAACACTTTTGCAAGCCCATGGACTGTAGCCCACCAGACCCCTCTGTCCATGGGATTTCCCAGGCAAGAATATTGGAGTGGTAAAAACTGGAAATAGAACTGCCATACGACCCAGCAATCCCACTACTGGGCATACACACCGAGGAAACCAGAAGTGAAAGAGACACGTGTACCCCAATGTTCATCGCAGCACTGTTTATAATAGCCAGGATGTGGAAGCAACCTAGATGTCCATCGGCAGACAAATGGATAAGAAAGCTGTGGTACATACACACAATGGAGTATTACTCAGCCATTAAAAAGAATACATTTGAATCAGTTCTAATGGGGTGGATGAAACTGGAGCCTATTATACAGAGTGAAGTAAGCCAGAAAGAAAAACACCAATACAGTATATTAACGCATATATATGGAATTTAGAAATATGGTAATGATAACTCTCTATGCAAGACAGCAAAAGAGACACAGATGTATAGAACAGTCTTTTGGACTCTGTGGGAGAAGGAGGGAGTGGGATGATTTGGGAGAATGGCATTGAAACACGTATAATATCATACGTGAAACAGATAGCCAGTTGAGTTTCGATGCATGAGACAGGGTGTTCGGGGCTGGTTCACTGGGATGACCCAGAGGGATGGGATGGGGAGGGGGGTTCAGGATGGGGGACACATGTACACCCTGACTGATTCATGTCAATGTATGGCAAAAACTACTACAATATTGGAAAGTAATTAGCCTCCAATTAAAATGAATTAATTTATATTAAAAAAAGAAAAGAATATTGGAGTGGGTTACTATGCCCTCCTCCAGGGGATCTTCCCAAGCCAGGGATCAAACCCAAGTGTCCTGCATTGGCAGGCTTGTTCTTTGCCACTGACCACCTGGGAAGCCTTTATACATTCCATTAAAATCTTGTCCTATTCAGTTATCTGCAGGATTTCCCATCAGTGTTGGTAGAATTTAAGTGTCCTTCTGAACTCCTTCTCATTCACATCTTTATTTGCAAACTTATACGCAGTATTCTCTGCTCCTCTCTTTTCTCATGTAATAGTATTTTGCGAAAATTCCATGGGGTCAATGCAGAACTTTGTATGGACCATGTAATTTTTCTTGTACATTTGTTTATTTTTTATATATATATTTCACTTTGCTAAAAGTTTCTGTCTTTCTATTTAACAATGTTCACCATTCCTTCTCGGAGCATTTTATAATCATCAATTTAAAGCTTTTGATAGATATTTCTGACATTTGTGCCAACTTGACACTGCATGGACTAAATGCCTGTCCCCACATAGCTGAGGTTTTCCTGGTTCTTTATAGGCTGAATAATTTTGGATTGTATCTTGGGCACTTTGAATATTATATTATAGGACTTTGGGGTCTTATATAAAGCTTATGAAGAATGCTGATATTTCCTATTGTTAAAAAATAAGTAAAGAACACAATTTTGGTGATAAAAAAAAAAAAACTTTAACTCTTCATGAAACAGACAGTTTCCATTCAGAGAACTGCAAAAATGGGGAGGAAGGCAGGACTCTTTTGCAGGGTAAAGAATAAGGAACAAGGAAATAAGTGTAATACCCAAAGATGGCTTGGCTTTGGGGACTGGCTCAATAACTTCAGATAGGCAGACGACACCACCCTTATGGCAGAAAGCGAAGAAGAACTAAAGAGCCTCTTGATGAAAGTGAAAGAGGAGAGTGAAAAAAATGGCTTAAAACTCAACATTCAGAAAACTAAGATCATGGCATCTGGTCCCATCACTTCATGGCAAATAGATGGAGAAACAATGGAAACAGTGAGAGACTTTATTTTGGGGGGCTCAAAAATCACTGCAGATGGTGACTGCAGCCATGAAATTAAAAGACACTTGCTCCTTGGAAGAAAAGCTATGACCAACCTAGACAACATATTAAAAAGCAGAGACATTACTTTGCCAACAAAGGTTTGTCTAGTCAAGGCTATGGTTTTTCCTGTAGTCATGTGTGGATGTGAGAGTTGGACCATAAAGAAATCTGAGCACCGAGGAATTGATGCTTTTGAACTGCGGTATTGGAGAAGACTCTTGAGAGTCCCTTGGACTGCAAGGAGATCCAACCAGTCCATCCTAAAGGATATCAGTCCTGGGTGTTTATTGGAAGGACTGATGCTGAAGCTGAAACTCCAATACTTTGGCTACTTGATGCGAAGAAATGACTCACTGGAAAAGACCCTGATGCTGGGAAAGATTGAAGGCGGGAGGAGAAGGGGATGACAGAGGGTGAGATGCTTGGATGGCATCACCGACTTGATGGACATGAGTTTGAGTAGGCTCCGGGAGTGGTGATGGACAGGGAAGCCTGACGTGCTGCAGTCCATGGGGTTACAGAGTCGGACACAACTGAGCGACTGAACTGAAGTGACAGCATGTACTGTATTTCTACTCAAGCAGAACATTTACATGAATGGAAAACTTATCCACGTTTGAGTTCTCCTGATGTGGCACCAAGGCAGGAGTAACTCCATCTTGGGCTTAGAAACTTATGTCAGTACTGTTTTAGTAGGTGATGGTTGAGTCTAGGCTGTGAGTCATACCCAGTCTTCTGTGGGCTGTGGTTTGAACATCCATTCCACTTTCAAATCCTGGGCAGCACTGGAATGATCCGAGCCATGTGTGCGATGCTGAGCTCAGAACCAAGGCAGAGGTCTGTCCCTCAGTCTAGTTTTAAGTTCTTCTGTATGCTGCTGTAGGTAAGATCCATTCTGGGGCACTTTGAGGCTGAGCCCAGGAATTGTTTAACAATGTATAGGGGAGCTTTTCCAGGCTCTTCTCTCTCCATACTCTTTTCAGTACTCTTCAGTTCCCTAAGGTTCCCCTTTTTGATTCTGGAAAACCTAAGGTTTATTTATCCTTCTTTGGTGTGCACCTCCCCAAACCGTGCCCACAGTTAAGGCCAAGTGATAAGAGGACATAAACACATGAAAAAAAAAAGAAAGAAAAAGATCCTCACTCTATTTTCTTAAGGCCAGAGCTCCTCTGATGAAAGAGGAAGATTCTCTCCTTTCCAGGTTAGGCTACTTTACCCGCTGCTGTCACTCACGAGACACCTTTGCTGCCCCTCGAGCCTGAACTAGGGAGTTTCTTCTGGAGTTTCTTGCTCCATCCAATGCCCGTGTCTACGTTTCAGACTGTGGGAAATGGTACACTGCATCAGTTTGATGGAAGTCTGAATTCTGGTCATCTTCCCCAATCCAGCCGGTAGTATGAATCTTCCAGAATTCCCAAATAGCTGATGTCAGCATTCCACCTGGGTCTTAGAGGTGAAGATGATTATGAATTCACCATCTGAATTCAATGGGTGGCGGGGGGCAGGGGGAGGCATGTTGCCAGGTGAAGTGTGCTGACTCCATCCTACCTGGAACTCTAGCCTTGCCTCATGTGTTCAGCTTGAGGCTTCACACCTTGTGATTCAAATGATCTCCATCCTCTACATGGAAATGAACTTGACAAGGTTTCCACATGCACCGCTCCATGTGTTTCTCATACAATGCTCAGCTCACATTATTCCACAGCTTTCACAAAGATGGAAATGCAGGCGAAGAGCCTAGAGCCACACAGCCGACATGCCTCAGAAGAGGCTCAAACGTGCTCCTTCAAATTCCAGGTCTAGCATTTTAGTGCCTCTCCTTGAATTCTTTATAGGCAACATAATCCTCTGGGACACGTCTTCTTATGGTACCGTGACTCTTCTCTTGGAGCGAAAAATCACGATTTCCACATAACCCAGAATTTTCTTTCACTAGACTTGAATGATAATGATGATGATGATTTAAGAGTCTGAACTAGATAAAGTCCAAAAAATAATTATTTGTGGGAAATATGTGTATCTACCCTCTTATAAAAATCCCTTATCAATATGTCCATCAGGACAAAAATGTAACCACTGTCATACCTCATTCCCAGATCTTGATGTTTATGTATTTATTCTTCATATAGCCAGCATAGCTTACCCTTGGGGAACTTTATAATGAAGACTATCAAGATCTCAGATTGGGTTTATCAAACTATATTTCTCTAGTAGAAAATACTATTTCATTTCCTTGGAGTCTGACAAATAAGTAAAAACTGAGATCTTTTTCTTTTACAGAAAAAAACATATATTATTGACAGTGGAAGGCTAATAGTAATTTTTGAATGTCTAAAACAGAATACAGAAATTAATGAATGCATATTTTCCAATTTTTGTAAATATATCAACCTTCCTAAATATCTTCTTTTCAAAATGAGAAGTAGAGATTTTATATATACATATATATTCTTTTTTAGTGAAAGTGAAAATGGAAATTTCAGTTGCTTAAAACTCTGAAAATGAAAACTCACTCACCAGAATTCCTCTGAGGAAATTGCTGGAGGCATTTGCTGTCTCTGAATTTTAATAACCCTCTTTTTTAAAAAGCTTTCTTTTCTATCACCCACATTGAATGTGAGCATTTGTTTTCAAGCTCCCGTTTTGCCTCTGCGTAATAACAATAATAAATATGGCATCTCTGTCTTGCAGCCCGAGGCTTAGAGAAGTATGCCCCAGAAAGCCTTCCACATCCTTTGATAAACATTCCCAGGAGGCTTCCTGCATGCCTTGGAAGCTGCCACGGGTAGTCTTTGCATTTTTCCTTTCTAAAAGGATGAAACTGAAAAATGTATTGGAGAAGGAAAAGAAGCAGATTTGGCATGCGATTCCTTAATGGAATATCAGCTTTGGCACCGGAGGGAAGAAAGCTATAAAAGGGATTCAGGAGAATCTTTGTTTTAAATAAAGATGCGTGTTCTCAAAAAGTAAGGAAGGAGAAATGATCCAACTCTTTCGCCTCTGCTTCGAGAAAAGAGGCGTGTGCCACCGCCATGTCAGAGATGCACAGATGGTCCCTTGGGAGGGTGGGGGCAGTGACCTGCCTCCCTTCCCCTCTCTGCCTCCGCATCTTCTGGGTGAACCCTCACTCCCATCCCTTCCAAAGAACCTCTTGGCAAGAGTGAGTCAGAGGAATTATGGAGCAGGGCTACTCATGTCAGTAGATTCCTCGATGGCTACGTCCTCCGCTGTAAGGTCCTCATCTGCTTACCAGAGAACACGGTTGTCATGACAAAATAAAATATACATAGCTTGGCTGACATCCAGCAGATGCTCACGGTGCCTATTACATTTGTACCTTAATCCAAGGAAACCCAAACAAGAAAAAAATGTCCCTGCGTGCCAAACCACATCGTCTCCAAAGTCCCTTCTGATTTTTAACATTTTATGAATTAAGAAGACTATTAGGAGTGACATTTAATGCAAATTATTAATTATAATATGTATGTTGAGTTAGTTTCTCCGTCGTGTCGGACTCTTTCCGACTCCAAAGACCATCGGAGCCTTCCAGGCTCCTCTGTCCATGGACTCCTCCAGGCAAGAATGCTAGAGAATGTCTATTCCCTTCTCAAGGGGATCTTCCTGACCCAGGGATCGAACTCTTGTCTTTTATGTCTACTGCACTGGTAGGTGAATTCTCTACCACCGGCGCCACCTGCGAAGCCCCAATATATATTTTATATTATATATAATATATATTAGTGATATCGAATTTACCAGATTCCTCTAGCATGTTTCATATATAATATATGCCACATTAATCCATATATAAGGGAAGCCCTGGTGGCTCAGATGATAAAGAATCCACTTGCAATGCAGGAGACCCAGGTTTGATCCCAGATCAGGAAGATGCCCTGGAGAATGGCAACCCATTCCAGTATTCTTGCCTCGAGAAGCCCACAGACAGAAAAACCCTGGCAAGCTACAGCCCGTGGTGGTCGCAAAGAGTCAGACACGACTGAGAGACTAACACTTTCATTTTCATTGCATATATAATATTTTACACATACGTATCTCCAAACATATGTGTCACGAAATTATGTGTACATATAATGCATGTGTGTATGTGTGCAATGTATATGTGTGTGTGTGTGTATATATATGTATACACATGAGATGAGTACTTTTATAGTGTTTGACTACTTTGCAAAATTTTTTTGAATGGTTTATTCTAAGTATTTAAAACATTTACTCTTCGAATTTCATTGAAGCTGAACTACTGCAATGAGTCCACAGTTTCATTAAATAAAGATTCTATTTAGCAAAGAAAAGCTTTAGGCTGGTCAAATTATAACTTCTGAATCAACTGGCACTTAAATGCTGAAATCTAACTCAATTGCTAATCAAATTTCATTTTAAACCAAGGAGGAACAGGGCAAACAACTCAGACTTCTGCTTAAAAGCTGAAAATATTTGTACTGAACCACTGTTATGGTAATCTAGCCATCACTTAGAACTGAAGAAGAAAGTGAATTAAGGTTCGCACCATGACGTTCCTGTTGGATGTTATTACACTAGCATCTGAGAGACAAATGCATCCGTTTACTGATCACGTTGATTGCTGGGACAGCAAGTCCTGGAAAGACTACAGAACTAAGGAAACGGTCTGGGAACCCTTCTGTTCTGCAGGGGTCAGCCCATGCAGAGAGCCACTTCTCATTGTTTTTCTTCTGAACATTATAGGGAAAACTCATTTTTGTCTTGATTATTATAGAATTATAGGTTCATTATAGAAAATTCAGAAGTAAAAAGAAAAACAACTAACTTACCTGTATCTCATTACCTTGTATATAACCAGTGGTAATCAGACACAACTGAGTGACTGAACTGAACTGAACTGAATGATTTGATAATTTGGTACATTTCTTACAAGTGTATTTCTATTAAAAAAATATATATATGCACATGCATGTAGAGACAGACACACAGATTTATGTTCTGAAAGTGAAGCTTGCCTAAGTTGGTGCTTGGCTTATTGGTGTGTTCGTCCGTTCGCACATTTGTGACACGGGGGCTTCGTGTGTGTGCGGTACTCAGATGTCCATCCCTGGAACTGAGGGGCACAGCCTGGATAGGAGATCATGAGTCTTTGGAGCCGTGGGTGTGGGGTCAGCAGCTCAGAGGAAGCCTGTGCCTCTGCATGCTGAGCACCTGCTGCTTGTCCCCCAGGAGTCTTCTATGTCTCTGCACCCCCTCCTTACGTCACCATGTGGCTCCTGGTTTAAAGGCAAGCAGGTGAGCTGGAGGTAAGCCCATTGCACAGTTCTGCAGACCTGCAGTATAGACTCCTGAGTGTTTAAGTTAGCTCATCTTAGAATGTACAGTCTTTATCAAGATTGAGCCCAAAGCATGTGTTCATCATACACCCACATTCTTCCACGTTCAGCTGGTAGCAACTGGCAGGTCTTAAAGTTGTTAAGCTGAACTAGAGGGGCCACAAAGAGCTCCTGTGAAAAGAAAATGCAAGTGTCAGTCGCTCGGGCACGTCCGACTCTTTGTGATCCCATGGACCACAGCCCACCAGGCTCCTCTGTCCATGGGATTCCCCCGGGCAAGAATACTGGAGTGGACTGTGCTTCTCCTCCAGGGGATCTTCCCGACCCAGGGATCGAACCCAGGTCTCCTGCATCGCAGCAGATTCTTTACCTCTGAGTCACCAGGGCTGCTACGTACACAAAAAAGCTGATCCTGTGCCATCATCCATCACAACTTCTGGAGCAGGAGGCCGGAAGTAGTGAAAGGCAAGTAGGAACAGGGCAATGGATTAATGATTTTTTACTGATAAGGGGGGGTATATTTCTTGAGGGGATCCAAGATCATATAGAACAGATGGAAAAAACACTCCTATAAATGACCCAGCAACAAGTATTTTACTTTCAAACATAAAACAGAACTCAAAAAGGCAGCAAAGGAAAAGCTGAGCCTAAAAGCTCTTTCCTATTTATTGCTCCCACCCCGTCAGGGTTGACTAATGTGCCCCTGAGTACAGGGCATATGAGGGGGTCTCCTCTGTGGAAAGAGACACAGTAAATACGCAGCGCCCTGAATAGCACTTGCCATGGGGCCCCCGAATGTGAACGCATGGCCATCTCACAGCTGAGCGCTGTTGCT
The DNA here is from genome assembly GCF_055505025.1 of Bos grunniens. NCBI lineage: Eukaryota > Metazoa > Chordata > Mammalia > Artiodactyla > Bovidae > Bos > Bos grunniens. The sequence goes on along the minus strand of NC_141184.1, from coordinate 4,520,863 downwards.
ACCAGTGTGGTCCACAGCGCCGGCCTGTGCCGCCCTCCCACCAACATCCCGGGGAGCCCCAAATCCCCACACTCGAGATGGATTCAGTAGGATCCATCTTTTTATACTGCTGTCAAGCTGATGATAGAAAATACGTCATTGTTGCTTTTGTCCCATTTCCGTTTTTATCAGCACAGCCCGTCTGGATCTCTGCTGCTACTGCCGTCTACGTGCTTTGTTCTTTCACCTGTGAGGTTCTCTTTATATATTTTTTTTTACTTAAAATGATAGTAAGAATAACTACCTTCTGGACACTTGCTAGGACCCAGGCAGAGTGCTAAGGACCTCATCCACATTACTTCGTGGTGGCGGTGTAGTTGCTCAGTCACATCCAACTCTTGCAACCCCATGGACTGTAGCTCGACAGGCTCCTCTGTCCATGGGATTCTCCAGGCAAGAACACTGGAGTGGGTCGCCATTTCCTTCTCCAGGGGATCTTCCCAACCCAGGAATCAAACCCAAGTCTCCTGCATTACAGGCAGTTTCTTTACTAAATGAGCTACAAGGCAAGCTGTATTACTTAATTGGATGCAAAGAACTGACTCATTGGAAAAGACCCTGATGTTGGGAAAGATTGAAGGCAAAAAAAAAAAAGAAGAAGGTGGCAGAAGATGAGATGGTTAGATAGTATCACCAACTCAACGGACATGAATTTGAGCAAACTCTGGGATATAGTGAAAGACAGGGGAGTCTGGCATGCTGCAGTCCATAGGGCTGCAAAGGGTTGGACATGATTTAGCGGCTGAACAATAATGACTTCATTGGATCTTCAAAACAGTCCAATGAAGTAGAGTGATTGTTATTGCCCCATTTTACAGATGGACAAACTAAGGTTCAGAAAGGTTAAATTACTTGATCAAGATCACAGTTAGGGATTGTGCATGCCTGGCAAGCAGTAGGCCCTCGTTAAGTAGTAGCTAATACTATGGCTGTATCATTGTCTTATTGTTCTCGCTCTCTCATTTTTTAACAGACCATGTTTTAGAGCAGTTTGGGCTCACAGTGAAATTAAGGGAAAGGCACAGAAGTTTCCAGTACACCCCCTTCCTCCACACAGCCTTCCCTGCGTGTGTTCCCTGGTAGCTTCCCTGGTAGCTCAGTCGGTAAAGAATCCACCTGCAGTGCAGGAGACCCAGGTTCGATCCCTGGGGAGGGAAGATCTCCTGGAGAAGGAAATGGCAACCTACCCCAGTATTCTTGCCTGGAAAACAGAGGAGCCTGGCGGGCTACAAGCCTTTGGGGTCGTGAGAGTCGAACAGCAAGTAAACCACCACCACCCCCATTTTCAGCATCCCGGACCCGATGGTACATCTGTCACAGCTGATGAACCTACACTGGCCGTAATCATCACGCACAGGCCACAGTGTGCACTAGGGCTCACTCTCAGGGCTGTACATTCCACGGGTTTAGACAAGTGTTCAGTGGCATGCCTCCACAATCACAGTGTTGTGCGGAATGCTTTCACCGTCCTACAAACCCTCTGTGATAGCTCTTTTCCCTCCCTCCTCCCAAACCTTGGCAACCACCGATCTTTTCGCTGTTTCTGAAGCTTGCCTTTGCCAGAGTGTCACAGAGCTGGAAGCATACAGTATGTGGCCTTTCAGATGGAGTCTTTTCACTTAACCACATGCATTTAAGTTTCCTCCGTGTCTTTTTGTGTCTCGAGAGCTTATTTCTTCTAGTGCTGAGTGAAGTTTTATTATCTGGATGCAATACAGTTTATTTATCCATTCCCTGAAAGACATCTTGCTGGCTTCTAAGTTTTGGCAATTATGAATAAAGCTGCTATAATCGTGGGTTTGCAGGGTTTTTGTGGACATAAGTTTTCAATTCATTTGTGTAAAGGCCAAGGATCATGATTGCTGGATCATATGGTAAGAGTTTGTTTCGTTTTCCAAGAAAACGACCAAACTGTCTTCCAGTGCAGCCAGACCACTTTGCTTTCCCACCAGCGATGAGTAAGAATTCCCGCGGCTCCATCCATGTGCTCCCCAGCCTCTGATGGTGCCAGTGTTTTTGATTTTGGCCATTCTAATAGGTGAGTCGTGGTGTCTCACGGTTATTTTAAATTGCAGTTTGCCAGTGAGACCAGATCATGAGCTTCTTGGCGTACGACTATCGTCATCTGTGCATCTTGTTTGCTGAGGTGTCTCTTTGGGACTTTTGCCCATTTTTTAACCGAAATTTGTTTTCTTACTGTTGTATTTTGTGCTCTTTGTGCATTTTGGGTCAAAGTCTTTAACAGACATGTCTTGTGCAAGTATTTTCACCCTCTTTGTAGCTTGTTTTTAATTCTTTTGACAGTGTCTTTCTCAGACCAGGTATTTATTTGCTTGTTTGGGTTTCTTTGATTTTTAAATTAATTAAATTGGAGGGTAATTGCTTTATAATGTTGTATTCCTTTCTGCCACACGGCAATGTGAATCAGCCATAATTATGTGTATAGTCCCTGCCTCTGGAGCCTCCCTCCCCCTCCCATTCCACCCCTCTAGGTCGTCACAGAGCTCCAGACTGGGCTCCCTGTGTTACAATAGCAGCTCGCTGTTTTGAATTTTAAATAAACCCTGGATTAGCAATTATTTCTTTCAAGGATCATGTCATTGGTGCTGTATCTAAAACGTCATCTCCGTACCCAAGATCGTCTAGATTTTCCTGTTGTTTTCTTGCAGTTTTATGGTTTTGTGTTTCACACTTTTGTCTACTATCTTTTTGATTGAAATTTTGGTAAAGAGTCTGTGTCCTGATTCATTTTGTTTCTTGTTAATATCCTGACCGTTTGTGATTTTCTCCATTGTATTACCTTGGTTCCTTTGTTAAAGATGCAGTTAGTGTATTTACTTGGGTCTCTGAGTTGCTTTATAAAAGAGACTTAGGAATAAACAGTCACTTCTTGTCAATTGTACATGCTGCAACGCAATTGTGTTGCAGATTTCTCTAGGTGGCTGCTTATTTTGTTTATGGGAAATTTTAGACTGAAGATTTTTAACTTCTAAGAGCATGATCCATTAATCATTTCAGTCTGTTTTATTAAATATTACTCTGTATTTTCTTTGGACCGTTTCATCTCCTTTTTGTACTATGCTTAATCTACATGATAGCCATTTTGTATGATGCAAAGTAGGAAGACATCAAACTTAAATTTCCCATATCGAGAGTCAGTTTTTGTACAACAGACAAAACAAGGTCCATATTCTCCTAGCTTGATTATCATGAAATCTGTATCAAACATTTACCATAAGAAGGAGGAGTTTTCCACAGATGTTTCTCATGGGTTTTATAATGTCTGTGCCTTCTACATAAATGCTGTAATTAGCTTGTCCAGTTCCTTAAAAAGTCTGGTGCTGCGTTGGTAGGTATTCCTTTGGTCTATAGATGGATGTGAGAGACGCTGACGTGTTCACGGGCTGACTGCCCCCACTCAGGAATCCAGTGTGACTGTCCTGTAACTCATTCCCTTTTGCTGTTTTCCAAAAATGTTTGTGGATTTCACGTGCATTTCACGTATACTTGAGGGATTTCTTTCTTTGCTTTTATTTCGGTGGAACTGGGAATTATTGTTCTAAATTGTTCTAATCGCTGACTTCTGCGCAAAGACAAGTTGCTGTTTACAGTCCTCGTGACTGGCTGCTTTACTCGGTTGGCAAAGAGCTTCCGTGCCTCCTCCCAGCTTTCCTGGACGGCTAATTACATCTTGGTAAATGTCACTTTCCTCCGAGGTATTTATTTATTTATTTTGTTGTCATCCCTGCGGTTAGAACATGGTCAGCGGGGACCATGAGCATGAAAAGCAGAACTCCTTGGCAGCCACATTGACTCTGACAGACACATGGCTCTAACATCTCTTTTTAGGCACATGGAACATTTAGTGCAGGAGTCTAGCAGGCAGCCTGCATCAATTTAAAGAATTCTCCTTCTATTCCTCCTTTGCCAAGTCTTTTTGAAGACACGGTGGCGGATTTTACCCCACGCTATTTCAGCATCCGAGATAATCATATGCACATAAATTTCCTATTTGAAATGCTAATGTCATTAATTCCATTAATAGATCACCCAACCTTTTAATAACCTTGAAGGTAAGTATTGTTACACCTCCTCTGGCTGATCACCACACTGATGCTCGGAGGAGGTAATTAACTCGCCCATGGTACAGCTACAGAGTGATGGAGTCGAGATGAAAGCAGGCTTATGTGGCTCCGAAGCTTCAGGATTTATCCTGGCCGCAATCTCAGGGCCACAGTATTTGTTTAAGCAACCCTTCAGACTGCAGACACACCTGTGCTGAGAAGGCAGGACAGCAAGGGGATATATGTGTGGGAAGTGTCCCTGGAGGGAGCCTGTGGGCTGCCTGGGGGAGTTACAGACCCACCTGGGGCTCCGGGGCAGCTGTGTTTCAGTCGGTGGGCGTGTGATAGGCGGGTTCCTGTAGGGATTCCTCAGCCCCTGCTACCTAAAATGCCTGCAGGGCCCCCTGCCCCTCCCTGAGAGGCCCTCACTCCCGGGAGCATCTCCCAGCCCAGCACCACAGCCTCACCAGGGGCAGGGGAAGAGGGGGATGAGAGGGGAGATGGGTCCCCACTTGGGCCAAGGATGGCTGATCTCGCTTGGTCCTCCCACTCAGGGTGAGGCAGCCAGCGTCCTTGCTAAGCTGTGGGCCTGGTGCTTGCTGACACTGCCCCCCGCCCCAGGTTCTGTTGGGTGGGCTGTAGGCAATTCCAGTAGTGGGAGCCCCCACTCTGGACCCGGGTCCTCTTCCTCCCGAGAAGTTTCTGTCACTCATCACAACAGAGGCCTGGGCCCCTCTGGTTAGCACACTGACCTCCCCACGGTCCATCCCAAGGGGAGGTTTTCACTGTCCACTCATTAACCGCATACCTCTCCTGGCCCTCTGGCTGCTGAGCAGAGAGGATAAGGAGAACCTATGTCTTACCCAGGACGGGAACATGTCTCAGATTCCTACAAGCTTGGAGCAGTCAGCACAAAGCTGGGGACTTCCGTTTATTGCCTTCCAAAGTAACGCTCAAGATTCTCCAAGCCAGGCTTCAGCAATATGTGAACCGTGAACTTACTGATGTTCAAGCTGGTTTTAGAAAAGGCAGAGGAACCAGAGATCAAAATGCCAACATCTGCCGGATCATCAAAAAAGCAAGAGAGTTCCAGAAAAACATCTATTTCTGCTTTATTGACTATGCCAAAGCCTTTGACTGTGTGGAATAAACTGTGGAAAATTCTGAAAGAGATGGGAATACCAGACCACCTGACCTGCCTCCTGAGAAACCTATATGCAGGTCAGGAAGCAACAGTTAGAACTGGACATGGAACAACAGACTGGTTCCAAATAGGAAAAGGAGTCCGTCAAGGCTGTATATTGTCACCCTGCTTATTTAATTTCTATGCAGAGGACATCATGAGAAACGCTGGGCTGGAATAAGCACAAGCTGGAATCAAGATTGCCAGGAGAATTATCAATAACCTCAGATATGCAGATGACACAACCTTTATGGCAGAAAGTGAAGAGGAACTCAAGAGCCTCTTGATGAAAGTGAAAGAGGAGAGTGAAAAAGTTGGCTTAAAGCTCAACATTCAGAAAACGAAGATCATGGCATCTGGTCCATCACTTCATGGGAAATAGATGGGGAAACAGTGGAAACAGTGTCAGACTTTATTTTCTTGGGCTCCAAAATCACTGCAGATGGTGATTGCAGCCATGAAATTAAAAGACACTTACTCTTTGGAAGGGAAGTTATGACCAACCTAGATAGCATATTCAAAAGCAGAGACATTACTTTGCCAACAAAGGTCTCTCTAGTCAAGGCTATGATTTTTCCAGTGGTCATGTATGGATGTGAGAGTTGGACTGTGAAGAAGGCTGAGGGCCGAAGAATTGATGCTTTTGAACTGTGGTGTTGGAGAAGACTCTTGAGAGTCCCTTGGACTGCAAGGAGATCCAACCAGTCCATTCTGAAGGAGATCAGCCCTGGGTGTTCTTTGGAAGGAATGATGCTAAAGCTGAAACTCCAGTACTTTGGCCACCTTATGCAAAGAGTTGACTCACTGGAAAAGACTCTGATGCTGGGAGGGGTTGGGGGCAGGAGAAGGGGACGACAGAGGATGAGATGGCTGGATGGCATCACTGACTCGATGGACATGAGTTTGAGTGAACTCCGGGAGTTGGTGATGGACAGGGAGGCCTGGCGTGCTTTGATTCATGGGGTCACAAAGAGTCAGACACGGCTGAGTGACTGAACTGACTGAACTGAGCTGACACACATGTCCCTGGCCTCCACGGGCTTCTGTCCTCATAGTTAGTGTCACAGGCAAGCCTTTCCTCTTTAAGGGTTTAAAATTCAGGCTTATTGTTATTCAGTCACTCAGTCATGTCCGATTCTTTGCGACCCCATGGACTGCAGCATGCCAGGCTTCCCTGTCCTTCACCATCACCTGGAGTTTGCTCAAAATCATGTCCATTGAGTCGGTGATGCCATCCAACCATCTCATCCTCTGCCACACCCTTCCCATCCTGTCCTCAATCTTCCCCGGAATGAGGGTCTTTTCCAACGAATCGGCTCTTCAAATCAGGTGGCCAAAGTACTGGAGTTCCAGCCTCAGCATCAGTCCTTCCAATGAGTATTCAGGACTGATTTCCTTTAGGATTGACTGGTTGGATCTCCTTGCAGTCCAAGGGACTCTCAAGAGTCTTTTCCAACACCACAGTTCAAAAGCATCAGTTCTTCAGCACTCAGCCTTCTTTATTGTCCAGCTTTCACATCAGTACTTGACTACTGCTACACAAAATGTATTTCAACTTGTCTCCAATGTGGGCACACCGAAAACAGCATTTGATGTCACTCTAGCGACCGTGGCACGTATGCATGCTTGTTAAGTCGCTTCAGTCATGTCCGGCTCTCTGCGACCTCATGGACTATAGCTCTCCAGGATCCTCTGTCCATGGGATTTTCCAGGCATGAACACTAAAGTGGATTGCAGACCCTCCTCCAGGGGATCTTCCTGATCCAAGGATCAAACCTGCGTCTCTTGCATCTCCTGCATTGGCAGGTGGGTTCTTTACCACTAGCGCCACCTGGGAAGCCCAGAGGCCGTGGCAAGTAAATATAAAGCTTGATGACTGCAGGGACTAATGGGTGTAAGAGAAACTACGTGTGGAAACATGCTTGCTCACACATGCACACATACGTGTACACACACACACACACACACAAGCACTGTGTAGTATAACAACGGCTCACTCTGAGCTCAGGCACACCCAGGGACACTCAGGTCCCATCCACCTCTCATTTTAATAGCTCAGGCACACCCAGGGACACTCAGGTCCTATCCACCTCTCATTTTAATAGCTCAGGCACACCCAGGGACACTCAGGTCCCTTCCACCTCTCATTTTAATTTCCTCGCGGCCGAGAAGCTGGTGGGGGCTCTCGGCTCTCCCTGATCTTTATTTACTGCCTTTCTCTTGGTTGCTTTTACCCAGCGCTGGTGCGCCTGGGTCGAGCTCCACAATCACATCCATTACTATCCGGTGACAGCAGTGCACGCCGTGTGCCCTGCCCCCCAGCAGCCCCCCTCCCCGTGCTGCTGGGTGTCGGGGAGAGGGAGCAGAGATTTATTGAAATGGTGTGGTTTCATTATCTCGATGGCCTTTTGCGGAACGAGGAAGGAAGAGGCTTCCAGGAGACGTCTCGTTGCCCTGTGTCTGGTTCTCATCATTGTCTTTCTGATGTCTGCTCTCCTGGGTCTCCCCAGGAAAATGCAGCTCCTCTGGATGGCAGGCCTTGGGTAGGACCTGTCGGCTCCTAAAGCCGACAGTGGTAAGCCGGCAGTGCCCACCCCAGATTCCAGGCTCGCCTCTGAAAGATCTCAACCATGACAATAATAATAATAATAGAACTTCCAGTCCAGGCTGACTCCCAGATGTAAGGATTCCTCTTTGACCAAGGCCAGCTTTTCCAGCAATGCCACACGCTTGTCTGAGCCCAGGTTTCTTTTCTCCGCGTTCCATCTCTGCATGGTCAACATTCCCTAAAGCACCGATCCTGGGGTAGAGCCAGACACCCAGATGGAGCCTGGCGGCTCTTGGTGTCAGGCGGCCAGGGTCACTCCTGGACCCTGTGCTGAGCCCTGTGGTCACCAACATTCACGTCCTCCCAGCGCTGAGCACAAGCTGTGTCTGCCAGGCCAAGCCCACCCCACTGCCCATTCCCCCCTCCTCTGAGGCAGCCGGATGCTGCTGGAGGTGCCCGGAATCTCCCACCAGCTGAATAAGGGGGCAGAGCCCCTTATCTTGCCCGGCCACCACTAGGTGAGGGGCAGACGGCAGGAGCCATGAGTGGAGAGCCTGGGACCAGCTCCCTGGAGTACGGATCAGGGAAGCCTCAACTGGGGGTTGGTGCGCAGCTCAGCGTTTCTCAGTTAACCTCCATCCCCACGTGCGGTCCTGCTGCTCCCGCCCCCGTGTGGGCTGCAGTGGGAGACTGACCACGCGTTCTGCATAGGGTCTGCGTGTTCCTCTGAAATGCCACCCCCCCACGTTCCCTCTTGTGTCCTCAGTGTCCTAGTCAGAAGCTGCCAGCTGCATTAAAACCAGCACACAGCGAGGGATTCTATGAATCATGCCCGCCAGGAGAAGTGATCCACATCCTGCCCTGAGACCCTGGCAGAGCCATCGGGTCCATGACTCTCTGACACGTGCATCGCCGACCCCCATGGAAGGAAACACCCCCTTTATGTTTTCGGCACCTTAGTGAGGAGAAGCGCTGACATCACCAAGGAGGGGCGGGGGTGGGGGGCGTGCGACTGCCTCTCCGTCTTGGCGTCAGCGCCACAGCTCCCCACTCACTGAGAGACCACCACCCCCAAGATCTCAGGGAGGCAGTGTTTCCGGACGTGGCAGGAGACCCAGGCCCAGAGGAGTGACCCCGTTCCCCTTCCAGGGGACCACCCCATCGCCCGCTCAGGAAGCCTGGCCGCTGCGTTCTCGGAGGATTTATGGCACGGCCCCGCACAGTCTAACCTCTCTGGTCCACGTCAATTTCCATAGATATCTTCAGTATGTGTACTTTTCTTTCTTACACCCTCCAAGTGTTCTTTAGACAATGGCAATCTCAAATACAAAACAAGTGGACTTGTCTGCAAAACAGAGACAAGTTCACAGACGTCGAGAACAGAGTGTGGTTGTCAAGGCAGGCGGAGGCAGGGGAGGGAAGGGCTGGGACTCTGAGATGGGCAGATGCAGACTGCCGTATACAGGATAGACAAACAGCTGTCCTCCTGGACAGTGAAGGAGTCCTTGGGCCTCAAAAAGAAAACAACGGTCTCAAAGGTCCTTGCTAAATCATCTAACTTTGGAAAACAAAAGGAAACTTCAGGTCCCACCCTGATGCTTCAGGCTGGTTGCATCCACCTGGGACTTACCACCCTCTGCACAGGAACCTCCCACCCCCTGTTCAATACAAATGCCATCTCAACTAAAGAATATCCAAAAGGTCCCGCCTGACGAACGTGTCCCTTATCGCTTCCACAAGCCTCCCTTTAAATATGGAACCTCCCTGATCCCTCCCGCTCTCAGCCTGGTCGTTAGGCCGCCTGCCGCCCCTCCTTGCCTGAATAAAGGTCACCTACCTCGCTGAGGTTCTCTCTCCTTCTTTTCTGCCTTGGCCTGAACTATACCTTACAGACAGCACAGGGAACTCTACTCAATATCCTGTGACAAACCAGAGTGGAAAGGGAAAGAACAATCCCTGGGATTAAAAAAAACCAGGCCATCGGAACGCACCAGTCTTGCCGTCTCTATCTTCAGCTCAGGCCATAGGAACGCACCGGTCTTGCCGTCTCTATCTTCAGCCCCCGAGGCCTCCTCTCCCTTTCTCCCTCGTGTGTCCCCCACCTCCTGTGTGCAAGAAGAGACCAGCGTTCCGCCCCCTCGTCTCAGCCTGGGGGAGCCAGAAGGCATTCCTCAAGGAGAGAGTCCTGCTCACGCGGGGGGACCCCTCTTTGGGCCGTAGACAGTGATGGACGCTCCAAACCCAGGATGTTATTTGGGGAAAAAGCCATCCCCAAGCTTTTGTTTCTTTCTGGATGTTTGCCCATTGATAAAAAATGCTGGCTAAGCAAGGAGCTCGGGGCAAAATAGAAGTAGAATTCAGGCTTTGGGGGAGCAACCAACCCAAGCAGCTTGGTGGCTTCCTCTATTTTTTGTTTAAAAAAAAGAAGACTGATGTCACCTTGACCTATTTTCCTCATTATTAATTTATAGAGGAGCCGCAGAAGAGAAAACTCATGAAGACAAGGACTGTCAGAGCTGGAAGAGACCTAACAAGCCTGCATTTCTGTGTCCGTTCCTTCATGGAGGTGGGGGAGAAAGCAGAGGTTGAGGAAAGGCAGCGAAGTCAGGAGCAGGGGTCGCCGGGCTCCCAGCCCGGACTCTGTCTCTGGATACAGCAGACGTTGGCCACTGACTTCGGTTTCACGCCACCGGCCTTGGGTGCTAGCTTGTAATAGATTTCATCATTTTAAAATAAACCTTGAGAGGTAGGCTTACAGATAATCTTTGGATTTTCTTCTCTGCCGAGTGTGATTCTAGGATCATCAAATTTTCAAAAGGCAAAGCGTGGAATTTTAAGGGAAAATGGTAAAATTTTACAACAATTTTGAAAGATAGCACAGTTGATTAAAATCACCCCTGTGTCCCTTCTTATCTGAATGAGGGGAACTTTGAAGAACGTCCTCGATGGACAGTGATTTCTTTTGTCTCCCTTCAAGGCCATCACTTCGACACATGGAGTGGATCTTTCTGCCTGCACCTCAGGGGTCTGGAAAGTCTAAGAGCAGAGGAAGACCATAGTATTAGGCGTGGAATAGAGACTGAGTAATAATACTTGGAGAAGTGAAATAAACCCTCACCTTTTGGTGTTTATTGCTTTCTGAAGAAAATCTTTATTCCTCCAGTCCGCATGACTCCATTAATAAAGTCCAGCTATTAAAAAGAATTTCTTTTGGTAGAAAAACATTATTCTTTATGTGAATCAATTATTTCCTGTGCTCAAGTCACCTTGGGCCAGAACGTAATGAATATTTGTGAGATGGGAAGATCAGACATGCTGGGAAGGAAATTCCTCTCGGGGCTGAGAATGAACACTGCCCAAGACTAGGAAATCCTGAGACGTGTGGTACCATCGAGCGTCATGGGAACGCTGGCTCAGTGATGCCACATCCACTGGCCCCCTTCCCGAGAGGTCACAGAGTCTCCGGATGAATGGAGGGTCCCTGCTCGTTAGAGGTTGACTGGGGCTCCCTCGACCAGGCACCCTGCTCTAATGTCGCACCTGTTTCTGTGTCTCTTCCCCCCAGACTGATGGAGAGATGAAAGGGATGCCTGGTAGGTCTTCAGTCTTTGTTAGGACCGGACTTGTGCCTAAGAGCCTCGAGTCACTCTAGACGTGGCCCAGAAAGGTAAAGTCCCAGCACAACATGCTGGGAAATCACCTACCTCTGTTCGTTCCTTTCGTGTAAAAAGAATGATTGATGACGGTTCAATAAATACAAGACAGCCCCTATTAAAAAAAAGGTCATTAAACGCAGCAACCACAGTGAGTAAAGTGCAGCAATTGTAAACTCATGGTGAAGGCAGCCCCTTTCCTTCTGGGAGGGACCATTCCTAGAACAGGAGGGCTGGCAAGGCATCTGCAGAGACGACCCTTGAACACAGCCGCCCCCTCAGAGGGGCTCACGTGATGTCCTCCCCACTCACCTTCCCTGAGGCAGCCCTTCCCCACCCCAGCACCATCACAGACGCCTGAGTGCTGAATCCAACCTGGGATCTCCCTGACCCGGTGCACACTGGGAACCCTGCCTCAGTCAGGGTGCACACTAGAAACCCTGTCTCACTCAAGGTCCAAGCTAGGACCTGGGATCTCCCTGACCCGGTGCACACCAGAAACCCTGTCTCACCCAGGGTGCAAGTGAGGACCTAGGATCTCCCTGACCCGGTGCACACTAGGAACCCTGCCTCACTTAAGGTCCAAGCTAGGACCGGGGATCTCCCTGACCCGGTGCACACTGGGAACCCTGCCTCACTCAGGGTGCAAGCTAGGAAATGTATTGCTGTCAATGCAGCACAACTGATGAGCGTTCAAGGAAGGGACCACGTGAAGTTTATGCGTAGGCTCCAGTTCCTGGGCACTGGCATCACAGGGGAGCAAGCCCACCACTGGCCACCCAGTCTCGGCCCCTGCCGCGTCACCCGTCGACCAGACTCCACCTAGACCTAAACGCACAGAAGCCTGTGAATGCGGTTGGTCCGGGTCAGCCTCTGGTTCGCAGCTGGATGCAGAAGCTGGGAAAGTGGGTTTCAGGACAAACCCCTCACCGTGCCCTACTCTCCTGGTCTCCCCAACCTGCAGGTCACCCTGGACCAGCCCCCTCTTCTACCTCGGCTCCTGGAACCCAGCAGGACCCAAGGGGTCTACCCAGATAGACCCCCACCCATGTCCTCTGCCTGACTTTTGTCGTAGAAAAAGCTTTACTCCAAATAAGTGTAATCAGAGTGAGAGAATGCGGAAAGGCAAACAGGCGAGATAAGATGATACTACTTTAGCCATTAAACCAAGTCAAGGATCTTTATTTAGTTCTTCCTCGAGGACTAGAGATAATATTCTGAGCTGTGTCCTTGGGGCTCCCACCAGGTGGGAGCAGTTAACAGTGTGTGGCCCACAAGCACACAGAGCCCAGATGGGTTGGAACCAGGAAGTTGATGATGCTGACTCCGGATTACTTCACCACCAACCGAGCAGAAGAATGTCCCCGAGCTGATCACGCCCTGCTCCTTGAACACTCCTCACTACCCTCTCTAGGTCGGGACACGGAGTTTTGAGGGGATTAGCCTGCTGTGACTTCCCTGTGCATGTCAAAGCAGTAAAGCTAATTTTTTTTTCTTCTTTCCCCAAACCTCCTCCTCAATGTTTCTCTTCGGCTCCTGTGAACAGAGGCCAAATTCCAGCAGCGCTCAGCCCCAAGTGGAGCCTTTCCCTAGGGCTCTGCCCTCATGCCTCTCCCCTGGCGCCCTTCCCTTGGGGGCATGTCTGTGCTGCGAGACGGACAGTAGTGAACTGACCTCTCCCCAGCCGGTCCCAGGGCAGCTCTGCTTCTGGAAGCCCCCATCTGACATCTCCATCTCCAGGGCGTGCTCACACACCGCAGCTAAACCAGCCTCCCTGATGGTGTCTGCTGCACCTCCCACCTTTAATGACCCTGCCTGGCCACCCTGATCTCTGCCTGGGGGTGATCCTGACCTCCGCCTTCTCCCCATCCCCACTTCCAGTGAGCTGCCCAGTCCAATGAAGGCTCCTGCCCGAGATCCCAGCTACCACACTTCTCCCTTAGTTCCCTCCCTGCCTGCTAGCTGGTCCTGCGGATATCAGGCCTCTCCAGGCTTCTGTGCACACTCACATTCTCCTTTTCTCTAAAGCACATCTAAACAGCTCATAACTTACAGCGCAACATACACGGAAAGATCGATAATTGAGAAGAGTTAAAACATCACACAAAATGTGGCTGCTCTTTGCAACGTCATTACAAAACAGGCATTAGACTAAAAAAAAAGTGTGGGTCCTCAACAATTCAAAGATTCCGTGAGATGGAAGATAAAAACCTGAGTATCAATGAGCTGCATATTCAGCTTTGGGAGCCTGGCTAAAACCTGGAGGAGGCCACCATTCACCAGTTGCTCCTAAAGAAAGAGCTTAGCACTCTTGTTTGCTTGGTGCTAAACTTGGAAATCAACTCTGAATATTCATTGCAAGGACTGATGCTGAATCTTCAATACTTTGGCCACCTGATGCAAGGAGCCAACTCACTGGAAAAAAAATCCTGATGCTAGGAAAGATTCAGAGCAGGAAAAGAGGGTGGCAGAGGATGAGATGCCTAGATGGCGTCACCGACACAGTGGACATGAATTTGAACAAATGCTGGGAGGTGGTGAAGTACACGGAAGCCTGGCTCGCTGCCGTCCACGGGGTCGCAAAGAGTGAGACTTGACTGAGCGACTGAACAACAACATCAAACTTGCAGGAGGAAGAAACTAAATGTTCAAAAACAGGTATCGAGCGTGATGACACGCATGCTCAGAGGTCATGCAGGGCAGGCAGAAAACATGAACTCGGGCTTTCCGATGGGCTGTTAGTTTAACGAGCTTTTACAAGTCTGCGCTGACTCTCAGGAGGATGGGGTACAAATTAATTGCACGGTTCCTCATTTTAACCCCTTGGGACCCAGCCCAAGGTCCTTCCTCAGGCATTTATTGCTGATATGGAGGAGAAAGGCCAGTGTGTTGCCATGGAAACCATTATGGGAAGAACAGACAACACTTCTATCTGAGCCAGAGAAAATGCATCCAGGCATAAACACTGGTGGGAGTCGGAAGTCCCGGCCACACCCATCCTCGCCTTCCCTCCTCCTGCACCGTCTCAGCCTCAACCTTGATCCCCCCTTGCCCTGTGCCCCACCTAACAAGTTACCTGGTCTCCCAGCAGCCACTCTTGGCATCATCTCCCACTCCTGTTCTTCAGTGAGCTGCACACGTGTCCAGTCGTTCCAGCCCTGCCCTGGCCTGAAGACTGTGCCGTGCGGGCATCTCTATTTCCATCCTTTCAGCTGCTTCGTGCCCCTGATGTGCAGGTCTCCTTGCCAACTCAGTCCAATCCTTCCCGCCTCAGAGCATTTGCACCCAGCACCCCTCAGCCTGGAACATCCCTGGTGGTGAAGCTGCAGTTTCTGTTTTGTTCACCCTCATATTCTTGATCCCCAACAGAACTTCTGGCAATGTGGTGTTGAAAGCATGAAGACAGTAAGAATGCATCAGGCTTGGGGACGCCGGCAATGGTCAGGCGGAAACAGACAGTTGGGAGCATTTGGCTCAATCACGGGAAGTGTCTCAAGACCTGGGAGTCTGAGGACAGGTAAGAGAAGGCAAAGGTCTCTAACCTTGTCAGTGCTGAGTGACTGTGCTTAGTTGCTCAGTCATGTCTGACTCTGTGACCCCATGGCCTGTAGACCATCAGGCTCCTCTGTCCGTGGGAATTCTCCCAGCAAGAATGTGGAGTGGGTTGCCATGCACTCCTTCAGGGGATCTTCCTGACACAGGGATTGACCCCAGCTCTCCCACGTTGCAGGCAGATTCTTTACCATCTGAACCACCAGGGAAGCCCAAGGATGCTGCAGTGGGTCATCTATAACGCTCATCAACTGGTTTAGTAAAAGGGGCCCATCTGCATAGAGGCCTTGCTAGCTTTACAACTGATGACAATAATGACCATCCAACACATGTCTCTGGATGCTTGTCCCCCTCTCTAGACTCAACGTGATAGGATGTCATTTTACAGTGGCTAAGTCATGCCTGACTCTTTGTGAGCCCTGTGGGCTGCAGCACACCAGGCTTCCCTGTCCTTCTGTATCTCCCAGAGTTTGCTCAAATTCACATTCATCGAGTCAGTGATGCCATCCAACCATTTCATCCTCTGTCGTCCCTAACCCTAACCCTTCTCCTCCCACCTTCAATCTTGCCCAGCATCAGGTTCTTTTCCAATGAGTTGGCTCTTAGCATCACGTGCCCAAAATATTGGAGCTTCAGCTTCAGCATCAGTCCTTTCAATGAACACTCAGGACTGATCTCCTTTAGGATGGACTGGTTGGATATCCTAGTCCAAGGGACTCTCAAGTCTTCTCTAGCACCACAATTCAAAAGCATCAATTCTTCAGCACTCAGCTTTCCTTATGGCCCAACTCTCATATCCATACATAACTACTGGAAAAACCATAGCTTTGACTAGATGGACCTTTGTTGGCAAAGTGATGTCTCTGCTTTTGAATATGCTGTCTAGGCTGATCATAGCTTTTCTTCCAAGGAGCAAGTGTCTTTTAATTTCATGGCTGCACTCACTGTTCGCAGGGATTTTGGAATCCAAGAAAATAAAAGCTGCCACTGCTTCTACATTTTCCCCATCTATTTGCCATGAAGTGATGAGACCAGATGCCATGATCTTAGTCTTTTGAATGTTGAGTTTTAAGTCAGCTCTTTCACTCTCCTCTTTCACTCTTATCCAGAGGCTCTTTAGTTCCTCTCCACTTTCTACCATTAGCGTGGTATCACCATCATATCTAAGGTTATTTATATTTTTCTGGGCAATCTTGAGTCCAGCTTGTGAAATTGATGGGAGAAAGGTCTTATTGCTCAGCACTTTCACAGGCAGAGGCTGGAGTACAGGAGGAAATTAACAATTGTTGAATTGACCCCTTTGCTATGTTGCAGCTTTATGACTTCATATAGTAAGTTCAACCCGTCTCTATAGTTTGTGCTACTAATCTAATTCAGTGTCTACTGGTAAAAGTTCACCTTAAATGTGGGGATATACATCACTTCCATTTCTCAGAGCAGCTCGGGTTTGATAAGAGCCGAGCAAAAAGGCACCTGGACACAGGTGTTCCAGCCGTCACCTGGCCCAGGAGCTGAACCTGCAGATTCAGCCTCCACAGTCCGTCCTGGGATTCCCAAAGCTCTGAGGGGTGAAACTATGATACAAATGGACGGCCCTGAGTCTTCTAGGAGGTGTGTTATTAGTGGTGCACAGCTAATGGTAACGGGACTGCAATTGCACAGGTACTATAATAGCCTATACTTTTATTCTAGTCATGACTAGAACAATTAATCACACAGGCTATAACCCAGACTTCCAATTTCCATGGTGCTATCTATTAATTTTAAATTAACGCTGTGCCCTTTGTCAATGAGCTGGAGGTGCTTTATAATAAGAGAATAAACATAAGTACATAATGTAAGAACACTCTTGGCATCCACTATTCTTTTTTTTTTTTTTTTTTTACAAATTAGAGATGAAGCCAGCTTCCAGGTCTGATTGAAATGTGGAGTCAGAGCTGCAGCTTCTTCTCTTCACTGAGAAGAAAGAGCCCTGGGTGGAGGAGGGGGTAGGGATTCTTCCCCCATCCGCAGCCAGCCTCCCCTTGTGGGGGCTGGCCCCACCCTCCATGCCCCGGCTTCATACTGCTGAGCAAAGTATGAGTGGCTTGGCTGTGCTCTCTCATGGGTTTTTTGCAAGTATCTAGTGAGATTGTTGTTGCTGTTCAGTCACTAAGTCCTGTCCGTCTCTCTGCGATCCTCTGGACTGCAGCACACCAGGTCTCCCTGCCCATCACCATCTCCCAGAGTTTGCCCAAACTCATGTCCATTTAGTCAGTGATGCCATCCAACCATCTCATCCTCTGTCCTCCCCTTCTCCTCCTGCCCTCAGTCTTTCCCAGCACGAGGGTCTTTTCCAATGAGTCAGTTCTTTGTATCAGGTGGCCAGAGTATTGGAGCTTCAGCTTCAGCATCAGTCCTTCCAATGAATATTCAGGACTGATTTCCTTTAGGATGAACTGGATGGATCTCCTTGCTGTCCAAGGGACTCTCGAGAGTCTTCTCCAACACCACAGTTCAAAAGCATCAATTCTTCAACATTCAGCCTTCTTTATGCTCTCTCACATCCATACATGACCACTAGAAAAATCACAGCTTTGACTGTATTTTCAGGCTTTATTATCATAGAGCCTATTTTTCCCAAACTGTACTATAAAACTATAAAGACTATAAATTATATGAATTACAACTTTATACAGAAAAATCCATATAGGAAAAAAATGCCTTGAGATCCCTCAGTCTCTGTGTTTAGAATCTCAGCTAGATCCAGGGTAACTGCCTCACATGACTTGCCTGAAGCCCCTTGACTCCAGCCCCTCTGATCACGTCCCTGGTTTCCTTTCCTTGTTCCGTGTAAAGAACAAGAAAGCTGGATGCTGACACGATGGTGCAACAACTGGGTCCCATGAGTAATTTTCAAAAGGATTTGTTCATTTCAGCACATTTGAAAGGGTCCCAACTCTTATTTTCTATGAATCTCTACCGAAGCATAACAGATATGCCTGAGTAAAAACTGAGACTTCACCTGTGTGTGCGTATCAGTTGTCTGTTTCTATGTAAAAAAATTCTGCAACCGCAACAGCTTAGAACCCTTACATATATATATATATATATATATATATATATATATTTAGTTTTTCAGATTAAGCTTTAATTGATATACAGAAACATACAGATTTAATATACACATCTTCCTGAGTTTGGAGACATGCATGCACCCATGATCGAGGTTAGGAGAAGGGAGCAACAGAGAGTGAGATGGTTGGGTGGCATCACTGACTCAGTGCACATGAGTTTGAGCGAACTCTAGGAGATAGTGAAGGACAGGGAAGCCTGGCGTGCTGCAGTCCATGGGGTCACAAAGACTCAGACATGACTTAGCAACTTAACAGCAACAATGATCCTAGCACAACACCCATGGTACCACCACTTCCAAAGCATGTTCTTGTGTTCTTTTTTTGTGAGGTTTCTTTCTTTTTTTGGTAAAAGCATTTAATATGAAATTTATCTTCTTTACCTGTTTTTAAGAGCACAAAACCATATTAATTCAACCACACTGTACTATCCCACAGGGTCTGTGGGTCAGGAATGAGGAGGGCGCAGCTGATTGACTGGGTCCTCTGATTATAGTCACAAGCCTGCAAAGTGTTGGCCAGAAATAAGTTCTCACTTGGAGGGACCCACTTCCAAGTACCCCCAGGGTGTGGGCAGAAAGCACTGCTTGTAGCTCTCAGCTGGGGCTGCCCTCAGCTCTTTGGCCAATTACTTCCTCAACCAGCAAAGCCTTCTCTAGAGCCAGTTTGCTTAGACTGCTTCAGATAATACAGTATAATCCCAGAGATGACTTTTGCATATCTTGCTGTTAAAAAGAAAGTCATACGTCTCACCTGTACTCAAAGGTGTAGCTACCTTTCTGCAGGGGATGAGGAGACTCCTTAGAGGTCTAGCCTCCTTAAAAGGGCACATATACCCTACCACGTGTGAAACAGCTGGCTAGTGGGAAGCTGCTGTGTAGCGGAGGGCACTCAGCTCAGTGCTCTGTGGTGACCTCGAGGGCTGGGACCGGGGGAGAGAGCCTCTGGGGGAGGGGACGTACGTCTACAGGTAGTCGATTCACGCTGTTGTACAGCAGGAGCAAATGCTGCGTTGTAAAGCAGTTACACTCCAGTACAAAGGGGCTTCTGGAAGCACCACGGTAAAGCCCCACTCTCATGTGAATAATCACCTGCTTCGAATGGTTTATTTCTACACAGTTTTCTGAAAGTAAGGCTTACCCATACGAGAAGGCTTTTAGATGAGAGCATATTGCAAAAATGAACCCTGTGAGAGGCCAGTGTCTCACACACACACACACACACACATGCGCACACACGTGTGTGCACACACGCATGCACCTGACTCAGTACATCATGACAAGGTACTGCCAACGTGGTGTGCAGGTGTAATGGTGGCGGAGTCCCATATGGACAGCAGTGGGCTCTGTCTTGCTGTCCCGCCATGCTCAGTCACTGGCTGGGAGCAGCCTGGGGTGAATCCGGGGGGACCTCCTCCTCCACCCCCACCCCTGCTGGGCCCCCCCCATAGGGGGCGGAGCCAGAACTCAAAGCCCACTTCCCTGATCTCACACTAAACGGACTGTGTGCTTTTCAGATACTGTTCTTATGCTTTAGGCATTCCACTAGAATGTTTAAAATACATTCTAATTTTCAAGGCTTCAACTAGGCAGTGCTTTTTGAAAGCTTTGATTTATAAAATCGGGAGTTGGTTCACAGTTGATTTCAGAACTTTCCATAATGGAGTCACGAGTAGGGAGAAGGTGTTATTTGGTTTTCAAGACTCCAAGATCATTTCACTGGGAAGCTAGTCAAGACCTCCACTGGGAAATAACAGCTGGGGAATTTTGCTTTCTTGGTGTTTTATTAGGTTTTGTTTTATTATTTTGGTCTTGGGATTATTGAACACATAACCCACAGGATTTTCTTATATATACATTCTGAGCGTGTATATATAGAGACAGAGCACGATGAAGGAGGCATATACACATCCACACGATGTGTGGTCTATATTCAGCTTATGTGTGCATCTATACATATGTATATATGTGTGCACATATTTTTTTGAATTTTTACGATTTTAAGTCGGAAGCAAGTGAAATGGAAAAAGACAAGACTCCTGATGCCTCAAAATCCTACTTCTAAGGATAACTGTTTCAGAGATAGAACAGACTCTAATGGGTTGTTTTGTAACCTAAATGAATGAGGATAAAAATTATTCACAAAAGAACAGCTCTGAAGGCAAGCCTTAGTCATTTACAACCAAAAATGTTTAGTAAAAAAACTTATCATCTGAATGTACATTTTCTTTAAAGCAACTGGAGGTTTTTCTTAAACCAGCCAGTGGGCAGTGGTTCATTGACCTTCACAGCAACTGTAGGAAGCAGGAACTGTTAGAGCATCATTTTAGAAGTTGGGGACTCAAGGCTTAAAGAGAAGACGGGACTTGCCCTAAATCACATGGTCCAAATGTGAGCGCGTGCTCAGTTGTGTCTGGGTCTGCAACCCCATGGACTATAGCCCCCCAGGCTCCTCTGTCCATGGGATTCTCCAGGCAAGAATACTGGAGTGGGTTGCCATTTCTTTCTCCAGGGGATCTTCCCAACCCAGGGATTGAACCCGCATCTCTTGCGTCTCCTGCACTGGCAGGTGGATTCCTTACCACTGCACCATCTGGGAAGAACTCATGGTCCAAAGGTTTAGAGTTTTTTCTCTGTTTTCAATTCAACTTATTTGTAAACATATAAGCAATGGCACCCCACTCCAGTATTCTCGCCTGGAGAATCTCATGGATGGAGGAGCCTGGTAGGCTGCAGTCCGTGGGGTCGAGAAGAGTCGGACACGACTGAGCGACTTCACTTTCATGTTTCACTTTCACACATTGGAGAAGGAAATGGCAACCCACTCCAGTGTTCTTGCCTGGAGAATCCCAGAGACGGGGGAGCCTGGTGGGCTCCCGTCTATGGGGTCGCACAGAGTTGGACACAACTGAAGTGACTTAGCAGCAGCAGCAGCAAGCTGATAGAAGCATGGATATTGCAGAATAGAAGTTGGAGGTAAGGATGCTAACCATGAGAGCAATGTAAAAGGCTTTCAGTCTTTTAAACAGTTTTCCCAAGCTATTTTAAGGAACAACCTATGGAAAGCTGAAGGTGATGACATGGTTGATCTGCTGATGATACCCTTCACGTTTTCCAACTTGAGTGAGAAGAGCTGCTCTTTGCACTTGTGAACAGAACACATTCGCAGATTGAGGATCAAGGTGGTAAGTTGTGCCGTTTGAGGGGTGTAACTGAAGAACAGTTGGGGCAGAAGTAAGCTGTCGGTGCTGACACGGCCACAGCCTGCTCCTTCAGGGCACTGTCTACATTTAGGTGGCCATATCGGTCACAAAGGGAGCTTTCTGTCATGCAAAGCCCATGTGGGATCCTACACCACAAGGAGAGATGCACAAGCTGCTGTAGTGACTGCTAACCAAGCTGAACAGAGCAAAATCCATGCAATGGCCATCACAGGTCTGTTTGGGTCCTGTGTGGAGAGATCGTGAGACACGGTGCTGAGATGCATCCTTGCAGCTGGACTTCGGATTCTCTTTCTGATATGCCAAGCTTGACTCTTGTCAAGGGAAGCACCATGTTTGCAGTGGAAATGAGAGGCGCTTATGACTCCATGTGGCTAATGCCTGGGTTACTCCTTACCGATGTCAGCTGAATGCAGCATTCTGATGACCTCCACACGGTTACACAAAACCTAAGTCCATAATGTCAGAAGCCTGGAGCTCTCCTGAGCTTACTTGAAACCCAAAAGACACCTAGCTCACTCTTTCCAGAGGAGAATTAGCCATAGTTTAAGGAACCAGGCTCCAAATGGGACCTTAGTATTCAAATCAAAGATTCTGAGTCTGATAAAAGAGCCTAATTTGGGAAAGACAAGAGCACTGTCCTCACTTGGGAAAGCCCATCCTTACATGGAGAGAGCCATCCTTACGTGATCAAAATACCCTTTTCCCCCTAGCTTTACAGATATAATTGACATTTACCATCATGTAAGTTTAAGATGAATTATGTGACAATTTGATGCATATATATATAGCGAAATGATCATCACAGTAAAGTCAGTGAACACATCCTATACAACAAGGTTAATTATTTCACCCAACATAATAATAGCTTTTCTCTTTTGGTTTAAGAACATTTAAGATCTACTCTCCTAGCTGCTGCTGCTACTGCTACTGCTAAGTCACTTCAGTCATGTCTGACTCTGTGCGACCCCATAGACGGCAGCCCACCAGGCTCGCCTGTCCCTGGGATTCTCCAGGCAGGAACACTGGAGAGGGTTTCCATTTCCTTCTCCAATGCATGAAAGTGAAAAGTGAAAGTGAAGTCTCTCAGTCATGTCCAACTGAGACCCCATGGACTGCAGCTTACCAGGCTCCTCTGTCCATGGGGTTTTCCAGGCAAGAGTACTGGAGTGGGGTGCCATTGCCTTCTCCACTCCTAGCTACTTCCAGGTATAAAAAAATTGTTAACTACAGTCACCATGCTGTACATTAGATTCCTAGAACTCAGCTTATAAATGGAAGTTTGCACCCTTTGACTGACTTCTTGCCATTTCCTCCTCAATGCCAGCCCCTGGCAACCACCAAACCACTCTTCGTTTGTTCAGCTTTCTCAGATTCCACATGTGACATCATACAGTATTTGTCTTTCTCTGTCCATTTTCACTTAGCACAAGCCCTAAATGTTCATTCATGTTGTCACAAATGACAAGATTGCTTTTTTTTATGGCTGAGTAATATTCCATTGTGCTTCCCTGGTGGCTGAGTGGTAAAAAACCAGCCTGCCAATGCAGCAGATGCAGGTTGGATCCCTGGGTTGGGAAGATACCCTGGAGAAGAAAATGGTAACACACTCCAGTATTCTCGCTTGGAAAACCCCATGGACAGAAGAGCCTGACTGGCTATAATCCATGGGGTCGCAAAAGGGTTGGACACAACTCGCAACTAAGCACCAACAATATCCCATTGTACTAATATTATACCTGCACTTTTTTTATCCATTCATGTGTCAATGGACACTTAGGTTGTTTCCATGCTTTGGTTTTGAAATAATGCTGCAGTGTACGTGGGGGCGGAGCTATCTCTTAAAGACAGCGATGTCGAATCCTTTGGTTATATACCTAGAAGTAGGATTACTAGATTATATGGAAGTTTTGCTTTCCAGTTTTTAAGAACCCCATACTTGCCGGGAGCCGGCATATTGCATATTGAGTGCATATTGCATATTGAGTGCAGCACTTTTCAGGATCTGGAATAGCTCAACTGGAATTCTATCACTGCCGGTAGCCAGCGTGAGGAACTCCACCCATGACAAAGGTCATGAGGAAGGAGGCTTGGCATACGCAAAGGCGGGATCAAGCCTCAGGAGTCTCCCTGGAAATTCTCGAGCAATCTACCCCCAAAACCAGAGTCTGCCTACTTTCTGCTTTGTGCTTTCACCTACACCTCTGACTTTACGGGGGGCTGTCCCCCACTACCTCTCTGAAAAAAGTTAGCTTACAGCTCCAGTTAATAATTCCTGGGTGTGACAGTGTTTAACCTACAAACTCCTTTGGAAATCCTCTAGCCTGCCTGAATAGGTTTTTCCGGCCACATGTGATTGTTCAGAGCCTCCCAACTGTGAGAGGCAGGAGATGTTCTAAACTGTCTAAACACAGATTCTTTTGAGTAGTTAAAAGATTGATTAGAAATTGTATTGGTGAAGGGATTTTCACTTGTTGGGCCAATGTTTGCTGCTAAGTTTCCATATCCCTTACCTGCTGTGTCCCTGGCAGTGTATTGATTAATATAATTGGTGTAAATAGTAGCTTTAATGTTTGTAACCTGGGACCCTTGAGTTAATTCTTTTTCTTGTTATAGCCCACCACACCTTTGCGCTGTAGGAATGCAACTTTATCTAATGCTTTTGGAGGGTGGCTCCTGACCAATCACCTTTAGAGAAAAATAAGTTTTCTGAAGAAAAGGTCTTAAAATGTTAACAGGCCTCTGGGCCAGAAGATGATGCAAATCACCTAAGGTTTTGCATATGATAAGTTTGCAGGAAGAAAGCCTGGCTTGCTGCCTGACTCTACCCCTTCCCCCATTATCCTCTATGCATAACTTAAGGTATAAAAACTACTTTGGAAAATAAAGTGCGGGCCTTGTTCACCGAAACTTGGTCTCACCATGTCGTTCTTTCTCTTACCTTCTGGCTGAATTATTCAGCCTCTTTTCTCCACTGAATTTCCTCACTGAGCTATCCTTATTTCAGCCTCTTTTCTCCACTGAATTTTCCTACTGAGCTATCCTCATTCTATTACTCTTTATATCCTTAATTAACGTTTAATTAAGCAATTGTTTCCTGATCTTCGCCGACGCCGTCCCCGCTTCGAATTCCCTGGATCAGCCGGGGCTGGTTCCCGGCACATACTCTTTTCCATAGTGACTGCACTGATTTACATTCCCACCAACAGTGCACAAGTGTTCGCTTTTCTCTGTACCCTCATGAGTTCTTGTTGTCTCTTGTCACGGGAGAAGGCAATGGCACCCCACTCCAGTACTCTTGCCTGGAAAATCCCATGGATGGAGGAGCCTGGTAGGCTGCAGTCCATGGGGTCGCAAAGAGTCAGACACGACTGAGTGACTTCACTTTCACTTTTCACTTTCATGCACTGGAGAAGGAAATGGCAACCCACTCCAGTGTTATTACCTGGAGAATCCCAGGGATGAGGGAGCCTGGTAGGCTGCCGTCTATGGGGTCACACAGAGTCAGACACGACTGAAGTGACTTAGCAGCAGCAGCAGCAGTCTCTTGTCATAGTGTTCTCTCTAACAGGTGTGAGGTGTTATCGTGTGGTTTTGATTTACATTTCCCTGTTGGTCACTAGTGTTCAGTATATTCGATGTATTTGTTGTCCAGTTGTATGCCCTCTTTGGAAAAAATTCTACTCAAATTTGGACAAAAATAACGGACAAAAATCCTTTGTCCATTTCTATCATTTGCCTTTTTGCTATTGAGTGAGTTTCTTATGTATTTTGCACATTAACCACTAATCATATGTCTTGCAAATAGTCTCTGGCACCCAGAGGCTGCTTTTTGGCTGACTGTGTCTCTTATTGTGTCTTTTGGTGACTGTGCCTTTTTACTTTGATATAGTCCCACTTGTCTATTTTGTTTTTGTTGTTTTTCTGTAGAATCATATTTAAAAAATCATTGCCAAGACCAGTGTCCAGGAGCTTTCTACCTGAGTTATTATCTAGGAGTTTTAAGAATTCAGGCCTTAAATTAAGATTTCAAGTAAATTATTGTGAGGAGTGTAAGATACTGCTTCAATTTCTTTCTTTAACATGTGAATATCCAGTTTTCTCAACATCATTTATTGAATATTGTCCTTTCCCAACTGAGAATTCTCGGCTCTGATGTCAAACATGAGTTGACCTCGTCTGTGTGGGTTTACTTCTGAGGCTCTTGGCTCTCTCCTGTCGGTCCACACGTCTGTTTCTCTGCAGTACCACACGGTCGATTCTTCTGTGTGTATGTGCTCAGTCGGTCCACGCGTCTGTTTCTCTGCAGTACCACACGGTCGATTCTTCTGTGTGTATGTGCTCAGTCGGTCCACGCGTCTGTTTCTCTGCAGTACCACACGGTTGATTCTTCTGTGTGTATGTGCTCAGTCGGTCCACGCGTCTGTTTCTCTGCCAGTACCACACGGTTGATTCTTCTGTGTGTATGTGCTCAGTCGGTCCACGCGTCTGTTTCTCTGCAGTACCACACGGTTGATTCTTCTGTGTGTATGTGCTCAGTTGGTCAGTCGTGTCTGTGACCCCATGGACCGTAGCCCACCAGGCTCCTCTGTCCATGTGATTTTCCAGGCAAGGATACTGGAGTGGGTAGCCATCTCCTTCTCCAGGGCATCTTCTCCACTCAGGGATTGAACACGTGTCTCTTGCATCTTCTGCCTTGGTAGGCAGGTTCTTTACCACTGCACCACTTGGGATAGCTTCATAGTATTGCCTGAAATCAGGAAGCATAATACTTCCAGCTTTGCTCTTCTTTCTCAGGATTTCTTTCCACTGTGTTGGAACAACAGTCTGATTCGTGTTTGTTTTGTTTTCTATGAAAAAAGTCCTTAGCAGTTTGATAATGATTACATTGAATCCATAGATGGCTTATAGACATTTCAATAGCATTAATTCTCCCCATTCATGAATATAGAATATCTTCCCATTTATTTGTCTTCTATTTCTTTCATCAATGTCTTATAGTTTTTAATGTCTTAAAGTTTTCATCTCTTTTGTAAAAATTTATTTCCATATGTTTTAATATTTTTGATACTATTGTCAATGAGATTTTTTCCTCCCTTTTTTCAGATAGTTTGTTGTTAGTGTATAGAAACAACTGATTTTTGTATGTTGATTTTGCATCCTGCAACTTTACTGTATTGGTTTATTACTTCTAAGACTGGATTCTTCAGCATTTTATTTATATAAATTCATTTAATCTTCAATAACAATTTAACTTCTTGTTTTCTTACTTGGATGGTTTTTTACTTCCTTTTTGCCTAGTTACTCTATCTAGGGATTCCAAGACTGTGTTGAATATGAGGGGTGAGACTGGGCAACCCATGTCTTGCTCTTGATCACAGAGGAAAATCTTTCAAACTTTCATCATTAAGTATGAATTATCTGTACTCTTGTCATATGTGGCCTGCACTATGTTAAGATATTTTCTTTCTATCTCTAATATGTTAACAGCTTTCATCATAAATAAAACATGACTGATAATAACAAATCCAAGCCAATCTCAATAATCAGCCAAGTAAGGCATGTGTTTTTGCAAACACAACTTGCCTTTGATTGTTAGGAGAAAGAAGGGATCCAACCATTAGGAAAATGATCACAGACAATCATCAACAAAGATGCAATACTTGAAATTTAAAACCGAAGGTGGAATAGGGTGTTACATGGTCTCTCCACTCTGGTAAAATAAAATTATATGTAAGCTGTGGTAAAGAATCCACCTACAATGCAAGAGAAGCAGGATTAATCTCTGGGTCAGGAAGATCCCCTGGAAAAGGAAACAGCAACCCACTCCAGTATTCTTGTCTGGAGAATCCCATGGACAGAGGAGCCTGATGGGCTACAGTCTGTGGGGTCACAGAGAGTCAGACACAACTGAGCATGCACACGCGCACACACACACACACACACACACATACACATACACACACACACACGGAATGTCAGTAGCCCAGGTCTGCTGACCTGATGAGTTTGATTCCACATCCAGAAAGCATCTCTCCCTCCCAGCTCACACACCCAGGTCCTCTCCTGAGTGCCTGAAACCATGGCCAGAGCAGAATATGAAATGCATTAATTCCTGGCCTCAAAACCTCTGCCCACAGGGCCCATGGTGCATGAATGCATTTTATTTTCTTGTTCAGTTCAGTCGCTCAGTCGTGTCCAACTCTTTGCAACCCCATGGACTGCACCGTGCCAGGCCTCCCTGTCCATCACCAGCTCCCAGAGTTTACTCAACCTCATGTCCATTGAGTCAATGATGCCACCCAACCACCTCTGTTGTCTCCTTCTCCTTCTGCCTTCAGTCTTTCCCAGCATCAGGGTCTTTTCCAATGGGTCAGTTCTTCGCATCAGGTGACCAAAGTGTTGGAGTTTCAGCTTCAGTATCAGTCCTTCCAATGAATATTCAGGACTGATTCCCTTTAAGATGGATTGGTTGGATCTCCTTGCAGTCCAGGGGACTCTCAAGAGTCTTCTACAACACCAGAGTTCAAAAGCATCAATTCTTCAGTGCTCAGCTTTCCTTATAGTCCAACTCTCACATCCATACATGACTACTGGAAAAACCGTAGCTTTAACTAGATGGACTTTTGCTGGCAAAGTAATTTTCTTGTAGGTAGGAGTATATTGTTGTGTTCAGGAATTGTTTGGGAAAAAAAAAACGCATTCTCCATATTATCAGAAATAATCAATGGTCATTTACTTTAAAACAGTTCTTATGTCAAATATTGCTACCATTTTTTTCCTAAAAACATGAGGAAAACTGGCAACTTATGTGAATTTTGATGTTCATGAGTTTTCCCACATTATATGCCTCAAAGAGCACAGAATTCCCTAGAACAAAGAAATAGTCAAATCCTATGTTCACTGAAGTTCTGAAAACAAGTGGAAAGTAGACCTGCTCAATGCATGGGGTCGCCAAAAAGTTAGAGCATTTTTCCTTATTTTATACCTAATTCAGAAGACAATGAGGGCATCCACACCAGAAAAAGCCAGGATTCCTGTAAAACTTGAGTCACTTAAACTGCAAATGGCCTGCCTGCTAGCGTTTGAGTAACAGAGATGAGCGTTTTAACAGCAGGGGCAAATCGCAACAGGGAAACACTCTGTTTATAAACTAAGGGGAAATGCTTACATTTCATGCTCATTTCAATGTCTGAGGTAAATGCTTGTTTCTGTAAATATCTGAGCCCTTTCAGTTTTCCAGCATTTACCCATTCTGCAATGTAAGCAGTCTTTTCATAGTAACAGAGAGCTTCCACAATGCTCACTTCAAGAGGAAATATGCATTTTACTCCTGGCATGATCTTTGGTTTGATTTCCAGTGATGGAAGTCCAGGTGGGAAATAGAGCTCGCACTTCAATTTCAAGGCAATTCTGTTTCCAATGAGGCAGAGCACTCATCAGACACCTTCACCCTGTCTGCTTACTGCAAACCGAGCTCCAAATCTCAGAGACAGAATTGTTGCAGGAAGGGGGGACCCCTTCCAGGGCCCGAAACTGGGCTCTTGTCTAACACTTGGAAATGAATTGTCCAAGGAGACACATGTGCTGAGAAAGCAAGAAATTTTATTGAAAAGGGCACCAGAGTGGAGACCAGGAAGGTAAGGGAACCCAGGAGAACTGCTCTGGCACGTGGGCTCGCAGTCTCGGGTTTTACGTGATGGGATCAGTTCCGGGTTGTCTTAGCCAGTCATTCTGCCTCAGAGTCCTTCCTGGTGGTGCACGCCTTGTTCAGCCCAGATGGACGCCAGAGAGAAGGATGCTGGGAGGTGGTCCGATACTGAACTCTTCCGGTTGGGGTGGCTTATTGGTTCTGTGTTCCTCACCAGGACCCCCTGTCGTACAACAGCCGTGCGACGGTCACTATGGTGCCTGGGCTGGGTGGTGGTTTCGGTTGGTGTGCTTCGCCTGAGGGAATCAGCCTGGTTGTCAGTAACATCGAAACAAGGAAAACCACCAGATTAGCAATGTAATTGTGATGGAGGCCTACACTTGGCAGGATTCTACAGCGCTGTCCCTGTGGGTTTAATTTCTAAAATTGGTCATCTGGCAGATGCTACCAAGGGCCGTCCCTGTTCGGTGTCAGGACAGAGCCTCAGGGAGGTTAGCTGGGGCCACCTGGCTCCAAGCACATCCTGCAAAGATCTCAGAAGGAAGTGTCTGGTCAGAAGACCCTTCAAGTCCTCGGGTGCCTGCCCCAGTGCACTCTCTCGTGTGCAATGTTCATTACACAACATATTAAAAGAGCATAACATCACTCAAAATAAGGAGAGCATCTCTGCGGAGCACGGCTCAGTGGGTCAAGAATCTGCCTGAAATGCAGGAAATGTAGGCTCAATCCCTGGGTCGGGAAGATCCCTGGAGGAGGAAATAGCAACCCACTCCAGAGTTCTTGCCTGGAGAATGCCATGGACAGAGGAGCCTGGTGGGCTACAGTCAGTAGGGTCACCCGGAGTCAAACGTGACTGAGCGACTAAGTGCATAGAAGGGGTTGAGGGGGGCAGACACAGGTGATGGGAGAGCCTTCCTGCAGGACGGTGGGTGAGAGGCCTGGGTGAGCAGGGACAGAGTGAGCCCTGCTCTCCTGGGGCGGGTCTGCTGGGCTGGGGGTGGACACGTGGGGACTCGGACAGGATGGTTCTGACGCAGACACTGGTGGGCAGGCAAGAAACGGCAGCATCTGTGTGTGAACAAGGAGAGGGAAACAAACACACCACTCACACACCATACACAGACACATCACATACACCAGATACACCACACACACACATACACTATGCCCAACACACCACACACACACCCTACACAGCACATACTATACACACACAGACACACACACACCACATACCCCAGACACATTATGCACACCACACACACACAGACATACACCATACACACACATACACACCATATACACACACACACGTACACACAATATACCACACACCATACACACACACACACACCCCATACACACACATATACACCATACACAGAACATACCATACACACACACACACCATACACACACCACATACCCCAGATACACTATGCATGCCACATGACACACACACCATACATACAAACACCATACACACATACACACACCATACACACACACACACCCTACAAACACATACACACACACCATACACACCACACACACCACACACACAAACACATACACACACACACCATACACACACCTACATACACACACACATAGACACACACACACACCATATACACACCATACACACACACACAGACACACACCATACACACCACACACACAACCATAAACACACAAACACATACACACACACCATACACACACCTACATACACACACACATAGACACACACACACACCATACACACACCATACACACACACACAGACACACACCATACACACCACACACACAACCATAAACACACAAACACATACACACACACCATATACACACCTATATACACACACACATAGACACACACACACACCATACACACACCATACACACACACACAGACACACACCATACACACCACACACACAACCATAAACACACAAACACATACACACACACCATACACACACCTACATACACACACACATAGACACACACACACCATACACACACACAGACACACACCATACACACACACAGACACACACACACAGACACACACCATATACACACAAACACATCATACATACACACACACACACACATACACATGCACACCACATACACCATACAGACTACACACACCACACCATACACACAGCACATACAGCACACAACATACACACTCCACACACGCACATGCCCCACACCATACACACCACATATACATGCCAGAAACACCCCACACAGTACACAATATACAAATACATACACAGCCCACACCCCACCTTCACACTCAGGCACACACAGCACAGCTCCCACGTGCAGCACAGCACACACACACAGTGGCCTAAGCTACACACACACTGACGTGATACATAGCACACACACAGAAAAACACCACTCACACGTTGCACACAGAACAGTACTTGAGATGAAAGTCAGAATCACAAGTTCCAATGCACATGAAGAAGAGAAATTCCATGGAAATCCAAGCTTCACAAACTTGACTAAAGGAAGCAGGCATTCAAAGTGAAAATGAAAGTCGCTCAGTTTTGTTGGACTCTGCGACCCCATGGGCTATACAATCCATGAATTCTCTCAGCCTGAATATGGAGTGGGCGGCCTTTCCCTTCTCCAGGGGATCTTCCCAACCCAGGGATCAAACCCAGGTCTCCCACATTGCAGGTAGATTCTTGACCAACTGAGCTATCAGGGAAGCCCAGGCATTCAAAAGAACACACAAATAATGGAACAATCTTCAAAAAAAGAAGGAATGATGTCTAACAGTCAAAATAAGAATGGTAAAGTGAAAGGCTGGTATGAAACAAGCAGGAGATTTTTAAAGACCAGTTAGAAAATATAAAAATATAGTTTCACAAGAAAACTACTGGATAACAGAAAATCATTAGAGATTTAAAAGACAGTACCAAAATATAGAACCTAAATACTAAGAAATATAGGATAGAACACGTGAAAATGATCCTCAAAGGGTTAAAGGTAAATTCAGAAGCTCCAGCACACCAGGAGGGAGCGCTGGCTGCAGGGTGAGCAGCAGCGTCTGCAGTGATGATGGCTTAGGAATTTCAAGTAAGTAGACGGTTCACAAGTGTGTTTAGAGCACGTGGCTGAAGCGCATATTCAGTGCTTAGCAGGATGCACTTTAAACAATCTGTTTGGAGGTGCATTCTAATAAAACTGAAGATCATCAAAGGTCAAAAGAAACTTATAAACACTTTGAGAACAAGCAAAAATGTAACCCACAGAAGACCAATAAGCTCTTAAATAAGTGTTAAAATTAAGCACCACCTAAAAAAAAAGCAATGAAAGAATTCAGTACATCAGTTAAAGGATGTAGCTCCTGCAGAGAGCATGACTGTTAGTATCACACTCAAAGTGCAGTTCCAAGCACAGTGTCACATCTCTAAGAGCCATACACTCACGTCGCAGTTATGCTGGGTTCCGTTCACCTGTGGCTCTGTCTACACCTCAAAGTCTGTATAAACAACTTTCAGTTACCCCTCTGGTCTTGCTCGCTCTACCCCCAAATATCTGTGACCCCAGAGCCTCTGTCTCCTCTTCCTCAAGCTCAAGTCCCACACGACAAACTCTCCCATTCGTCTAAGAGCCCTAGTGTTAGCTTCTCTGCTTTCTGATTGTTTGAGTGCTATTTGCGTCCACTGTATCCTAGGGACCGTAATTTCTTTATGTGTCAGGGTAGTATGCGTCTTCAGTGCAGGAAGAAAACGTGATTTGTATCTATATTGCATTTTGTAGGCAAGCCTCTATCGGTGCATTAAATGTCAAAAACCTAAGTAAATAGCTTTAAAACTATTTTATAATTTGCACAAACCTTCAGTGTAGTTTTATTTAAAAGTTTAAATGTCTTTTAGCGACATTCGGGGAAACTGGCGGGCAGGTATTTTTGTTGGGCTGGGAACCACGAGACACTTTATACTTTTTTCAACATAAAATGAAGTGTTAGTTCCTGCTTCCCAAAAATTTAGTAGTGGATTAGGTTAGGGAAATGAGCAGTTCCTGTGTTTGTAATATAGTCATTCTTGCTCTCTCCATAGATGTATATTGTCGCTTTCTGCTTTAAGAGTTTGTTGAACAGCAACGAAAGGAACTAGTCTACAGAAATCTCTGTGATGGACCCAGCTTTGTAGGAGGGCTTCAGGGCCCCTCAGCCTGACCCCATCGCGCTGTGCCTCGTCCCTTGCTTCAGGCTGGGCCCCACCTGGTTCTTGGTCCGGGTGTCATTTCACTCTACCTTGAGGACCCAGCCCCCTCTCCTCTAGCTTCCGAGGTCAGTCACAGTGGGAGCAGGAGAGTGGTATGGCCTGCCCTCCAGGATCCAGGAAAGCGCTCCCTGCAAAGCCCCTCTCCTTCCGATACAAAATGAAAAGTTTCAGAAAAAAAGCCCCGTTCTTCTCCAGATGACGAAAATAAGACTCTGGGATCCCCCTTTGTTTATCTATGAAAAGTCCCAACACACACTTCTCAATTCCCGATCTTTGCCTCTAAACCATCAGCTGAATTCTTTATGCCCACCGACCAATCTGAAAAAAGCTCCTGACTTGTCTCTCCAGCTCCCAGGCCTCTGAACTCTAACCCACCCTCACTGACCCAGTTTATCACGTTTCCCAAGGAGGGCCCCTACACGGAGAATGTCCCCTGGTCAGCTGTCCCTCACGCCACCCAGCCCCCACCCCTGGTTCTTTGTCGCCCGGTTGACTCCCCTCCTCTTGGACGCCTGCCCTTTGAGACACCTGCAGGTCTTAGGATTAGAGCACTCTCCCTACAGCAACAGAGCCCTTCCCTTACTGCCTTAATCCCTTAGAACAAAGGCTCTGCTTGCTGTTAACCAAGAATTTCAAGCGCAGAGATCTCGTTGAAGCAAAAACAAACAAACAAAAACCAGTGTTTTAATTTGGGGTTAGGACCACAGCCTGGAAAACACGTG
Source organism: Bos grunniens (assembly GCF_055505025.1). Taxonomy (NCBI): domain Eukaryota; kingdom Metazoa; phylum Chordata; class Mammalia; order Artiodactyla; family Bovidae; genus Bos; species Bos grunniens. The sequence goes on along the minus strand of NC_141184.1, from coordinate 4,486,857 downwards.
CTTTGTGTTCCACAGGACTTCAAGATGAGGGAAGCTCATAAAGGGAACAGGCAGGGTTATGTAAGTTGTTTGTCAAGAATTAGGATTGGAGGGACTTCCCTGGTGGTCCGGTGGTTAAGGATTTGCCTTGTGATACAGGGAACGTGGGTTCAATTCCTGGGTGGGGAACTAAGCCCACACGCTAAAGAGTCCAAGTGCCACCATGAAGACTCTACATGTGGCAACTAAGACTCTGTGCGCCAAAATAACGAAAGAAAAAAAGGTCAGCAGTATTAAAAAAAAAAAAAAAGTATTAGGATTGGAATTGTAAGAAGTAAGTGCACTTGTTAAGCAAGGTTTGGTTGGGGTTGAAACGATTATGTGTTTCTGAAGGGACTAGCTGATAACATTTTGCAAATGGCTACCCACGTCCTTGAGTTTGGTGCCATTCAGAAAGTTCAAGTTCTCCTGATGCAGGGAAGTGCCTGAATCCACATCCCCAGGGCCCACCAGCTCCATTTTGGATGCCTGAACCATAGTCACTTCATTTTGATTTTTCAAATGATCTAAAATATATCATCATATCCCAGGTCCAGAATTGTTTTTACCTGACATCATTCACCCATATCTTTATAACTTGGGCCGTGGGTCTAGGGCTTCCTTGGTGGCTCACTGGTAAAGAATCTGCCTGCCAAGCAGGAGATGAGGGGGTGGGGAAGATCCCCTGGAGAAGGGAATGGCTACCCACTCCAGTATTCTTGCCGGGAGAATTCCATGGACAGAGGAGCCTGGTGGGCTACATACAGTCAATGGGGTCTGAGTCAGACACGACTGAGTGACTAAGCAACAACCACCGTGGGTTTAAGCATTTATTCCTGAAATTCCCCAGGACAGGAGTTCTGCTCTTAAACTGTCAGCTTGGGGGCCAGCACGTCCTCCACTGACAGATGCTGTCTCAACCTGTGAAAACTGCCACTTCTGCTCTCTACCAGTCTCCAACTCAGAGCCCGGGGGTCGACCTCTGCAGCGCGGTTAACGCCTGTGGCCTCAGCACTGCGTCCTCTTACCCCATGCATACTCACGAAGTCACAAGTGCCGACGCACGGGGCCAGGCTGGGCTTCCTCCGGGCCTGGCAGCTCTGGACATCGCCTGCCTTAGCCTCATGGGTAGGTTTCATCTCAGACCTCATCTCTTTCAGCCTCTCATTTCTCTAGAGGCTTCCCAGTCTCAGTGTACCTCAGAACTTAGGAAAAGCATTCACTGCAATACTTCTATTCAAAATAATAAGTAAATTCTGAAAGAGGGACATTCACAAAATCTGTGTATGCAAAAACATTTCACAGGGTGTATAACATTAAATCAGATAATGAGCAATGTAATTGCCCTTCCTTAAAGCAATGAATCTTAACATTTAGTCCATTTATATGATGAACCCTTATAAAACATTTAAATAAGCAATTTAGACTTTAATGAATCAATACAGTTAGATCTCAAAAAAAAAAAATACACTGAGTTTAAACATTTTGGCTGAAATTGCTTTAAAGATTATAAATATTAAATTCCCAATAGACTGGCCTATCTCCCAGATAGCAAACTATAAAGCATGTAAAATATTTTGGCAACAACCTTTTCCTAAGATTAATATTTTGTGAATAACTAGAATTAAACTGTGATTAGCTCTCCATTAGGACGTTCACTACTTTCTGCCATAGTAAAGTGAAAGTGAAAGTTGCTCAGTCACGGCCAACTCTTTGAGATTCCTGTGGATCTCAAAGTGGATGGTGGATGGTGCGAGCCTGGCTTCCAGGTGATGGAGTGAGTTAACAGAATAAGCAAAAGGAGAAGGCTAAGAGGATCCATGTGCTGAAGGGTCAGGATTGGAGACCTCAGTATAAGCTCACGTCTAGCTTAAACGCAGATGCTTGGCCACGTGGGGAGGCCTTCCCACGGGGGGGGGTGGGGTATGTTGCATACACGTGTTAGTTACACACATGTTTTCCTTGATCTGCCAGCTGAGAGGGCTTAGAAACACTTAGAAAGATGCTCCAGTCACAGAGAGCACACCACGCACCCAGATCTCAGCTGCTAGCACCATGCTCCAGCAAAAGGAAGAAGCGCTCCTTAGAGAAACGGCCAATTCTACAACCAAGCAGAAAATACACAAGATGAAAAAGGTATGGAAGTTCTAATCCCCGTACCTGTGAGTATGGCCTCACCTGGAAATACTCTTTGCAGGTGATCAAGCTGAGGTCATCAGACGGCCCTCCTCCGGTACGGCTGGTGAGCATGTAAGTGGGGGGAGCTTGGACACAGAGGCAGGCATGCTCTCGGGGCGGATGCAGTGAGGGAGCTGGAGTTATGCAGTCACAAACCAGGGAACGTCCGTGACTGTGAGCAAACCACCAGAAGCCAGCAGAGAAGCACGGATAGGATTCTCTCTATCACTTCAGAAGAAGCCAGCTCTGCCTTTATTTCAGACTCCTGGCCTCCAGAACTGTGAGACAGTTTTGTTGTTCAGTAGCTCAGTCGTGTCTGATTCTTTGCCGCCCCAGGGATGCCAAGCTCCTCTGTCCCTGGTATTTCCAGGCAAGAATACTGGAGTGGGTTGCCATTTCCTTCTCCAGAGGATCTTCCAGACCTAGGGATGAAACCTGTGTCTCCTGCACTAGCAAAAGGATTCTTTACCATTAAGCCACCTGGGAAGCCCTGTGGGATAATGCTTTCGAGACATTAAGCCTCCCAGTTGGTGGTACTTTGTTACAGCTGCCCTAGCAAACTCACACACATGCCTTTCCTTTATCTTCCTTTTTTTCAGGATTGCTTTGATGTTGCTTTGCACACACTTTATGATCAGTCACTTCTAGGACCTCATACAAGAAGAAGAGAAGTCACCTTCCATTTCCATCAGCCCCCACACTGACCTTTCCCTCACTCACCTGCTCACTCTTGTCCACGTCCACCTTCCACCAAACTGGACCAGTGACAAAATGTCAGACAAAATGTCTGTCTTGCCCCTGTCATCACTAAAACCTACTCAAGCAACTTTTTTCCTCATTAAGGAAACTTCATTTTAATGTTGCCTTATTCATGAATTTTCTTTTGCAAAGTCTTTTGCATTAGTTATGTATCTTTACCAATTACTTCACTCTTTATTTACGCTGCACTGGGAAGTCTAGAGGAAAAATGTAATTTGCACCTGAGTTTGTACAACATCATTGCAGACTGCAAACAACTGCACGGTCTAATGAGTTCATGGAGCATTAAATAACTGGGTAGTTGGTATTTTAAGTTATTTATATGATGGAGAAATCAGTGCAGAGTTTTAAAAATGTTTTAATTATGTTAGCGTCAAAAGGTAACAGTTTTGGTTCCCCTGCAACATTATGACGTTTGCTTCAGTTGTGTCCAACTCTTTGTGACCTCGTGGATGTAGCCCGCCAGGCTCCTCTGTTCATTGGATTCTCCAGGCAAGAATACTGGGGGTGCACTGCCGTGCCCTCTCCCAGGGGATCGTCCCAACCCAGAGACTGAACCCTCGTCTCTTGTGTCTCCTGCATTGGCAGGCGGGCTCTTCACCACCAGTACCGCCTGGGAAGCCCGTATTTCTGTCCATTTGTGGCCAATGTGTCCTCTCGTGTGAGTCGTGGGACCAGTGATCCTCAGAGCACCTGTGCTGAGCAGGGACACTGGCAGACTATGACAGACCCCAACAGGTGATCACAGCACGGAACCTTCGGTTTGTGGGACAGAACCTCAATCCACCACTCTGTTTTTAAGACAGATGTTCCAGCTTGCTGTTGAACCCTTTGGTCAGCAAGCTACATGGTCGACATGCCCACCATCAAATCCATCATCGAGTGGCAAAGGTGTATAAGATACAGGACTTGATTAAATTCCAGAAGCATAGAACATTGCATGAGCATTTGGCTCAGAGTCTCATGGAATTTGTTCCTTCTATCGCCTCCTGTCCTAAGACTTCACACCAAGTTTCCTATGGCTGCCTGACTGAGGAATACAAATAACAACCAATCTGGTAGATGATTTTTATAATTTAGTGGCCCTTACCAGTGGTTGATGGCTGCAATATTATAGCATCACTGAGAGATGTTCATAAGTGACCATGGTTGAAGATAAATTCTTCCCATGGCCAGCACTTTAAGCAATACAGTCTGTGGTCCACTTTTTTCTCAACTAAAGCAGAGCAGAGCAAGGTTCCATGCTGGTTTGCAAGCTTCAGTGAATGGGCTTCCTGGAGGTGGGGCATTTGGAATGAGTTGGCTGAAAGCCTGGAGAAGAGGTACAGGATGGGCCTCTCAGGCTGGACCCAGGCTGTGAGGATGCCTGGAATCTGTGAACACCTAGCAGAGGGCTCCTCTGCGGAGGCGGCTGTCAGAACCAAGTGGACAAGTTTACAGCAGCACGGATGGCCCTAGGGAGTGCTACACCAAGTGAAGTCAGACAGAGGAGGAGGAGTATCGCATGACATCACTTACATGAGGAATCTTAAAAAATAATACATCAAACATAAATAGACTCATGGACTTCCAGAAAGAGATTATGGTTGCCGGCGGGAAGGATGGGATAGTTAGGGCCGGGGGGAAGGACACAGACACACTGCTGTATTTAAAACAAACAACCAGCAATGGCCTACTCTACAGCACGTGAAACCCTGCCCAGTGTTAGGTGGCAGCCTGGATGGGAGGGGAGTTTGGGGGAGAATAGATAAGCGAAAATAACATGGAAAAAGCAGGTGGACAAGATTCCTGTTCCCTCAGGGGCCGTCTTCCGTCTGCCACACCAGCACCAAACGGAATGGCATGATGTTTGCTGCAAGGGAATGTGCGGCTCGGCAACACGGAGTTCCTCTCACTGATGCCAGTCTGGCCCCTGTCACTCATGAGCTTCTACCCAGACAATACCACTGTGCCCTGACACGGCCGTCATTCCTTGAGAGCACCATCCAAATTCTTGTGCCAAGTTAATCATATGAAATGCCTTCCATCGTGGAAGGAGCACTGATTGGTCTTTTCCCAACTAGAAACGCAGTTTGGATCTGGATTTGAGTCTCTGACTCGTGGTACCTCTGCCAGCGCCACGTCTGTGGATGTGTGAACTGCCCCGATCCACCCACGTGGTACCTGCCCATCACTCTCCTGACAGCAAGAAATGTCACAGCAAGTCATACAGCGACCGACTCATGTGCCCGGAACTCCCTGGTTTTAATAATACAGAAACACATGGTCAGATGAGACAGTAAATGTCTGCTAAGTCTTTAGTTATGGTTCCAGTTCAGAAACAATATCCTAAAAATCTGGAGCACCATCTCAGGGAAGCAACGTTTCTTTAAATCCAGTGAGCTCTTTATATAGTACTGTTTCTCCCAGAGGCAATATGTATGTATCTGGAAATGTATGGGTTAAAAATTGGGGCTGCTCTTTTTATACTTCCCTCTCACTATTACATCTAATAACAAACTTCGTTGAATAAGGGGTCTTAACAGGGCCAAGTTTGGAGTAAGGCAATTGAGGCAACTGCCTCATGTGTAAAATTCAAGGAGCATCAAAAGCTCATCATCAATACAAATAATACAATTAAAAATATGCCTCCGATGAATAAAATATCAAAAATTTAAATAAAGATAGAATTAGTAACCTGGGATAATTAAACTTTATTTAAAATTGTCACTTGGTGAAGAGAAATTGTTCTACAGGGCAGTTCTTAGTTGAAAATGAGATAAAGAAGTTGATTTTGAAAATATTATTGATGCATTTTGTTTCCATTAAAGCCAGAAGAGTAACATTAAAATAAGCTCTGCTTTTGATATAAATATCAGATTTAAACATGCTTCAAGTTCCAATATGCCTATGTTCAATTTTTCAATAATTTTTCTACTAATTTAATGTTCTAGAAAGAATCACCCATAAAAACAAAATACATGGAGTTGCATATATAAAAGTACATATTTTTCCTGCAGGCTCCAGTGTGGTTTGGCCTATATTGGATTGTGGCTTCATTTCAAATTTTAGTATTTCTGTTCCTCACGGATTTTTGGCATCAGTATTGATTTTTAGAATATTGCAATAAAATATTATTTACCTTGATTAGAGTTTTTTGGTGTCCCTTAAATTCTTTGGCTTAGATAATTGCTTCCCTTGTCCCTCCTGAATTCCAATCCTGGGACTTAGTTCCTGTATCAGGGTTTTTCAGAGAAACAGATCAATAAGATCTATAGCTAAAGATTTATTATAAAGAATCGGCTCACGTAATGATGGAGGCTGAGAAATGCATTCATTTAGCTGGAGACCCAGGAAAGACGATGGTGTGGTTCTAGTCGGAAAGCAGTGAACTCAGAACCCAGGAAAGCCAGTGTTTCAGTGTGAGTCCAAAGGACAGGAAAAGACCAGTGTCCCAGCTCAAGGCAGCCGGGAAGGAGGACTCCTTCCCTTCTCTTGGGAGTGTCAGCCTTTCTCTTTCCGTTCAGGTTGCCAGTTGATGAGGTCTGTCCAAGTCAGGGAGGGCAAGATGCACTACTCAGTCTATCCATTCAAATGTTAATCTCATCCAGAAACAACCACACACACACAGAATGTGATTTGACCAAATATCTGGACTCCTCCTTGTCCCAGGCAAGTTGACACATCACACTGACTATCACTGTCTCTAAGGGAGGAATGATCCCACCAGGCCACACAGCAACGGCTCCACTCAATCCAAGTTGAGATTACAGCTGTCTTGACACCACATGATTCTGTATTTGCTGGAGTAAGTGAGTCACTCTGATCACCAGGAAGACCTAGCGGGTTTGCTGTTTAAAACCCAGGCAATCTCCAGTGTTCACTTCAGTACTTTCATGAAGGTAAATAGAGATGAAAAACTACAACATCCTACTAAAAACAGAATCACTGAAGTGTAAGGCACTTAAGAAATAAAAGTTTAGGTTGCTCCTTATGGCAGAAAGCGAAGAGGAACTGAGGAGCCTCTTGATGAAAGTGAAAGAGGAGAATGAAAAAGTTGGCTTAAACTCAACATTCAAAAAATGAAGATCATGGCATCCAGTCCCATCACTCCATGGCAAATAGATGGGGAAACAATGGAAACAGTGACAGACTTTATTTTCTTGGGCTGCAAAATCACTACAGATGTTGACTGCAGCCATGAAATTAAAAGACGCTTCCTCCTTGGAAGAAAAGCTATGACCAACCTAGACAGCATATTAAAAAGCAGAGACATTACTTTGCTGACAAAGATCTGTCCAGTCAAAGCTATGGTTTTTCCAGTAGTCATTTTTGGATGTGAGAGTTGGACCATAAAGAAGGTTGAACGCCAAAGAATTGATGCTTTTGAACTGTGGTACTGGAGAGTCACTTGACTGAGAGTCACTTGGACTGCAAGAAAATCAAATCAGTCAACCCTTAAGGAAATCAGTCCTGAATATTCATTGGAAGGAATCATGCTAAAGCTGAAACGCCAGTCCTTTGGCCACCTGATGTGAAGAACTGACTCATTGGAAAAGACCCTGATGCTGGGAAAGATTAAAGGAGGGAGGAAAAGGGGAAGACAGAGGATGAGATGGTTGGACAGCATCACCAACTCAAGGGACACGAGTTTGAGCAAGCCGGGGCTTGGTGAAGGACAGGGAAGCCTGGTGTGCTGCAGTTCATGGGGTCGAAAAGAGTCAGACACAACTTAGGGACTGAGCAGCAGCAACAACCACATGAACACAAAATTGAATAATAGGGGAAAACTGTGTGCTGGGGAAGAGACCAGTATGAGGGGCTCTCTTCACCTGATCATTGCTCTATAAACATAAAACAGTTTTATATGAATAAAGTCTGTCTATTTGTTTAAAAATCACTTATATTAAATAAAATTGGACCCATAAGATTGATGCCCAAAGCAGGGGCAATACACTTCTCAGAGGAACCATACTCAATGAAAATCAATCAAGGCAAGGAATGAAATCAAATAAATAACCGTAAAACTGAAATGAAAACCCTGCGGCCTCTGGCTGGAGACTACAGCCAGTTCCTGGTGGAAACAGGCATCTGCAACAGCAAAGACATCCACAGAAAGTGTAAGGTGTGTTACGAGGCTGCCCAAGACACTCGGGGAGGACACCGTGTATGAACTAGAGACGAAGTTGGCATCATCAGGACAAGGCCATGGGTTCCCTGGGGCTGTTGCCGTCATGGCAATGCTGGTCATTCTTCAAAGCAATAGTGTGCTACCCAAGATTTACAGCTAAGAGTTTTCTTTTTTTGATTAATTTTCATTGGAAGATAGTTGCTTCACAATGCTGTGGTAGTTTCTGTTATACAACAGTGAATCAGTTGTCCATATGCATTTATCCAGTCTTTTTTTGGACTTCCTGCCCATTCAGGTCACTGCAGAGCGCTGAATTGAGTCCCCTGTGCTCCATAGTAGGTTCTCATCAGTTACTTACTTTATACAGAGTATCAATAGTGTTTATATGTCACCCCCAATCTCCCAATTCCTTCCACCACCCCCCTTTCCCCTCTGGTATTCATACATTGGTTCTCTACCTCTGTGTCTCTAAAAGGTAAATAAATAAAATAAAATTAGGATTTGGTAAAACAACAAAAATAAAGCCAATAGTTTTCTAACGCTGTCTACAGTCTTAACGACTGCGTGGAGGGGTTCAGCTTGAGAGGGGCCAGGACCTCTCCTGGGGCCCCAGAAGAAGACCTCAAGAAGGCAGCAAGCAGGAGCTGAATGTCAGAGATTAAGGGCAGGGCTGCTCCGAAGGAGGGGCTCTGAGACCACAGGCAGGGAATGGGCCATGCCTGCCTTCTAGGTCTGGCCCTAGGGGGTCAACATCTCTCCTGATGTTCCTCCTTATGGGAATTTTCTAGAGCTTTCCTGGCTTATCTCTGAGAGCAATTGCTTTCTGAGGTCAGAAAAAGAAATGAGACCTCTGTGAAGTAGGTTACCTTGCCATACGCTACAAGTAGGTAAAGAGAGTTGAAACACATGCATAATGAGAAGATTACACAGAAAATCAGGAGTTCATGGCAGAGACTATAGTAAGGCCCGGGAGTTCCACTGGGTCCAAAAAAATTGTAGCAATTTAGGGAACTGTCTCTGAGCAAGAGAGAGAAAAACGAACTGGTTTTCAGATCTCCAACTACAGCGGCAAAGTACATGAGAGGCCTCCTGTTTTTCTAAAGCAGCATGTTTATTGAGGAAAAAAGTAAAATTAAATAGGGAAATAATAGAAAATGACAAGAGAAACAGACACGCTATTATTTCCCAGCCCGAGTGGACGCTAGTTCTCAGTGGATGGTCAGTTAGCTGTGGCAACGCCTGTTTACCCAAAGGCTCAATTTTCAGCGATTTCAGTTTGTGTTAGTGAACACCGAGACAGAGCCCATGAATTCCGTATTTTATGCCCGCCTTAGATCGGGAAATTGTGTGTGAGACACGAGGTCCTTTTCCTTTGTTGATCTGTGCTGGCTGTGTGCAGCCCTGCAGGCCGCTGAGCTGTGTAACAAATCAGCCAGATTATTGTCTTAAGTCAACAGTGCTACTGCTTTATCATTCTGGGGGCCAGAAATCTGACTCAGCTCTCCCCAGGCTAAAATCTAAGTTTGGCAGGACGTGGTTCTTCCCGGAGGCTGTAGGGAAGAATCAATCTGCCTCCTGCTAATCCAGAAGGTTGGAAGACTTCAATTCTTTGCAATAGGATAGAGGCCCATTTCCTTGTTGGTTGCCAGCTGAAGGCCGTTTCCAGCTTCTGGGGGCCGTCTGCCTGCCTTGTCCACCTTCAAGCCAGCAATCACGGGCTGAGTCTCTCACATGCTTCCAGACCTTCTTGCTTCGTCTTTTGATGGTACATCCCTCTGACAATTACTCTGTCTCCCTCTTCTACTTTTAAGTTTCACACAATTACACTGGGAAAAAAATCCAGCCTACTCTCCATATTTAAGGAGTAAGCTTAATTCTCTCTACAAAGTTCTTCCATGACAAAACATGTCCATGGGTCCCGGGGATTAGGGTCTGGACACTTACTCAGCCCGCCACATCTTTCAGTGAAAGCAGCACTCAAGTGGGTCCAATTATGTCAAAATTCACATCTTTCTTAAGACACTAGTTCATCTTTCATACCCTCTTTTCTACTCCCAAGAGGCATGTTTCCAGGATAATGGCAAAGCAAAGCACTCTAATTCTTGCTGACACACCTGCCCTTGGGGAGAGCAGCGCAGAACCCAGAGAGCCTCTTTCTCCTTGAGATCCTTCACCAGCTAAAGTCTTCTCTGAGCCCATCCTCAACATTCTCCTGACCTCCCCACCTTCGGTATCTTCAAGGTCCGGGGCAGAAAACTGCAGACAGGCAGAGCCTCAGGCTTTCTTTGGAACCAGCTTTGGGCTCATAGACAGAGAACCTAGACAGAGGGAAGGTCTTCACTGATCTCTGATGACTGAATACAGCTACCCACTCTGCCCATTCAATTAGAAGACTTGGGGACTTGAAGGGATCTCAACTCTGCCTCCCAATAGCCGACCACTTATTTATAAAAGTCATCATGGATATCACAATGGAAAGAGCCATTTATGCTATAAAGGAAAAACTTTTGGTTGATGTTTTGATTTGTAAGATCCTCAGTGCATTTTTCATGCCCAAGGATGGTTGGTTAAAGGCAAAATCAGCAATCCCAGAGTGTCAAGGAAGCGATGAGTTGCTCATGTTCCGAGTTGAACTGCAAATACTGTCAGGTCGAGAGAGCAAGAATCAATTTCTCAAAGCCTATATGCTTAGAATCTGTGTATTTATGTGACCTAGACAAGTCAAGGTCATAGCTTCTAACCTAAAAGGGAGCTATGACAACTTGCCCATTTCATCTGACCACCAGGGAAGGTGATGGGAATTGGGGATTAAAAGGAAAACCAGGAACATCCTGAAACCTTAGAAAAGAGATCAGGTGATTTCAGTGGGAAGGGATCCCATGAAACAAAGTCAGAGGGCTCAGGAGATACCTGAACACAGGAGTTTCTGTTCAGACGAGGGCATTTTCGACATCACTCTTGAAAACATAGAAGTTCAAGATCCCCGTTTCAGTGGAAGGTTCCCTGAGCTGTGTCGTTGGACAAGGTGTCGGGGATGGCAGCCTATTCGACCTTCCAGGCACACTCCTCTCCTCCTTTCTACCACCCGTGTAATGAGCTTCCTCTTTAGAGACGAGCACCTTTCAACTGAGTCTCCTGGGGATAGAGAATGTCAAGGGGCATGCCACTTCCGTACCATTCTTGCCAAACATGCAGAACGTCAATGTCATCAGGAGAAAACATCCACAGGAGGCAACCCCACAGCCCAGGAGTTCTTCCACGTGCCTGACAAGAGAGGCCGCCCAGGAAATGCAGCGGAGGCAGTAGGTGTGCAGCAGCAGAGTGAACACTGCAGGGCGGACGCCTGGGACGTGGGTGCCCCGAGGCTGCTCCTGTGCCTGTTTTCAGCACGAGGACTGTGCCTGACGGGAGCTGGGAGGCCACCGTGGAAGGTGAACCCAGCTTCGGAGAATCAGCAGTGCGAAAGACGGTTGACTGAGCGCTGCGGATGTCACTCTGACGCAATCCAGCGGTTAGGGTAGAAACGGGGGGTAGACGTGGGTGCTGGTGGTTTAGTCGCCGTCGCACTCGACTCTTGAGACCACATGGACCGTAGCCCGCCAGGCTCCTCTGGCTTTGGGACATCCCCAGGCAACGATACTGCAGTGGGCTGCATTGCCTTCTCCAATGGCCATTGCTGAACATACAAGTGGCTTTTTGAAGCGAGGCGTGCTTGGCCAGAAAAATGAATAGTGTGCTCTGGGAGTGTTCCGAGAGATAAAAATACAAGACAGCGTGGAGGTACCGAGGACAGCCCCTGGGTTTGCAGAACAGTCTGAGTTCAGAGGACAGCAGCATCTCCCAAGTAGCCGGACAGAGTGAACAAGAGTGATCACCTCTCTGAACATCATTTCTACTTTTGATCCATGTATTTGTTTCTTACAACAGCTCTAATGGACCGCTGCAAACTTGGTGGCTTCAAGCAATGAACACTTACCATCTTACAATTGCAGAAGCCAGCCTTAAGGTGAGGAACTCAGGGTGTGGGCAGGGCTGGTTCCTCCCAGAAGCTCCAGGCGAAGACTCAGCCTTTGCTTCTTCCAGCTTCAGGAAGCAGCCCCAAGCCTCAGGTCCTGCCTGCTTCACTCCAGTCCTTGCTTCAACTGTCATTGCCACCTCTCCCCCACGGACCCTCCTTCCCTCTTGAAAGGGAGTCCTGTGATTACATGGATGGCCCACTCAGATCATCTAGGTGGACCTCAGCTTGTGGAGTCCAGCAGAAGAGTTTTGGAGGACCTCAAAGACAAGCCTGTAAGCTGGACTTTCTACAAGAAGAAGCTGGAGCGATCAACAGCATTTACAATAGGCTCCTGGCAAGAGAAAAGAGCAAGCCAATGAGTGACTGTCATCTGCCGGGAAAGGGACTGGGGTCAGGGAAGACGACTGGGATTTTGGACACCTTGCAAAGACCCAGGAGCTGAAGTCCCCCAGCGAAGAAGAGTAGTTCCTTTGGGGGAGGAGGATGGAGCAGAGGGAAGGACAGGGAGGGGCAGATCTGGGGCTGGGGACACACAGGGGATGAGGAAGAGGGGCTTGGAAAAGCTCATTTTCCTGAGAGGGGCTTGGAAAAGCTCATTTTCCTGAGAGGTAGGCCCGGAGATCACAAGCAAGGACATGTCCCTGACACAGCCCTGGGAGGTCTGCTCCCAGATGTTGGGATAACTCGGCATGTCCTCATTCTCTTAGGGCATGCTCGTCATACTTTTATAGTTTATTGTTTTCTATGCTTTACATTTTGAAAGCCAGTGGAAGGACATGCCACCTTTAAGAACTGGAAAGAAGAAATCTCGGGTTGCTCTGTTTGCTTTTCATTTCCATCAAAGAGGACAATCGTGAAGACCCAATAGAAAGCTTGACAAATCACAACCAGAAATGCCACTCAGGCAAGGTGATCCTACACCCAAGTCTGATGAAGATCACATGGAGACACTAGTCCAGATTAGCACGGATCTTCCCTCTGCCGTGTCCCCAGCCCCCACTGTCTGTGACATTGACTTGTAACCGCTTTCATCATGGGATGAGTTTTTTCCTTAAGAAAACTTTGACAACAATGAGATAAGGTCCCAAAAAAGCTAGACTTAGCATCATGATAAAAAAAATTTAAAAATTTGTTGTTATACCAGTTATAAAACCAAGCTGAGTCTCCTGAAATAGAGTGTCTATATTTGCACTTGCTACATCACACATCTTTCTCTTCTCACTTGGGTAACACCCAATCCCATGCACAATTTAATTGGAAATATCGACTCAAACTCACCACGGGATCATAGGCTGAGGATTCAAGACTATCTGACATCTTTGACTCAAGCACTTTTAAAGTTATCACTTCCAATTGGGATCTAAATCGGTCCCCTATTGTATATTCAGATGAAAACCCAACAGACAGATGCAAATGTTCATGTGAAACCCTACTGGCAGAATTGCAGAAAGGAATTCTCATTCAGTCTCTTGGAAATAAACATGATAAATTCAACTTACTTCTTTGCAATATATATACTTAGCCAGATTTTCATTCCAACCATTTTTTCTTGGTAATATGTTTACATGTTTGTTATCTTTTTCTCTTGAAATTTCTTACTCTTTTCATCTTTTTAAACATTTTCCAAATATAAGTAAGTCTTTAAAAGGTACGAGGTGCTCTATTTTTTGGAATGCGTGCACAGAAACTCTGATCCAAATTATTGTGATCTTCACTTTCAGTTTAAATAGAATATTTGAGTTAAACCAGATACAAAACACACGAGACATAATCTGCTTTGTGTGATGTGAGAAAAACCCTCTTTCAATTGTTCTGTCTGTCCCCCTTCCCCCACCCGGCCCAAGCAGAGCTCTAAGACTCCATGACCATCTCCGTAGAAAGAAGCCTGAGAAAGGACGTTTTTGTCAACAAGCCCCTCTCCATCTGTGACAAGAACCTTGGAGTCCCGGCTCAGTATGAAACCTGTTGTCTGGGGCCTTGACGATCTAAAACATTTTGAAAACTAATTCCTTTTTTTTTTTTTTTTTGCCTGCTGTACGTAAATCCCCAGAGGGACTCAGAGCCCCTAGGGCATGTGGTGAGAACAGAAGCTCTCAGAGTAAGTTCATCAGGAACAACATGAAAGACACAGAAATAAGACTAAAGCTCACTTTGCTGGAATAAACCTGTTCCATTAAATCTCACTTAACGCAAAGAGTGCCATAGAAACACGGCGCGGTCCAACAGCAAGCACTCAGGCTAAGAGCCCCGCAGACGCCACCTGGTTCCTCCCCTGCCTTTCCTCTCCACACCATGAGGGCTTTTCAGACATCAAAACAGCAGGAACAAAATATTCCATTTATGCGCAAAAGTCATCAGAACAAGCTTTGTTTTCCACTTTTGTCCAAAGAACAAAAGCACTCGAGGAGCACTTCACTCCCGGTCTCACATCACCGGCAAGGGCAGGAGTTGCCGCATCAGCACCTGCCTGGGTGGGAGGTGGTACCCGACCCTCGTGGGGCAGCCGGGTGGGCTGACACTGGTCCCAGGATACACGTCCTCTGTGTCCCCCTCTCTCTGGAGACAACAACAATGGCCCGGGAAGGACCCAGCAGGCAAGACACAGGAGAAGGAGCTACAGGGTCAGAGCACTTTGGAGGAAAGAGACACTCCTGAGGGCATCCTAGGCAGCTCCACGTGTGCAGACTCAGCAGCCACACGGAGCTGTGCTCCCAAGGATCCTGCGTTTGCTTGGCACTCTGCTTGTGGCCCTCTTGAAACGCTTAATGTCATCAAGAAGGGCCCTGCCTTCTCATTGTGCTGGGCTGCACAGCTCTGTGGCTGTCCTGGGGAGGAGGCAGAATAGAAGCAGTCAAATCAGGGCTGTGAGTCCTGGCTTCCGACCGCTCTGCCCTCTGGAGCATCCATGAGATGGTCTAAACCCTGTATCCTCTCCTAAAATCGGAGATCAAAATGCTTGCTACCTCATGGCTGTAAGCTGAACGCTTGCGTGTGTGCCAACTTGCTCAGTCATGCCTGCTTCTTTGAGAGCCCCATGGACTGTATGTAGCCCCCTGGGCTCATCTGTCCATGGAACTTCCCAGGCAAGAATACTGGAGTGGGTTGCCATGCCCTCTTCCAAGGGATCCTCCCAACCCAGGGATTGAACTCGTGTCTCTTACATCTCCTGCATCAGCAGGCAGATTCTTCACCACTGTGCCACCTGGGAAGCCTGAACATGGGCATATGGGCTCGTAAAGCACACAGCACAGGGTGCCTCATACGCACGCTCGAACTGAAAGGCCCAGCTAGTGTTTGTTGAACTGAACTATTTTTATTATTTAGGTGGCGTGGAGGAATTTGGAGGGGAAAAAAAAGTTTCACCTAAACCACTTGTCTACTATCTCTATGAGTTTTGAATCTGCCTCTGAACTCTGTTTTTAGTTCCATCTTAAGAAATATTTCCCGTCACTTAATCTCAAATATTCTACTTGCCCTTTTCAGTCTCAAATTATTTTTAAGAGGAACAAAAGCCAACTGTGCCTTTTCCAAGAATACGCAAGCCTGTGGAAGCACCAACGGGACCGTTTCTGTGGGTGGAGGACTGTAATCTCCTTCTAGGGTGCAGTATCTGGGGCTGTGCTCGTAGAGGAGGCAGCCACAGGACCGTCCGAGTCATAGAGCAGGAAAGAAGGATTATCTACCATGTGTGTGTGAGTCGCTCAGTCGTCTCTGACTCTTTGCGACACTATGTACTGTAGCCCACCAGGCTTCTCTGTCCATGGGATTCTCTAGGCAAGAATACTAGAGTGGGTTGCCATTTCTTTCTCCAATTATCTACCTCGGTGGCTTTAAAAGTTCATTGGCCATGAGTTCTACACGGGAACCTATGGGACCTTTCAATCCATGCCACTCACCACAGATAACACTGAAATCAAAGTGGTGTGCAACATAAAATAATCCTGACTCAAACTTGTACTATTTTCTCCCCAATCTGACATGTCTCTGTCCGACGAACTTCTTTACAAGTTGGATTGTGACTCATTAAACTTTATTTTGTAATCCTTTCCTGTGCTACAATATACGGTTTAGAAAATGTTGCTCTAGGGGCTGTTTTATTGTGAAAAATAATAGTTAAAGAAATACATTCAAGACTATTGACTAATAGTTAAAGCTGTGGTTTTTCCAGTAGCCATGCACTGATGTGAGAATTGGACCATAAAGAAGGCTGAGCGCCGAAGAATTAATGCTTTCAAATTGTGGTGCTGAAGAAGACTCTTGACAGTCCCTTAGATAGAAAGAAAATCAAAACCAGTCAATCCTAAAGGAAATCAACACTGAATATTCTTTTGAAGGATTGAGGATGAAGCTGAAGCTCTAATACTTTGGCCATCTAAAGCAAAGAACTGAAACCCCGATGCTGGGAATGATTGAAGGCAGGAGGAGAAGGGGATGACAGAGGATGAGATGTTTGGAAGGCATCACCGACTCAATGGACATGAGTTTGAGCAAACTCCAGGAGATGGTGAAGGACAGGAAGCCTGCCTGAAGCGCTGTAGTCCATGGGGTCTCAAAGAGTCAGACATGGCTTAGCAGCTGAACAGCAATAAACTGCCTGAATCATCCTAGGTAGCTCTAGTGGCGAAGCATCTGCCCGCCAGTGCAGGAGACGCAAGAGACTCAGGTTCAGTCCCTGGGTTGGGAAGATCCCCTGGAGGAGGAAATGGCAACCCACTCCAGTATTCTTGCCTGGAAAATGAAATGGACAGAGAAACCCGGAGGGCTACAGTCTATACGGTCACAAAGAGTCGAACGTGACTGAGTCACACACAGCCAGCTGAATCATGACCCCTCCCTCAAATTCACATGTTGAAGCCTTAGCCCTCAATACCTTAGACTGTGACTATATTTTCAGGTAGGCATTTGAAAAGGTGGCTTTTTTAATTTAATTTTTTAATTGGAGGAAAACTGCTTTACAATGTTGCATTGGTTTCTACTCTACAACAATGCAAATTAGCCATCATTTTATCTTCTGTTGATATTCAAACATATTCATAAAATTCATGTTTTAAAAATATTCTTGTGCAATTAATTGGATATTTTTGTTCTTTGATTGTAATGAGATAGATTCTTTAAAAAGATGGGACTGCTGGGGAAAAGGGTGTGTGTCTATCAAATTATTAGCGATTATTTCAGAAAGCTGCAGCCATCCTCATCCTAACTAGCTGGGTTTTTACCTTGTTCTCTGAATCCTCTTCAGACTGGAAGGCACTGTACTTGCTGTGCTTTGCTAGGCAGCTGCATGGAGAATATGACGTAAGGTTGTTTTAGCTTCCATTTTCCTGCAGGCCGATGATGTTGAGATTTCTGACTGTATATTTCCTCTTCTGTGTATTCCTTGTCCATCTCATTGCTCATTTTCCCAGTGAGCTGTCTTTTTTCTTGTATATTTACAGGAGCACTTTTACTATCTCATATAAATGAAATGGAGAAGGACTCCAATGAGGACTTTCTAGGACAGACACCGCCCTGCCCCATGTCCTTTGCCTGTCTCTTACCTATAGATAAACTTTAGGCAAAGAACAAATTTAACCAAAGAAGTGAGAAAATGAAGAAACAAAGAAAAGCAGTCAAACAGGATGAAATAATGATAATTTAGTCAGTAACCAAGGACCTTAGTTCCTCCTCAGGGTCTGTAGATAATGTTCCTTGCTGTATCCTGTGAGCCGTCTTATAGACACTGAAACTCCCGCCAGGTAGAAGAAGTCAGCTACATGATGACCAGACTGTAGCCATGACTTCAGTGCCACAATTCTGAGAACCGGCCTCAAGAAATGCAAACACGTTGACCCTGGAATTGAAGATTAACTGTATTTAAAACAACCAAGATGACGCTGGTCAGACGTCTCATGACCAACTTCAAGATGACTGTGCTGTTTCTGCATGTAGCCCCCTTCCTCCATCTATACACCTCTGGAACTCCAATTTAAAAGCTCTTGACCCAAACTGGGAATGAAGGGTTGGCCTTTGGACATGCATCCACCTTCTCCCTTGTTGCTGGCCTCCAGGATAAAGCAAACTTCCCCTTCCTCCAGCACTTGCCTCTGGAGTATTGACCTTTAGGCAGTGAGCAGCAAGGCCTGAGTTCAGTAATGTAAACCTGCACCATTTATTTAGCCAGGGGTGATACTCAGAACATGTGGGAGAGCTGTGGCCACATGAGTGAGGGGTGGGCGGCTGATAGCTCAGCTCGGAGAGGTAAGGAGCCAGCTTCTGTTCTGAGTGCAGCAGTCCCAGGGGTTTTGAGCACATGCAACACGATCTACTCTTTGGAAGGACTGATGCTGAAGCTGAAGCTCTAATACTTTGGCCATGTGATGCAAAGAACTGACTCATTGGAAAAGGCCCTGATGCTAGGAAAGATTGAAGACAGGAGGAAAAGGGGATGACAGAGGATGAGATGGTTGGATGGCATCACCGATTCAATGGACATGAGTTTGAGTAAATTCCAGGAGTTGGTGATGGACAGGGAGGCCTGGTGTGCTGCAGTCCATGGGGCTGCAAAGAATTGGCCATGACTGAGTGACTGAACTGAACTAAACTGAACACAATCTAACTGTCTTTGTAGGAGGAACATTCTAGTGCTGTGCAGAGCAAGAACAGAGGAAGCCAAGGGGAGTCAGAGATGCTGCTCAGAAGGCAGTTCACTATTCTCCTAAATCATCATGCAGACATTAATTTTTCTTTACAAATCCATGTGCAGTTATGTCCGTGTGTCTCTGTGTTTTGTGAGTGGAAGTGAGCAGGATGAGCTCTCTGTCCATCTCACCAGGAATTCCCAACAGAATGGCCATTGTCAAGGTCACTGATGACCTAAACCGCCCATCTGTGCTTGCCTTGCCTTAGGTCCACCTGTCTGTGCTGACCCCCTCATTAATCCCCAGCAGTAAGAGGTCACCCCCTGTATGGAAGCATTTTCCTTCCTTGGGTCCCATGCCACTGGCTCTGGAGGTGAAGGATCCTGAATTAGTTTACCATGATGCAAAGAAACTGATCCTTGATGCTCTTGGCTTATTTGACGCCTGACCTCAGGCTCTTTAAGCAGAACTTAATAAAACAATGCAAAGAAAAATGCTCATAAAAAAACCAAAGATGTAGGCTTCCTTTCGCATCTTTTGACATTGGACGTCAGGAGGCGCGTTTTGGTTGCAACTGCCCAACTCCAAATCATGCAAACTTCGCAGAGAAGCGAGGACCAGCTCTGACGTCGCATCACGGATGCTGTTTGCTCCTCTCCCTGGTGGACAGCAGTGTCCTCAAGGGCGACAGAAAAACTTTCTACTCTATTTTTCTAGGACATGTAGAATGACTGATGTTTATGGGACCATGCAGAGCATAAGGCATTTTAGAATTGAAGATAAGACAGAGCCTTGATGTTTCATATGCACACATTAGCATAATGAAGAGCGTACCAGCCTTGTTTTGTTTTTAAATTGCTTTTGCTGTTCAGTTGCTAAGTTGTGTCTAACTCTTTGCGACCCCATGGACTGTAGCATGCGAGGCTTCCCTGTCCTCCACTCTCTCCTGGAATTTGCTCAGACTCATGTCCATTGAGTCTATTTTTGGCTGTCTTCATTGCTTCGCAGACTTTCCTCTAGTTGCGGCACGCAGGCTTCTCATCGCAGGGGCTTCTCTTGTTGCAGAGCACTGGCCCTAGGATGCATGGGCTTCAGTAGGTGCACTCGTGGGCTCAGCCACTGAGGCTCTCCGGCTCTAGAGCACAGGCTCAGTGGACGTGGCCCACGGGCTTAGTGGCTCCGAGGCATGTGGGATCTTCCCAGATTAGGGATCGAATCCATGTCTTCTGCACTGGCGGGCAGACTCTTGACTGCTCAGCCACCAGGGAAGCCCCCAGCCTTGTTTTGATGAGTAAATCTTTCCCTTTCAGTGCCATTGCTCCTGACGTTCTATACAGGAATAGAGAAAGGAAAGCTGAGTGGATCATATGTTATAGAAACAAGTTAACTCCCATCTTCAGTTACCTGGATGTGCTCTGATTGCTAGGATTAGGATATATCTTGTGTGTGTCTGCATAGGTGCATGCCTGTGAATATACACACACGTGTGTGCCTGCCTGTGTGCGTGCTCGTGTGTGCCTGTATATGTATCTGTGAACATGCATTGTGGAGGTGGGCCCTAGGAAGTCAGTTTAGCAGAGATCTATCTTCACTTTATAAACTTCCCTGGTGGCTCAAACAGTAAACAGACAGCTGCAAAGCAGTAGATCTGGGTTCGATTCCTGGGTTGGGAAGATCCCCTGGAGGAGGGCATGGCAACCCACTCCAGTATTCTTGCCTGGAGAATTCCCAAGGACGGAGGAGCCTGGCAGTCCCCAGTCCATGGGGATGCAAAGAGTTGGACACGACTGTGTGACTAACACCTCACACTTCACTTCATCTTCACTTTGGTGGTGTAGTGGTAAAGAATCCACCGGCCAGTGCAGGAGACGCAGGAGATACAGATTCAATCCCTGGGTCAGGAAGATCGCCTGGGGGAGGGCATGGCCACCCACTCAAGTATCCTTGCCTGGAAAATCCCATGGACAGAGGAGCCTGGTGGGCTACAATCCATGGGGTCACAAAGAGTAAGACATAACCGAGCGACTCAGCACAAGCATCTTCACTTTAGGAGCCATAACAGAAGACAGCTATTTGATCTTGAAAAACCAGAGACACTTTCTGAAAGGCAACACGCAGAGTCCCCGAGTGGCTTGCCAACATGCTCTGGCTGGTGCTTCGGAGGCTTGTCTGGCTCGTCCTTTGATCTGAGGCCCTGGCTCTTACTGAGAGGCTTGTTGGGAATTGAAACCCAGGCACACAGGGTGTGGGAAAGCTTATCTCCCTGGATCCACCCCTATGGGTTCCTGGGAATCATCCAGATGATATCAAATCTCAGCTCTCCAGATGCTGGGTTTGGGCATGTGGATATATGATACTACGTTAAAAAAGGATTCACAGACTCAGGTTTGCTGTGGGTGTATTTCGTTTATGATCTTGTTTGTTTCTAAACTAATTTGAAGAGGGAGTGGGTGTAGGGTTGACCTTAAGGACGTGTGGGTACCATGACTGTAAGAGCTGTACCTTTAGTTCTAGAATGTCCTGCAGATGCTGTACTGCTCCTTCACTGTACCCTCATGCCTAACAACGTCTCGTGGGCCACGCGCAGAGCACCAGCTGAGCCTCAGAGCACGACTAGCTGTGGGCTGTCAGCAGGGCTACGTTGCAGGCTCACCCTTTGTCCTCCCAGTCTGTGTCATTTTCTACCGTCAACATTCCTCCTTCCTAGATTTTTCTCTGTCTTATACTCTATTTAACTGAACTTATAATTTTAAAATATTATATTCATTGAACTGGAAATTGCTATTTCCCATTACTAATTTGCAAACCAAATTAGAAGAATTATTCTATTTCTCTCTTAAACAGCAAACAGAACTAAACAAACTATTTACAGGATGAAGAAAGTAGTGTGTGTGTGTATGTGAGTGTGCGTGTGTGTGTGCATGCATGTGTGTGCATGTGTGTGTGTGTGTGTGTGTAAGACTCAGTCAAAGAAAGCCCCCCAATTCTTATAGAATCTCTACATTTTGGATCAAATTGTCTGCCTTTCAATAATGCGAGACTTGTGTTTGAAGAGCCTCCTTGCCCTAAGAACTGGGCAGCTTCATCCCCATTTATGTCTCTAGAACCAGTGTTTTCTCTGGTCCATATCAGACAGTGATATGTGGTGAAATGAATGAAAACTTTGTCGTGATTTTTTTGAGTTGGGCTGTAAAGCCCAATTTTTAAAATTCACTTTCACAGTGAACTAGAGTTAGAAACAGAGAGGAAAAAAAATAGACATCCTGCCTTTTAAATATTTACTCTTTTACATTATATAACTAATAGAAGACTGTCCCTCTTCACTGCAGGTCAGAATTTAAGAATAAAAACTTTCCTAAAAAAGCAGTTCCTGAGCTTGCACATGAACTAGAAATCAATTAGGTGCACATTATGCCTAAAATATAAATCCCTGCAGAAGGTGACGGCAGCCATGAAATTAAAAGCCATTTACTCATTGAAAGAAAAGCTATGACCAACCTAGACAGCATATTACAAAGCAGAGACATTAATTTGCCAACAAAGGTCCATCTAGTCAAAGCTATGGTTTTTCCAGTAGTCATATATGGATATGAGAGTTGGACTATAAAGAAAGCTGAGCGCAGAAGGATTGATGCTTTTGAACTGTGGTATCGGAGAAGACTCTTGAGTCCCTTGGACTGCAAGGAGATCCAACCAGTCAATCCTAAAGGAAATCAGTCCTGAATGTCCATTGGAAGGAATCACCCTGAAGCTGAAATTCCAATCCTTTGGCCACCTGATGGGAACAGCTGACTCATTGGAAAAAACCCTGATTCTAGGCAAGATTGAAGGCAGGAAGAGAAGGGGATGAGAGAGGATGAGATGGTTGGATGGCATCACTGACTTGATGAACATGAGTTTGAGCAAGATCCTGGAGTTGGTGATGGACAGGGAGGCCTGGTGAGCTGCAGTCCATGGGGTCATAAAGAGTCAGACATGACTGAGCAACTGAACTGAACTGAACTGATATTTAAAATATACTTTCTCACAGGAGAAGAGATTAAAAAGAAAAAATCAACACAGAAATTTTCCCAGGTCTTGAAAATAGATGGATGCTGGGGAAAACAGCAGAGGGAAAAAACAGAGATTTAATATCTATTTTTTATGTTTTCACATAGCTGCACTGAAAAGAAACTATGTTTTAGAATTGATGAAGCCAATTTCCTCGAGAGTTTTTGCTGTATTTTTTATCCTTTGCTGGAAGAAATGGCCATTAGCTAATGGGCTGCAGTGTTCATGGTGCACTTTGCAGAGATTCCATATTTTCAACAAGAGTAGCTTCAACTACCTCCTTGTCGATTAATAAAATTACAGTAATCTGCCTGCAATGGCACCCTACTCCAGTACTCTTGCGTGGCAAATCCCATGGACAGAGGAGCCTGGTGGGCTGCAGTCCATGGGGTCGCTAAGAGTCAGACATGACTGAGCGACTTCCCTTTCACTTTTCACTTTCATGCATTGGAGAAGGAAATGGCAACCCACTCCAGTGTTCTTGCCTGGAGAATCCCAGGGACAGGGGAGCCTGGTGGGCTGCTGTCTATGGGGTCGCACAGAGTTGGACACGACTGAAGCGACTTAGCAGCAGCAGCAGCCTGCAATGTGGGAGACCCGGGTTGGATCCCTTGGCCAGAAAGATCCCTTGGAGAAGGGAATGGCAACCCACTCCAATATGGACAGAGGAGCTTGGCAGACTACGGTCTATGGGGTCGCACAGAGTTGGGCACAAGTGAGCAACTAGCACAACCTCATGCAGGACCAAAAAAAAAAAACACAAAACTGCTGTTGCGTAACTTTTAAGAGCAAAAGAGACTCTGAGAACAGTTTAATTTGGGGAAACAGAATGCAATGAGGCATAAAGGAACTAATTGATCCCTAAAGCCCATGAAGTAATTTTAAGGTTGGTGTTTTAGTGATCAGCCTAGTATTGGAGTTGCCGTTTTATGATTTTCAGTGTGAAAGCCGTGCGATTTGATTATGCTTTTCAGATGCCCAGAAAGCAGGCAAAACCTTGGTTCTGATCCAGGGCAGAGCTGAGCCTGCTGAAGGCTGGCTGGCATTTCTGAGTCACCAGACTGAAAGCAATTTTTCAGGATGAAGTTTCAGAAAGGCCCATTTATCTCCACGACCTTCACATAAATCACCTGAAGATCCTGCAGCGGGAAAGACCCTGCAGTCCTCGGGTCCTCGTGTCACGAGGCTCTGCCCACCGGGCAGCACTGAGCCTCCTCCGCGGTGCGACAGAATCAGCTCTGTGCAGTTACCAGCCATCCTGGGCCTGGGAGAGATTTAACATCTTGAGGCATCCCCGGCGTTCTGTGTGCAGACTTCAATAGCCAGGAGGCTTGTCAGGCTCCGCAGTACATCACACAGAGCCTAGTGGAGGCGCTCCCTCATCACCATTCTCTGTCTGCTTGCTTCTCAGGGAAGGCGACAGTAACTGGAGCCTGCCAAACAATGGAAAACGCTTTCTCTTTGATTACCCAGGCTCTCCCATCAAAGAACAGGCCTACATCTTCAGGGCAAGCTACTCTATTTTTATTTCTTTAATTTTTTTATACTATGATTGACAATTCTTTTATCTTGCATTTTATTTATTTACTTGCTTATTTTTTTGGCCGCTCTGCATGGCCTGTAGTATCCTAGTTCCCTGACCAGGAATCGAACCTGTGCCCCCTGCACAGGAAAGCAGAGTCTTAACCCCTGGACTGCCAAAGAAGTCTCTGCTCTATTTTTTAACTGGAGAGATTTCTAGAAGAGTTATTACTTATCCAAGATATTCTGAGGTTTCTTTGCTTGTGTATATTTTCAATTGTATTGTCATAAATATATAGGGATATTGTGAGCTGTTTCTCAAGAGGAATTATAGATCTTGATAAATTGTCAAAAGTTAAATGGCTCTTTTTAACCATTATCTGATAAAGTAATAGAATCTCATTATCTCCTAGAAATACTCCTGATGCCTTTCTCAATGGCCACTCTCGCCCTCCCAAAAGGTCACTCTCCTGACATCATCACCATCAATTAGTTTTGTTTGTTCTTGAGCTTTATATAGATGGAATCACTCAGTAGGCTTCCCTGTGGCTCAGACAGTAAGGAATCTGCCTGCAGAGCAGGAGACCTAGGTTTGATCCCTGGGTTGGGAAGATCCCCTGGAGAAGGGAATAGCAACCCACTCCAGTATTCTTGCCTGGATAATCCCATGGTCAGAGGAGCCTGGTGGGCTACAGTCCATGGGGTCACCAAGAGTCGGACACGACTAAGTGACTAACACTTCCACTTCCACTTAGTACAGAGTCTTTGCTCAATATTATATTTGTGAAATGTATCCATAGTGCTGTATGTGTCAGTACTTTATTGATTCTCATGACTCTAGTATTCCTTGGCATAAATATAGCACAATTTACTTATCCATTCCACTGTGGATGGTCACTGAGTTTTTTCAGTTTGGAGAAATTTTCCATTATTACAAAGGATGTTACTATGAGCGTCACATGCAGGTCTTTTGGGGTGCTGTATTGCCTATCCAATGATACATAGCACATCTCCCCAGAGCTCAGTGCACTGGACAATAATCCATTGTTTTCTCCCATGGTTTTGGAGAGACCCCACTGGGTGGTTTCTGCCTGTAGTCTCCCCTCTGGATGCCACCAGCTGTTAGCTGGGATGAGAGGAGGTGAGGGGACTGTTGGCTGGGGGACGCAGATCCTGTCTCCAAGCTTGTCCCTGAGGCTGGACATCCTCACCCCTGCCTCTCCCCAGAGGGAGTCACCCAAGACAGTAAGGGTTTCCCCAGACCCCTTTCCATTTTCTCTTTTCTCTCCTGGCTTTTAGCTGTTTCCTTCTGCCTCACGACAGGCCTTGTGATTGTTTACAGAATGTTAGACCCTGAGTGTGGAAAAGCTACAGAAATACATGAGTCTCTTATGGTGGTTGTTTTCCTCTAAGAAAAATGTGCATATCTTTCCTTTGAAGGCACTTGGACCATGAGCAGATGCCTTCAGTCCAGACTTGGGTTAAGGCGGCTGACACTGAGTTTTTATTTTCTGGTTCCGGGGTCCTTCCTGCGAACCTGGAAGGTTCTGAGGCCACCTTGTCTTCGGAAGGCTGAGGTTAGTCCTCCTTCCCTTCTCTCTCTGCCAACAGCTGCTTAAAGATCAGCAAAGGTCTGAGGGGAACAGAAAGCTTCCTGTTCACCTGAAAGCATTTCCCTTGTTTCCATGATTTTAGCATCTCAATATTGGATGCCGTGGTAACCTCAAACTCCAGGTTTTTTAGATGAATTTTTTATTGTAGGTATAGTTGCTTTGCAATGTTGTCTTAATTTATATTGTGCAACAAAGTGAATCAGCTACACACACACACACACACACACCCTCTTTTTTGGATTTCCTTCCCATTTAGGTCAACACAGAGTGCTGAGTGGAGTTTCCTGAGCTATATAGTAGGTTCTCATTATCTATTTTATACACAGTATCACCCTGAAGGCTCAGTTGGTAAAGAATTCACCTGCAATTCTGGAGACCCCAGTTCTCTTCCTGGGTCGGGAAAATCCACTGGAAAAGGGATAGGCTACCCACTCCAGTATTCTTGGGCTTCCCTGTGGCTCAGTTGGTAACGAATCCATCTGCAATGAGGGAGACCTGGGTTTGATCCCTGGGTTGGGAAGATCCCCTGGAGAAGGGAAAGGCTACCCACCCCAGTGCTCTGACCTGGAGAATTCCATGAATTGTATAGTCCATGGGGTCTTGAAGAGTTGAACACGACTGAGTTTCATTCACTTTCATTTCATCAATAGTACATATATCTGTCATTCTCAGTCTCCCGACTCACCCTACCATCCCCTTTCCCCTCTTGGTGTCCATATGCTTATTCTTTAAGTCTGGGTCTCTGCTTCTGCTTTGCAAGTCAGATCCTCTCTAGCATTTTTCTAGATGCCACAACTCCAACTTTTGTATCAGCTCCAACCTTAGCTCAAGTGCCTAGACTTTGATCACCTGTTTCTTACTCAGATCTTTGATTTCTGGGTCTTACAACACTTAAGAATTAACAAATTGTTTACAGAGTATAGTGTCACAGAATGCTGGACTCATCTCAGTGAGTTCTCTAGGACACTGTAATTTCTGGCCTCCTAAATAGTTCTCTGACTCACTTAAGCACATCTGAGGGATTTCTTTCTCAAGATTTTCCGATGGTTTTCAGTAGTAGATTTATCTGAAAGAAGATATTAAAACATCACCAGAAACAGAACCTATTCAGGTTTTTAAACCAGACATGCATTTGGGTTGCTGGAATGTTTAAAGAGAAGAATCTTAAATGTTGCAGTAGTCAGAATAACACTCCCCTCAAAGGGGTCCACGTCCTAATCTCCAAAACCTGCAAACATGTTAGATCATACGGCAAAGAGGAATTATGGTGAAGACGGAATTAAAGATGCTGATCAGTTGATCTTGAAACTGGAAAATTGACCTGATATCTAGAGTACCCAATAGGATTGTTAGGGGAAGCTATGAGAGGGCCAACAAAGAAATTAAGCTTTTATTAAAATTGCACAGAGGTGCGACATCAGAGCCGCCCGTCTCCAAATCAGCTGGATGGAAGGTAGAGGGTAGAAAAGTATGTCCTCTTGGTGCAGATCCTACGTCCTCCAGGCTTTTCCCTCTCTCACATCATGTAGCAACTCAGCACTGTCCACACCGACTCAGGTCCACACTGACTCATGTCCATCAAGTCGGTGATGCCATCCAGCCATCTCATCCTCTGTTGTCCCCTTCTCCTCCTGCCTTCAATCTTTCCCAGCATCAGGGTCTTTTCCAATGAGTCAGCTCTTTGCATCAGGTGGCCAAAGTATTGGAGCTTCAGCTTCAACATCAGTAGCCCTGAATCCCAATTGTCCAATTTTCCAAAATCCCCTGTACTCTGCAGGCTTCTAAAAGACAGGCGTTATGTCTTATTCAGGGTTATGTTTCGACTATAGTGAGAATGATGGAATGGATAATCAATAAATATTGGCTGAAGTAAATTTAATTAAGAAGAGTGGAATGGATTGAGGAATTGAAAGCCTCTCAGGGGAAATTGGTAGGGAAACTTAATAAGGCTTTGTGTTCACTATAATAAATAATAAACACATAAATGAAAAGTGAACAATATTGCTTATAGTCCACTTTTAAAGAGGAAACACTCAGCAAGTTATATTTATCATTGTGTGTGTGTGTGTGTGTGTGTGTGTATGCTCAGTTGTGTCTGACTCTGTGACCCCATGAATTGTGGCTTGCCAGGTTCCTCTGTCCATGGAAATTTCCAGGCAAGAATACTGGAGTGAGTTTCCATTTCCTATTCTAGGGTATCTTCCTCACCCAGGGATCGAACCCACATCTCTTGCAATTCCTGCATTGACAGGCAGAGTCTTTAACACTGGGTCGCCTAGGCTTCCCTTATTTATTATTATTATTCATTAAAAAAACTCTGTGCAGACTCTAGGCCACTGGCTGTGTCTCTCTTCAAATGCCAGTGTCCACTCTGTTCCCTGCCCCTCTCTCCTTCATAGACCGAATTGTAATTTGAAAACACTAAAATTCAAGTTCTTGTGGACTGAGGAAAATGTAGAGGGAAAATTTTATATAAGCTAAGACTTTTCAAAGAGAGAGTAGGCTTGCAGCCATGAAATTAAAAGATGCTTGCTCCTTGGAAGAAAAGTTATGACCAACCTAGACAGCATATTGAAAAGCAAAGACATTACTTTGTCAACAAAGGTTCATCTAGTCAAAGCTATGGTTTTTCCAGTAGTCATGTATGGATGTGAGAGTTGGACTATAAAGAAGGCTGAGCGCCAAAGAATTGATGCTTTTGAACTGTGGTGTTGGAGAAGACTCTTGAGAGTCACTTGGGCTGCAAGGAGATCCAACCAGTCCATCCTAAAGGAGATCAGTCCTGGGTGTTCATTGGAAGGACTGATGTTGAAGCCGAAACTCCAATACTTTGGCCACTGGATGCGAAGAACTGACTAATTGGAAAAGACCCTGATTCTGGGCAAGATTGAAGGCAGGAGGAGAAGGGGATGGCAGAGGATGAGATGGTTGGATGGCATCACCGACTCAATGGACATGAGTTTGAGGAAACTCCAGAAGTTGGTGATGGACAGGGAAACCTGGCGTGCTGCAGTCCATGGGGTCACAAAAAGTCAGATACGACTGAGCAACTGAACTGAGGTTTGTTTAGGGAGTGAGATATATAGATGATATCAATTCAGTCAGTTCAGTTGCTCTTTGCAACCCCAGGGACTGTAGCACACCAGGCTTCCCTGTCCATCACCAACTCCCAGAGCTTGCTCAAACTCATGTCCATCGAGCCAGGGATGCCATCCAACCATCTCGTCCTCTGTCATCCATTTCTTCTGCCTTCCATCTTTCCCAGCATCAGAGTCTTTTCCAATGAGTCAGCTCTTCGCATCAGGTGGCCAAATATTGGCGCTTCAGCTTCAGCATCAGTCCTTCCAATGAATATTCAGGACTTTATGATATTTTTTTCTGGGAGCCTCTTTCCTACTTTAATTTTAGGGCACTTCAGAAAGCAAAGTGGACTCTGTAGAACCCATGACAATGAGGGAAATGAAGTGAAACCTGAGGGCGTGGTGTTAGAATATTAAGGGAAAGTGTTCATGAACACGGGGGATCAGGGATATTTGGTGGAGGTGTTGACATAAATAGCTTATGTCGACTGAAATAGGTTATAGTCACAGCCTGAAAGCAAGAGAGTTATTTTATTTGGTGGGAATGTTTAGGACTCTGAGCCCAGGAGACAGCATCTCAGTAGCTTTGAAAAACCTGCTCCAAGGAAGCAGGAGGGGGAGTCAGGCTATAGACAAGTTTGCAAAAAAGGGAGCAGGCAGTCTGGATATCAAAGATCAGGTATCAAGCTAAGGAATTTAACCTTCTCTGTGTAGGAAGACGCAAGCCTCTGGGCTCACTGAATCCATTGCTTTCATATGCACTCAGCTCTCTGGGGTCAACCCTATTTCGCTGTTGACCTTGCTTCTTGCATCCCTCCAGTTCCTCAGCTATCACCGTGGGGGTGGCAGCATCTGCTGGGGAGCCCTCATTCACATCTGGAGCCCAGAAATCAATGCTGGCTCTGGCATTCCTTGTTTATTGATATGGCAGAGATATTTTCACTTCATGGAAGCTAGAAATAAGTCAGAAAAAGCCAGAGGTCAGAATCAGGTGAGACAATATGCAGAAACAACTGGAGTCAAAACAAGTGTTTCATGCAAAATCAGGTGCAAGACAGGACCTGAGAGCCACACTGAGGGCAGAGCTCATGGCCCGGCAGACAGCTGGGCATGTCTGGGAGGCCCGACAAGAGGCAGTGGGCCAGCAATGCCTGGGATGCCCCCTGCCCTCTGCTCCATGCTGGTCACGGCTCCTATGAAGTGGGGATTAATTTTCATAAGCCTGCCAACAAAGGTTCGTCTAGTCAAGGCTACGGTTTTTCCTGTGGTCATGTATGGATGTGAGAGTTGGACTGTGAAGAAGGCTGAGCGCTGAAGAATTGATGCTTTTGAACTGTGGTGTTTGAGAAGACTCTTGAGAGTCCCTTGGACTGCAAGGAGATCCAACCAGTCCATTTTGAAGGAGATCAGCCCTGGGATTTCTTTGGAAGGAATGATGCTAAAGCTGAAACTCCAGTACTTTGGCCACCTCATGCGAAGAGTTGACTCATTGGAAAAGACTCTGATACTGGGAGGGATTGGGGGCAGGAGGAGAAGGGGACGACAGAGGATAAGATGGCTGGATGGCATCATTGACTCAGTGGACGTGAGTCTGAGTGAACTCCAGGAGTTGGTGATGGACAGGGAGGCCTGGTGTGCTGTGATTCATGGGGTCGCAAAGAGTCGGACACGACTGAGCGACTGAACTGAACTGAACTGAACTGAAGCTTGGCTCTGATAAAGGGGAATGAGAAGTGGAATGTTTACTGCCATATCAGTAAAAAAGGCTGTCACAATCATCAGCTATTCTGGCCCTCCTGATGTGAAGTCCAGAGCCCTCAGGAAGGGGAAGAACACCTGCCATCCAAGAGCCATCAGATGCAGCCACTCCCTACAGTGAGCCCTGAGGAGCTCCAGCTGTGAAAAATGGGATACTGGTCCCAGATAGCGGAGCTGCCTGTGCAAGGAACAACCTCAGTGAGCCCAGACTCTTGCATCTTCCCATACATAGAAAAGCACTAAATTCCTTAATTTGGGATATCTGGTTTCCTTTATTCAACAATAATCTCTTGATGTTCAGCTACTTGCCCTTTGTTGTAAAATTTCTGTATAATCTGGCTCCTCCCCTCGCCTCCTTGGAGAAGTTCTCTCAGGGTCCACTGAGATGCTGTCTCCCAGGCTTGGAGTCCTAAAACTTCTCACCAAATAAAATATGACTCTCGGCTTTTAGGTTGTGGCTATTTTTTAAGTCGACAGGAGTGAGCAGATACCTATAAGTACCTGGTGAGGTGACAAATTTGGGAGAGGAGACAGGTGTACTGGTGCAAAGTCAGGCAGCGGTCACGGGATGGGGGTGGCCATGTGGTGAAGTCCTGAAAAACTCATCTCATGTTCAAAACAAGCTGAAACATTCCCGGACGTATTTGAACATAAGGAATTTAATTAAGATAGAAAGCAAGAAGCAAACAAAAACATTTTGCTGTTGTTCAGTCACTCAGTCATGTCCGACTCTTTGCGATCCCATGGACTACAGCCTGCCAGGCTTCCCTGTCCCTCACCTTCTCCTGGAGTTTGTTCAAACTCATGTCCATTGACTTGGTGATGTCATCTAACCATCTCATCCCTTCTTCTCCTGCCCTCAGTCTGTCCCAGCATCAGGTTCTTTCCCAACGAGTTGGCTCTTCGCATCAGGTGGCCAAAGTATTGGAGTTCCAGCTTCAGCATCAGTCCTTCCAATGAATATTCAGGACTGACTTCCTTTAGGATGGACTGGTTGGATCTCCTTGCAATCCAAGGGACTCTCAAGAGTCTTCTCCAGCACCATAACAGTCTTAGGTCACACTTAAAATGAGTGTTACAAGATATCCTTTTTCAATGGAACATTTGGACATTGAGGTCCAACCAACAGGGCAGAGAGAACTAAAGGGTCGGGTAAAATACAACAGATTTCAGGTACCTAAAAATATCTCTGAATAAAATAAGCAGAAGGTCTCCAAAGTGGAAATCAGTGTCAGCAGTATTTATGGGTTGGCGCTTATGAGCTCTTTAATAGAACCATTTCTGTGCTGGTCCAGCATTCATTACCACCGTTCCATGGAAGCCGACCCAAATAATGGCATCAGACCTGAAAATATTTTTGCTTTCTTAGGTGTCTTTTCATTTTGAAATTAACGTGCAGCAAATGAAGGCAATTTGTATTAACGCATGCTCTATCCATAATTTATTTTTGTCAGCTCTTTCTAGAATTCAATGTTCTTAGCAAATTTGCCATTATAGCCTGAGCATTGTAATAGGCAATTCTAAACTGCAGAGATTGGAAATCAGATATATTTTAATCATCAACTTTTTCCTGCAAAATTTAATGTGCATAGCTAAAATCAGGGACAGGAAACCATGTCCCCTAGCCTTCTCCCTCTCCTTTTCTATTTTTCTATATTGTGAAAAGAGCTGGGTTGTTGGCTCTGGTTCCTGGATGCCACAGCCAAAGGAACAGAGCTTTTTCTTTTCAATCTGCAGTGCTCGCTGACAACTGATGTTTCTGTGCACGTGCTCTTGGTCAGCTGCACCGTTTATCTTCATGCGTGCTGCATACACGGGGACTTCACAATATCCAGGTTTGTCTCCCACTGTTATTCTGAGCTGGATGGTTGAGTCAGAGCTAGAACTTACATTTAATGTAGCCCTTCATTTGAAGAGCGCCTATTAAACAAACTTGTGTAGTGGAAATAATATTTCAAGCAAATGCTCAGCGTTTAGAGGAACACTGTTTTCAAGCACCTCTGAGTGTCTAGAAGCATCTATTTACTTGTAAACACTCGGCATTCTAATTGGAAGTCACTCTTCTTTATTAAGTAGTTTCCTTTCGAACCCCTTTTAGAAGCAGTTTCAAGTGTGGCTCTGCTTAATATCTGCACGTATGAAAATAACATATAAAGGCTGCTTGAGAACTTTTATCATTCAACTTCCAGCTAGATAAAATGCAAGCCATTGCATTAATGTATCTACGTATTAATTGACACAGGAATACCTATGTGTGGGGGAGTTGCTCTGTGCCAGGAACTTGGACACACGGTGGGGGAAAACTTTATCACCTCCACCTTGCAGTAATTCAGGCGTAATGTGAGGGCTCCAGCGGGGATGCAAGAGGCAAGCGTGAAGCAGTATCTTTCTTCCTCAAGGAGGCCATGACGCATGAGAAGAGTGAAATACACTATGTACAAATGATCAGAATACGAGCTTTGCTTTATGTTCTGCAAATACTCCTCTAACACTCACCATCTCCAAGGACCTTCTACTTGCCAACTCTTCTGATCTTTCCCCGTCCATGTGCGGTAGCTACTGTTAGCATTCTCACTTTCAAGAGAGTTTAAGGAGCACGGTGCCGTAAGGCAGCAGGGCCAGGAGGGGTCCTCCTGACCTTCACGTGAGTCTCTGTCCTCATGAAATAGTAATAAATGGCGATTACAGAGATGTTCAAGCTTTCTGCTCTCAGGACCCCTTGCTCTCCTACCATGTACTGAGGACTCCCTAACTTCAGCTGTGCAAACAGCACTAATGTAAGCTCTGCCAAGGAAATACCCATGATCAAAATGATCTAGACTTCATCTACTACTGCTGAGAATGCCTGCTTACAATATTAGTGAAACTGTGACCTTTATAAAAAATTTATTTATGCGGTTTAAAATGGCAAAATAAAACCATTACATGTCAACATCCATCATATGTTTCCATCAAAAATAACTATGTTTTCCAAAACAACCAAAAATTAGTGAGAAGATGGATTTTTTTATATTTTTAGAAATTTTTTTTTATTGTCTAACTTAATAGAAGGCAGTTGGATTCTCAAGCTGCTTCTGGATTTAATCTATTGAGATGCCACAAGTCAAGTGGCCTTTAAACATTTCCACTACACACTTGCAAAAGGATGAGCTTTTAAAAAGCAAATAACATCTCAGCGTTATAAGTTGCTATTATTAAGGAAATGGTTTGGACCCTGCAGATTCCTCAAAGGTCTCAGGGTGGATTCCCAGGCCACACTTTGAGGACTACTCACTTGTTGATTGCAACCATGCTTCCTCAGTATCATCACTACCAAGGGAGAGACCAAAAGTCTCAGAAGCAATGAAAGATTGCTTTGGGATTTAATTTTCCCCTAACTTTTAATTTAAAAAGCTTCAAACAGTGAAATTGACTGGATTTGTCACAAATGCCAAATTGTCATACCATATAATGGTCATATCATATAGTGGTCATACCATATAATAGCTATATCATTCAATGGTTATATAATACTGTATAATGGTTATGCCATTAACATTTCACTATTCCTACTTTTCCACACACACAGACATCAATCCTGAAGTGCAGAGAAGAATGAATAATTCACTGCAAGCACAAGTAAATGTTAAGCCTCACAATAAGACACAGGAAACTGAGACTTGTTGTTGAGAGGGGACGTTCACTCCTACACATTCTGCAGTTGAACTGCATTTGGCCTTTGATGACACGCTTTTCCCCGTGTTATTCCATCTAATCCGACTCCGCAGGATCTAGATATTGTTGTCCCAACTTAACTCACCTGTGGTAGACACAAGAGATGGAGACGTGAGAATCTCCTGAAACCAGGACCCAGAGGAAGCTCAGCTTGGGAGGGGCCGTGGAGAGAAGCGTCGAGGGGACATGGAGGGGCCTGGATCTGCACAGAGCGGCATGTCCAGGGTTGGGGGCGGCTGCTGCTCAGGCACTCAGTTGTGTCTGTCTCTTTGTGGTTCCATGGACTGTAGCCTGCCATACAAGGAACTTTCCAAGCAAGAATACTGTAGTGGGTTGTCATTTCCCACTTCAGGGAATGTACCCGACCCAGGGATTGAATCCTCGTCTCCTGCATTGGCAGGTGGATGCTTTACCAATGAGCCACCATCTGGGAGCCTCCTCCTGGATGGGAGGGACATGCAGACACTGGGGCCTCTTGTTAATCAGTATGATCATCCCAGCCCCCGTGCCTGATTCCCAGATCAAGGTTCACTGTCTCTCCATTAGACCCAAGGATTTCTTCTTTATGTGTTGATTCCCCTTCTCAAGTTCTGCTCCCTTCTCCCAAGACTGAAAAAGGATGCACTGACTCGAACTAACATTCATATAGGTGAGATCTTGGTCATATGGTTCTCACTAACAAAGTAATCAGATAATTCACCAGCTCATGGGTTAGCACCACATAGCTGAGCAATACACTTAAAACTGCCAGACAAACAACTGCCATTTTATTTAATCTGGGAGAACCTCTGCACATAAAAGAAACTCATGCAATCCCTTTGGATTGTGTACAAGACTTAAATTAAAGTGGGACAGCTCAGAAAGATAAATAAACTACCTTCAAAATTGTGGGCCAGAGCATATAAGTTCAGTCACTCAGTCGTGTCCGACTTTTTGTAACCCCATGAATCACAGCACGCCAGGCCTCCCTGTCCATCACCAAGTCCCGGAGTTTACCCAAACTCGTGTCCATCGAGTCAGTGATGCCATCCAACCATCTCATCCTCTGTCTTCCCCTTCTCCTCCTGCCCCCAATCCCTCCCAGCATCAGGGTCTTTTCCAATGAGTCAACTCTTCGCATGAGGTGGCCAAAGTACTGGAGTTTCAGCTTTAGCATCAGTCCTTCCAATGAACACCCAGGACTGATCTCCTTTAGGATGGACTGGTTGGATCTCCTTGCAATCCAAGGGATTATCAAGAGTCTTCTCCAACACCATAGTTCAAAAGCATCAATTCTTCAGCAATCAGCTTTCTTCACAGTCCAACTCTCACATCCATACATGACCACTGGAAAGACCATAGCCTTGACTAGATGGACTTTTGTTGGCAAAGCAATGTCTCTGCTTTTCAATATGCTATCTAGGTTGGTCTTAACTTTTCTTCCAAGGAATAAGTGTCTTTTAATTTCATGGCTGCAGTCACCATCTGCAGTGATTTTGGAGCCCCCCAAAAATAAAGTCTGACACTGTTTCCACTGTTTCCCCATCTATTTCCCCTGAAGTGATGGGACCAGATGCCATGATCTTTGTTTTCTGAATGTTGAACTTCAAGCCAACTTTTTCACTCTCCACTTTCACTTTCATCAAGAGGCTTTTGAGTTCCTCTTCACTTTCTGCCATAAGGATGGTGTCATCTTCACATCTGAGATTATTGGTATTTCTCCTGGAAATCTTGATTCCAGCTTTTGTTTCTTCCAGCCCAGCGTTTCTCACGATGTACTCTTCATATAAGTTTAATAAGCAGGGTGACAATATACAGCCTTGACGTACTCCTTTTCCTATTTGGAATCAGTCTGTTGTTCGATGTCCAGTTCTAACTGTTGCTTCCTGACCTGCATACAGATTTCTCAAGAGGCAGGTGAGGTGGTCTGGTATTCCCATCTGTTTCAGAATTTCCCACAGTTTATTGTGATCCACACAGTCAAAGGCTTTGGCATAGTCAATAAAGCAGAAATAGATGTTTTTTTGGAACTCTCTTGCTTTTCCAATGATCCAGTGGATGCTGGCAATTTGATCTCTGGTTCCTCTGCTTTTTCTAAAACCAGCTTGAACATCTGAAAGTTCACAGTTCACATATTGCTGAAGCCTGGCTTGGAGAATTTTGAGCATTACTTTACTAGCATGTGAGATGAGTGCAATTGTGCGGTAGTTTGAGCATCTTTGGCATTGCCTTTCTTAGGGATTGGAATGAAACTGACCTTTTCCAGTCCTGTGGCCACTGCTGAGTTTTCCAAATTTTCTGGCATATTGAGTGCAGCACTTTCACAGCATCATCTTTCAGGATTTGAAATAGCTCAACAGGAATTCCAGCACCTCCACTAGCTTTGTTCTTAGTGATGCTTCCTAAGGCCCACTTGACTTCACATTCCAGGACGTCTGGCTCTAGGTGAGTGATCACACCATCCTGATTATCTTGGTCCTGAAGATGACTGTAGTCCGTGTCATAAGTTTGATTAGTTTTCTGTGATTATGGTTTTCATTTGGTCTGCCCTCTGACAGATAAGGATATTCTGATGGGAGAGACTGACTCTGAGTGAAAGTGGGTCTTCTTCTGATGGGTGGGGCCATGCTCAGTAAATATTTCATCCAATTTTCTGTTGATGGGCAGGGCTGTGTTCCCTCCCTGTTGTTTGACCTGAGACCAAACTATGGTGACGGTAATAAAGATAAAAAGTCAAATAAATAACCTAACTCTACACCTAAAGCAACTAGAAAAGGAAGAAATGAAGAACCCCAGGGTTAGTAGAAGGAAAAAAATCTTTAAAATTAGGGCAGAAATAAATGCAAAAGAAACAAAAGAGAGCATAGCAAAAATCAACAAAGCCAAAAGCTGGTTCTTTGAGAAGTTAAATAAAATTGACAAGCTATTAGCCAGACTCATCAAGAAACAAAGGGAGAAAAATAAAATTAACAAAATTAGAAATGAAAATGGAGAGATCACAACAGACAACACAGAAATACAAAGGATCATAAGAGCATATCAGAGAGAACCCTAAAAGGGGCAACCACTGATGATGCCTCAAATGCCTTGCTTGCTAACAATGGTTTCTGAGAGGAGAATGTCCTCGGCATCTCAGTGTCATATTCTGAAATGGAATTCTCCAAAAAACAAGTCAAGTTAGTGTTTGTTAGGGGATACTGACTGAGAGTCAGAGTTAGACGACATAGGATTTGTACAATGTTTATTTAACAATCAAATTTATGTACACTTGTCAAGGAGGGAGTCATGTACTTGTTTATCTCTTTAGATAAAAAATTACTTATTGGAGAAGACTCTTGAGAGTCCCTTGGACTGCAAAGAGATCCAACCAGTCCATCCTAAATCAGTCCTGAATATTCATTGGAAGGACTGATGCTGAAGATGAAACTCCAATACTTTGGCCACCTGATGGGAAGAGGAAAAGACTGATTGGAAGAGACCCTGATGCTGGGAAAGACTGAGGGCAAGAAGAGAAGGGGATGACAGAGGATGAGATGGTTGGATGGCATCACTGACTCAATGGACATGAGTCTGAGCAAGCTCTGGGCGCTGGTGATGGACAGGGAAGCCTGGCATGATGCAGTCCATGGGGTCACAAAGAGTCCGACATGATTGAGTGACTGAACTGAACTGAGCTGGCCTCAGTTAGACTCCAGGAGCTCCCATCCTTATTCTCCAGGTGACAGTGACACCGCTTCCCCTGCTGCCCCCAACGCAGGATGATTCGGCAGGAACCGCAGGCCCTCTCTTCTTCGTTTGTGTTTGAGTCTTGTCATCAGCAGAATAATGATCCAGCAAAAGGTTGTGTGATCTTCCATCTTCTATGCAGATAAAAAAATGTACTTCTTCCACTAAGCTTGACTTGCCAAACAGAGCTGGTGAAGGATTTTGTAATGAGAGGAACCAGTCTCAAGTTCAAAGAGACAGTATCTTTAATTGTATTGTATTGTAAAGGGCTTTTCCTGGCATAATTCCTGGAGATAAAAGGGGATCAAGGGCCAAGTAGAATCCAAAGCAGCTTTCAACTATTTGCATAAAGCATACAGCTAACAGCCTACCATGCAAAGCAACTGGATGGCCACAATCAACGAGTGAAAAGTAAATGAAATAAACAGTTCCTCATTAGTAAGAAAATTACAAAATTGTGTGAGGAAGGGCTTGCATACAGGAAGGAGTGCAGCATGGGAATGGTTGGCGTTCTCTGCTCACCCTCTGACCAAGATTCCTCACACCCCTGGTGGCAGGTAGGGGTCCCTGCCACAGGCTTAACGCAGATATTCAGGGACTGCTCTTAGCAACAGCCCTGAAGGGGCGGGGAGGGAAGCAGCAGGACTGAGCAGAAGGCCAGTTTTGTTTTGTTTTCAATTTGTTTACTTTGATGGGAGGATAATCACTGTACAATATTGCAATGGCTTTCGCCACACATCAGTGTGAATCGGCCATAGGCATACAGGCGCCCCCTCCATCCTGCACCCCCCCGCCTCCCTCTGATTCGCCACACATCAGTGTGAATCAGCCATGGGCATACAGGCGCCCCCTCCATCCTGCACCCCCCCAACTCCCTCTGATTTGAGAGAATAGCACTGAAACATACACATTACCGTGTGTAAAACAGATATGCGAGTTTGACATATGACACAGGGCCCCCAAAGCCAGTGATCTGTGACAATGTGGAGGGGTGAGAAGGTGAGTTTTAAATGCACTGAATTTGCAAAAGCAGACAGTAGAGATAGGATGGCCTTTCAGAGCTGCCCCCCAACTTGAGGGAAAGGAGACGGCCTTTCAGCCCCATGGGTGAGACTTCTCCCTACAGGGGTATTTCTGAAGATGAATACAGCTGTGAGTCAACATTTCAGATGCACAACGGCCTTGAGGTTTTGCTGTTCTTGGAAACAGCTTCTCCAGATTCTGGTTAGCCTCAGTTCCTGGGGAGAGATGAAAGAAGGATATTACTGTGACAAACTAAAGCCTCCAACACGGCAGCGGGTTTAGGATCCCAACTGATCTGTCCATCTATTAGGGACCCAATTGTGCCCTGCTGACAACTTTATATGTTGATGTCCTAAGACCCTGTGTGATGGTATTTGGAGGGGAGCCTTTGGAGGTAAATAATTCAGACGAGGTCAGGAGGATGAAGCCCTGTGATGGGATTTGTGAGATGCAAGTTCAATCCCTGGGTCAGGAAGGTCCCCTGGAGAAGAAAATGGCAACCCACTCTAGCACTCTTGCCTGGAAAATCCCATGGACAGAGGAGCCTGGAGGGCTACAATCCGTGGGGTCACAAAGAGTCAGACAAGACTGAGCGACTAAACAACAGCAACAACAAGAGCAGAAAACAGGGATCTTGCTTCTTCTCTCTCTGCAGCACATGAGGATACAATGAGACGGAGATTGTCAACAGCAGGGAGAGAAGACTCACTGTGAGAACTGAATCTGCAGTTGTGTTCATCGGGGATGTCCAGCCTTCGGAAGCTGTGAGATTTCCTGTAGCTGAAGCCACTCTGTTGACGATATTTTATGGTAGCATCAAGCTGGCTAATTCACCATCTCTCTCTCCTATTTACTCCGTATTCCTTTCCTCGATCTAGTACTTCTAGGAGCTTAGCTGGCTTCCTGGAAGCGTGACCCACACCCTTGTGCTTGACCAGGCAAATGACTGGCCACGCGGCCTTCCCAAGGTTTGGCTACTGTCATTGTCCACCTACCATGAAAAATGGACATGGAAGTTTGCTTATGGAAATGGTAAAAAAAAAAAAAAAGAAGAAGTATGTCATGTGAGTCCCTAGCAGATATCAATGTTCAAAAGAAATAGAACAGTCACTGAATAGACTAAAACTCATCCAGAGGTAACTGGAAATGGTCCAGTGTCAAATTTATGATGGCTCCCTGGCTTGAGGGCACTGCCCCGCCCACTCTTCTAGGACTGCAGACAATGGTGTGGGGGTGGGGGAGAGGTGGGGTGCAAAGCTGAGCTTCATCAGCCAAAGATAGCAGCGTTCAGAGCTCAGAACTGGGAGAGCAGCTGGAAATAAAAAAAGGAAATTCTGCCAGCGCAGAAACCACAGGAACGAGACCAAAATTCAGAGCAAAAATTGCTTAGATCCCTGGCTGAGAGCTAAACTATGCAGGAGGGAAAGAGCCCCTTGGCGGGTTTAGCAGGGAGCTCAGAGAAGAAAGAGAAACCTCTTCTTGCAAGAGAGCATGGTGCATGGCCAGATCGCTGAGTCCGATGGGTTTCAAGTTCACCCTCTAGGTCATGGGTAGGAAGTTTAAGGCCTCGGAACACAGGGCTCAAGGTCAGCAGAGCTGCTGAGAATGAAGATTCATAGCAGCATGGAATTCACACGGATAGTGCACCCCATTGCTGCCCAAATCCTAGACTGGTGATGAAATTTCATGTCAGAAAGGAGGCAAAAAGGCTATCAAGGGTCCAGTTAAAAAGTCTGCATCAAGAAGACTTTAATTTATTCCATGCCGCATTATATACTACCATTTGGAACCCCCCAAATGTGTCTCTTTTGCGGTCAAAATAGATTGTCCTTTTCCTCTGCACCATTAATCAGATCTAAATTGTGTATTTTATACTCAACTCTATAGTGAAAGTGAAAGTCGCTTAGTCATGTCCGACTCTTTGAGACCCCATGGACTGTCCATTGAATTCTCCAGGACAGAATACTGGAGTGGGTAGCCTTTCCCTTCTCCAGGGGATTTTTCCAAACCAGGGATCAAACCCAGGTCTCCCACATTGCAGGTGGATTTTTACCAACTGAGCTATCAGCGAAGTCCACTCAACTCTATATTACAAAATAAAAATAAAGTCTAGACATGCATCTGGTATCTGTAGAGAATCTACTCTGTGCTATACTAGTGTCTCCAGCAGAAACACAATGCTAACTACGCACATAATTTCACATTGTCCAGTAGTCACATTAGAAAATTTAAAACAAGCAAATGGAATTATTTTAATATACTTTATTTAACCCAATATATCCAACATATGGTCATTTCAGCGTGTGATAATAGACATGATGCGTATCGTGCACACCTCTTTCTGGTCTAGGTCTTACCCCCGGTGCATTTTGCACTTGCAGTGCCTTTCACTTCAAGTGAAAAGGCATTCTCTCAGTCACACCAGCCATATTCCAGGCTCTGATGCCACCCCTGATTCAATACTACGGTCCTGACAGCACAGAGCTCTGCTGTGATCTCTATGGATACATCAGTCCTGCTCCAGGACACTTATTAATAGGGCTGATGAAGATGCCCAAGGTGATGAAACAAGCGAGACTGGAGATGCCCAGCTGCTGTGAGAGCCCGTGGGAGGGTGTCTCACTCAGGTTTCCAGGGCTTAGTGACGGGGCTGCCCCAAGGATGTTGCGTTGAGGGTGGGCTGTTTATGGCAGGTAGAGATGGGAGGCAGTTGTGCTCCAGACAGAGGAGACGTCATGTATGAAAACCTGCAGAGAGCATGTGGGGTGTGTGTGTGTGTGTGAGTGTGTGTGTGTTAGTCTCTCAGTCGTGTCCGACTCCACAACCCCATGGACTGGAGCCCACCAGGCTCCTCTGTCCACGGGATTCTCCAGGTAAGAGCACGTGGGGTTTCAGCCTGTGATGGTGTTGACTGGGTCCAGGGGAATCCCCGCCACGTGTTGACACTGCAGGGTGAGCTCTGTGTCCAGTGCCGTCAGATCCCACATCCTGTACGTGTCTCCAGAACGTGTGTTTACGTGGGAGTGGACAGATGAGGCTGGTCATCTGAACCGGCGATGCGGATTCCTGCTCAGAGATGCCCTCAAGCTGGGCGTGGCCGTGAGGCTGTCCAGGAGCAGTGAGGACCAAGACTTCAACACAGTTTCTTTTTCTTTCCTTTCCTTTTTTTTTGTCCGAGTGGCTTATGAGATCTCACTTTCCTGACCAGGGATTGAACCCCAGCCTCTGCAGTGGAAGTGTCGAGTCCTAACCACTGGACCACCAGGGGACACCCACAGGATATCTAATTTTAATTTTATTTTTCTAAGTGGATAGCAAAGGGACTCACCACCCCCAACCCCCCTCCCATCCAGGCTGCCACATAATACTGAGCAGAGTCTCATGCGCTGGGTCTTGGTTGGTTGGTTCTCCATTTAAATATAGCTGTGATAGTACATTGTCTTTATTCTTCTCCAAAACGGAAGATACAGTGTACCTAAAACAACTGTTTTGTCTGCTTTGACAATATTTTTATAATGTTATAAACACTGATAGAACAATGACTATTTACAGGTATTATATTGCAGTGTGATTTTCCGAGAAATCTTTTATTTACCTTTTGATTAGCAGCCATCCCAGCTGGAGTGTCTGGGCCTCTGGATCCTGGTCTAATCGAGGAAGGTCTGGTGAGCTAATTGGAAAGCCATTCCAGCCCACTTATTTTAAAGTATTTTAAAAGTATGCAGTAATTGAGTAAAATGGAAAAGCATTTTGGAATTTGCTGTGGGATGAACACTGAAGGAAAAATAATCCATTTAGGTCTATGGGGCTCTCAACCTTGAAGGTTACTTAAACCATTTCATATGTCAAACCCCTCAGCTCTTATTTCCTTGAAGATCTTAATGCTGTTTGACTTCAAAATCCTATTAAAAGCCCATTCCATCTACTCATGAATTTCTCCCATTTCCTCAATTCACAGAAGTATGCTTTAATCTGCTTAATAATGGCAAAGAAATAATAATCAGGTGAATCCCTAGTAATTTCATAATGCTAAATAAAACTGTTTTGTGTCTTCTGGAATTACATGCTCATTAAAACCATCATTGATAAAGGGTTTTGGTTGAGATTTGTTTTACAAATCCATATAGAAGTTTTAAGAGTAGTTAGTATCTCTGTACTTCATTTCTTACCTAATCTAAAAATCCATTTGAAACTAAA
This sequence comes from Bos grunniens, assembly GCF_055505025.1. Classification (NCBI taxonomy): domain Eukaryota; kingdom Metazoa; phylum Chordata; class Mammalia; order Artiodactyla; family Bovidae; genus Bos; species Bos grunniens. The sequence continues at coordinate 4,443,496 of NC_141184.1, read as the reverse complement.
ATCCTTGCCAGGGGCAAGGGCAGAGGAAAGGCCCCAGTTAGATAAGCTGTAGGGGAGGAAGTATCAATTCTCTGGTGCTCAGCTTTCTTCACAGTCCAACTCTCACATCCATATATGACCACTGGAAAACCATAGCCTTGACTAGAGAGACCTTTGTTGGCAAAGTAAGGTCTCTGCTTTTGAATATGCTATCTAGGTTGGTCATAACTTTCCTTCCAAGGAGTAAACATCTTTTTATTTCATGGCTGCAGTCACCATCTGGAGTGATTTTGGAGACCCCCAAAAATAAGGTCTGTTGCTGTTTTCACTGTTTCTCCATCTATTTGCCATGAAGTGACAAGACCAGATGCCATGATCTTCGTTTTCTGAATGTTGAGCTTTAAGCCAACTTTTTCACTCTCCACTTTCACTTTCATCAAGAGGCTTTTGAGTTCCTCTTCACTTTCTGCCATAAGGGTGGTGTCATCTGCATATCTGAGGTTATTGATATTTCTCCGAGCAATCTTGATTCCAGCTTGTGTTTCTTCCAGTCCAGCGTTTCTCATGATGTACTCTGTGTATAAGTTAAATAAGCAGGGTGACAATATACAGCCTTGATGTACTCCTTTTCCTATTTGGAACCAGTCTGTTGTTCCATGTCCAGTTCTAACTGTTGCTTCCTGACCTGCATACAGATTTCTCAAGAGGTAGGTGAGGTGGTCTGGTATTCCCATCTGTTTCAGAATTTCCCACAGTTTACTGTGATCCGCACAGTCAAAGGCTTTGGCATAGTCAATAAAGCAGGAATAGATGTTTTTCTGGAACTCTCTTGCTTTTTCGATGATTCAGCAGATGTTGGCAATTTGATCTCTGGTTCCTCTGCCTTTTCTAAAACAAGCTTGAACATCTGAAAGTTCACAGTTCATGTACTGTTGAAGCCTGGCTTGGAGAATTTTGAGCATTACTTTGCTAGCGTGTGAGATGAGTGCAATTGTGCGGTAGTTTCAGCATTCTTTGGCATTGCCCTTCTTAGGGATTGGAATGAAGACTCACCTTTTCCAGTCCTGTGGCCACTGCTGAATTTTCCAAATTTGCTGGCAAATTTGAAAGCTGAGTACCGAAGAACTGATGCTTTTGTACCATGGTGTTGGAGAAGACTCTTGAGAGTCCCTTGGGGTGCAAGGAGATTCAACCAATCCATCCTAAAGGAAATCAGTCCTGAATGTTCATTGGAAAGACTGATGTTTAAGCTGAAAATCCAATTCTTTGGCCACCTGATGTGAAGAGCTGACTCATTTGAAAAGACCCTGATGTCGGGAAAGATTGAAGGGAGGAGGAGAAGGGGACGACAGATGAGATGGCTGGATGGCATCACTGACTCAGTGGACATGAGTCTGAGTAAACTCTGGGAGTTGGTGATAGACAGGGAGGCCTGGAGTGCTGCAATCCATGGGATCACAAAGAGCTGGACACGACTGAGAGACTGAACTGAACTGAACTGAGAGGAGGAAGAGACTCAGGTGTTCAGACTGACGTTGCAAAGTCATGTGATGACAGAGGGCTGGGGAATCAGACACCGTGACATGAACAGAAGAATGGTGGGCTGTAGCACTCCCTGCCACTGGGTCCTGTTGTTTGTCTGTTGTTTTAGTCGCTCAGTCGTGTCTGACTCTTTGCAACCCCATGGACTGTACCCCGCCAGGCTCCTCTGTCCGTGGGATTTCCCAGGCAGGAATACTGGAGTGGGTTGCCATGCCTTCTCCAAAGGTCCTTGTATGTGTGTGCTAAGTTGCTTCAGTCATATCCAACTCTGTGCGACCCTAAGGACTGTAGCCTGCCAGACCTCTCAGTCCATGGGATTCTTCAGTCAAGAATCTTTGAGTGGGTTGCCATGTCCTCCTCCAGGGAATCTTCCTGACCCAGGGATCAAACCTGAGTCTTTTACAACTCCTGCATTGGCATGTGAGTTCTTTACCACCAGTGCCACCTGGGAAGCCCCACTGGGGTCCTTCAGTTCAGTCGCTCAGTCGTGTCTGACTTTGAAACCCCATGGCCTGCAGCAAGCCAGGCTTCCTTGTCCATCACCAACTCCTGGAACTTGCTCAAACTCATGTCCATTGAGTTGATGATACCCTCCAACCATCTCATCCTCTGTCGTCCCCTTCTCCTCCCGCCTTCAATCTTGTCCAGCATCAGGGTCTTTTCCAATGAGTCAGCTCTTTGCATCAGATGGCCAAAGGATTAGAGTTTCAACTTCAGGATCAGTCCTTCCAATGAACATTCAGGACTGATTTCTTTTAGGAGTAATTGGTTTGATTTCCTTGGAGTACAAGGGACTCTCAAGAATCTTCTCTAACACCACAGTTCAAAAGCATCAGTTCTTTGGTGCTCAACTTTCTTTATAGTCCAACTCTCACATCCATACATGACTACTGAAAAGCCATGGCTTTAACAAGATGGACCTTTGTCAGCAAAGTAATGTCTCTGCTTTTTAACATGCTGTCTAGTTTTGTCATAGCTTTTCTTTCAAGGAGCAAGTGTCTTTTAATTTCATCACTGCAGTCACCATCTTCAGAGATTTTTGGAGCCCCAAAAAATAAAGTCTGTCACTGTTTCCATTGTTTCCTCATCTATTTGCCATGAAGTGATGGGACCAGATGCCATGATCTTCGTTTTTTGAATATTGAGTTTTAAGCCAGTTTTTCACTCTCCGCTTTCACTTTCATCAAGAGGCTCTTTAGTTCCTCTTTGCTTTCTGTCATCCTGGGATCCTTATGCAGCCTCTATTTTGTTTTTCATGAAATTCTATCTTGCTGCAAAGCACAGAGATTGAACAGTTAGAGACTTCCAAAACAATATTGCTTTGACACCAACATACTCCCAAGTCATCCTGGACCATGTGACTTATTACGCCAGAAATAAGACCCACAGCCCAGGCCCCAGACTGAGCAAAAGCAGGTAGACAGTGCCTGTTGCACAGTGAAGTCTCAGCTCACTGGAGCACCTTTGAAAAAATCTGCCTTTCAGTGTTGAGTCTCCTGGTCTGGGGAATAATATTGCATAGCCCTCATCCTTATATATGTGTGTGTGTGTGTGTGTGTTTAATATCTTTAGTTTTCCAGCAGTACTTTTAAACAAACAACTGTTTAGTTTTGACTGCATTGGGTCTTAGTTGCAGCATGCGGGCTCAGTACTGTTGTGCTGGTTTACTGGCCCCTTGGTTCATGGGATCTCAGCTCCCAGACCAGGGATCAAACCCACACCCCCTGCATCAGACAGATTCTTAACCACTGGACGACCAAAGAAATGCCTGCATGGCCCTCATTCTTCATGTGTAAGGCTTAGTTTGTTTTTCATTCAGCCTTTAACTCTAGTTCTCCAAATTGTAGTCCTCAGGAAGCTATACTAAGAATCTATCCATCTATTATCTTTCCATCCATCTATCTACTTACCTACCTACTTGCCTTTCCATCTGACTGTCTAAATATATCTCTTTACCCCTTGGAAATACTTTGCAGAATTTAATTATGTCTTTGGAAACATTGCACTTCGATGTTTTAAAAATTAGGAAACTCATAAGCCCAGTGTCAATCACATTCTTTAAGCGCCAGTGTTACAGAGGGCTTGGCAATATGTGGAGACCGTTATTGCATTGTTCCTTTGCTCTTTGTTTTCTGACTTACATAATTCCAGTTCTACCAGGTACTTTCCTATGTGGCTCGTTGGTTTCTCCTGCTCACTGAGACGCTTGTACTTACAAGAGCACTGTGTTCTATGGTGTACAACTTAAGAAATTCAGGTCAAGAGACATGCATTCAGTATGTGCCAGGCATTGTGAGGACAGAGAATGACACTCTGGGAGCTAGCAATCCACAGAGCAGGAGCAGAGAGGGGAGAGCCAGCAATAAGCAAGAAGGTGCCCCCGGGCTCCCTAGCAAAGCAGGCCAGCCTAGGGAGTTTATGAAACTGAGGCTTTGGGAGATGAATTGGTTCTAGGAGACATTAACTGATAATTCAGAAGTCACAGCAAGCAGAAGAAAGACAGCAGGAGCCAAATGGTTGCACAGTAAGTCTCCTACCTACAAACAAGTTCTGGTTAGAGAGAGCATTTGTAAATCCAACAAAGTTAACCTAGGTACCCAACTAACACAATGGGCTATACAGTAGTCACTGTAATAAGGTTACAGCATTTTTCACACAAATAGCACGTTAAAGAACAAACACAAAAAACAAAGAGAGCATTTTTAATCTTAATGGTACAGTACCTTGGCAAGTGCAGAAGTACAACAGCTGGGATACAAGGGGATGTTTGCGTCTTTGAACTTTCTGATGTAGGGGACTTACTGTACTGGGAATGGTGAGCATGCTTCTGATTGGAGAAGCAGGGCATCCACAGAGGAGTAAGAGAAGGTGATGTGAAGATAGGCTTGTTGCAAAGCGCAGTGGGGTGACAGAGAAGACAGAAAAAAGGGAAGACGTTTTCTGCACCAAGAAATGCGTAACTAACCACCCCAAACCCTGATGAAGTTCTACTGGCCATGTCTGGTCACATAATAAAACCCAGTCATGTGGAAGGAGACCACACAGGAATGTGAGTATTCTTTTACAGTCTATCAATGTACTGACTTCCAGAGGTGTAAATTAAAGGATTTAAAGCAAAAATTCTTTAGGATTTGAAGCAGCTGAAGAAAAGAAAAAAGGGAAAAGCGAATCTAATCATTTGTAAGCTACACAATGGAGTGCTTGCAGGAGAAAAAGGAACGAAGGCTCCTACTTGGGTGACTAACAGGGTGATGGTGGTCAGTAACGTACAAGGTAAGAGTTGATTTTTATCAAGCACCTTAAGAAGGTCTGCCTATGTGTGTCCCATTAGAAAGAGATGGACATCTGGTCAACCTGTGAAGACCTTCTCATCTAAATGATCCATAGGACATATAAAACCTTCAAATTTCAAGTTATAAGGAATGTCATTGCTTTTTTTTTCCCCCTAAAGCTATTCACAATCCCTGTTGAGCAGAGATAGAAAAGAATACTGGTTTGGCCAAAATCTTTGTTTGGGTTTTTCCATGAGATATTACAGAAAGAGCCAAACGAACTTTTTGGCCAACTCAATATAATGTCAGTTCAGGTGTCTTCCCATTCTCAGTGTGGTGTCATGATAGCTGTCTTCAAAGCGCCAAGAGGTGGTGCTGCCTGCTGGGGACCCTCTGTTCCTTGGTCATTGGTCATAAGCAGAACCCAGGCATCCCATGATGCCTGTTCCTCATCCAGGCTTTCTCAGCCTAGCCTTCTTTTGCTGTTGGACAGCAGAAATGATCTTCATCTGGGATTAGCTTTCACATTGATGGACTGAGTAATGTCAAGCACATCCTCAATCATCAATTTATCAAATGGGGAAACTTTTGATCTCTACGGATTAAAATTTCAGATAGGACTTCTCCTCATCTAAATCATTCAACCCACTGCCAAACAACTTGGAAGAAGACGGAGTCTGTATAAGGGAAGAGAACTTCAGCAGTCTCAAAGTCACTTAAAGATAGAATAGATAGATAGCGGTTCATTCTAGGACCTGTTCTCCTTCTTAATTTTTAAAGTGGTACCGGGATACTCTTATAGTTTATCATTTTAAAATATCTATTTTAAATGTGATACACTTCAATCTCATTTAAAGGAGTACTCGGAAATGACTGCTAAAACAGTGCTTCTGTGTAAGTAATGAAGTTCTAATCTCAAAGAATATAAATTATATTTCCATCTTTCACACTTCTCTTTATTTCTTAAGATGTTTACTTTATAAATGCAGAAAATAGTAAGACAGGATCACATACAGAATTTAATACTTTGTACTCAACATTGAGCTGCAAGCAAAATTGAGTAGAAATAGCTGAAATTACTGAAGGACATACGGAATGTCTAAATTCAAAACTCCTTCCTCCCCTAATCAGAATGAAATAACAGGGACTCAAATAGAACTCAAGTCAAAATTAAAATAACTCTGCTCACAATTTCCCTTCTGCTTGCTTTTTTGTTTAAATTATCTCTCCTGCTATTAACATTTATAATGTAGCTGAAAGTGCCATTTTCTCATACAGTAATGGGAAAAAGAGAGTTAATAACCCATTTTAAACCAAGAGAATTTACATTAAACATCACAAAAATAAGCTCCATCTTGACAAATTTTGGTCAACAAGGCTATTGAGTTTTTATTACCCTAACAATTTAATGAACTGCTAAGGATAGCGGGGTATATCTGATCTTACATGGAGAAGATGCTGCCGCTATGACCCCTCTTCTCTCATCCTAGGTCAGCACTGTTCATTCCAATGTACTCCCACTACCCCAGTGTATTGTATTCCAATAATGCAAGGAGTGTGCTTCCAGAAAAGGTGTTTATCTAGAATTCAGTAGGATTTGCGAGTTAGCACTTCTTGAATTTGTGTGTGTGCATGTGTGCGCATGCACGCACTTGATGGAGCAAGGTTGAGAAAGTTCTGTTTGGAACCCCCGTGATTTCACGGTTGGTGAAGACTCAGTGCCTGCAGTGCCTGGGTCCTTCTTTATGCAGCAGCTGTAAAATAAGGATGCAGCATCACATACATTAAAGAGCCAGTGGCAATACTTAATGTGATATCAAAATCAGAGGGCATAAAAACACTTCCTGGCATTTGAAAATCAGAAAGTCGCCAGCTGACATTCTCTGAAGTCAAGTCTTCACACCACAGAGAACAAAAGCTCAACTAGAAAAGAGTGTGGGTGGCGGGGGAGAGCAAGAAGACTCCTCTTCCTTCTGCACTCAGCCATTCCCACTGTCCCTGTGAGCGCCATCACCTGGACCCAGACCACCTGTGTTCCTGGGATGACCATGGACAAATTCCCACTGTCCCTGTGAGCACCATCACCTGGAGCCAGACCGCCCATGTTCCTGGGATGACTATGGACGAATGCCCTTCATCTTCCTCTGTAAAGTGGAACCACAGCCCAAAAGAGCTGTTATAGGAAATCAACGAGGCAACCTATAAACACAGCGGTTTCTGCGATAGTCATCACCTGTTTCCCCTCTCCTTCCATCAAAGACCTGGTCGTCTGCTAAGAAGTCTCCAAAACCATTTTCTCCTCTGTCCACTGTTGCTGGAAAATGTTCCCCTTTCTTCAGGCTCCTAAACCTAAGTCTCTGGTCCGCAGCTCTCCTGGACTCTTGAACTCTTTGCCTGGCAACTTGCCAGATGTCTCCAATGAGAAGTCTTACAGACACTTGTCTCCTTGAAGATTAGGTCGTTACTTCTCAGCTCAGGCTCACTCATTCTCCATGCAGAACTGTTCCATGACCAGCACTGCTCCACCCATCACCCAAGATAAAATGTGTAAAGCAGACAGCTACTGGGAAGTTGCTAAAGCACACAGGGAACCCAGCCTGGCTCTCTGTGATGACCTAGAGGGGTAGGATGGTGGGGCAGGCAAGGGAGGCTCAGGAAGGAAGGGACATACGTATACTTACGACTGATTCATGTTGTTAAAGGGCAGAAACTAACACAAACTGTAAAACAATTTTCCACCATTAAAAAAAAATGAAACATTAAAAATAATAATACAATTAAAGTTTTTAAAACTGAGGTGCTCTAAACCTTTTCCCTCTCTCCCTCCACCCTGTCTTCACCAACTACAGTAAGCTCATCCTGCTATTTCCAGGGTGCACCTCTTCCTGCCTGCTGTCAGGGTCCCCTTCATCTCTAGCTACCATTCGGATCCTCCCAGTCCAGTGTTCTTCCCAGCTGAAAGTTACAGGAATACTAATGTTCTTTTTTTTTTCTTGAAAACATTTATGATTCAGAAAAGTAACATAACAATTACCCATGTATGCACCACTCAAATCAACAACTATTTCTCATTTTGCCTTCACAGATTTTAATAAATTCTGGGTCCCTGTCATCTCCCCCTTTTCAGAGGAGTTTGTCCTGCTGCTGCTGCTGTTGCTGCTGCATCACTTCAGTCATGTCTGACTCTGTGCAACCCCATAGACGGCAGCCCACCAGGTTCCCCCGTCCCTGGGATTCTCCAGGCAAGAACACTGGAGTGGGTTGCCATTTCCTTCTCCAATGCGTGAAAGTAAAGTCGTTCAGTTGTGCCCGACTCTTAGCAACCCCATGGACTGCAGCCCACCAGGCTCCTCCATCCATGGGATTCTCCAGGCAAGAGCACTAGAGCGGGTTGCCATTGCCTTCTAGTCCATGATTTTATACTTTCAGCACATACAAATACACCAAATAATTTAGAGTCTTATATTGTGCTTTATTTAATTTCTGTATAGCATAATCTATTGAACTACTTGCTTTTTCCATGTAATGAGCCTTCCAAGGGAGACCTATGCCATTTTACATGAACATCATTGTCTTCTGCAGCGCTTAAAAGAGAATCCTAGAAAACGTAGACTACTTGAGGTCCTACATGAGCTGTTCTGTGCCCACTTCTTTCTGTACTTTATACACACACACACAAACACATACACTCACACACACATACACATATTCACACACACACTCACACACACATACATACACTCTCACACACACACATATACTCAGACACATACAAACACATACACACTCATACACACACAAATATACTCACACATATACACACACACACAAACACACACATACAAACACATATACACTCATACACACACATACACACACACATGCACACACTCACAAACACACACACATGCACTCACACACACACTCAGATACACATACACACACATACACACATATACACCCTCACACACATACAAATACACACACACTCACACAAACACACACATGCACACACACATACACTCACACACACTCACATACACATACACAAACTCACACACACAATACACACATACAGTCACATGCACACACACAAAACACCTGACGCTCCTGCACGCTTCTGAGCAACTTGAAATATCCCAGTGCATCACGTGGCTCTTCTCACCTTTGTCCCGTGTTCACTTTTTAGTTGTGAACAGAAACCCCATCGCTCCCCAGGTGGCACCACAACCTGTCTCCCACCTCCTACCACCACTCCACCCCTCGCCACTGGTGGGTCAGCCGCCCTCATCTGCCGTCCTGTTCTGCACAACTGTTCACAAGCCTCTCCTCCCTCCCAGAGTGCACGCAGTCACGGTCTGATCAGTCTCAACGCGGTTGTTTTTTCCTACTCCCAGCTCTTAGATGAAACCCAAAGATCCATGCACAGCGGAGGCAGATCACTGGAATGACCGTGGCAGGGAGGAGGGTATCGCCCTTCCTGTGGGCGAGCCCCGCTGACCGGGCTCAGCACAGCAAAGTGGACGGGTCAGACTTCAGTCTAGAGTCCAGGTCTTCCTCTTGGCCACCATTTCAACCAAGTGTGAACCCAGAGTCAAACGTGCAAACATAATGTGCAGACATTTCCTTGGGGCTTCACTGAATGTCACTTGGCTGAAATTATAATGAAAACAGAAAGCTTATACTGCAGGTACAAAAAAAATTGTGCTTTAAAATTCCAAAGACTTGCCTCTTAAAGAAGGATTTGTATCTGTACACCTAAATATGAAAATATAGTCTGTGTATATGTATATACTTGTTCTGAATTAATTATTTAATGAACTAAAATTTTACCCATTACTACAGTACAGAAAGAGTACTACATTTACTTCTTTTTAAACCGTAATTGATCTTTTTTAAAATTTATTTATATTTTAATGTGCCTTTAATATAGTCTCATCCTGTCACTTAAGAAGTCCTTGAGGGAACCCCACGTGTAAAAAGTCTCTCTCACACTAACACACTGACAGCGTTTATTAAACGCCAGGGACACTCCCGTAAAGCGTGCCCACCGCAGGCCCTTCCACCTGCTGTGCCCTCGCCTGGACAGCTCTGCTCCCGGATGGCCAACGGCTTGTCCCCATTCCTTAACAGCCTCTCCTAAAACCACAGCCCTTGTCCCGTGTTTTCCCACCATCCTCCCCAACTTTATGCTACGTTCTCTGTTTACTTTGTTTATCGTCCGTCTCACCCACTGGAAAGGAAACTCCGTGAGAGCAGAAATTTTAACCTGTTCTGTTCTTTGTTATATTTCCAGCACCTTAAACAGCGCCTGACGTGTAGTCAGTGTTCAAGCAATGCTTGTTTCATCGAATGAAAACACTGGCTTAGGATACAACAGGCCTGGGTTTTACTGCAGTCTCCTCCACTGGGCGCCTCTGTGAACTCAGGTACATTGCTTACCCAGCGCTCTGTGCCTCAGTGTCTGTATCTGTAAAATGGGCTCAGAACAGCCACTCCCCATGTTGTAAAGAGGAAACCCAAAAGCAAATGCGCATCCCCGTGGTGGTGGGCCTGCAATAAGTATCAACTGTCCTCTTCTTTCTCAAAAGACTTGACTCACAGACATTTCCACCAGGGCACCTAACACATGCCAATAAAGGGCCAGTAAAAAATGAGGCTAATAAAATGGACTTGACCTACTGTATAGCAAAGGGAAATCTGCTGAGTGTCCTGCAGCAGCAGGATGGGAGGGGAATTTAGGAGAATGGATACAGGTATACATGCGGTGGAGTCCCTTTGCTGTTCACCTGAAACTATCCAACATTGTTAATCAGCGATACTGATTAACAGTATTAAATTAAACCATAATACTAACAATGTTAAATTTAAAAGTTTTAAAAATATATGTACCCAATTAAACATGAGTGATTACATTTATTGAACGCTTAAGAATCATAATTTATTTATTACTGTGTGTTAAACGAAGACACAATGTACTTATTCTGATTTTAAAGTAATCAGTGATATGGTATGACTGCTTCTGGTCTACTTTCTAATGTATGTACTGAGACATAAGATATATTTTAGCAAAATTTTCTCTAGAAATTAAAAAGAAGAGGACGTGAAGTGCAAGCTGCACAGATGAGCCAGGAGTGTAACACACACCCAGGTGAGCCTGGCGGTGGAAGCCCTCAGGAGGAGGTTCTGCTCTCCAGAGGCAGCAGTCCAGACCACCCAGTGAAGAGAACACGTGGCATTCCAAGGGGTCCCGCTCTGTCCTTGGGAATGACCTAGCCTTGAAATGTTACTATGGGAATGGATGCTACGTGGGCGACCACACAGCAGCATCAGAGTTTGGACTCATGAGCAATGATGATCTTCTGCTGCTCCAGGTACCTTGGACACCATCTTTCACCTCATCGCTCCCTCCGCAACAGTTAGCTTCTCCCTGGTCCAGCTTCCTCTGCTGTCTGAGTAATCACCCAGCAGGGCCCTAGTCCGGTTTGGATAGAAAGACCCACCACTCGCGGGCGTCCGAGCTCCCTGTGAGTCCTCGCCCTCTGATTCCACCTCTGAGCCTCGCTGCTTCTCCTGAACCCTTGTTTCTCAAAACCCGGGACCTACAGGAAGTGTTCTAATTTGAAAAGATCAGATTACCAGCTGTGCACGTCTGCTCTTCCCTAGGGCTTCCCAGGTGACAGTAGTGGTAAAGAACCCCCTGCCGATGCAGGAGGCATGAGTTTGATCCCTGAGTTAGGAAGATCCCCTGGAGGAGGCAACGGCACCCCACTCCAGTGTTCTTGCCTGGAGGATCCCATGGACGGAGGAGCCTGGCGGGCTACAGTCCCTGGGGTCACACAGAATCAGACACAACGAAAGCCACTTAGCACACAATGCGGCAACCCAATTAGCAATTAGCAACTCTTACTCAGCAAGAGTTCGCTGTGTTACACTTGGCATTTCTTCATAAGTCAGCGCCCAGCGCTGAAGCTTTCCTTCACAAGGAGAACTCTATTGACATTAGCTTTTATCCTAAAGTCTGCTGCTGCTGCTAAGTCACTTCAGTTGTGTCCGACTCTGTGTGACCCCATAGACGGCAGTCCACCAGCTTCCCCAGTCCCTGAGATTCTCCAGGCAAGAACACTGGAGTGGGTTGCCATTTCCTTCTCCAATGCATGAAAGTGAAAAGTGAAAGTGAAGTCACTCAGCCGTGTCCGACTCCTAGCCTACCAGGCTCCTCCGTCCATGGGATTTTCCAGGCAAGAGTACTGGAGTGGGGTGCCATTGCCTTCTCCAATCTTAAAGTCTAGTGGGCCAAAATAATCTCAAGAAATACCCCTTTGCCACCAGAGTCCAGAAGTCTGATCCCAGTTCCTGTTTAAATGGACAAACGCTGGAAACAGTGCAGATGCCCGTCAACAGGTGAAGGAAACCAAGCTGGTGGGTCCATACAGTGGAGTCCTGTTGTTGCCGTTGTTTACTTCGCTCCAGTTGTGTCCCGGTCTTTGCGACCCCGTGGACAGTAGTAGCCCGGCTCCTCTGTCCATAGGACTTCCCAGGCAAGAATACTGGAATGGGTTGCCATTTCTTTCTACAACGAGATACTACTGAGCAATGAAAAACGATGACCTTTGAAATATACCACAACTTGGAATAATCTCAGAATAATTGTGCTGGGTGAAAGAAAGAACCAAAGAAGGGCACGTACCACATATGATTCCATTTATATAAAACTGGAAATTCAAGCTAATTAAAGATGACAGAAGGACAGGAAGCAGATGAATGGTTGCCTAGATACAAGGATCGGGGTTGGGGCTGGGAAGGTCCAGAGGGCAGACTGCCAGAGGGCATGAGGAGATTCAACAGTGGTGCGTAGGTTCGTTATCTTGATTATGGTCATGATTTTACAAGTGTATTCACATGTCAAAACTGCATCAAGCTGTACACTTTAAATAGATACAGTATAATGAATATCAACAATATCCTATAAAGCTGTTTAATAAATAATACTATATATAAAGAAACGTAATTTTTGTCTAATTTGTATTATATTTTGCCGGTCAAATTTAGTGCATATTTTTTCGTTATTGTTGTTATTCAGTCATCAAATTGTGTCCAGCTCTTTGTGACCCCATGGGACTGCAGGCCAGGCTCCCCTGTCCTTCACTGTCTCCTGGAGTTTGCCCAGATTCATGTCCATTGAGTCAGTGTATGTAGACTTGGGGAAGATGAAGGAAGTGCAGGGAAGAAAAATGAAAATGATCGATCATTGAATGACTCCAGAACAATCACCTTTAAAAATTGCAGGTACTCTCTTTCCTTTGGTTGTATATACGTTTTTCCTACAAGCTTCACGTTGTAAAAAGCCACCTGCTTTAACTTAGTAAACTCACCTGTTGTCCACACCTTTGTCTTCTCCTACAAGATAGTTTTTAATGAGGATCTATTGCACTGCCATTTATTAAACCAGGGTACTGGGAGGTCTACAAATTGTTTCTAAATTTTGCTTTTAAAAAATACTTTATATAATTTGGAGCATCTGTAATTACTGTCTAACATGAACTCTTGAAGGTTTATTTTATATTTAGAAAAAACTAACATCTAGTCAAAATATGTATCAGGTTTTAAGTCTTTTTCTCTATGTTTCAAAACTCCGAGGGGTTTATTTTTAACAAAATTGCACTTTCCCTTGTTAAGAATTAATGAATGTCCATCATTTACATATTCAGTGACTTACGTATACCCAGGAAAAACTACCAAAAAAAAATCATTTTTAGCAAAATAAAGTAAAATAATTGATTTAGGTTCAGTTTGGATATATTACTATCTAGTGAAAATTAAGAAAATATATGAGAACAGTCAACTATTTTTTAAGAGCAGCTTAACATAGACCCAAATCCCAAGAAACAGTTCTGATACTGAGTTGTTCTTACTGCTTTTTCCCCATAACGCTGTGAAACACTCAAAAGGCTTTTGAGCGAGTTTCATTAAAGGTGTGTACTGACTTGGGCCAGGGCCTCCACTTCCTTTAGTTAGTGATGATTTTCTCAGGACCAGGAGAAATGTGATAATTGATCCTACGGGGCCCAGGAAGAGAAAGCAGTGGGGCACACAGATAAATTAGCAGCAAGGCCACAGACAGAGGTGCTAATTGGCTCAGAGGCTGTTTCTTCTAAACTTGATCCCGCAGATCTGACCTCTCCAGGCAGGACCCTCAGATTCCCTGGATCAGAGCCCCCACCCAGGGAGGAGGGAGAGACATTGCCCCACCCCTCCTCCTACTCATCATCTTTAATTTGGAAGGGATGCAGGAGACAGGAAGGGCCAATCAGCCCAGGTCTGACCCAGCCCCCACCCCATTCGCTGCCATTGCCCTGGCCTTCTGGGAAATGCCCTGAGTGCTGAAAGGAGCCTGGAAGGAGACCAGCCCCAGAGCATCCTGGAGGCAGCATGCACAGTGGGTCCTCTTCGAGCCTGGCCCCTCGGTGGCTCCTCTCTGTCCCAACGAGGCTGCCCACCAGGGCTCCCAGTGACCGAATAGCCTTCACCAAACTCCTCTGCTGTCCTGGGACACACTGGCCAGGAACTGGACTGCACACAGGCTGGGACTAGTGTGCACGTTGTGGTTGCTGCTCGGTTGCCAAGTCCTGTCCGACTCTTTGTGACCCCATGGCCTGCAGCACACCAGCCTCCTCTGTCCTCCACTATCTCCTGGAGCTTGCTCAAATTCACATCCACTGAGTCAGTGATGCCATCCAACCATCTCATCATCTGTTGCCCCCCTCTCCTCCTGCCCTCAGTCCTTCCCAGCATCAGGGCATGTGGGTGTGTCTAGCTTGCATGAGTGTGCCTAAATCATCTGGGCGGTGGCCAGAAATGATTTCTCAGACTATTTGTGCATGCAATGCCACTCAATGTGCACCCGATCCCTGCAGCCAACAGTTAACAGTTGATCCCACAGTTGAACAGTTGCGGACAGAAGGCAGGGGGCGCTGAGGAGGGGAAGGTACAGAAGGTCCTTTATGGGATAAAATAAGAGCAATTGTCCAAAGCTGGCCCCAAGGTGACCTAAGAAGCCTGCTTTGTTCCTACTGCCTCCGACCAGGGTGTGAGGTTGAAATCAGCGTGAGCATGTCCCAGGTGGGATCCTGTGGGGCTCAAGGTGGGCGCTCCTCAGGAAAATCCACACACCAGACAGGAAGTCTCTGCCACTGGTCCTTGCAGGGAACGCAGCACCATGTATCAAGACTGTGCCTTAATTGTGAGATAGCACTCCTCCCTGCTTTGCAGGGAACAGAGGAAGTGACATGCAGAACTTGTCCTTTCTGCCAGCTAGGCTCAGGCTGTCTGTAGGGGGCAGCCTCTGGATACAGATATTGGGCTCCTGGTGTGTATAGAGTTCCTCCCAGAAACGATCCCTTTACCAGTGTTGGCACAGGAAGGTGGATTTGCATGTCCCATTCTCTGCAGTCCACGTGGATTCAGACACAAGATGCTGTGTGCACTTAGGCAGAAAGAAACAAGCCCATCTTGCCTTTTCCCTTCAAACTGTGTGTTTAGCCTTTATACTGAGCATGCAGAGAGGGGCTTTGATTATTTTCTTCATTTTTGGATCATTCTGCTCTGGGTGAGCTCATTTAACAACTCTGTCTAAATCTTTTCTTCAAGGTGAATTAGACTGGCTCCTTAAGTGACTGTAATAGCCCTGAATCAGGCTTTTCTAAATCTGCACTGAAAAGATGCACAGGAATCCTTGCAGCTCTATAGAAGCTTCCCATTGTCTGAGCTGCGCTGTGACAACATGAGATGATTTGGGAGGAAACCCAAAACAGCTACCGAGAAAGACTTCTGTTTGAAAAGACAGACAGAAAAGACCTAGTGGGTAATTTAAACACAGTAAACTGCCTGACTCCTTGTTTATACTGTGGACTCAAAAGCTGAAGACACATTTAAATGGAAAAAAGGGGGCCGAGGGCTGCCCTTAGGTATGCTTGCCCTGCTACCACTAACATCAGAGAAAGCCCGTTGTTTTTTTTTGTTTGTTTTGGTTTTTTGCTCAGGCGAATGCAGATTCAGTGGTTTGCCTCTGAACTGGAGCACGCTGGTAGACAGTCAGTGCCCGGACCTCCAGCTTTGATCCTGACCACTTTTCCGTTACAATCTTTTGCAAGACTCTCTGCCCAGTGCGGCTGTGATGACTGCCAACATTTAATGCCGTCTTTATCATCAGCTTGGAAATCTGTTAGAGACACCCCACCTTGGTTCCTCTGCTTCTGTAGCTCCTCACAGCTGGTTCCAATGCCAGGCTTAAATGCTTCCGCTTCACCCTGCTTCCTGAATCAGTTTTGCATGGTGGGGAAAATACCTCAGTAGCCTTTATCTCTTCTCAGTTCAGACCCTGCTTCCATTTGATTGTCTGCAAGGGAGGTTTGGAGAAGGCAATGGCACCCCACTCTAGTACTCTTGCTTGGAAAATCCCATGGACAGAGGAGCCTGGTGGGCTGTAGTCCGTGGGGTTGCTAAGACTCAGACACACCTGAGCAACTTCACTTTCACTTTTCACTTTCACACATTGGAGAAGGAAATGGCAACCCACTCCAGTTTTCTTGCCTGGAGAATCCCAAGGACGGGGGAGACTGGTGGGCTGCCATCTATGGGGTCGCACAGAGTTGGACGCGACTGAAGTGACTTAGCAGCAGCAGCAGCAAGGGAGGTTTACCCTGGGAGTGATGCAAGAGAAGCAACTTTCTCTTACTCCACCTTCTGTTTCGTTTCCAGCCCAGCGCTCTGGCCCTAGGGCTCTCTCTCTGGAGGTCTGAATTAAATATCATCCCTTCCTGACCCCCTTGGGAAACTCTGGAGCGGAGACTCTCCACAGAGTGCCACCCACCAGGAGAGCAGGTATTTTCACCAGTCAGTTGGGCCTGACGTCCCGGTTGGATTTGAGGCAGCGGCAGTTCTCTGGTGGGAGTCCGGCTTCCGGACTCTGCCTCCAGAATGGGTGATAACCTCTCCATCACTTCAGAGGCTTCCTTCTGCTCCCCTGACACCCACTGCGGAGACAGCGTGCAGGTCCTGGGCCCCCACCCCTGCCAGCCTTGCTGGGGACTCCAGGGTGTCAGATGGTAGTGGGAGCCAGGCCATGATTGTACCCGAAGGGGGGCTTAATCACAGGACACCAGGGGACGTGTAAATACACCCTTGGGGGTGGCAAGTGCACTTTTCGTCTCCTCCCTCATTGAGTTGGTTACCAAGTCCTGTGAGCTCCTCCTGCAAACTCTCCATCAATTTCCTCTTTTCTGTCCTGACTTTACTGTCCCCATCTGAGATCAAATACTCAGAGTGTGTCATTATAATTATCTCAGTGGCCTTAAATAGACCGCCCCCCATTCTATGAACCACCACCAGAATTGTCTTTCCAAAATTAAATGTGCCACACCTGTATTCAAAATGTTTCAGGGAATCCCTTCCAATTCTTTAGAATAAAGCACATACACCTTGGCCTGGCCTTAGGAACACGTGGCAGGGGGGCCTGACTTGAAACTAGACTGCACCAATAACCAATCCAAAGTGGGACTTTTAATACTTAATATTTTAAAAGATTAAATTTAAAAATGTTTAATATTTTTTCTTTAATATGTTTTATATTTTTGTTTTGAGACCAGCTAATATTTATTGGCTTCTTACTCTGTGCCAGGCTATGTTGAGTGCTTTAAACACTGTACTGTTTTTAGTATTAAATGTTTTATTTTTTAACAATTTTAGACTCGCCAGAAATTGGTCCTGAGTTTGGATACCCCTTACCCAGCCGTCCACATGGCCAGCCCCTGACATCGCCATGGCACGTTAGTGAATATTCTCAAGAAATAAAAAAATACAGAAGAAAAAACAGCTTTGGTACATTTGTTGTTGTGGTTTAGCTTTAGTTCCTTCTGTGACCCCATGGATTTTAGCCAGACAGGCTCCTCTGTCCATGGCATTTTCCAGTCAAGAATACAGGAGCAGGTTGCTATTTCCTCCTCCAGGGAAATCTTCCCAGCACCCTTTATAATCCGTAAATGGGGGGTATGTCTCCCTGTTCTTCACACGCTGATCCTTTCGCCAAATTGCTGAATCTGGGACTGTGCCCTTGCAGGGGCGTCTGCGGCCACTCTCTCTGCCCACCTACAGCTGCTCGGCCACTCCCCCACGTCACCTCTCCCCAGGCCCCTGCAGAGTCCCGGCCTCCAGCATCACCAACGCTCCACCTGCAGCCACAAGGACCCTCCCAAGTGATCTCTAATGCCGCCTCTGCCTGGCTTCACACCTGCACAGTTGCCCGCTGAGTACACTCCCAGAGCCTGACCCCCAGAGCAAGACTTCATGGCCTTTCCTGATCCAGCCACAGAGTAAGTGCTCACACTCATGAGTGCTCAGACGTGTCCAACTCTCTGTGACCCCACGGACCATAGCCCACCAGGCTCCTCTGTCCATGGGATTCCCCAGGCGAGAATACTGGGGTGGGCTGCCATTTCCTCCTCCAGGGGATCTTCCCGACCCAGGAATAGAACTCACATCTCCTGTGTCTTCAGCACTGGCAGGCGGGTTCTCTACCTCTGAGCCACCAGGAAAGCCCCCACAGAGTAAGACCTGAAGGAAAGCTACAGGCTCAAAATAGCCTGGAGTTCAAACTCCCCTCCAGGTCCTCCCCACCATTGTATGCAAAACAAAGAACTGTCTCACCTGAAGGAAAAAAAATGGACATTAGGGTTGATTACCCCAGTTCCCAGCTGGTCCCAGCCTCTGGCTGATCTCCAGAATTCCTTGTCACAGCTGCTTAAGAGGTAACTACTCGGAACAACCTTGGAGAAGAACAGGCCCCCTTAAGACAGTAGCTTTCCACATACATGCCTATATGCACTTACTCTTTTCTTGGGTTAGTGCAGCAGCTAACTAATCTGACTGCTGCCCCTTCCCGCCTCATTAAAGGTGATCTGTTCCTATAAAGTGCCCGTCTCGTTCTTTTCCCAAACCTCGCCTTCCCTAACTCCCTTACCCTACAAGACCAGCCACAAATCTGTTTTCCTAAATACCTCTCTTGACCGGGGAGTAACTGTTGCAGGAAAACATTAATAATGATATGCTTCATGCTAATGGTTGATTATATATTCTTCTGTACCTTTTCCTCTATATACTTCTTGGAAATTTTTCTTATTTTTAAAATAATGAGCTTTGTAGCAATTGCTTTTATAGTAATATAAAGAAAACATTTTCAAAAAGAGTTAATGAGACCTCTCTTGGAAGAAAATAAGGCATTTTTTCCCACTTAAACACATTTTAATGGAAAGAGCAAACGCCTTTGCCTTTTTGTTCCACCTTAGCGGGGATTGCATGGAAGCAGGAAGCCCCGGAAACTGCAGAAATCAGGAGATCGTTGATTCACAAGCAGATCACGACACTCCCAGCTGGAGAGGCTCAGGTCCTGACATTCAGAGGGCATCAGTGCTCTAGGCACCCGGAATAGCTTCCTGTCCTTCCATTCATTGTAGTAGAAGCAGTACGGTTGTCACGACCCTCTTCTCTCTCAGAGTTTCCCTGGGTTTTATTTTGTTCTGTTTGCTCCCTTTTTTGTTTCCAGCAGGTTTGTTTCTTTTTTGCTTCCAGGCGAGGCCAGCCCTTGCCTATGGAACCCTTGGGCCTCATTTGCACCCTCAAGGTCGTCCCTTACTCCCCTGCAGAGCCCGTCATCCAGGTGGAGGATGTCCCTGGCTCCCATCAGCTCATTCTGATGACCCACCTGCAGCACAGGCCGGGGGTGACTGAGAGTCCCAGAGGGACCTGCGTGGGGCAGACTAGAGCTCCTGGTGACAAATATCTCCAGGCTCTGCGTGGGGACCCTGTCTCTCATCTGTTCTCTACCTTATCAGAGGGCAGAAGTAGTTGCAAAAGAGATGGCTGAAAAAAAATATATGCAACATAAGAACAGTGAGTTTTAGTTTTATTTGGGGACCTTACTGATGACTGCGTCCAGGGCTGTTAGCTCTGAAAAACTATTTATAAGACATGGGGGAGGAGCTGGTAAATATATGAATTTTTCAGCTGCAAAATACATGTAGTCAAGAATAAACAGATGACGGTTAATCACAAGGGACATTCTTGAGTGGACTTTAGGGCTTTTCTACCCCTGGGAAGTTGCAAGGATCGGCTGGGGGGTGGGGTGGGGTGAGGGGGCACTGGAATCTTCCCTTAGATGTGCATCTTCAAGGTCTAGGAGCCCCTGTACCCTCAGCAGAGAGCTTCATCCTGAATTCCTTTCAGAGTGTACCATAGGGCAGCAACGGCAGGGGCCAACCACTTGATCCTCGTAGAGCTGGAAGGGTGGGAACTGTCATACTTTAGAAACGCCAGATAAGTGACAAGTCGTGCCAGGAGGCAGATTTCCAGGTCTGGCAGGAGTCAGTTTCAGCTCAAGATTGGATCACAGAAGGCGGGACAGTCTGTGTCTTGACGGACACAGCCTCCGAGTGCAGGTGGGTGAGGGAGCCACCAGCCACTCGGGGCCCTCGCGTTTAAATCACAGTAAATCAGAACTTTAGCTCTGTATTAGTTTTCTATGGCCACTATAACAAATTACTCCAAATGAAGTGCCTTAAAACAGCACAAATATGTCATTGTACGATTCTGGAGGTCAGAGGCCGGACCTGGGCGTCTCCTTGGGCTAAAACCCTTGGCAGGACAGCTTTCCTTTCTGGAAACTTGCCTTTTCCAGCTGCCAGGGCTGGATCAGGCTCCTTAGCTCATGGTCTTCCATCTTCAAAGCCCCTCCTGTCGTGTCACTGACATCCTCGTCTGCCTCCCTCTCCTGCTTTGAAGGACACGTGACCTGGAGCCCAGGAGAACACAGGAGAATCTCCCTTCTTAAGATCAGCTCATTAGCAGCCTTGAGTCCGTCCATCACCTCAGCACCCCTCACCGTGTGAGATCACGCACCCCGTTTTCACCTACATGTGTGTCTCTGGGGAGGGCACAATGCTGCCCACCCACAGGAAGAATAATGAGGCTGCCGTGGTCAGAAGGACTTCTGGGCTTGCCTGTTACAAAGGTAGAGACTTCCAGTTTAAAATGCACAGTCTCTCTCAGAGTCCCCCAGCACGTCCCTTGCTGTTCCGTCGCTACATCACGTCTGACTCTTGGCGACCGCACGGACTGCAGCACGCCAGGTTGCCCTGTCCATCACGATCTCCCGGAGTTTGCCCGAGTTTGTGCAAGCATGTCCCTGCAGCCTCTCAATGCCTTAACTCTCTGTCTAAGAGGAAAAGCAAAAAGGGCTTCCCAGGTGGCTCCGTGGCAAAGAATCTGCCTGCCAGTGCAGGAGCTGTGGGTTTGATCCCTGGGTCTGGAAGACCTCCGCCCCCAGAGAAGGGAATGGCTACCCACTCCAGTATTCTTGCCTGTAGAACTCCATGGACTGAGGAGCCTGGAAGGCTATAGTCCACAGGGTTGCAAAGAGACACAACTGAGCAACTAAGCACACACACACACACCCCGCAACACCTCAGTGTATTTCCCTGCGGGGAATGCCCAGGTCACCCCAGCCCACCCCTCCTCTCTTCAATGGGCCACAGCAGGTACTGGCCTCCTGGCAGTGTGGTGATGGGAGCTGGGAACATCCAGCTGGGGCTGGGGCACCAGCCACTCTTTGCCCGCCCCATCCTACACACACACAGCCTGGGCTTTTCACGGTCCCACCGTGGGTGTGCTGTGTCTGCCAGACGCCTGTCTCTTTCCACTTCAAAGTGCCCACACTCTCTCCCATGCAGAAAAGAAGGGGTTCCTGAAATGGACCCCCAGGATCTGTCTCCCAGAGGGAAAGGAGCAGCCGTTGGCTCAGAGATGGTGCTCCCTGGGGAGGTGCGTGAAACCCCTGCATCTGCACCATCTCCCCTGGGGACCAGGTGAGAACAGGGAGAGCCAGGGAGGGAGACGCCGGCATTACGAGGAAGGTGGACCCCAAGGCCACTCAGGTAGGGTCTCCATGGCCCCACACGGCCAGCTGCACCTCTTTTGGGGCCAGAAACCCCTGCTTGAAGCCCAGAGGGGTCTGCTGCAAAGAAATAGGGCCAGGAGTCTGCTACAAAGGCCTGGACCTCGAAGGCCCACTCCCCTGATGGGGATATGCTTCTCTGTGGGGCTGAAGCAGGAGGTGGGGTCTGGAGGAGGGGGCTAGAGCAAGGTCAAGGCCGAGAAGACACCTGCTGGGGAGGAGGGATGCAGAAGACCCCTCCCATGCTTGGCCTCTCCCTTACTCCCTGTTCAGCTGTTCACCACAGACAAAGGCTCTCCTTGACTCAACTTTAGACGGGCTCCTCTGAGCCTTTTTTCAAGGAAGCTTCATCCATGGGACCTGACCTCAGCCTTCACAAGCTCAGCTTTAGCAAGAATCCCGCTAAGACAGTTGAGCAAGAATCTCCCACCCTTGACGTCTGATCAGGTTCCTCCATGCCCCAAGCTTGGTGTCTAGGCCTTGGCCTGCCTTTGGCAAGAATCCCACTACAGTTGAGCAGAAGCCCCATCCTTGATGTCCCCTCTAAATACTTTTCCATCGCCTGACCCCCTTGCTCCAGTCCTTGACTATAAATCTGCCACTGTTCCTGCTGTGTATGGAGTCAGGCTCAGTCTTACTGAAGCCGTTCTTGCAAGAGTACTGAGTGAAGCCTGGCTTTGACTAGTGATGGGGCTATTTGTCTTCACAGCAGCCCTCTCACCCTCTCTGCCTTCAGCACCTCCCTGGGCTTGGACAGAGGCAGGTGGGGGGCAGGAGGTGCCTCTTCAGGTCCAGTGGCCTCCTGTAGATGGCTGGCCCTCCTGCTCCCAAATCTACTTCTTCCCCTTGGAGACCAAGTTCCGTGCTCCAAATGCCAGCATGGTGCCCACCCTTACCTGTGTCTACAAATCTGTAAGCAGACATCTCTTCTCTGCCCTTTCCAAATTATTCTATTTAAAGTGGCAGTGAAAGAAGTCGCTCAGTCGTGTCCGACTCTTTGTGACCCCATGGACTGTAGATGGAAAGTTCGTGTTAGGGTTGGCAGAGAGTTCATAGTTGGGTTGTGTGTATGTATATATGTAGCATGCGTGCTCAGTCATGTCAACTCTTTGCAACCCTACAGACTGTAGCCCACTAGGCTCCATGGGATTCTCCAGGCAAGAATACTGAAGTGGTTGCCATTTCATTCTCCAGGGGATCTTCCCGACACGGGGATCGGACCCGGGTCTCCCACACTGCAGGCAGACTCTTTACTGTCTAAGCCACCAGGGGCTCACCTGAAGACCACATTTTAACTGTTTATAGCTTCTTACTGAATAAAACGTATTTACCTTGTCTTTTGTTGTTTATACTTTTATTGTTCTAGTTCTCAGAGAGAAGGTCTCAAATAACAACATTAAGTAGTTCAACTTATGTTTATTCTCCACTTTTTAAAAAAGAAATGTGGATCGGTGTGTGTGGGGGAGCATGCGCATGCTCATTCATGTCCAACTCTTTGGGACCCTACGGACTGTAGAACACCAGTCTTCCCTGTCCACGGGATTTTCCAAGCAGGAATACTGCAGTGGGTTACCATTTCCTTCTCCTACCATCTTCCCGACCCAGGGATGGAACCAATGTGGATCAGTACACTGAGATTAAAAAAAAGATGGAGTCCTAAGAAAGACATGCTGCTGCTGCTGCTAAGTCGCTTCAGTCGTGTCTGACTCTGTGCGACCCCATAGATGGCAGCCCACCAGGCTTCCCCGTCCCTGGGATTCTCCAGGCAAGAACACTGGAGTGGATTGCCATTTCCTTCTCCAATGCATGAAAGTAAAAAGTGGAAGTAAAGTCGCTCAGTTGTATCTGACTCTTAGCAACCCCATGGACTGCAGCCCACCAGGCTCCTCCGTCCATGGGATTTTCCAGACAAGAGTACTGGAGTGGGGTGCCATTGCCTTCTCCGAAGAAATACATAGGAAACATAAAATTGTCATAACCTACAAAAAGAAAACTGATTCTTGATCTCTGCAAGCATACAAACTCAGCCTGTCATTACATTTAAAAATAATACACTGTTTTAAAGTTATCTACAATTCTAACCCCTAAAATACTAACATATTCATGATAAGAACAAGCATTTCCCCTTCAGCAAATACGACAATGAACTCTATCTCACTTTAGAGGCAAGACGTCAGTGCAGGGCAGAAAACCATCAAAAAGTATTTAAAAGGTGAAAATGAGAAAAGGAGACTAAAAAATTGTGCATCCTGTGAAGATTATCGAACTAGCTGACCAATCTCAGGATGGTACATATCATTATAAATAATTAACACACTCTATTACAGGTAGAAATTTAAAACTTGCTATATAACAGGAGAAAGAATTAAGGAATTCAGATATAACACAAGAAGAGAGGGGGAAAGGAAATGAAAGTAATAACATCAGGACTCAATGTATTACCAGAGGTATTTCATTTAAAAGAGAAATTCAAGTGCTTTCAAATAGCAAGTTGCTAAATGCATATAAAGAAGGGTATTAACATATTACATTAAAATTCTACTCTGCATAACATGGGAAGTACTTATTCTTGAGAAGGCAGAAGACCGTGATTCTGGTAACTAATCAGGTTTACTTTTATGTATGTTGAATGAGATATTAAATGGTTATGCACACAGAGTTTAGAACAATGACTTATGAAATTCTACACAGAGTCTGTACATTTGTATAAAAACTTGTATAATACAACAGACTCAGATAGCACTCTCTACACTTGAAGACTGTTGAGCTAGTGTGAAGCTTAGCTTGTAATTATGGGAAGCTCACTGCTCCTTTACATGCCTGAGACTGTGCAGCCTTTTAAAGATTTTCTAGCTGGAGGCTCTAAGCAGCTGAGATTCACCTATGTAAGCATTCGCTAAGCATCCATGATAGGCCAGCTTGCATCGATACACTAATTCCAAAGGACTTGAAGGCATAATTTCCAGAGTTTATGATCTAATAGACACCAGCATAGAAAGATTTAACAAGTGAAAGAAACACATGGCTTGCATAAGGTGTTTTGGGAGTTGGATGGACTCTGTAAAACAATTCCACCTGCAAGACAGGTCAGGGGAAAAGCCTGTTGGGGATTCCTCAGGAAATGGTGTAGCATTTAGGCAGCAGGAGGGAATGGATTGTACTCAGAGAGTGTGTGTGTGTGTGTGTGTGTGTGCATCCACATACCATTTGCCTGTCTTCTTGGGTGTTGTGTTACTGGGCACATGCAAAAAAGTAAGGGCCCCAGAAAAAGACCTGAGCTGAATCCAGATTATCAGAGAGGGTGGTAGAATGAACTAATAGTGAATTCCTGGAATTTCAAAAATGAGTCATGGGGCCCCATTGATAGAAACAGGTCAAAGTAAGCAACAGTCCATGTATCCAGGCAAGAACTGGGGAAGGGAGTTTAATTGTAAAGCTGCAAAATTTTTAATTGGAAAAATTAAACTGTAAAAATTTTCATTGTAAAACAGAGGGAGAGGATCAACAGCAAGAATAATCTTGAAAACAAGCCAACGTTCTCCAGAGTAGCAGCTCCTATGTGGGTGAGAATTCAGGGTCAAAAGCGAAATGTGTTAGGATTGGTCTGTAGGTCAACTCATGAAATCTTTCTGAATCAAATGCTAGTCTCTTCCATAAACACAGACACACCAGGAATAATGTTTCGCCAGCCATCTGGGCATCCCTTAAGCCCATGTAGTTGACATCCCATTAAGCATCACAATCATCTTATTCAAATCTTTATCTTTGGTAATCATTCCCTTTTTGACCCAATAATAATTGAGAAAGGTCTATCACACTGTGAGAGTGGATTTTTATTTTTTTCTTGTACATGTATTAATATCTAATTCAAATAGGTAGGCACATTCAAAAGCTTCACAGAGAGCGCGTGCTGCTGGGAGTTGTTCGGAGGTTGGTGGCGCGGGGCTGAAGGTCCTCAGGCAGAGTGATCATGTCTTTAAAAAAAAAAAAAACAAAAGCTTCACAGAGGTTTTATGCTGTTGAATTCTCTTTTTGAATTGATTTTTTTTGGTACCATTTTGTAGTGACTTTGTCTAAAGTGCTTTTTGCCTAAAAGTTGATCTTAATTACTATTGATACAGCATCCTTCTTGGCCAACCTTCTTTTGGTTAGCTTTTTTTTTTTTTTTTTTTTTTTGAGCTTTCCTGGTGGCTCTGTTGGTAAGGAATCTCTTCTCAATGCCGGAGACCTGAGTTTGATCCCTGGGTCAAGAAGATCCCCTGGAGAAGGGAATGGCAACCCACTCCAGTATTCTTGCCTGGAGAATTCCATGGATAGAGGAGCCTTGCAGGCTGCAGTCCATGGGAAAGAAAACAGTCGGACACAACTGAGTGACTAGCACACACTTTTGTCTGCTTATGCTTTTCGGTCTTTCCACTTTCACACTTCCTGGTGTGTCTGTGTTCATGGAAGAGACTAGCATTTGATTCAGTTGATGGAGTAAAGAAGGTCTACCCTCACTCATGCGGGTGGGCATCGCCCAGTCCGGTGAGGGCCAGAACAGAACAAAAAGGAGGAGGGGGAACAAGTTCTGTCCCCTCTCACCTGAGATGTCCATCTTCTCCTGCCCGCATCCTGACATCAGAGCACCTGGTTCTTGGTCCTTCAGATTCAGGGTCGTGTACCACCAGCTTCCCTGGAGTTCAGGCCTTTGAGCTCACACTGAACTGCAACCACTGGCTTTCCCGGGTCTCCAACTTGCAGACAGAGCTTGGGAGTTAGTCTGCATGACAGCA
Organism: Bos grunniens; assembly: GCF_055505025.1. Classification (NCBI taxonomy): domain Eukaryota; kingdom Metazoa; phylum Chordata; class Mammalia; order Artiodactyla; family Bovidae; genus Bos; species Bos grunniens. Next base: position 4,416,923 of record NC_141184.1, on the reverse strand, counting down.
TGATCCAAGTTCTACAATAAATTTCTTTGTATGTATCAATAGATCTCCCACCAGTTTTGTTTCTCTGGGAAACTCTGACGAATACAAACATTAACCAGCTTGTCCTAATGGACTTTTAGAATCCTGCATCCAAGAATTAAAGAATCACATGACCTTAAAAACCCATGAGATGTTTACAAAACTGAGCCACGCTCAAGGACATAGAACAAGTCTCAGCACTGCACAAACTACGTACGTTTGTACGGTGCCGATCACGCTGTGTGACCAGGGTGGAATTAAGCTGGAGGTCCATAGGCCAAGCAGGAAGTCAAAGGTCTCCACGCACTTGGGAAATTAAACTCACTTTTAAATTACTCATGGGTCAAAGATGAAATTATAATGACAATTTAGAAATATTCAGCAATGTATGATAATGAACATACTACATTAAAACGTGTGAGATGCAAATAAAATCACACTTAAAGGGAAGATTTTAAACCTACACTCTTTTATTAAAAAGAAAAAGCTCTGAATATAAATGAGCTAAACATCCGACTTAAAACAAAAGTAAATTACTGAACAGACCCAAATAAAGTAAAGGTAAGGAATTAATAAAGAGAAAAGTAGAAATCAATTAAGTATGTATTCAATGAGAAAACAGAGCCAGAGCTGTTTTTTGAAAACATTAATAAAACATATAAACAGGTAGTAAAATTGATTCAGAAAATAACTTGAAATAAGGAATATTAGGAATTAAATTAGACATAACTGCAGATATAACACATATTAAAATAAAACACAATTTCATATCAACAAATCTGAAAACTTGAACAAAATGGAGAAATTTTAGAAAAATATAACTTGGCAAAACTTAATCTAGAGAAAAGTCTGAATAGCATAAAACCTACTGAATAAAATGAGTAGTAGTTACAAATATTTCTGCAGAGAAAATTCCAGGCTAATGCAGTATTACAGGAGAGTTCTACCATGCTCTTGATCTTAAACGAACTCTCCCAGAACATAGGGAAAGGAAAAATATCCCTCAACTCTTCTATAAGACTTGACTATCTTGATACTCAAGCAAAAACAAGAACAGAACAGGGGAAAAAGCAAACACAAAAGGAAAAAAATACATGATAAATGCACTTCAGAACACTGCATGAATATCCTTTAAATAAAATATCAGCAAACTGAATCCAGCAGTGTATTAAAAGTGATAATCCATATGTATACAAGGCGTTTATTACAGGAACCGAAGTAGAATTTGACATTAGAAAGTCTATAAATGTTGTTGCCAGCATGAATAGATTAAAAGACAAAAACCAAATAATTGTCTCAAGAAATTAGGAAAATTGTTCCATTTTCTTAGAAGAACAATACACAGCAATTTATTTTTTGACATACATGCTTTTAAGGTCCTGTTAGATGTAATATATAAATAGGTAATGTGGGAATTGGAGTCAAGATTATCCAAACTGCTCTGTGTTCATATGTTACTGACTTACAATATATGAGTTAAAGCAATGCCTGGGTGGAGCAGATCACTGAGCAGATCACTGCATCTAACTGATTCTCTGTCTTTGAGGCACAGGTGCTCCGTGGGTGTTTGCTGAGGACCAGGACCAGCCCTGTGCTGGCGAGGCAGGCCTGTGTCCTGCCACCCCTCCATCATCGCAGTCCCCAGGCCCCAGCACCCCACCTGCGACCTGCCCCCCTTGCCTGCTCTGTGTCCTCGCGCTGTCTGAGCCATTGGCGTCGTCTTTGCGGCTTCAGTTGCTCCGTGACACCGAGGAAAGTTCTGTAGGTTCTGGCTGTAAACACTTCAGACCCCTCACCTGAGTGTGGGTGTGATGTGAGTGGCTGCTTCTGTCTGGCCTTTTAACTACCGTGAGCCACACTTGAGGGCTGAAGGAGCCGCAATGAATAGATTGTGTTTCCCAAAGTCAAATGAAACTCTTCATCTTTACCAGTAGGTGCAACACCGAGTGAGGTAACTTTCTGGGGCTCTGGCCAAGCAGCAGGAGTGACCGGCCGATGACCTCAAGTGCACCCTCTTCTGACCCAGGGACCGAAGTTCTCATCATGTCAGAACCCGGGCACTGGGCTGTCCTTTGCATTTCATTTTTTAAATAATTTTATTTATATATCCTTATTTTCGGCTATGCTGGGTTTTCACTGCTGCTCAGGCTTTTCTCTAGGTGCGGAGAGTGGGGGCTGCTCTCTCGTTGCCTGCGTGGGTTTCTCATCGTGGAGGCTTCTCTTGTTGCAGAGCGCAGGCTCTAGGGCATGAGGGTTGCAGTACTTGTGGCCCCTGGCTCAGTCACTGTGGCTTCCAGGCTCTAGGGACATGCTCAATACTGTGGCTCCCGGGCACTACAGTACAGGCTCGGTACTTGTGGCCCATGGATTTAGATGCTCCACAGCATGTGTCATCCTCCCAGACTTGGGATTGAACCTGTGTCTCCTGCATTGGCAGGCAGACTCTCCACCACTGAACCACCAGCGTCCTTCCTATTTCAAATGAGGAAATGGAACCTAAGAAAGTCATGCATCTCATGAGTAACTAGAGGCAGAATCCCAGGGTGGGACCTCTGATCAAAATGTATCCTCTCTCTACCTGACGTGGAATCCAGTATGAGACAAGATGCCTTTTGGTGAACTTTAATTTATTGGCTCTTCTTGGCTCTTCGCACAGTTTTCTGGCCTGTGATAACTACTTTCTGCTGAAATCATTTTATGATAACTAATTTTCACTTATTGATCCCTCCGTTGTGTGCCTGACCTGCAGGAGTGGTGGGGGTTAGATGCCTGGATAAGTGGGATCACCTACAATGAAGGAAGAGGGGAATGACATCAAGGTTAGCGAGCAGAACAGAAAGGAGTTCATCAACCAGGAGCAGACCGCTTACGTCAGCGGGTCTGGAGCAGAGAGGAGAAAACATCCTGTTAATCATGGACTGAGTGTAGGCAGGAAGAGAGGAGGATAACTGAATGAACACAGAGGTCTGAGGCCGAGCTGACGTCTGCTTTTCCACCCCCCAAAAAACCCCACGAGCAGGACAGATGGCTGGATTGCTCCGGTGAGATATTTGGGATGGAAAGAACCTGTTGTTGTGGAAGGGGTCATCTGGTTTACCTGGCATCGTCCAGAGAAAGTGATGGTGTCTTCTGAGCTCCTTGGGCCGCAGTGATGAGGGAGGTCACAGGAGGGAAGGCAAGGCTTCTTCGGGCTGGAGAAGGAACCTGAGTACCTGCGGGTACTGATGCTCAGTACACCTGTAGTCAGTACACCTGTGAGTACTGACACTCAGCGTCTGTGCAGTAACATCACATCTTGTTTCCCTGTCCACGCTGGTCTCACTCTGAGGGTTGGTGATGGAGTAACAGCCCTGGAGAGAGATTGTCTCCTCTCCAGGATCGTCTGCATTCATGGGTGGGCAGAGAGAACACGGCAGACAGCATAGAGCATCTCAGACCAAGGTGTCCAGATGGGGAAGCTCGGAGAGGTTAACCTGACCAAGGTCACAGAGAAGGGAGACAGCAAAAGCCGGGCCTGCAGGGTGTGCACTCCTAACAAGTGGACCATCACAGCGACAGCAGGAAGAGCTGACGCCTCCGCAGGGCTCAGGACCGCCAGGCCCTCTTCTCAGCATGTTCGCACGTGACTGCACTTCACAGCAAGGCTGGGGACCCTGTTGCAGACGAGGGTCCCAACTCACCAAGGAATCAGGTCGCCTGCCCCGACACACGGCTCCTTAGGGCCCAGAGACTAAAACCTTCAGCCCTGCAGCCAAGGGCTGACCCTCTGAGTCACGCCCCGGGGCTCAGCTCACACAGCCTGCCCAGAGGGTCTCCTGGACTCTGTGGTGTGGGGTGATCAGGCTTCCTTACCCAAGGAGTCCTGACCCAGACCTGACCTTGTACCGGGCACTGCCCTGCTCACGCACCCTGAAGGCCAGGTCGTGCTCAGATGAGATCTCCTACCGTCAGCAGCACTTCTGACACTGTTCACACTGAGAAGAGCTTTCTCCACCTGCCCGTGGGCCCCTCTCCCCCCTCCCCGCACCTCTGATTTAGGGATAACCTCCATGGGATTTTCACTGAAGAGTACCTTCTCTCTCTCCTTCCACCTCCTCATCCAAAACCTTGTCTTAATGCTCACAGTGTGCTTTGCCCTCGAGATGACTCTGCTGAGCCGGCAGGCAGCAGGTCCGCCCAGGGCTGCTCCGGCTTTTGTCTCCACCCATGGTGGAGACACCTGCCCCCTCTGTTTCAAAACAGAAAAGACTGTCTTGCTCGGAGGTCCCCATCACCTCTGCGGAGAGCCCCTCCCCAGCCTTTGCTTGGTGGCTTTGCTCATCCTGAATCAGAGAACCTTTGTGTCAGAAGCGCTTAGGGTCAGAATCTGTTTTCTTTTTACACTGCGGTCAGTAAATTAGACTCCTGTCCTCTCTGCGTGCGTGTTGTGTGCTCACTCTCTCAGTCGTGTCTGACTCTTTGTGCCTCGCCAGGCTCCTCTGTCCATGAGATTCTCCAGGCAAGAACACTGGAGTGAGTTGCCATTCCCTTCTCCAGGGGATCTCCTCCAAATAGGGATCAAACCGGCATCTCTTGCGTCTGCTACACTGGCAGGCGGGCTCTTTACGATTGCACCATCCGCAGTCAGTGAATTACATTCCTGTCCTCTCTGCACTTTGTTTTGTTTTTTGCCTGGAATGATTCTGCAATAAATTAATCATAATATGTTGTAAATCTTTTCATAAAATGGGAGAGATACATGGTAACCTGAAGAATCTATAGAAAATTACGTTTATCCGTCCTTCTCAGGGTTCATTAGATACTTAGTTTTTGGCTTTTAAGAAAGGTTTCTTCATCCAATAAAGACATTAACATAATCTCATTGCATTTATTGCTCCCAAGGATAAACTAACAGGGGAGGAAAGCCTCCCTGGCAGATGCTCCATAATAGACGTCGCTGCCAAGAGAAGACGCATAAATGCTTTCATCACGATTCCAGGGCAGAAGCAGCTCGGAAAGGCTGGTTGCTGTTCTCCCCAAAGTCAAAGATTGGAAGAGTTTGTGGCGGCTGTTTATCGACCATTTTTCTCCCTGACTCCTCACTGTCTATAGATTACCTTCACGGCATCTTTGCAAATCAGTCCCTGTGTGATTGAGACCGTGGCCGTGTTGCCCCGAAAAGGAGACCGCCTCTTAGCCTGCACCTGACTTCAGCAGGATGGCCCAGGGTTTCCTCATCCACCTGTGGTCCCAGCAGACGGGTGGGGGGGGAGTGGGGTGTGGGGCGGGAAGCAGGGGTGTCCCAGGTCCCAGGCGGTCTCCTCATCTGTACACCTGGGATATAGAAGCGAGACTACCAGTTGAAAGACTGACACCACGTCTCCTGTCTGGAGCGATGAGGACAGCGACGTTCGCCACCCATGCTCCTTATGGGGGCTCTGGGAGGAATTATCAGGACAGTGTGGAATCACAGCTCCCTCCGTGGCTCAGGACTCTGAGTCTCAAAACAGAGGAGCTGAACACTGCCAGGCATGATGTCCTGGGCATGATTCTCACTCAGCTTGCTCTGTGTTCGGGCCCTAACAGATGTGCCATTGTGTTAACCTTACAGAACATCAGGGAGAGCGCTGCCCATATTTATCCATCTTAATGAGACTCCATGTGGGTGAGATCAAGGACTTCTGCTGAACAGGCACAGTACCAAGATGCACCCAAAAACCCTCCTCTGGCAGGTCCTAAACAGCCCGCGCTTGCCTTCTGACTTGCTTTTGTCTTCCCTGCTCTGTGCTGATTCTCTGTGCACCACGGTGAGCCGCAGCAGAGAGAGAGTGAAAGAGACAGATGGTCCTGCTCGACCCGCTCAAACGCCTGCACCCAGGCAACCGTGATAAGCCTGCAGTCCTGGTAAAGACAATGTGCTCACGACTTCGAAAGGAGCCCCTGTCCAGTCTCGCATCCTCCACCAGAACTAGCTTCTATTATATAGAAAACTGGGTAAAGACTTTATCAACTATTTGGTTTATCGGTTGATTGACTCTTGGACTTTCCAACTGTTTGGAGAGCAGGAAGGAAAATAAATATCTGACAAGATTACCAGGAAACCCCCTTCGATACGAAGTGAAAAGACAGATGGGTGGGCCAGGAACATGGCAAGAAAAAGTGTTGATTAAGGAATCCTCATTGCACGGAAGAACCCAGCAACATGCTGAGTCACGCCGCAGTGTGCGGGGCGCTCGGAAGAGAGGTGGTGTGCTGTATAAACACGGTTCTCTGTGCCCCTGACGCCATGAGCTCTGACAACTTTGGGGGAAGGAGAATCAGAAACTCTTGGCGGGGGGGAAGTATAAACTCCCTGCCCTAATTCTTTCAACCGGAGCACATGTTCATACCTCCTACCACAGGAACCATAATTTGCAAGTCAGCAGTCCTGCTGATAGAGACCAGACAAACCTCCGATGGTGGAAAGCCTGCTGATGCAGCGGTCACTGCCTGGGGTCTTACGCTGTATAGGGGAGATGGTGCCTGATAACTGAGGTCAGGGGCCACCCTGTGTGCTTACTACACGCTGTCTCATCACAGCCCATGGAGACCCAGAGCCAGGGTGCACAGCTCGCCAGCCCGTAGTGAGGGTCTTGAATTGGACCTGCATGCTGCTTGCTAAGCTGCTTCAGTCCTGTCCCACTCTTTGTGACCCTATGGATTGTAGCCGGCCAGGCTCCTCTGTCCATGGGATTCTCCAGGCAAGAATAGTGGAGTGGGTTGCCATTCCCTCCTCCAGCGCATCTTCCCAACCCAGGGATCAAAACCGTGTCTCTTATGTCTCCAGCATTGCAGGTAGGCTCTTTACCACGAGCACCCCTGGGAAGCCTTGGACCTTTCGGACACTGGAAAAAAATGAAAAAGTTGCTCCGGATTGCCCTTAGACGATGAGGTGGGGTGGGGGGGGCAGAAGCTCAGACAGGGCTGTTTGTGTCCTCTGAGATCAAGAACTTTGTTCTTTCTCCAAACATAAGCTTTTGTTCTCTACTGATCTGCATTGACTTGTGTATCTAACCTTTCTGGAACCAGCACTTTGTTCTCAAAATTAGAAACTAAGACAACCCCATCCTTCTCCAAGGTTATATTTCTACTGAACTACTAAGCTTAGGCCTCCTTACAATTGCAGTGTTCTGTGTGTATAAACATAATTTTCTCCCTAAGGAAGACGTTTATGGTTATCTCTGATTAGAAAGAAATGCATGCTCATTATAAAAACATTTTGAAAAATAAAGACAAAGAATAAAGAGGATAAAACACATCCTAAAATACAAGCACTCTCATTCTCATATGCATTCTCACACACAATAAACATCACACTCATACACACACACTCATTTAGACATGTGTATCCACTCACACCCATGCACAATCACTCACATGTACAGTCACACACAGTGATACACAGACACACACATTTTTATGAATGGGATCATGTCACAATTTTGTTTGAATGTTGGTCTTCTCATCCATTATTATATAACAAAGTTTTCTGTATCAAAAAAAAAAAACTATAGAGGCATGTTTATTTTAATAGCAGCGTAGTATCTTGTTTTATGGATATACCACATCTTATTTATTGAAAGTATTACTTTTGGACAAGAGAATTTCAAAATTGATTTTTATCTACAAAGTTTTAATGTTATCCTTGTAATGTAAACTTGGTTTTCTTTTCATTAGAAGAAATTCCAGTAGCAAAAATTAGACCAATGGGAAATCACATTTTAAAACTTAAAACAGATACACATTCATGACCAAACATATGTGTGTATGTATACATATGCATAGCACCAAATGTGTGTGTGTATATATATGTATTTGGCTATGAATGCATGAGTGCCCTCTCCTGAGCATTGTGTAAGATTGCCTCTTTCCTCATCAACAGCTTTCCTGATAGCTCAGCTGCTAAAGAATCCACCTGCAATGCAGGAGATCCTGGCTGGATTCCCTGGGTCGGCAAGATCCCCTAGAGAAGGGATAGGCTACCCACTCCAGTATTCTTGAGCTTCCCTAGAGACTCATCTGGTAAAGAATCCGCCTGCAATGCGGGAGGCCTGGGTCCGATCCCTGGGTTGGGAAGTTCCCCTGGAGGAAGGAAAGGCTACCCACTGCAGTATTCTGACCTGGAGAATAGTCTATGGGGTCAAAAAGAGTTGGCCATGACTGAGCAACTTTGATTTTCCTGGAAAAAGGAATGGAAACCCACTCCACTAGTCTTGCCCGGAGAAGCCCATGGACAGAGGACCCTGTCAGGCTACAACCATGGGGCTGTAAAGGGTCAGACACGACTGAGCGACTTTCACTTCAACAGCAGGTATCAGCACATTCATTGCTATGGTGAGACGGAGAAAAACAGGGTTTCATTTATGCGCACATTTTATTTACTGAAACATCACTGAGATGGAGCATTTTTCTTTTTGCCCTTTGGCCATTTGCATTTCAACCTCTCTCAAAAGACCATTTACAAACGCTATGTTTTTAGTTTCTTTTTATGATTAAATGTGCTCTCGTGGTCCTAAAGGCTTGTTTAACAAGAAGAGTATTAGCCTCACTCCTCCGCTACAGTGGTGTATTGCAACACGTGCCCCAGTTTCCCTTTATTTAACAAATTATTTATGGTGAGATTTCTACTTTCAATCTAGATGAAATAACAAGACCTGGATTAACTCTCCAGCCCAAGGAGAAAAAGAAAGACTCACAATATTAAACAATGTTTATTTTTATTTCAGATTGGAGTGGAGCTGATTTGCAACGTGGTGTGTTAGCTTCAGGTGTGCACAGAGTGACCCGGTTACCTGCATCTATTCTTTCTCAGATTCTTTTCCTCATCGGTTATTGCAGAATATAAACAGCGGTGCTTAGAACACTGGACGTGAGGCAGCAAAGGGCAGAACCTCGTGAGAGGCAGGGCACTGGTCGCTGTGACCCGTCTCTCAGCTCACTGTCTGCAGGCAGTGTGAGGCCCAGGGAGGGGCCGGGTGAGCCGACACCGCGCGGCGGCTGTGAGTTCACGGAAACCAGGGTGCACGGAGCTCACGGGACGGAGGGTCGGCTCTCGGGGAGCAGTGACCAGCCCGTGTGTGAGCAAACTACGGGAAAGAAGGGCTAAGGGACCCAGCAGGACTGGGGCGGACAGGAGCCTGTCCTGTGCCTGCCAGCCAGAGTGCAATGCCTCAGGATCGTGGAACACCCACCAGACGCCTAGGAAGGGCCGCGGCTAAGCAACTGGACACTGAACACTCACCTGATCCCACTCGGATCAGCTTACAAGCCAGTTTTGTTTTTAATTCTTTTGACTGAAGGATACTTGTTTTCTGATGGTCTGTTAGTTTCTGCTGTACAAACGACGTGAATAAACCAGCTACATATCCTCTCCCTCCTAATCCTCCCTCCCCTCCTCCAGGTCATCCCAGCGCACGGAGCCGAGCTCTCGGTTGCCCAGCAGCTTCCCGCCAGTCGTCTTTTCCGCACGGCAGTGTATAGACGTCGATGCTGCTCCGCCAACGTGCCCCACATTCCCCTTCCCCTGTGTCCCCAGTATGTCCTCCGTGTCTGTGTCCCTGCCCTGCACGTAGGGTCATCAGCACCAGCACCATTTTTCTGGATTCTCTCTCTATATATACATTAGTATATGATACTTGCTTTTCTCTTTCTGACTTACTTCACTCTATCCGACAGGCTCTAAGCTCATCCACATCACTACAAATGACCCAGTTTAGTTCCTTTTTCACAGGCAGGTTCTGAAAGGACCATGCTGTCTCTGGCCACTTTTACTGCCTTCAAGCACACAAAACTGCAGGAACACAAAACTAACTGTCACTCAACGTAGAATTCACATCTGACCTCCAGTCAAAAACCAGCAAGCCCACAGAGAAGCAGAAACTTCAATGAGGGGAAAAGTCAATCCGTCAAAAATGGCGCCGATACAGTCAAACAGAGGCCAAATGTTACACCACGTGTTCAAGAGCCTACAGGAAGGATGGAGTGCTGTAGACACGGAAGTTATTAGAAAACACCCAAATTGAACTTCTAGAGGTGAAAAGTGCTAGGAAGCATGTGAAAAATACAATGAGCGTTGGTAATAAATGATTAGACTTTGAAGAAGAAAAATCAGAGAATCTAAACACTGAAAATTATATATATATATATATATATATATAAAGCCAAGGAGAAAGGAGAATTTTAAAGTAAATGAATGGTGGGACAATGTTAAGTCCTCAAATACACATCTGACTGGAGTCTCCAGAGAAGACGGGGACGGGACAGAAAAGTCGTCTGAAGTACCAACAGCCAGAGCGTTTCCAAGTTTGATGAAAACTGTGAACTCACAGTTCCAAGAAGTAAATCTTAAAGGCAGCTGGAGGAAAAAAAAAAAAAAAAAAAAGGTGCTTTAGGTACAGAAGAACAAAGAAAAAGATGAGAGGAGATTTTCCATCCGAAGCAGGGTAAACCAGACAACGGGAGACGTGGCTTTCAAATCCTGAAAGAAAACTGTCAACTTAGAGCTCTCTAATCCCTGAAAAGATCTTTCAAACACCGTGGAGACGTAAGGACACTTTCAACATGTACTAAAACTGAGAGAATTCATCGCAAAGAAACTCACATGATGGAAATGTTAAAGATGTCCTTCAAGCCAGGAAAAGATGGTCCTGAGGAAAGCTGGACCTTCACAGAGGCGTGCCCGTGTCAGGATGCTGACCGCGTGGGTGAATGCAGACAGCACTTTCTTGGTTATCAATTACGTCTCTAAAAGAGATAACTGATCATTTAAAGCAAAAGTAACCAAAATGTATTCATATCGTGGGGGGTCCTACCACATAAAGAAATAGAATAGATGTGTATCAACACAAATTCCAGGACAGGAGACATGGAAGTACATGTATATACTATTGTAGGGCAGCATGGCGTTCCATGAAGGTGGACTATAGATAAGTTATTTTCCTTGTTTTTTTTTTTCTTGATTTAAAATCAGTCAAATATTTTGTTATGCTTTTCCCTCCATTTATTGTTGATTATAAATTCTTTTCATTATTTCTTTAGCAGTAACCCAAAAATTAAAATATGCATTCCTGCTTTATACAATTTAATTTAAATTATTATTTTTACTAATTCTCTGATAATGTTAAGAATTCAGAGTTCCATTCATTTTCTGAAGATTCAGTGTTATTGTTGCATTTCAATCACAAGTATATTTTAAATCCCATCATATATTACTATTGCTTTATACCTTCAACATCCATTTATACTTGCTCACATAATTCACTCTTTCCATTCTTCTGTATTTCTTTCTGTACTTCTGGATTTCCATCTATGATGAATATCCTTTGCTGTAAACAACTTTCTTTAGAATTTCTTTTAGTGAAGATCTGCTAGTAATTCTCTTTATTGCTAAGTAGTGTCCGACTCTTTGTGACCCCATTGACTGCAGCACGCCAGGCTCCTCTGTCCTTCACTATCTCCTGAAGTTTACTCAGATTCACATCCATCACGTTGGTGATGTTATCTAACCATCTCATCCTCTGCTGCCCGCTTCTCCTTTGCCTTCAGTCTTTCTCAGCATTAAGGTCTTTTCCAATGAACTGGCTCTTTGCATCAGGTGGCCAAAACATTGGAGCTTCACCATCAGTCCTTCCAATGAATATTCAGGGTTGATTTCCTTTAGGATTGACTGGTTTGATCTCCTTGCTGTCCAAGGGACTCTCAAGAATCTTCTCCAGCACCACGGTTCTTGAAAGCATCAATTCTTTGGCACTCAGCTTCTTTATGGTCCAACTCTCATATCCATACATGACTACTGGAAAAACCATAGCTTTGACTATACGGACCTTTATCGGCAAAGTGATATCTCTGCTTTTTAATACGCCATTGAGGCTTGTCATACTTTTCCTTCCAAAGAACAAGAGTCCTTTAATTTCATGCCTGCATTCACTGTCCGCAGTGATTTTGGAGCCCAAGAAAATAAAATGTCACTGCTTCCACTTTTTCCCCTTCTATTTGCCATGAAGTGATGGGATGGGATGCCATGATCTTAGTTTTTCTAATGTTAAGTTTCAAGTCAACTTTTTCACTCTCCTCTTTCACTCTTATCAAGAGGTTCTTTAGTTCCTCTTTGCTTTCTGCCATAAGGGTGGTGTCATCTGTGTCATCTGCATATCTGAGGTTGTTGGTATTTCTTCTGGAAACCTGGATTCCAAATTGTGCTTAATCCAGCCCGGCATTTTGCTTGATGACTCTGCATAGAAGTTAAATAAGAGGGTGACAATATACAGCCTTGACGTACTCCTTTCCCAATTTTGAACCAGTTTGTTGTCCCATGTCCAGCACTAACTCTTGTTTCTTGACCTGCATACAGGTTTCTCAGCAGGCAGGTAAGGTGGTCTGGTATTCTCTTCTCTTTAAGAATTTTCCACAGTTTGTTGCGATCCACACAGTCAAAGGTTTTAGTGTAGTCAGTGAGAGAAGTAGATGTTTTTCTGGAATTCCCTTGCTCTCTCCATTATCCAATTACGAGCCCGAGATTATATAACATAAAATTATACATTATATTATATCTCAGGCTCATATTCTGGTGTGCATTCTAATCTCAGTGTGCTGAACAGCTTGTTTAAATGCTGGTTCTTGGACTGTAATCTTCTATGATTCATGGGATTATGCTGTAGGGATATGAGGGAGAGAATTCTGAGTATCTAATAGGCATCCCACATGATTCTGACTCAAGTGGCCCTGGAACCACCCTTCGGCAAGCACTGACATAGGTTTCCCTCATGGGCCCATTGTCACAGAAGGAAGAGCCCAGCTGTATAAGATTTGGGCCAGGAATCTCAGGATAAGCTCAAGACAGCAGGCACCAGGACACCAAGTAAGCAGGAAGGCTGAGAGCATCAAATAGGATATAACATTCCATTGCAGAACTTTGCAGACCCCTTGTTCCCAAAGAAGATGCTTCATAAATATTTTAACAGCATCTCTTATTCAAAGATCAGAGACACTCATCCAGAACTCAGGTTTAATGATAGGAGGGCGCAGACATGGCAGAAGCAAGAGAAGTCAAATGACTGAATCAGAGGCTGGGAACTGGAATAGAATCAGCATTCAGTCAGTTCAGTCGCTCAGTCGTGTCCGACTCTTTGTGACCCCATGAATCGCAGCATGCCAGGCCTCCCTGTCCATCACCAGCTCCCGGAGTTCACTCAGACACATCCATCGAGTCAGTGATGCCATCCAGCCATCTCATCCTCTGTCGTCCCCTTCTCCTCCTGCCCCCAATCCCTCCAAGCAACAGAGTCGTCTCCAATGAGTCAACTCTTCGCATGAGGTAGACAAAGTACTGGAGTTTCAGCTTTAGCATCATTCCCTCCAAAGAAATCCCAGGGCTGATCTCCTTCAGAATGGACTGGTTGGATCTCCTTGCAGTCCAAGGGACTCTCAAGATTCTTCTCCAGCACCACAGTTCAAAAGCATCAATTCTTTGGTGCTCAGCCTTCTTCACAGTCCAACTCTCACATCCATACATGACCACAGGAAAAACCATAGCCTTGACTAGATGGACCTTTGTTGGCAAAGTAATGTCTCTGCTTTTGAATATGCTATCTAGGTTGGTAACTTTCCTTCCAAGGAGTAAGCGTCTTTTAATTTCATGGCTGCAGTCACCATCTGTAGTGATTTTGGAGCCCAGAAAAATAAAGTCTGACACTGTTTCCACTGTTTCCCCATCTATTTCCCATGAAGTGGTGGGACCGGATGCCCTGATCTTCGTTTTCTGAATGTTGAGCTTTAAGCCAACTTTTTCACTCTCCACTTTCACTTTCACCAAGAGGCTTTTTAGTTCCTCTTCACTTTCTGCCATAAGGGTGGTGTCATCTGCATATCTGAGGTTATTGATATTTCTCCCTACAATCTTGATTCCAGCTTGTGTTTCTTCCAGCCCAGCGTTTCTCATGATGTACTCTGCATATAAGTTAAATAAGCAGGGTGATAATATACAGCCTTGATGTACTCCTTTTCCTATTTGGAACCAGTCTGTTGTTCCATGTCCAGTTCTAACTGTTGCTTCCTGACCTGCATACAGATTTCTCAAGAGGCAGATCAGGTGGTCTGGTATTCCCATCTCTTTCAGAATTTTCCACAGTTTATTGTGATCCACACAGTCAAAGGCTTTGGCATAGTCAATAAAGCAGAAATAGATGTTTTTCTGGAACTCTCTTGCTTTTTCCATGATCCAGCGGATGTTGGCAGTTTGATCTCTGGTTCCTCTGCTTTTTCTAAAACCAGCTTGAACATCAGGAAGTTCACGGTTCACGTATTGCTGAAGCCTGGCTTGGAGAATTTTGAGCATTACTTTACTAGCATGTGAGATGAGTGCAGTTGTGGGGTAGTTTGAGCATTCTTTGGCATTGCCTTTCTTTGGGATTGGAATGAAAACTGACCTTTTCCAGTCCTGTGGCCACTGCTGAGTTTTCCAAATTTTCTGGCATATTGAGTGCAGCACTTTCACAGCATCATTTCAGGATTTGAAATAGCTCAACTGGAATTCCATCACCTCCACTAGCTTTGTCGGTAGTGATGCTTTCTAAGGCCCACTTGACTTCACATTCCAGGATATCTGGCTCTAGATGAGTGATCACACCATTGTGATGATCTGGGTCGTGAAGATCTTTTTTGTACAGTTCTTCTGTGTATTCTTGCCACCTCTTCTTAATATCTTCTGCTTCTGTTAGGTCCATACCATTTCTGTCCTTTATCGAGCCCATCTTTGCATGAAATGTCCCCTTGGTATCTCTAATTTTCTTAAAGAGATCTCTAGTCTTTCCCATTCTGTTGTTTTCCTCTATTTCTTTGCATTGATCGCTGAGGAAGGCTTTCTTATCTCTTCTTGCTATTCTTTGGAACTCTGCATTCAGATGTTTGTATCTTTCCTTTTCTCCTTTGCTTTTCACTTCTCTTCTTTTCACAGCTATTTGTAAGGCCTCCCCAAACAGCCATTTTGCTTTTTTGCATTTCTTTTCCTTGGGGATGGTCTTGATCCCTGTCTCCTGTACAATGTCACGAACCTCATTCCATAGTTCATCAGGCACTCTATCTATCAGATCTAGGCCCTTAAATCTATTTCTCACTTCCACTGTATAATCATAAGGGATTTGATTTAGGTCATTCCTGAATGGCCTAGTGGTTTTCCCTACTTTCTTCAATTTCAGTCTGAGTTTGGCAATAAGCAGTTTATGGTCTGAGCCACAGTCAGCTCCTGGTCTTGTTTTTGCTGACTGTATAGAGCTTCTCCATCTTTGGCTGCAAAGAATATAATCAATCTGATTTCGGTATTGACCATCTGGTAATGTCCATGTGTAGAGTCTTCTCTTGTGTTGTTGGAAGAGGGTGTTTGTTATGACCAGTGCATTTTCTTGGCAAAACTCTATTAGTCTTTGCCCTGCTTCATTCCATATTCCGAGGCCAAATTTGCCTGTTACTCCAGGTGTTTCTTGACTTCCTACTTCTGCGTTCCAGTCCCCTATAATGAAAAGGACATCTTTTTTGGGTGTTAGTTCTAAAAGGTCTTGTAGGTCCTCATAGAATCGTTCAACTTCAGCTTCTTCAGCGTTACTGGTTGGGGCATAGACTTGGATTACTGTGATATTGAATGGTTTGCCTTGGAAGCGAACAGAGATCATTCTGCCGTTTTTGAGATTGCATCCAAGTACTGCATTTCGGACTCTTTTGTTGACCATGATGGCTACTCCATTTCTTCTGAGGGATTCCCGCCCACAGTAGTAGATACAATGGTCATCTGAGTTAAATTCACCCATTTCAGTCCATTTTAGTTCGCTGTTTCCTAGAATGTCGACATTCACTCTTACCATCTCTTATTTGACCACTTCCAATTTGCCTTGATTCATGGACCTGACATTCCAGGTTCCTATGCAATATTGCTCTTTACAGCATCAGATCTTGCTTCTATCACCAGTCACATCCACAGCTGGGTATTGTTTTTGCTTTGGCTCCATCCCTTCATTCTTTCTGGAGTTATTTCTCCACTGATCTCCAGTAGCATATTGGGCCCCTACTGACCTGGGGAGTTCCTCTTTCAATATCCTATCATTTTGCCTTTTCATACTGTTCATGGGGTTCTCAAGGCAAGAATACTGAAGTGGTTTGCCATTCCCTTCTCCAATGGACCACATTCTGTCAGATCTCTCCACCATGACCCACCCGACTTGGTTTGCCCCACAGGCATGGCTTAGTTTCATTGAGTTAGACAAGGCTGTGGTCCTAGTGTGATTAGATTGATGAGTTTTCTGTGAGTATGGGTTTCAGTGTGTCTGCCCTCTGATGCCCTCTTGCAACACCTACCATCTTATTTGGGTTTCTCTTACCTTGGGTTTGGGGTATCTCTTCAAGGCTGCTCCAGCAAAGTGCAGCCGCTGCTCCTTACCTTGGATGAGGGGTATCTCCTCAGCACCGCCCTTCCTGACCTTCAATGAGGGATATCTCCTCTAGGCCCTTCTGCGCCCCCCAGCCACTGCTCCTTAGAATCAGCATTCAGATCAGATCAGATTAGTCGCTCAGTCGTGTCTGACTCTTTGTGACCCCATGAATCGCAGCACACCAGGCCTCCCTGTCCCTCACCAACTCCCGGAGTTCACCCAGACTCACGTCCATCGAGTCAGTGATGCCATCCAACCATCTCATCCTCCGTCATCCCCTTCTCCTCCTGCCCCCAATCCCTCCAAGCAACAGAGTCGTCTCCAATGAGTCAACTCTTCGCATGAGGTGGCCAAAGTACTGGAGTTTCAGCTTTAGCATCATTCCTTCCAAAGAAATCCCAGGGCTGATCTCCTTCAGAATGGACTGGTTGGATCTCCTTGCAGGCCAAGGGACTCTCAAGATTCTTCTCCAACACCACAGTTCAAAAGCATCAATTCTTCGGCACTCAGCCTTCTTCACAGTCCAACTCTCACATCCATACATGACCACAGGAAAAACCATAGCCTTGACTAGATGAACCTTTGTTGGCAAAGTAATGTCTCTGCTTTTGAATATGCTATCTAGGTTGGTAACTTTCCTTCCAAGGAGTAAGTGTCTTTTAATTTAATGGCTGCAGTCACCATCTGCAGTGATTTTGGAGCCCAGAAAAATAAAGTCTGACACTGTTTCCACTGTTTCCCCATCTATTTCCCATGAAGTGGTGGGACCGGATGCCCTGATCTTCGTTTTCTGAATGTTGAGCTTTAAGCCAACTTTTGCACTCTCCACTTTCACTTTCACCAAGAGGCTTTTTAGTTCCTCTTCACTTTCTGCCATAAGGGTGGTGTCATCTGCATATCTGAGGTTATTGATACTTCTCCCTACAATCTTGATTCCAGCTTGTGTTTCTTCCAGCCCAGCGTTTCTCATGATGTACTCTGCATATAAGTTAAATAAACAGGGTGACAATATACAGCCTTGACGAACTCCTTTTCCTATTTGAAACCAGAATCAGCATTAAGTCTAGTCAAATTCTCCTGACTGTGAAGATTGCTTCCTGAACTCAAGGACGTCCCTGAACTCCAGGTCAGAAGAGATTCTCCGCAACTACAGACCAGAGACAACCCAAGGAAAACATGACCATTTTCTCTTCATATTAACCCATTTCCTTTGCAAAAGGCAGGTCGCTTTCATAACTTCCTGAGACTGTTATTAAGTCTCCTGTTTGCTAAATAGTAGCCACCAAAAGCATTCACGTGGAGGCAAGAAGTACCAGAAGAAAGAAAATGGTCCTGATAGGGAAACTACTTCGTGGAGGAAAAAAAGTACTCTTTCTTGCAGAAGAAATAATGCCAAGTTCTTCTTCCTTATGACACAGAAATAAGATCTGTGTTAATCAAGTAGGTTTCTCATCTTCCCAAGCTCCTCACTCTTGAACATGAGCCGGTGACTATCAAGACAGTGAGTCTGAAGCTTACTGTGCATGCTCCACATGTCTGCTGGTGAACCCATAAATTCAACTCATCCCCTGGGGATTGCAAAGCATTGTATGAAACCAGGGTTCTTCCTACTGGGCATAGGATGGAACAGCTTAGCAATTGGGGATGATTAATAAAACCAATAGCCCTTAAAAGGCAAAAACTACTACCTAGAAAAAATGTACGAAGTTTATTAGCAGTTGCTGGAATTCTCTCAAGATGTTTCTGTTAATGTTTCATGCGATGCATGCTTGCCAAATCCACCAGAGTTTTTGAAGAGAGAGCAAGAAATAAAGCCCGCATTATTTGAGTAATTTTGTAAAACAGCTCACGAAAGTCTATTTACTCATTCATTTTTACCAAAAAATTAAATGTACATATCTTTGAGATTATGGGAAGAGTTTTCATTTTAGAAAAGAAATTTCCTAAGTTCCGGGGACAATACTGATTTGGTTCAATTGAGCTTTTATCATATTACAATCTCACCGTTGGTCTTTCCTTTGTCCCTGCCAAGAAATCATTATTCCAGAATTTGAGTCACTTTCTTTACAAAGGAACTTTTCTAAAGAGGGAAACAAGCAACGACAAAAACACCACAGAGTCAAAAGCCTAGATCGCTGGGGAAATCTGAATTTCACTTACTGTATGGCACCGCAACTACTGTAACTTGATGAGAAAATTTAAAAACAGCGCATTTATTTATAGTGTAAAAACCTCAATATGCTTGGGATATTTTAACCAGCTTCTCCTCCAGCAGCATTATAAGGTGGTGTCTTCTTGATTCTCCAAATACGCAAAGGCAGTGTGTTTCAGAGACAATAAGGAACCTGACCTCAAATCCAGGGGACCTGCCCTTACGGTCTTCACTCTTCAAGTCTCTAGATTAACCTCTCAAATGACCGGTTCTCAGAGGTTTTAGCAGCTGTGAACACCGCTTTGTCACTGCTCAAGACAAATGGGGCCCCACCTAGCCCCAGTTTCAGCTATGAAAAGCTGACGGCAAGCACTGTTTGCATGTGGTTAACTAGTAATTTTCCTAACACAGCTTTTCGTTACTATATGGGGCGCTGTAATTAATACCATTCCGGTGTATCAGTTCTAACTCATATTTCACTCCAAGCAAAAGCTTGGCAGCCTTGTTAGGGGTATAAAAATAAGCAAAGCAATAGACTATTTTTAGAATGCCAACAAGTTTTGAATTAAATTCCGGAATGATTATGTAAAATATGTGGCTACAGTCAAGACCCCAGATCACAGTGTCCTCAGGGAGGCATACCCCATATAACTGAGCTCATGGGAGGAAAAACTGGTAAAAACACCCAGGATGACAGCACAGATCGGGCTTCTTTATTAGATAGGCAAGTTCACAGACTCTCAAGATAAGCCTCGTCCAGGTCTCTGAAAATCCACGATCGTCCCAGGTGGTATTAGTGGTAAAGAATCCGTCTGTCAATGCAGGAGACTCAAGAGGTGTGAGTTCGATCCCTGGGTTGGGAAGATCCCTTGGAGAAAGGAAATGGCAATGCACTCTAGTATTCTTGCCTGGAAAATCCCCATGGACAGAGGAGTGTGGCAGGCTACAGTCCACAGGATCACACAGAGTCAGACAGGACTGAGCGACTGAACACACGTGAAGACGTGGCGTGTACGGTGAGAGGGAGCGTGTGCGTTAAGAAAAGCATAATTTTCTGTGTCATTGTGTCTTTATAGATGAGGGGACTGGAACATGGAGAGGTTGAGTGAATTACTGAGGTCACATAGGTGAGTGGATATAATAGGTTAGGATGGAAAAACTTATATCAGCACCTGCCACACGGTAGGCATTTAACATTGACGGAATGATTCAATGGGAAAGTGAGTCCTGAAAAGTCTAAAAAGACTGACCTGGGCTGCGATATGCTCTGGGATGAGCAAGAGGTCAGCCTCTCGTGGATTAGCCTGACATTAAGGTTGGTTGTAGAGACAGTTCAGGGTCCAGTTTAGTCCAGACACTCTTGGGAAGCGCTCCGAGTGTACACATGGCACAAAGCTGACATCTGTCTCCTTGGATTGTTTTTCCTCCCAGGGACTATTTCTATTCCTATAAAGGTGATAAAACTAAATCCAAGTGAGGAGAAAGAAAGGGAGGGAGGGAAGAGGAGAGGGGAGGGAGGGATGGGGGGAAAGAGAGAGAGAGGGTCGTTCATCTGGTCAGCTGAATCATGCAGGAGAGCCAGTACGCTTGGCTGTCAGCCTCAACTGATCTGCGTCCGAAACGTGGCATAGGCTGGGATGGAGTGAAAACGGGGGGTCAGGTTATGGGCATTCCTTAAACATAAGCATCTTAAGAAGACGTTTCTTTGTATCCACAGCAAAACACGTCTTACCTAAAGAATAGCTAAGCTTCACGTTTGTCCTGGACAGATGGGTTTTCTGTAGCATGTGCGGGTCATTCTGTTAGTGGAGATGTACCCTTCCATCTGGATGAAGCTCGACTATTACTAAACCGAGTTACACAGCGGTGTAAAGACGAGGAGGAGCCACGGGAGAGAGGGGGAGAGTTCATATCGAACACTGTTCACGTCAATTGTTCCCAGGAATGATCTGTTATGTGGGAAAATAAACTAGATTCAAACCAGGTGGGGTAAGTGGGAAAGAGTCTTGAAACTAAATATAAAGCTATGTTTTCTTTCAAAGAACAACATGTTACCTTTGAAGCGGGTGATGCATTTGGTTGAAATTTTAGCATCTTTCATACATACCCAGATTTCATAAGACTCTTTCCTGAAAGGTGTACTAAAATATATCTGTTTTGTAAATGTGCACAAGCTTTATCTCCTTGGCTTTGTGTAAGTCGAGGATAAGCTCCAAAACTTCTAAGACATGCCTATGCTTGGAGCAATTTTCCTTTCTTTTTTTAATTTTCCTTTTTTGACTACACAGTTGCATGAGGATCTTAGTTCCCCAGCCAGGAGTCAAGCCTGTGTCGCCTGCAGTGGAAGCAAAGATTCTCAACCACTGGGCCACTAGGGAAGTCCCTGAAGTAAGTTTTCTCTACACACACACACACACACACACACACACACACTTACTTTGTTTACTTCACCTAATCAACCTTGGTGGCTCTGACACTTGGGGTTGGATAATTCTCTGTCATGGGCTTCCCAAGAGGCATGGGTTCAATCCCTGGGTTGGGAAGATCCTCTGGAGGAGGGCATGGCAACCGAGTCCAGCATTCTTGCCTGGAGAACAGCCATGGACCGAGGAGCCTGGAGGGCTACAATAGTCCACGGGGTCGCAAAGAGTCAGACACGACTGAGGCGACTTACCATGCACGCATGCAAGTCATGGGGGTGTCGGTGCTATTTAAGAAGCTTAATAGCATATCTACTCACTATATGCCGGTAGCATCCTCCAGTGGTGACAGCTGAAAATGTCGCCAAAAATGACTAGGTGCCTCTGGGTAGCAAAATCTACCTTGATTCAGCACCCTTGCTCCAAATCAGCATCCATAATAAAAGACCGTTTAGATTAAAGCTCTCACTCTGGTCCCGGGGGAGCTGAAGGAGGCCGGCTACGCCCCACATCCCCAGGGCGTGGCAGTGAGGGTCCAAGTGACTTGGACTTCCGGCCCGTGACTTCACTCACTGTACCATCGCCTGTGCAATTCAAGATCGGTTCCTCCCCGATTCCTCTCCTTTCCATTCTCAAAAATAAACCTCCGAAAGTCAGCATTCTGAGAATAGATTTCTCAAAGATGAAATAATCCAGTTTGAGACGACGTGATCAGCACTGCCATCAACGTGTCCACTGCCCTGCCTGGGTGCCCGCGTGGGGGCTCATGTTCACCTGTAATGTTGCCGTTCATCAGGACACTGCCAGGCGGGCCGTGTTATTCCTGGATGGCACATGGAATCCGAGGACCAGAAAGGGGAGGAGCTTGCCTGAGACAGCACAGGTCCCAGCAGGCAGAGCACAGCTTGGGGCTGCTCACTTCAAGCCCCATCTTCCCCTGAGCATCAGGATACTGTTCCCTCAGCTGCTCCAGGCCCTTTGGACATGGTCCTGGGGCTGAGCCCGAATCAGGGCGCTTCTGGAGCCCCCGACTCCAGCCCCCAGCCTCCTCTGACCCATGTTCTCCTCTGCATTCAGACCTAGGTTGCTGCTTCTGAAAGGCTGGTTGATTTAGGATACACCCTTTCCCCCACAATCTGCCCCCCACTGCCCAGAGGATTTTTACGTCTCACTGAATAACTTACAGGTAGAACTTCTCAGAGGCCTTGGACAGGTCTGCCTGGAAACCCAGAGGCAGAACCATCACCCTTGATGGCGCGGGAGGACAGCAGGGGGTGCTGGGAGCTCAGGTTCCCCTCCCCATCCTTCCACCCCCACCCCCGCCCCCTCACCGTCCCGCCTCAGTCTTTGAAGCTGGGGCTCAGGGTCACCAGGCAGGTCCAGGGAGTGGAGGGTTTCCTCCTTCTGCTTTCATTCAGGGGCCAGGCAGCCTCTCTCAATCCACGTGGCATGCAGCTTTTTAAAAAAAAAAGCCCCCCCAAAAGTGATTTTTGTTTCCCAGCTCTCTCCGGAGAGGCACAGAGCCAAGTCCTATCTGCTGGAAAATAAACTCCCACATAAAAGCATATGCTGTGCATTCCTGTGAAGATGGTGGGGTTGGTTTTGACAGAGTGCTGGCTGCGGAGAGAGCCGGGCAAGGCAGCGGGCCTCCCGAGGGAGATCTCCAAAGAGCCTGGACAACTGCCCTAGTCTGCACTTCCCCGGGGGGCTGGGGGGAGGCCCGCTGATGCCCGGGGTGCTGCGGGGAGGGGCGTGCACATCGCTCACCTCGGCAGGGACTCCCCAGGGGTGTTAACATCAGGTTGCTGCCTCTCTGTCTGTCTCTGTCTGTCTGTCTGTCTGTCTCACATACACAAACACACGCACACTCCCAGATGCTACTGTCCAGCGCACACACCTGCTTCTTGCCTTTCTACATGAGATTTTGAATATCATGACTAATTTGCAAAGAATATAATACAGAGCTATTACTTGCCAAGTCACGGGGATTAATGAAGAAGGAGCCCAGAACCAAGGTGAGCGGTAGCCTTGCAATTCTTCCGAAAGGATAACACAGACCCAGACACACGGCCTCTGCTGTCACAGGGCCAGGAGGGGGTTGTGACAAAGCTCCTCCCACGTGGAAGACCTGCCCTCGGTACCCTCACTGCAGGCAGGGGGCACACGGCAAGGGCCAGAGACAGTGGGAACCAGCTGGCAGGAACAGCCTACCAGGAACCGATATCCTGTGGATGCTCCTGATAGTTTGATAGCAGCATTTAATTCCTTTGATTAAGAGCAAAATAAATACTCTCATTTAAGCGTCAGCACGAACTAGAAGCAAGACACACATGGAGTCCAGGCCCTAGCCCATGAATGCCCAAACAGGGATCAGAGTTCAGGAAAACCGGGACGTAACCCCAAATCTAGGCTTCGGATGAGAAGTTCAGGGCGATTTCTTCACGTCTTCTGATCCACTCATTGACGTATCAGTGTGAATGCCCTTCTCACGTTTAAAGGTTGGCTTATATATTAACACAATGGCATAGGCAGTGATGGCAGAGAAAGGCAGGAGGGAACAAATGGGAGTTTAAAAACACAGTGTGACAAATTGTAATGCAGGTCAGAAATATATCTGGGTTTAATTTAGGGAAAGATTTCCATTTATACTCACGTTTCTAAAGTATCTTTATTTTTAGCCTTTCTTCCCCAAGAAGTAGAGGAACTTGGATCCCCCGGAGCGTCATTAAATACAAATGTTCTTGCAAAACAGGGAGTCACTTGGTGAGGAAGAAAATCACCCTTGCAGTGCCCCTCAAGGCTTGTTCACCAAGCAGTGGGACTTGCTGAACTGACAGAAATAGGGAAACTCAACATGACGATCACACAGATAGCCGGGCGAACGGGCTGGGAGAGCTTCGACCCGAAACGAGGTTACAGAGAAAACGTGTGACACGCTTGCCCCCACCTTGGGTGGGGTTAGAACTGTGTGTCACCCAGGTGACCACAGCTGACACGTCCTACCGGGAGCTCCGAAGTCGCACTGGCAGTTCATGCCATCCGAAGCCCACCTCCCTGGAGTGCTGCTCGGTAATCTTAATATACCAAACTCGGCGTTTCCAGAAGACTCCTCCCACCGGTGCTGTAAACAGTGTTCTTTCCTTGGCCACCCCACCTGCATCCATCCCAAGGGGCCTCGCTCTCAAACCAGTGGCCTGCATTCTGTTCCTGGGAAAGGCTGCCTCCTCTCCTCACTTGTAACTGTATCTTGATTCTTGATCTCGCTTCTCCTCACTTGTAACTGTATCTTGATTCTCACTCTCTTTCCTCCCCTTCCTTCCTGTTCCCCTCTCTGCCGAGTTCATCCTTCTCAAAGCTGACCGACCCAACAGTTCTCCCCTCTCTCTCTTTACTGTGGTCACCCTCTCTTTCTCATTCTGGAATTGACCCCTTCACTGTGTAAACATGTGGTCTTCACATCTTTTAAAACAACAACAATAGAAAAAATTAAAGCCTGTTATCTTTGTTCTTGGATGTTGAATGAAGCCATGGGTGTGGAGAAAAGGCCAAGAACGAGAACTGAAAAGAAGGCGATAATAGATGCTGAGTGCTGCCCCCAGGGCCTCAGGTGCGAGACCTTGCCCCAAGGCCGCAGAAGCGGAGCTTAGAACCTCCGGAGCTGCCTGAGCCCCTTTGTAACCATTGCCAAAAGACCCCATGATCATAATCACCAGGCTTCCTGACCCCATATTAGACAGAGAAGCCCACCCCAATTCTCAACCTGTCGCACCCTAACTGATCACCTAATCCCCTTCCAGCAGGAATTGTCTTTGTCTTGAGGCTATAAAAGTTGGCTCTTAACTCACAAAAACCATCAGCTCTCCTTGGTTTGTCAGGAGGTCAGCGTGCTGTGCTCGCAGTGGCCACGTTATCTCTGCTCTTTGTTCTTAGTAAACTCACTGCCTTCTGAAACGCTCTGTGTCTGGAAATTCTTTTCCAGCCCACACTCCTACTGCCTCAACAATAGAATTTTAAGGTAGAGGTCGGGGCACCTGTATTTGGATATGAACTTTAAGACAGAGAGAGAGGGAGGGAGAATCCTTTGAGCCAGGAGTCCCAAAAAGGGGAAAGAAGGGGAAAGCATTATCTGCACGCTTATTGAATCATAGTGAGTAGATTTCATAAATAAATGCATAATAATAAAAAATGCAACAATGACAACCTTAGGATCCAGCTTGTCATACCTTCTCCTTAACCACAGTCTCAGAGATAACTTCACATTCTGCCAAGACTGAATATTCAGGATGACATTCCAGGAGGGAGCAGCCATCAACCTAAAAGCCGTGCACGCAATCACAGAAAAGCGCCTGGAGGAGGTGTCTGCTGGGAACAGAGAGGGTCTGGAGGCAGTGCCATTTAGTCCCTGTGGGGCACGTGCTTTCAGAGAGCACTTGTGGAGGGCGCAGAACGGAGTGCTTGACCTTGTGGAGTGCACGAACCTGGCCATGCCTGCTTCTCAAGGGCATCACAGACCCTCCTCATTCCTCTTATTAGGAAGTCCTGGGAATGATTCAGGAAGGGCACCTGCCCAGAGGGATGACGGTGGTCTAGGAGGAACCTCAACAGACCCTGTGATGAGCAGAGCTGAGCCCCAAGACACCTGCCAGGGCAGCTGTGAAGGGCCTTCCCTACAGGCATCAGAGCCAAGTCAGAGCAAACAGCACCTGGCCATTTGGGCAAAGTCTGGCCCCAGAGATGGCATCCCAGGGAGCTCTCATGGCCCCTTTCAAGCCAACACGTCCATGGGAGGTCACGCTTCCAACTAGCAAATTGTGTTGAATCAACTGAAAGCATTTCCTTAATCCTGAGCTGGAATTGGGCACTGGCCTTTCACAGCACGTGATAACCTCCGGGGCTCAGAGAAACCAGAGGTGGACGTGGCCCAGAGCTTCGCAAGACGCCTGAGTTTCGGCTCATGAATCAGGTGGTCTCCTGCTTCTCCAGGTGTGAATGAGGCCAGCTCTTTATGGCAGAGCTGCTCAGGAAGTGGACATAAAATCCATCATTGTGTGTTACTAAAGGGAGGCCTGGGAAGCCTGGCATGTCCGTGTCCATGCTCACGGTTAAGTCGGAGCACCATAGGATCACCCTGAGCAGCTGAGTCTCAATAGGCCTGTCCCCACACCACACACACAAGCACGTGCACACACACTCCAATGCACACACGCTCCAAAGCACACATACACACCATGACATACACGTGTGAGCACACAGAGACACACACCAGCATGGAAGGACGCAGACATGTCCACCTAGGGGGGCGTGTACACGCACATGACACTCAGCACACACTCAGCACACACAGGCCTCTCGAGGGGTGAGAGCTCAACGTCCAGAAGGCAGGCCTCCCCTGCGCCCCCAGGCCTGTGCCCACCGCCATGTGGTGCTGCCTTGTCCCGAGCAGACAGCCTCCCCCCAGCCTGGGGGCCCTGGGGCAGGACCTGCTGTTACCCCTGCACCCCCAGCCCCCCGGCCCTGGCCTGGACGCTGCTGCTCTGTGCCGAAGGTCTCCCCTGACCGGTCACCCCGGGCGCTCTGCAGGACCCAGGCACCAACAAGCCGGAAAGCCCGACGAAGTTTTCAGACAGGATGCGAGCGTACAGAGCTCAGAAACTGACGTGTGGAAGATTCATAGTCTTCGCGAAGACTGAAGAGAAAGGAGCATTGTTACTTTTGCTAACCTGGAAAGGGGCCTTCTCCAGGTAGGCTGATGCCCGAAAGCTCAGTGCAAAGGTGAGCATCATGCCCCCGAGAGACCCAGCCCCCAAGCCCTGGGCTCTGCCTGGAATGGGCCCTGTTTACCTCCTCCGGCTGCTCCCCACCTCATGCATTCACCCAGCTTGTTGGCAGGCCCCGTGGCAGAGGCTGCCAGATACCTGGCAGGACCTCAGAGTCACAAACTAAATGTAGCCTCGATGTCCCTGAAATAGAGCAAGGGAAAGTCCAGTGCCAGGAGCTGAGGTCAGCCAAGGATGCTGCATGATCCACCCTGGGTCTTCTCAGCAAGATTGCATTCATCAAATGCTTCCGAGTATCAGGAGTGTCATTGAGGTCATGGTGCCAAGTGACGATTCCTGCAGTACTGGCCCAACTCACAGCAAGCTGCCATGACATCCACAGACAGGAGGTGCCTGGTGGTAGGTGTGACTCAGCCCCGTGCATTTCCTTTTGGAAAACGGAGCCTGGACTGGCCTCCACGGCTAGTCCTGTCTGACGCCTCCACCCTGTGTGGTGTCCAGTTAGGAGATGATGACAGAGGAGGAGAGGGACCTTGTAGAGAATGTATCTCCGCAGCCCAGGAGAATGGACAACTTATGTGAGATAGAAAACTCTGGAAGACTTGATTCTCATTGTCATCACAAGATGGATATGCACAAGACCCGGAGTTAAACTTCCCCATCAGAAACATTAGACTGGCTGTGTGTGTGTGATGAATATTCCAGGGGAGGCCAGGGGTCCCTGGGTGGAGCTCTCTGTGAGTTTGCATGTTACTTGCGACAGGATGAGGCCTCATATCCTAACAAAGACAGACCAGCCACACTGCTGGAGAGAAACAGCCCCAGAACATGAGGCTGCAGAGCCCTGCTGGCTCCCAGGAAGTCCTCAGGCCTGCGTGCAAGGCCATCAGGCCCTGGAATCACGGGTTCTCATGGGCATGAGGAAATACATGAATGAATGAATGAAGTCACAAAATTGCCATCTATGAAAAAAGACACCTGACCCAACAGTCACCGGTTTAAATGATCGTAACTGAGCATTTACCCACGTGTCCCAGCGCTGGGAGAAGGCCCCGCAAGGGGCTCGGGGTAGAGTGGTGGTGGGCGTCCAGGTGCAGCAGCTGCAGGACCACCCCTCCCTCACTGTTAACCCCATCAGATGGGGTATTTGTTATCATCAACGATCCTACACGGACTGGCACATCATAATTACCCAACGTCCGCAGTTACCATTAGGATTCACTCTTTAGGTTGTACTTTCATGGGTTTGTTTTTCGTTTTGCGATCACTAAGCCGTGTCCAACTCTTTGTGACCCCAGGGACTGCAGCACACCAAGCTTCCCTGCCCTTCACCGTCTCCCAGAGCCTGCTCAAACTCATGTCCGTGTGTCGGTGACACCACCCAACCACCTCATCCTCGGTCGCCCTCTTCTCCTCCTGCCCTCAGTCTTTCCCAGAATCAGGGTCTTTTCCAATGAGTCGGCTCTTTGCATCAGGTGGCCAAAGTACTGGAGTTTCACCTTCAGCAACAGTCCTTCCAATGAATATTCAGAACTGATTTCCTTTAGGATTGACTGATTTGATGTCCTTTTAGTCCAAGGAAGTCTCAAGACTCTTCTCAAGTAAAATAAATAAATAAATAAATAAAACTGGAAAAAAAAAAAAAAAGACTCTTCTCCATCACCCCAACACCACAGTTTAAAAGTATCAATTCTTCGGCGCTCAGCCTTCTTTATGGTCCAACTCGCACCTCCGTACATGACTACTAGAAAAAACATCTTTAACTATATGGACCTTTGTCAGCAAATTGATGTCTCTGCTTTTTAATACATTGTCTAGGTTTGTCATAGCTTTTCCTCCAAGGAGCAAGCGTCTTTTGACACTGTGGGCTGAAGTCACCATGTGCGATGATTTTGGAGCCCAAGAAAATAAAATCTTCCCCTGTTTCCACTGTTTCCACATCTATTTGCCATCAAGTGATGAGACTGGATGCCACAATCTTGGTTTTTTGAATGTTGAGATTTAAGCCAGTGTTTTCACTCTCTTCTTTCACCTTCATCAAGAGGCTCTTCGGCTCCTCCTCGCTTTCTGCCATTACAGTGGTATCATCTGCATATGTGAAGTTGTTGATTACTGTGGTCTGTACACACAGGTTAGGTCTTTCCAGGTGGCTCAGTGGTAAGGAGTCCGGCTGCCAATGCAGGAGACTCGGGTTTGATCCCTGGGTCAGGAAGATCCCCTGCAGAAGGAAATGGCAACCCACTGCAGTGTTCTTGCCTGGAGAACCCCATGGACAGAGGAGCCTGGCGGGCTAGAGTCCGTGGGGTTGCAAAGAGTGGGGCACAACTGGGCACAACAATGGCCACACCAAGGTTATTTTAAAAGAGAGACAGCACGCTTGTGCGTATTTATTTGTGAATAATATTTTGAAACCTACTGTGATATACCTATGAACTACCATTAGCGTCAGCACACACCTCAGTCCCCTGCCAGAGTCCAGTCTCTCTGGCCCACGTAATCACTTCTGGCCAACAGGACACGTGAGCAGTAATGATGTCAGGTCCAGGCTGAAGCGGTCAGAAGCATCAGAAACCCCAGTCTCTCCCCTCCTGCTGTGGCTGGTCCTGTGGCTGTCTGTCCCACATGTGCAGCTGTGTGTCAGTGGGATCTAATTCAGCAGGCAGCCTTCACGACCTTCTATGCATCATCTCACTGATTTGTGTAGTATGTGTACTGTGGGCAAGACAGAAAGCCTTGGTGTGTCAAATCAGTGTAACCTGAGGATTTATCTGTAACCACAGCGGACCACAGTGTTATCATAATACTGTAAATTCTGGTGCAGAGGTACAGAGCTGCAGAAATAAAAACCTAAGGTATGTGATATGAACTCAACGGGAGAATACTATGTGGCAAGGAAACTGATTCCAGAAGCTGAAACAAGGGAGGTCCATTTCACAAAACAGAAAAGGGGTAATGTGTGCTAGTTTACTTACTTGGGTTCAGAAGAATTTTACAAGAAGGACAATTGAGCCAGAAAGGCTCAGCTCTTTTGCAAACACAGATAAGAGAAAATAATAAGACTCCAGAATCTGGGGCCCTTGCAAGGCTGGATGACCTGATTATTTCTAGACTCCAAAGAGTGAAACACAGGACTTTAAATAACCAAAGGGTAAAAATACAGTAAAACTTCAAAGTAGCCTCTATTAAGGAAAGGGAGATTTCCTGGGGATGATAAAGCAAAGAAATATAGTACTTGCAAGCCCTGTGCCCTGATGAGAATGCCCTCCTTAACCAAAGTCTGCCCAGTTCTTCTGAGTCCTCCTTTTAAATAGACTTCCTTTTAACTAGACCTTGAAACTAGTCTTTGGTCCTGAGTCCAGGTTTAGCAAGGTCCTGCTAAACTAGTTTAATGAGAATCCTCCCACCCTTGATATCCAATCAAGTTCCTCTTCGCCAACCCTTGATCGCTAGCCAGTTCCTCCTAGTGATTTTCCCTCACTCTTCCTATGGGCTTTAATCCCCACTGGGCTTGCTGTACCCCTAGCTGAGTCCAGCCTCTCCCCTCAATTGCAATAGTCCTGAATAAAGTCTTCTTTGCTTGTTCAACTCTGTCCCATGGGATTCTTCCATAGCATCCTGGAAAGTAGCTGTGAATATATTTATAGGATACAGACCAGGCTCCACCCAGTTTTCATGGGAAGTGTGTTGCCATATGAACCGTGATCCTTCTTAGAAAGGCACGTGAATGTTTGAGACTTGGGTTCCAGGCAATTGGGAGGCTGACAAAACTCTCCACCTTCCCAAACAGATGTGGTCCCTGAAGCCCACATCCGATTTTGTGGAATTTGAGAGTGAGTCTGTTACTGTGGCCCACATCAACATTACTTGAAAACATATCCATTTGTTTATATATGCATATTTATATATGTAGTTTGGAAAGAGTTTGCAGTAATTAAGTCTATTGGAAGTTGTGTCTGGAGGGTCATCATGCGACCGTGTGTGTGTGTGTGTGTGTGTGTGTGTTTGTTGGGATGTAAGGGGGAAAGAAGCCGTAGATTTAGACTACACCTGGAGTAAGTTTCCCTAGAACCTGACACTCTACATTCAGTACTGTTCATGTACTACGGCCACAAGATAACAAGCCGAAGTGCAGTAATGAAAAAGTAGTTAAATATGCACTATGGACTCTGTATGAAAAACAGATGACTAGTGAGAACCCACTGTGGAGCTCAGGGAGCCCTCCTCAGTGCTCCGTGGGGACCTGAATGGGAAGGAAGGCCGAAGGGACGGGATGCGTGAACATGGAGAGCTGATTCACTTTGCAGCACAGCAGAAGCACAACATTGCAAAGCAACTATACCCCAATAAAAATTAACTTAAAAAATAAAGGACATCAGACCCTTAGTGAGAGCATCTCTTGGTCCCTGGGACACCTTTGCCAGCTCACCTGGCTTGCGTCCTCAAAGTGCATTGCACACAGCTCTCCAGAGGGAGTGCTGTCTCCCTGAGAACCCTCTCCTCCTGTGTCTTTCCTTCTCTTGACTGATTCTTTCAGCAGATATGCTTCTGCATCCTGCCTGTGTCACAGGGACCCAGTGGTGAACCGAGTCCATCAAGCTAGTAATACAGACAGGCACAAACCAAACGCTCCAATGAATGTCCCGGCTCTTGGGTGACATGTGTTTCTACCATGAGGTGAACGAAGTCATCGGGGCCAGAACCTGCCGCGTTGCAATGTAGGGTGTCCCTTTGTCCCAATTAGCAGGGGAAAGCTTGATTGTGACCCTTGCTCTGTCTTCCCACTTGATTTAGTATTTCCCCCAAATTCTAGTTTTTAGCAAAATATCTGTATTGTTAGTTGCACCAAAATAAAGTAAAAAGGGTTCCATAGTGCTCTTCTTGACAGCTCCAGCTACAGGTGTGATCCAGTCTAAGAAGAGCTCGTGAGTTTTGCATGACCTTCCTTTCAAGGGCAGAGTGCGGGGCACTTGGTGAGGAAGATGCTGGGATGAAGCAACCAGGAGTAGCTAAGTCCTTCTCGCAAGTCATAAAGGGAACCGTTCTAAACCTGCCGCTCCTGCCACCAGTTGATTTACTAGGCAGTTTTGTCACTTGCCTGCTGAGGCCTGTGCGAAGCCTCCTTGCCTCCCATCAGCAAGGTGAGTGGTGGACGCGGGAAACCACAGATTAGGCAGAGTCACATGACCTAGAGCATCTGAATGGTCTGCAGCTTCTGTTATAAAAATCTACAATTACTGGTTTATCTTATGTGATTTTTTTTTCATTAAATGCATCCAGCTGTAATAAGCTAAAAAACAAAGGTGCATGTCTGGTGGAAAATTACTTCTGTTTTTGGAGAACACTGATGGTATACGTGTACCAGGCATGACCTCTCTGCCCATGTTTATCACCTGCATGGCCGTGAAGGACATGGTGACCTCACAGCCCACCCAGCAATCAAAGACACCCACCTGCTGGGGGAGTAGCAGCGATTTTATCAAGATAATGCCTCAAGGCGCTGATTTAACACAAGCAGCTGGCAGAAAGTAAGTAAGCTACTCACTCTGAGTAGCTTGATTTTAAATCAAATAGCTGTTTTCTAAATTAATTTTGCCGGTTTTCAATTCCAAGTTCCCTTACGCATGGGCAAAAATTGAAGAAACATCTATTAATAGGTTGGCTCCATAACAGAAAAGCTTTGCAAACCGCTAAATGACGCAGTTTTCTACCAGTGTCGTCAGATGCTTCAAATAGAAAACAAGATTATTACAGTAATTGTTAAACATTTTACTCAATTCATGAAATCAATAAAAAGCTTTTGGAAGTTTATTTTGATGAAGGTGAAACATTATTATTAATGTTCTGCTATATTCAGCTAAAAATTTAACACTGAATGTAGAATTATTTTTGGGTAATGATGTGAAGGCACATTTTGGTGAAGCAAAACATCATGGCAAAAACAAAATTCTTACTGAAATAAAAAAAATCCATGAATTAGAATTTCACTTTGAACTGATTGGGCTTCCCTGGTGTCTCAGCT
This sequence comes from Bos grunniens, assembly GCF_055505025.1. Taxonomy (NCBI): domain Eukaryota; kingdom Metazoa; phylum Chordata; class Mammalia; order Artiodactyla; family Bovidae; genus Bos; species Bos grunniens. The sequence continues at coordinate 4,384,104 of NC_141184.1, read as the reverse complement.
GGTAAAGAATCTTCCTACAATGCAGGAGACCTGGGTTTGATCCCTCGGTGGGGAAGATCCCCTGGAGAAGGGAATGGCTACCCACTCCAGTATTCTGGCCTGGAGAATTCCATGGACTGTGTAGTCCCCGGGGTTGCAGAGAGCTGGATGTGACTGTGCGACTTTCCCTTTGCACTGATCACAGTGCATCCACAACACATGTGCACGTGTGCTCGGTCACGTCCGACTCTTACAGCCCCGTGGACTGTGGCCTGCTAGGCTCTGTCCCTGGGATTCTCCAGGCAAGAATACTGGAGTGGGTTGCCATTTCCTTCTCCAGGGGATCTTCCCAACCCAGGGATTGAACCTGGTCTCCTGCAGATTCTTTACTACTGAGCCATGGGGGAAGCCCCTACAATGCATCAGTCAGTTCAGTCACTCAGTCTTTATGACCCCATGGACTCAGCACGCCAGGCTTCCCTGTCCATCACCAACTCCCAGAGCTTGCTCAAACTCATCACTGTTGAGTTGGTGATGCCATTCAACCATCTCATCCTCTGTCGTCCCCTTCTCCTCTTGCCTTCAGTCTTTCCCAGCATTGGGGTCTTTCCTAATGAGTCAGTTATTCACAGCCGGTGGCCAAAATATTGGAGCTTCAACTTCAGCATCTTTAGCATCAGGCCTTCCAACGAATATTCAGGACTGATTTCCTTTAGGATGGACTGGTTGGATCTCCTTGCAGTCCAAGGGGCTCTCAAGAGTCTTCTCCAATACCACAGTTCAAAAGCACCAATTATCCTGCACTTCAGTTCAGTTCAGTTCAGTCGCTCAGTCGTGTCTGACTCTTTGCAACCCCATGAATCGCAGCACTCCAGGCCTCCCTGTCCATCACCAACTCCCGGAGTTCACCCAGACTCACGTCCGTCGAGCCAGTGATGCCGTCCAGCCATCTCATCCTCTGTCATCCCCTTCTCCTTCTGCCCCTAATCCCTCCAAGCATCAGAGTCTTTTCCAATGAGTCAACTCTTCGCATGAGGTGGCCAAAGTATTGAAGTTTCAGCTTTAGCATCATTCCTTCCAAAGAAATCCCAAGGCTGATCTCCTTCAGAATGGACTGGTTGGATCTCCTTGCAATCCAAGGGACTCTCAAGAGTCTTCTCCAACACTACAGTTCAAAAGCATCGATTCTTCGGTGCTCAGCCTTCTTCACAGTCCAACTCTCACATCCATACATGACCACAGGAAAAACCATAGCCTTGACTAGACGAACCTTTGTTGGCAAAGTAATGTCTCTGCTTTTGAATATGCTATCTAGGTTGGTCATAACTTTCCTTCCAAAAAGTAAGCGTCTTTCAATTTCATGGCTGCAATCACCATCTGTAGTGATTTTGGAGCCCAAAAAAATAAAGTCTGACACTGTATCCACTGTTTGCCCATCTATTTCCCATGAAGTGATGGGACCGGATGTGCTTAGCTTTCTTTATTGTCCAGTTTTCACATCCATGTATGACTACTGGAAAAACCATAGCCTTGACTAGATGGACCTTTGTCGGCAATGTAATATCTCTGCTTTTTAATATGCTATCTAGCTTCTTCATAGCTTTTCTTCCAATGCAGTTACATTCAAACTGTATTCTATTGGTTCAGATATTCCCCTAGTCAAAATAGGAGTTCGATTATTAGATGTACAAAATTTTAATATATGCAAAGAACAACTAAACCATATACTTTTTGGTTAATGATGATATTAAATGTGAATGAATGTTAGCTATCTAGGGGAATTAAAATCAACTTTGACCTCTATGTCATGCTGTCTAAAAATTTAATTCAGTGTGGCTATTGGGCTTGAACAGAAAGCTAAAACCACAGAGGTTCTAGAACAAAGTGTAAGCTTTTATCTTCATAAAAACTATAGACACAAAAGCACTAACAAGAAAAGGAAAAAAAAACGATCAATTAGACTTCATCAATACTATTAATTTATGTTCTTCAGGGGCCTCTCCAGTGTCTCAGTGGTAAAGAATTTGCCTGCCGAGAAGAAGGAGACTTGAGTTCAATCCCTGACCCAGGAGCCCACATGTCATAGGCAACTAAGCCCATGTGCATCAACTCCTGAGCCTATACTTCAGAACCTGGGGACCCTAGAACCCACACAGCCTGGAGCCTGTGCCCCAGAATAAGAAACCTGTGCACCACAGCGCAGAGTGGCCACTACTCACTGCAACCAGAGAAAAGCGCACAGGGTAATGAAGACCCAGCGCAGCCAGAAACAAAATAAAGGAAAAAGAAAAGGAAAAAAAGCTATGCTCTTCAGAAGGCACACTTAAGGAAAGGGAAAGGCAAGACCTAGCCAGGGGAAAATATTCACGATACATATATATCTGACAACAGACATGTATTCAGAGTATATATTTTTTTTAACTCCAACAAATCAATAATAAAAACAAACAACCTAATCTTAAAAGGAGGCAAAAGATTTGAACCGAGAACTCACCAAAGAAAATACATACAGGTCTTAAAAAGGGAAACAATGATGTACCGACAAAGGTCTGTCCAGTCAAAGCCATAGTTTTTCCAGTAGTTATGTACTGATGTAGTTGGACCATAAAGAAAGCTGAGCACCGAAGAACCGATGCTTTGGAACTGCGGTGTTGGAGAAGACTCTTGAGAGTCTCTTGGACTGCAAGGAGATCCAACCAGTCAATCCTGAGGGAAATCAGCCCTGAACATTCATTAGAAAGACTGATGCTGAAGCTCCAATAATTTGGCCACCTGATGCAAAGAACTGACTCATTGGAAAAGACCCTGATGCTGGGCAAGATTGAAGGCAGGAGGAGAAGGGGACAACAGAGGATCAGACGGGTGGATAGCATCACTGATTCAGTGGACATGAGTTTGAGCAAGCTCTGGGACTTGGTGATGGGCAGGGAAGCCTGGCGTGCTGCAGTCCATGGGGTCACAAAGAGTCGGACACGACTGAGCGACTGAACTGAACTGAACTTCAAACTTATGAAAAGGAACTCACTATTGTGAGTCATCAGAGATAGGATGTTAAAATCACAGTGAGGTTCCACTCTTGAAGGGTGATAATTAAAGTGACTGAGAGTACCAAGTCTTAGGAATTTAGAGCACCTGGCATGGCAAAGTAGAGTCACTTTGACAAACAGGCAGCTTCTTTTCAGGTTAAACGTACTTTTACTATGCAACCCCGCAACTCCACTTGAAGGCATGTATCTAAGAGATATGAAAGACAATGACAAGAAAATGGCTTGTAGAATAATATTCATAGCAGTTATATTCATTATTGCCCTAAGCTGGAGACCATCCAACTTCCACAACCGGAGATTGCATAAAACATTTTGCTCAGCCAAGGAAGCCAGACATAAAAGAACACACACTCATGACTTACGATTCCATTTATATGGAGTTCAACAGCAGGCAATGTAATTCATGGGGATAGAAAGCAGAGCAATGGTCTCTCTGGGGCTGGGGAGAGCGATTGACTGCAGCGCAGCTTGAGGGGACTTTCTGAGATAGAAACTGGTCTGTGTCTGATTGGGATGTTGGCTACACAGGCATTTACACCATTGTCAACTCTTAGCAGAATAAAAGCTTACAGTTTGTACATTTACCTTAAGTTACACAAGAAAGTAAAAACAACAAGATAACAAAACCAGATTAATTTAATATTTATTGTTTTTCAGTTGCTCAGTCTTGTCCAACTCTTTGTGACCCCATGGACTGCAGCCCTCCAGGCTCCCCTGTCCTCCACGATCTCTTGGACTTGGGTCAAATTCACGCCCATTGAGTCGGCGATGGACGGTAGCCTGCAGGCCCCTATGTCCACGGGATTTTCCGGGCAAGAATACTGAAGTCGGTTGTCATTTCCTTCTGCAGGGGATCTCCTCAACCCAGAGATCAAACCCATATTTCCTGTATTGGCAGACAGATTCTTTACCACTGAGTCACCAGAGAAGCCCTGAAAATTTCTAGATCTGAGTATTTAATACTGTAGAGTAAGAAAATCTTACCTTTTGAAGCTTTCAGCAAATTTAAATTATCTAAGCTATTTTTTTAAAAAGGACAATGAAATTTAACCCTAAAGAGGAATTAAGCTACTAAATAAAAGATGAGAATTTATATGGTGCTCAAAATATAATTTTGAAGTTTTATGTCTCAGCTCTTGTGAAGGATTTCTGATGGAACTTTTAATTGCATAAATGGATATCTAGCACCAGAATGGGATGAAATTGAAACCTATAATTTTTAACATCAAAATTTGATTAAACATTTAAAATATTCATAAATGAGGACAATTTAATAAATTTTGTCTTTCAAAAATATTTATTAAAGAACAGTACTTTGAATGGAGGAAGAAAGTCAGAACTATGAAGGTCTCTGACCTGAAACATACCACATATATCAGCATCTGTAGGAAGAATATTTTCTCAATTAAAAAGGGAAAGAGACACGTGTACCCCAATGTTCATCGCAGCACTGTTTATAATAGCCAAGACATGGAAGCAACCTAGATGTCCATCAGCAGACGAATGGATAAGAAAGCTGTGGTACATACACACAATGGAGTATTACTCAGCCATTAAAAAGAATACATTTGAATCAGTTCTAATGAGGTGGATGAAACTGGAGCCTATTATACAGAGTGAAGTAAGCCAGAAGGAAAAACATAAATACAGTATACTAACGCATATATATGGAATTTAGAAAGATGGTAACAATAACCCTGTGTACGAGACAGCAAAAGAGACACTGATGTATAGAACAGTCTTATGGACTCTGTGGGAGAGGGAGAGGGTGGGAAGATTTGGGAGAATGGCAATGAAACATGTAAAATATCATGTAGGAAACGAGTTGCCAGTCCAGGTTCGATGCACGATGCTGGATGCTTGGGGCTGGTGCACTGGGACGGCCCAGAGGGATGGTATGGGGAGGGAGGAGGGAGGAGGGTTCGGGATGGGGAACACATGTATACCTGTGGCGGATTCATTTTGATATTTGGCAAAACTAATACAATTATGTAAAGTTTAAAAATAAAATAAAATTAGAAAAAAAAATGCTATGATTATAGAGAAGAGTCAATTAAGGACACCAACAGCTTCAAATTTATTAACCATAAAATGCAACTTTGTGGTATTATAGCTAATTTTTTTAAAATACTACAAAAAGATATACTAAAACTACATTATACAGAAAAATATCAGTGACCAAATATGAACAATAAATATGCTAAATAACTGATAAAATATGTGAATATGTAGCAAAATAATTATTCTGCTGTTATTTTAATGTTCATATGATCAGTAGAAAAATTAAATTTTCCTTTAATGTATATGGTACCTTAATGGTTATACAATTTTTCATAGCCGTTTAATAGAATTATTTTAGAGGCCCATCAATGTAGTAAAGAATAACTGTCATTCAGTAAATAAACATTTAAAAGTTACTTAAATTATATTTATTTCCTCTCTTGTGTTCCCCAAACTGTCCCAGTTTGGATGGCAAATTTGATCAAACTACTTAGCCACATTCAAATTATGGTGTTGGAGAAGACTTTTGAGAGTCCCTTGGACTTCGAGGAGATCCAACCAGTCAATCCTAAAGGAAATCAGTCCTGAATATTCACTGGAAGGACTGGTGCTGAAGCTGAAGCCCCAATACTTTGGCATCTGATCCAAACCGTTGGCTCATTGGAAAAGACCCCGATGCTGGGAGAGATTGAGGGCAGGAGGAGAAAGGGGTGACAGAGGATGAGATGGTTGAATGGCATCACCGACTCAATGGACATGAGTTTGAGCAACTTCCAGGAGATAGTGAAGGACAGGGAAGCCTAGTATTCTGTAGTCCATGGGGCCTCAGAGAGTTGAACATGATGTAGCAGCTGAAGAAAAACAACAACTTAGCCACATGAAGGAAGTGGCTGTTTGTCCCTAAGAGCAAAAGATAAACCAATGAAAGGCTCCAAGGAAGGGATGCCTGATTGAACTAGCATTTTGCAAATATCACATTTGGAAAACAAATAGGGGCTGCATGTTTTGAGGTGCAGACTCCTGGCTAAGAATTGGAGGGATGCTATGAGACCTGTCCATGATTTCAGGTTGGGTTTCCTGGATGTGGCTTTGGATAAAGCTCAGTGCACAAGCCACTTAATAGCAAATGTTCCTGTAATCATGACCTACAGGAAGAACTGGGTTGAGGGAGAAACCAGGATGGATAATTCAGTCTCTGTAGAGCCCTACACCACCTGTAGGGACTGCTACAACTGGGAATGGCCTTCCAGCTTGCCTGAACTTGGGACATCCCTTAACTCTGAATGCAGGTCACCACAAGAAGGGCTGTGCCCCGGGGTGAGGCGTCAGGGGGACTGTCTCTGAGCGGCACGCCAGCACCTGAGATGGGATGTGGCTTGTTGCAGAAGGGAGCCCTGGGCACTGCACCCCAGCAGTCACCAGGCTCACCCAGGGCTGCCGCCTATACGTACACGGGCTGTGTGCCCAGCAAAGGACTCAGTTACAGTACTAATGGAGATGGATTTTCTCATTCACACGTGGGCATCTCCTGTCAACTCATGGCAGCCCAACTTCCATTCAGGAAAATGTAGCAGAAGCAACTGATGGCACAGTCCTCCCAGGATGGCTGTGTTTCCTAGTGCCCTGACCTGGGAGGGCACCAAGGCAAGGACCCACAGAACTGACGGTCTGTACATGGCCTGATGGGCTGAGAAAGGGCTCCAGGTAGCACAGTCAAGAATCTGGTTCCCCTCAAGGAGACGGGAAAGTCTTGGGCCTGTCTCTAGCCCTGATCTCTTCTTCCTCAGCTCTGGAGTCTTTACAGAGATGGGGGCGGGCTAGGTGGACTTGGGGAGCACAGACAAGCACACAGGATGTTCACCGCCCTGGTGGAGGCTCTCCCAGAGCCAAGGCAGATCTGCAAATTGATGCTGGCCGTAATTACTGCTCAATAATAGCTGGTTCTCCATCATTCACCTGTCTCTTGCACAGTAAGTGTGTTTGGCTGGTTATAATTCAGAGCAATCATTTTCTAATCACATTGGAAGGTAGTGATTTACCAAAATGCCATCTAACAAAATGCTGTGCACAAAAAAGAGAAGAGAAATGGCAAATTATCTTTACAAAAGAAAACAACCAAATTCCCCAAATAGCCCTTGCAGTAAAAGCTTTTTTCCTGTTTTCTGTGCTTCATCTGCTGATTCATTCTCCTTTCAAGGCTTGTTCTTCCTGTACATTTTGGTGCAAATGGAAAAGAAAATCTAGTTTTCCAATGCAAAGAGGGTAATTTACAAATATCATTTTCCAAAACTCAGCCCTGTAAATCCATTTATCGATCACAGGCAATCAAAAAGCCTTCACATTTTAGAGTTCTGCTCCCAGCCCTAAAACTCTGTCTAGCTGTTAACCTATAGATAATTTTTAGGCCCAAATTACCAATCATTATGAAAGATGATTTTAGATTGGAATCTAAAGAAGAGTTTTATAAGCAAAGAGAGCAGTCAAGAAAGCATTTAGTCAACTGTAAACCATTTGAATATGAGGTCAGTCATCCCTCAATATCCCCAGGGGATTGGTCCCAGGACCCCAGAGGATCCCAAATCCAAAATGAGAGATGGGAAGAGAGATGCCAATTCCTAGTGATCCTAGGGGCCCTCAGGAACTCCTGATGCCTGTCCCTTCTCCCTCCTCGCTTATAAAACCTGATGATGTAGCATCTAACCCCACCACAGACACCTCCCATCTGCTCAGTTTCTCTCTCTAAATGGAAAATGATATAGTGTTTGCATAAACCTACACACATTCTCCTGCATTAAATCATCTCTAGATCGCTTATAATACTGAGGACAATGGAGATGCTATGTAAATAGTTGCCAGCCTGCAGCAAGTTAAAATTTTGCTTTTGGGAACTTTCTGGAATGTTTTTACCACATATTTTCAACCCAGTGTTGAATCCATGCATGCAGAACACACCGTGGTCATCTTACTCTCCTTATCAGCAGAAATTGTGACGATGAGACCACCATCAAGGTCAAAGGGCAGAAGGCAAGGGTCTTTGAGCCTGAAGCAGCACATTGCATACCCACAGCGGTCTGTAAATGTTCAGGATGTCCACTTATCTAGTCAACAGAAAGACCCAGCTCTCGGAGTCCCCAGGTCAGGCCAGCAGAGAGGGAGGGTCCCCAGGCATCTGCCCGCGAGACTGTTTTGAAGAGGCTGTCCCACTCCCGGTAACTGCACTGGAACTGGCTGATTTAAAGGTAGAAGAATCCCCCTGGTTCCTCTCACAGAGTGAGGCTGAATCCTGCCCAACTCCCAGGTGCCCGCAGTGCTGACACCCCAGGCAGCCATCCTTGGCTGCAGCGCCTGGGATGTGGCCTCTAAAACAGGCTAATGAATGACTACAGGCCCAGGGCTGTAGGAACCCGCCAGTCATTGCCTGAGTGAACCTGGACTCCTAGCAGACTCTCCTGAGCCTCAGATGCAGGCCTTCCTCCATACGCCGCCTGCTGCCACTGAGAGGACTAAGGGACAGAACGGACAAAGGCACCTGCCCACTCCTAGCAGTCAGGAGCCCTCAGTAGCCCTTACTGCCTGTCCCTCCTCTCATTGCTTGTAAAACCTGTTGATGTAGCTTCTTTCCCCACCACATAGATACCCACTATTTGCTTGGTTTATTTCTATCTCTAAATATGCTCTCAAAAAACCAGGAGCCCCTCAAAATAGGGCACGTCTCCCATGGCTTGCTCTCTTTATACAGGTTTGAAGTGAAGTGAAGTGAAAGTCGCTCAGTTGTGTCCGACTCTTTGCGATCCCATGGACTATACAGTCCATGGAATTCTCCAGGCCAGAATACTGGAGGGGGTAGCCTTTCCTTTCTCCAGGAGATCTTCCCAACCCAGGGATTGAACCCAGGTCTCCTGCATTGCAGGCAGATTCTTTACCAACTGAGCCACCAGTGAAGCTTGCCACCAGTCAAAAGGAATGTTCTTAGGCCAGTGAGAACACTGTTCCCTCCAAGACTGCTCGACCTCCAAGCCCAACCAGCCTCCACAACACACAGCTCTCAAGGGAAACTCAAGGACTATGAAGTATTATTCCAGGTTCACTTAAAATCCAGTACAATTAACTTTCAAGATAACTACATAATTAGTGTGCCCTCAGGAATGTGCTGGAGAAGGCAATGGCACCCTACTCCAGTACTCTTGCCTGGAAAATCCCACAGACAGAGGAGCCTGGTAGGCTGCAGTCCATGGGGTCGCTAAGAGTCGGACACGACTGAGCGACTTCACTTTCACTTTTCACTTTCCTGCATTGGAGAAGGAAATGGCAACCCACTCCAGTGTTCTTGCCTAGAGAATCCCAGGGATGGGGGAGCCTGGTGGGCTGCCGTCTCTGGGGTCACACAGAGTCGGACATGACTGAAGCGATTTAGCAGCAGCAGCAGCAGCAGCAGGAATGTGCTATAATACATGTGTCTTTTAAACTTCCTTCCACTAAGTGAACCAGAGATGACCGTGCTCACAGGGGCCCCAAGCCGCCACCCAGCTGGTTACCTTCCCTCAGAGTGAAGATACAGAAGCTCTTCTTTGCAGTGAGAATGGAATACGAGCGGTGTATGAACTGTGACTCACTCTTACCCAGAACCTCAGGTCAGTGTGCGGATTCACAGAGAGGAGCCCTGGGGCAGGCAAGACCTGATCCTGGTGGCATTCCAAGGGGGCAAGGGCCCCCCACGAGGCCACGGACCCAGAAATGAGCTCTGGTTTGTTTCAAAGGACGGCCTCAGGTGGAGTGCCTTGTCTTCATCCTCCCGGCTGAGGGGAAACAAACGTCTGTCCTATTTGTCTCAAGCGGCTGCCGTGTGCCACCCCTTCACCTGGATGCAGAGACACACGGGCGAGGCTAGACCACCGTCACTCCATAGCCCCAAGATGCCATCAGTTCATGCCTGGGGGCCTCTCCACACCTCTGGGGCTGGTGTGTGTAGGAAAGGATGGTCGGTCTCCGCCATGCCTTCATAGAAACCTGCAACAAAGGACAGCCTTAGCAGAAGGTCTCAGTCAATGGAACACCCCGTGTCAGGAGCAGGTGATGGGATGAAGTGGAGACAGATGGAATCTGAGCCCTCAGAGGCATCACACTCACAAAATGCCTAGTCTCGCTTTTTAAATTTTTCTTTTAATTTTTTTTTTTTGCTGTGTCCACAACAGCAGGCAGACCCTATGGCTATAAACTTCAAGAAAGCCCTGGCCTCCATCCACTACACAGGATGCAAAATCAAATATTCCTGCAGGCATAGTACTCAGCAAGATAGGTGAAAGTAGTGAGAAGAAAAGGATTTCCTCTGTTGCCTAGACACTTCCAGGATAGTATGTGTATGATCCCTGGAGGGAGGAGGTTTCTCAAAGTATAAACAATAATGTCACATCATGCCCACGGAAACAGTGCGCATTCAGTATCACGCATAAACACTGTCTCCTTTAAGTATGGAGGTTATCACCATCTAGCATTCAAGGTGCTGGAATTTATGCAAAGAAAGCCTGTACTGTAAAGTGAGTTTTTAAGACACTGAGTAAATAGAAATGGTGGTGTTAGCAATGGCCTCTGAGGAGTCAATAGACCAGCGTAATGAGGCCAGGGAACCACGGCGACAGATGAATGAAAAGTGCTCTCGCTTCTCATTTAGTTCAGGGTCAGCCAGCAATGGGACACTGTCTTAGAGATCACAGCCATAAAGCTTCCTAGAGGCGTCCGAGCCTACATGCTTCCTTTTCAGAAGGTCTTCAGATGAGCTAACGGCGTATCTTTCTTTAGGGAAAAATGCCCTTAAGAAAAATGCACATTTCACAGACCACCGAACACACAGCCATTGGAAGCTGCTGCTGTGAGTCATGCGGGCTCCTGGGTCGCTTGAGCCCATTACCCACCTGGGGCTAGAGCAGAGATGCTGATGGCGGTCATATAAAAGGAGTCCTGTGACTGCCGATGGGCCTGGTGAGATGCGAGGAAGACGTTTGGCCACATCATGAAGAGATCTGTAAGGAAACTCACCACAGTGCTGACAGAGTTGAGGTCGCCTGGATTAACAGGTTCTTATGGTGATGCCCAGCCTTTCCGTCACTGACACCCACAAGACTTGCTCACTTGCAGCAAAGGCCAAGGAAGACACGCTTCATTTCTTAAACTCCCAGCTCCTTCCTTGTTCAAAGCACTTGCTGTTCATACTTTGATGTTATTTCACGGTGAGTGATCAAAAAACAAAACCACTATCTTCGAGTTAGTAAAGGATTAACATCGTTGCATGTATATGTGACTAGATTTGAAGGATCAGAATTTTAATTTTAAAAAATCGTTAGTAGCAGGAAGCTCCTTTTCAGAAATGAAATTGGCCATGAATATATTTTTTTCTTTCTGATCTTAGAAATAAACTCAGTTCTTATTGCACAATAGTACACGTGCATTAGTGGAAAGTTTTTGCACCAGCAAGCAATGAAATGGAAGAGACAGAAACTATACACACATATAACTTAGAGGTGGGTACTGTGATAAATGGGGCTTCTCTGATGGCTCAGTGGTTAAAAAAAAAGCGGCCTGTCAATGCAGGAGACAGTTTGATTCTTGGATTGGAAAGATTCCCTGCAAGAGAAAATGGCAAATCCCCTGGCCAGAGGAGCCTGGTGGGCTACAGTCCACGGGGCCACAGAGTCAGACCGAACTGGGCAACCAAGCAACAACAACAACGGTGATGACATTTATCTTCTAATCTTTGTTCCAGTTGTTTTCCTCCTCTTTTTAAAAAAATTTTCAAACATTAATTTCTATTTTTCCTTCTGCTTGGTAAGTTTTATTACTTAATATGAAACAAACACGTTTCTCATATCATTAAGTAGTCTAGTTTAAAAAAATCTAACTGAAACTATCAATATCAAATTAAACTATATTCAAAATCAGCCTGCAGAAAGCTACAAAGAGACTTCCCTGGCAGTCCAGTGGTTAAGACTCTGCACTTCCAGTGCAAGGGGCATGGGTTTGATCCCTGGTCAGAGAACTAAGATCGAGCATGTTATATGGTGTGGTCAAATTAAAAAAAAAAAAAGGAAAAAAATAGTTTCTGGAGCAATGAGCAGCATTGTGGATGTATTAATCTGAGCACTGAAAAGTATTTGACTAGTAAGAGCTCAGTGCTTCGATTCTAACTCAGACCAGGAGTCTGGAATGGAGAACATTTGCTACTTTGCAGAAACCCCAGTACACATGTCCCTATGTTATGTTCAAGAGATAATATTCAATAATAAAAAAAGAATAACAGTCCAATCAAAAGAGCAAAAATTTTAACAGATCATTTCACAAAAGAAAAATACACGATAATTAACAGGCACATTAAAAATGCTTTATTATCATTAGTTCTCAGTGAAATGCAAATGAAAACCACAAGGAGATACTACTTAACACCCCCTAGAATCACTAAAACTAAGACTGACCATACAAAAGTTTGAAGGGATTGTTCTAACGGGGACTCTTGCACATTGTTCATGGGAATGTAGAATGTAACAAACACCTTGGATGAAAATCTGTTTGTGTTTTTCATAAAACTAAACACACTTACCTTGTGATCTGATAATTCCACTCCTTGTTGTTTATCTAGAGCTTCCCAAGAGGCACTAGTGGTAAAGAACCTGCCTGCCAATGCAGGAGACTCAAGAGACATAGGTTTGATCCCTGGCAACCCACTCCAGTATTCTTGCCTGGGAAATTCCATGGACAGAGGAGCCTGGTGGGCCACAGTTCATGGGGTTGCAAAGAGTCAGACACAACGGACACATACCCACACACAGGAGTTTATCTAAAATAAAATAAAACAAAGTAACTATATTATGTTTAAAAAGCTAAGTCAAAAAGGTTTTCTGAAGCATTAGACCTATTCGAGTGTAAGTTTCTTGAAGATGCAAGTTTGCAGTCTACGCAACTAAGGATTCTCACTTAGTCTTTGCCCCACTGACCCACAGCACAGAGCAGAATGACTTCCCTCTAGTGGCAATCTGCTAATAAAATCTTGCAAATGTCAGTGAATCAACAAATGAATAGAAAGTTCTATTTAAATGATGAATAATTTTAATGACTTGGCTTTATCCAGCTCATTTCACGCACAATGTGTGTGATGAGGTGGGGGATAACTCAGTATCCCACAAGCAATAAACATGCCAGAAAAACAGCATCCTCTGTTCACTCATCAGCAGATCATTGTCAAGCACCCAGTGAGGGCGTTGAAGGAATTCATCAGCTGGTCTGATTTGTTCTGGTGGTGAGTCCGGCAATAAGCAGAGCATAAACAGGACATACTGTGCTCCACCAAAACCAGAAGCCTGCACCTTTCTCCAATGTGACTTGGTGCCATTTAGAAAAACTCTTCTAGGGTGATGCTATGAGCATTGATTTGGTCAAGTGCATCCTCAAACGCACCTTTCAATTCCAAAAGGCTGAAAAGCTGAAAACTGGCGTGCATCTACGGATTGTGTTTTCTGTTCTGGGGGAATGAGAGTTACTGCCTCTCACTCCCTGAACAAGCTGGGACCTTCGAGAAAAGATCCTTCTATTGTAACTCCTGGACTAGAGAAGCTTGCCATAGTTGGAATCTCTTAAATCAACCGAATTGCTGTGTTCCAGCTAGATTCTTCTTCCTAGAACTAAAAACTTAAAGCAATGAGAGACAATGTAGTCTTTAAAGTGAACAAATAGCTTTCGAGTGCAGGGATTCCTTGAAAGAGTAGTCGCTTTCCCACCTAACGTATTATTAGCAAACACTTCAGCACCGCAATTATTCTCACAGCGGCTCCTGGAACACAAGTGAAAATGTCACTGTTAATGTCTTTCTGTGAGAATCTGGTACTGAGGACAGTTTAATTGGCTGTAACAGTCCTGAAATAAGATGTAAATTATATAAATAGTTAAAACCCTCAAAGTCTGTGCAAACACGCTTTAAGTGAATCGCTCACAGTTAGAAGGTCTGGTGGCCCAGTGGGGCCTCAGACTTCCACACTCAACCCCACAAAGCCAGAAGTGAAACAGTCTGGAGTGGCTGTGTTTTGGGTCACAAACGGCTCACATTCCTCCCTGTCCTGACAGGGAGGCGGGTCTGTGTGCAGTGGGAAAACAGAATTATTTGTTCCCAGGCCCCAAGGCTTTTTGAGTTTTTCATTATTCTTTGAGTTTCAAATCTTCTTTCTGTCTGTAATAGAATGAAAGGGCAACAGGTAGGAAGCCCAGGGGTCTGCAAACAGAGGAAATAGGCTGCAAGTGTCAGGCAGTTTTTTGTCTCTCTCTTAAGCAGCAGGAAGAAACAGACAAGTGTTAGGTTTTTTCCCTTCTCTACACAGATTTATACAGAGGCTTCTCTTAAAATTCTGGGTTGCCATGACGACACCTGGCTCCACCTGAACTTAACTTTTCTCAAACCTGGAGCTAACCAATGTGTTTTTCTTATGGAAATGTTTGTCTTAAGCTATGTTAAAGAGTTTATGTGTTTACCCTAGACTCTGTCTTCAGGTCGGTTCTGCCTGAGACTCAGAACCGACTTGACAAACCAGTGCGTCGTACTCAGACGTTGCCCTCCTGATCCATGCTAATGAAACTGTGTATTTGCTTGGAAATCTGCCTTTCTTCAAGATTCACGTCAATCCTTTTATGGCCCAGGATGACTCACCCAGTGCCAATGTTATCTCAAAATGCATGTGTGGGTGAGGGCCCTGGTGCCATTCTCTGAGTTTTGAGACATTTCCTTTCTCTAATTAGCAGACCGCTAGTAGCTATATAACCTCCAGCTAAAGACTAGCAGGGGGCACTCTTTCTGCTCCCTTCTGATGTCTATGTCAGAAGCTTTCTCTATCTCTTTTATACTTTAATAAAACTTTACTACACAAAAGCTCTGAGTGATCAAGCCTCATCACTGGCCCCGAATTAAATTCCTCTTCTCTGGAGGCCAAGAATTCCGGCATCCTTAGTGGTTCAGCAACAACCTTTCAGGAGCTGATTATAAAACCCACCTGCAAACACCAGCTGAGACAGAGAGAACACTGGACCTGCCTTCCCAGTGATGGAGCGGTGCCTGCCCGCAGCGCTGAGACTAGCGACCCTGCACAGGTCTCCACCTCAGCTCTGCAAACTCCTCGGCTTACTTATGAGGCCTTATGTTGAACTAGTCTGGGTAATACAGGGCCACGGTGTGCAGGTCCACAGCAGGGAAAAAGGAACAATCAGGCCAGAAGACATGAGCTAGACAAGGGTGGCAGGGGTGCTAGCAGGCCAAAGGACACGCTAATCACACGGCTTGGGCAGACTCCCAGAGACGGTGGAGGGCCAAAGGACACGCTAATCACACGGCTTGGGCAGGCTCCCAGAGACGGTGGAGGGCCAAAGGACACGCTAATCACACGACTTGGGCAGACTCCCAGAGACGGTGGAGGACAGGGAAGCCTGGCGCACTGCAGTCCATGGGGTCGCAGAGTCGGACACAACTTGCTGACTCAACAACAACAACAATAATCACATGATTATGCGTAAACGACTACACGCGCCCATCCGACCTGCAGGCAGAGGGCCGGAGGGGACAGGGTTAACGCCACAGGCCACGTCCTTGTCCCTTCTCTGGGGTGGAGCTGAACCACCTGGCTACAGCCCCAGTCCTGTATAGCACCCCCGCGAGGGACCTGCGCTGTGGGGACACGATGCCTTAGTCTGCCCCCCTCCAGCCCCAGTCCTGTATAGCACCCCCTCCAGGGACCTGCGCTGTGGGGACATGACGCCCTTCGCCTGCCCCCCTTCAGCCACAGTCCTGTATAGCATCCCCCACGAGGGACCTGCGCTGTGGGGACACGATGCCCTTAGCCTGCCCACCTCCAGCCCCAGTCCTGTATAGCACCCCCCCAGGGACCTGCGCTGTGGGGACACGACGCCCTTAGCCTGCCCGCCTCCAGCCCCAGTCCTATATAGCACCCCCCAGGGACCTGTGCTGTGGGGACACGATGCCTTAGTCTGCCCCCCTCCAGCCCCAGTCCTGTATAGCACCCCCCAGGGACCTGTGCTGTGGGGACATGATGCCTTAGTCTGCCCCCCTCCAGCCCCAGTCCTGTATAGCATCTCCCCCCAGGGATCTGCGCTGTGGGGACATGATGCCCTTCGCCTGCCCCACTCCAGCCCCAGTCGTGTATAGCACCCCCAACCCAGGGACATGTGCTGTGGGGACATGACGCCCTTCGCCTGCCCCCCTTCAGCCACAGTCCTATATAGCACCCCCCAGGGACCTGCGCTGTGGGGACATGACGCCCTTCGCCTGCCCCCCTTCAGCCACAGTCCTGTATAGCATCCCCCGTGAGGGACCTGTGCTGTGGGGACACGATGCCCTTAGCCTGGCCCCCTCCAGCCCCAGTCCTGTATAGCACCCCCCAGGGACCTGTGCTCTGGGGACACGATGCCCTTAGCCTGCCCCCCTCCAGCCCCAGTCCTGTATAGCATCTCCCCACAGAGATCTGCGCTGTGGGGACATGATGCCCTTAGCCTGCCCCCCTCCAGCCCCAGTCCTGTATAGCATCTCCCCCCAGGGACCTGCGCTGTGGGGACACGACGCCCTTAGCCTGCCCGCCTCCAGCCCCAGTCCTGTATAGCACCCCCCAGGGACTTGCGCTGTGGGGACACGACACCCTTAGCCTGCCCGCCTCCAGCCCCAGTCCTGTATAGCACCCCCCAGGGACCTGTGCTCTAGGGACACGATGCCCTTAGCCTGCCCCCTCCCCAAGGCGGCACTGCTACCAGGTGAAGCACACCGCGGCACCCGCCTGCCTCGCTCCGCTTCAGGACGGCTCTGTAAAGCGTAACTGACACACAGGGGAGAGAGCGGTTTCCTGGGAACCAGCATCATTCCTCACCTGCTGCGGCCGGAGCCCCACGGTGCATCCTGGGTGGCCGGCACTCTCTCACACCCCTACCCCTGTGTAACCCGAATCTCCTCACCTATTGTCTCCACCAGAGCCACCCATCCCAGACCCTGCAGCCACCACCCGAGCTACCACCAGCCCCCACCTGGGGGCACCCTTGCTCCCTCAGCCCTGCATCACAGAGCAGCCCAGGGATCTTCTAGGGCAAGCCTCAGGCTGTGTGTCCTGCCCTCCACCGACCTCCCACCTCATTTTAGAACCAAATTCTCAACCACAGGCCTCCCCTGGGTCTCCAGACCCCTCAGGAAATAGAGCCTGTCTCTTCTGCTCATCCCGTGTCCAGCTTCACTGTCCCCTCCCCCATCCAATGAACTTCAGCTCCTCCCTCCCGCAGGGCCTTTGCACTAGCTGTCCCTCTGCTTGGCAGGCTCCGCCTGCCTGTGCAGCCTGTGTCTGCATCCTCTTCAGATACAGAGTGCCGGGGGCAGCTCTGAGGGGCCTCCCTGATGAGCAAAATCAGCGCTCCCAGGTCACTGTCTGTGCTTCACTGTAGACTCTCCACCAGGCCAGAGCGCTGGGAACCAGGGCGTGTGTGTCAGTACCACGCTCCCGCTGCACCGGCCTGCACACACAGGTGAGCACAGCCCTGGCACAATGCCAGCCCCACAGTGGGCACTCACTCGGCTAGTGCAAATCCTTCCTTGTCTTCAGAGAGAATTAGAGGAGCAGGGAAGGAGACTCTAGAGAAGAGGTCACTAATGCAAGCAGTTTTTAAATTTTTTTTCAGTTCAGTTCAGTCGCTCAGTTGTGTTGGGCTCTTTGAGATCCCACGGACTGCGGCACCAGGCTTCCCTGTCCATCACCATCTCCTGAAGCTTGCTCAAACTCATGTCCATCGAGTCTGTGATGCCATCCAACCATCTCACCCTCTGTTGCCCGCTTCTCCTCCTGCCTTCAATCTTTCCCAGCGTCCGCGCCTTTTCCAATGAGTCAGCTCTTCGCCTCAGGTGGCCAAAGTATTGTAGTTTCAGCTTCAACATCAGTCCTTCCAATGAATATTCAGGATTTCCTTTAGGATAGACTGGTTGGATCTCCTTGCAGTCCAAGGGACTCTCAAGAGTTCTTCAACACCGCAGTTCAAAAGCATCAATACTGGAAGAGAATTGTTTTCCAATACCGTGCTGGTTTCTGCCGTTCGTCAACGTCAATCAGCCACAGGTATACGCATGTCCCCTCGCTCTTGAATCTCGCTCCTCCCTCACCCCTCTTTGTTGTCACGGAGCTCAGGGCTGAGCTCCCTGTGTCACGCAGCAGATTCCCACCAGCTCTCTATTTCTGCACATGGTCATGAACATGTCTCCACGCTGCTCTCTCGTTTCGCCCCGCCCTCTCCCTCCCACACTGTCCACACATCTATTCCCTATGTCTGCGTCTCCATGGCTGCCCTGCAGACAGCTTCATCATTGCCATCTGAAGGCAGCTGTGTCCTGGGGGGCGGGACTAGAACATTCCCCGCTGAGCAACAGGACACAGCTTTCTGGACTGAAGTTAGCAGCACCCTTTGGGAAGTAGCGGAGTGTGGCGGAACTGGAGATGTGGGTAAACCTTGGATTCACGCGGGAAATGTGAGGAAGCTGCTAAGCGGGTGAAAATAGCCCGGATCGTGAGACCAGCAGGACTCCGGGCTCCGTCTGCATCCGCATCCACGCCCAGCGCTGTGCCCGACGCAGGCTTCTTCACCCGACCCTCAGCCGGCCCTCCCTGCAGCAAGAGGGATGCGGTCCTCAGTGGAAAGTGGGGCTCATAGGGGTGGTAAACCGTCCTTGTTTACCCAGATGTGGTTTTAATCTCCCATCTGTCAGGCACCAAAGCCAAAGTCAGGGGACAGCTGGAAGAGGATTCTGAGGCATTCTGAAGGTGTTTCAGATTCAGGGTAGGAAATAAACTGGTTTAAAAGAAAATCAAAGGGGACCCAGGGTATCTGAATGCCAGCCGAAGGGTGGCATTTAACTGGTGTGGAGAACAGGAAGCTGGGAGGGCTGAGCAGGATTTATAGAAACAAATAGTCATCAGTGAGTGAAAGTCGCTCAATTGTGTCCAATTCTTTGTGACCCCACAGACTGTAGCCCATCTGGCTCCTCCTGTCCATGGAATTATCCAGGCAACAATACTGGAGTGGGTTGCCACGCCCTCCTCCACGGGATCTTCCCGACCCAGGGATCAAATCCAGGTGTTCTATATTACAGGCAGATTCTCTGCTATCTGAGCCATCAGGGAAGTCTGTCAGTAAGCAGAGTATATTAATGATATAGAAATGTTAGTTGTAAGACTTGTAAAGCTAGGTTCAAGAAGTATTTTCCTAGCTTTAGAATATCCAGTGAAAGTGAAAGACACTCTGTTGTGTCCGACTCTTTGAGACCACATGGATTATTCAGTCCATGGGATTCTCCAGGCCAGAATACTGGAGTGGGTAACTGTTCCCTTCTCCAGGGAATTTTCCCAACCCAGGGATCCAACTCAGGTCTCCTGTATTGCAGGCAGATTCATTACCAGCTGAGCCACAAGGGAAGCCCAAGAATATCCAGTGGTGTATATTAAATATTAAAGTCATACTATTAAAATTTTGACTATATTAGCTCAGAAATATTAATTAATTAAATATTATTCTTTAGGTAAATGAAAAGTTTATTTTATTTTATTTCTCTTAAAGGAATTGCTAAAAACTATTTTTAAAAGAAAGAAAAGTCATTTTACAAATATAGTCAGTCAAATCATCTGTAAAATACACTAGAGTCCTAGGTAAAATAGCTTTATTACCACTTGGACCCTTGATTGTGGACTTGACATTTCATTTCCCACTAGAAGAAAGCAAGATTTGTTGGAGAAATTAGATATTCCAGATCTGGGGCAGAAAATACACAAGATGAGCCTGGAATACCTTGTTATTTTACAAATTAAAAACCTTCTAGAATCAAAGACTGACAGGGCGACATCAAAGGGACTCAGAAGCCACCTTGAGAGTCTTCCACTGGCCAGAATCAGAACAATCTGATCTTCATCGAGGGATGTGTCTATAATGGACTGAACTCTTTATGAATCCTTTATATTAAAAACCCGACTTGATGACTTTCAGAGACTGGAAGGAAATTGATTCATTATATTACAAAGTGAAAGTCACTCAGTGGTGTCCAACTCTTTGCGACCCCACAGACTATACTATACAGTCCATAGAATTCTCCAGAATACTGGAGTGGGTAGCCTTTCCCTTCTCCAGGGGATCTTCCCAACCCAGGGTTCGAACCCAGGTCTACCACGTTGCAGGTGGATTCTTTACCAGCTGAGCCACAAGGGAAGCCCATTATATTAAAAAGTGGTAAGTAAAAGAGCAATACCTTTCTTATGTGAGCAATATCATATAGAAACATCTATTTAAAGAAGTATGCCAGCTAATACATGGACAAAAAGTCATAGAAATAGAATAACACCATTTTGCAACCCCAGCGGATTACGGACTGAAGCGTTGAGCATCGTCTCAACTGACATCACAGAAAGACAGGGCCCAGACCTTACCTGTCTGCTGTTGACAGAACACATCACCCACCACCTTCACTCTTGCCAGGTGGATCCCGTTGGTCTTCTATGGTTGTACAAAACACTGCTACAGACTTAGTGACTTAACCAACACAGACAGGCTCCTTACAGCTCTTGAGGTCAGAAGTCTCGTGGGGCTGAAACCCAAGTGACAGCAGAGCAGCATTCCTTTCTGGAGCCTCTGGAAGAAAATCTGTCTATTTCTGTTTTCCAGTTTATAGAGGCCTCCCATGTACCTTGGCTTGTGGCCGCCTAATTCCGACCTCTGCCTTCATCATCACGTCTTCTCTGACGACCTTCCTGCTTCCCTCTTGTAAGCACTCTTGTGATTACCCTGGGTTTGCCTGAGTAATTCAGGGTACTCTGTCTCAAAATCCTGGGATGGAGCAAATGTGCAAAGTCTCTCCTGACATGTAAGGTAAGATATTCACAGACGCCAAGGATTTGGGCGTGGACATCATGCCAGGGGTTGGGGCTTGGGGGAGGGCAGTACTCCTCCTGCTACAAGGATAGAATCTGCGTCTCAGTCAATCTCCAGGTTCAGTTGCCAGTTAGCAGGGAAAATGGACAGAGAAGACTGTTGATGACCAGCAAGGTGAGAATGCAGTTCTCAAATTCCAGACTCTGAATTTCTGTTTTCAAGGAGACAACTGGTAAGAAAATGAACAGGATTGTGGGGAAAACTGAGACGAAAGTAAATATAAAATGTTTTTAAGAATCTTCCGTGTCTAGACATGGACACAGGTGATAAGTAATACCTGCAAGGACCTGGTTACCATAAAAGTCAAGGATATAATTAACCTCTGAAAGGAAGGCGAGCCTGTGACTGGGATGGGGAGCTCCAGGGGAGCTTGGCAAGCTGTATTGACCGGGTAGCACTGGCTGACTGTTTGCCTTTAATAATTTATTAAGATGATTCTTAAAAGACTTAATTGCAGTACCCCAAACTGAGAGAATGTTCTAGGGATATTGTACTTTGTCTATTGCTGTTTAAGATCACACTTTATTTTTTAGCAGTTGTATCACACTAATGACTCATAAAATATGCTGTTGACCAAAGGCCAGAGGCTTTGTCTCAAATACTTACCTCCCACCGTCTAAGGAGTTGACTACATTCTTACATTCTTACACTCGAGGGAATATGGTATTTGATGTGTACAGGTGTCTTGCAAAGTAAAGAGAGTGTTTTCTTGTTTTTTCTATGACAGAATCTGCTTTTTTCTTGAAACCTTTATTAGTCAGAAATGTATTGATTTAAAAAAAAAGATGGGAAGAACAACTATCAAAAATTCATGTCGCATTTTTTTCCAGAGGCTGTGTCTATGATGTTCTACTGTTGGAAAAAAAAATACCATGAAAAAGATAGAAACCACCAATACCTAAAGCCAAAACTGACAAATGAAAAATTGTGATTAAAATTATTATTATTCCACATAAGCAGAAGACTCAGAACGTGTTGAAGAGCTAAGGTTCTTCTCTGGCTTTTATCAATAATGTAAACTGAAGCTCAGGCGTCCACTTGAAGATGGCTAAGCACACAAATCTACCTCCGTCTTTATTCTACTGAATTAAAGAAAGTGTTGTTAGTCAACTCAGTGGTGCCCAACTCTTTGAGACCCCATGGACTGTAGCCCACCAGGCTCCTCTGTCCATGGAATTCTCCAGGTAATAATACTAGAGTGGGCAGCCATTTCCTTCTTCAGGGGATTTTCCTGACCCAGGGACCAAACCGGAGTCTCAGACCTGCATTGCAAGTAGATTCTTTACCACTGAGCCACCAGGGAAGTCTGACTGAATAAAGACAGAATACCAAAATAAGAATAAATATACGCATCAAGATAGGGAAAGTGGGTGACCTTGGGGCCGCTCATGGAGTAACTAATTCAAGACTTATAGAACAGCTGTGTCACTTCTAGCTGTTGAATTACTGGACCCTAGTTTGCCCCAGCTAACTCTGGAAGAACCATTTCCTACATGGAGGGAGTTTTGCTTTGAGAATCTCAAGAATGAAACCTGGGCGCAGACCAGACATGGGACAGTGCCTCAGTGTTTTCTGGCAGCGACAGAAGCCCCTGATAACCACTGAAAGGCAAGCCTCCCCTCACCTGGGAGAAAAGCCTCCTCATCCAGGCTGGTGGAATGACAGTCTCCTATCACAGTGACACCAGCATTGGTAAGTCCTAGAAGGGGTGTGTCAGACAGGGGCTCTCATCCATGGAACCTGAAGGGAATCAGGTCAAACTTCCCAACTCTGCCTTTCCACCTGAAGAGCTAGGAAGTTAACCTAATCCCTCTCAGTATGCAGAATCATAAATGAGCTCATCTGCCTACCCAGCCAGCAAAGGTCCATCTAGTCAAAGCTATGGTTTTTCCAGTAGTCATGTACAGATGTGAGAATTAGATCATAAGGCTGAGTGCCGAAGAATTGATGCCTTCAAACTGCGGTGCTGAAGAAGACTCTTGAGAGGCCCTTGGACTGCAAGGAGATCAAACCAGTTAATCCTAAAGGAAATCAACCTTGAATGTTCATTGAAATGACTGATGCTGAAGCTGAAACTCCAATACTTTGGCCACCTGATAAGAAGAGCCAACTCATTGGAAAAGACCCTGATCCTGGGAAAGATTGAAGGCAGGAGAAGAAGGGGATGACAGAGGATGAGATGATTGAATGACATCACTGACCCAATGGACATGAGCTTGAGCAAACTCAAGGAGATAGTGAAGGACAGGGAAACCTGATGTGCTATAGTCCATGGGATCGCAAATAGACATGACCGAGTGACTGAACAACAATCTACCCAGGAAGATTACCAAGAAGAAAGCAGATGGCACAGGGACTAGCACATGGCATGCTCTCAAAGCAGAACTCTGCTCAATTTCCCATACCACCTTACATCCCATTTATAGCCCTGAGCAGGGCAGCAGGCTTCACCACATGGACCCTCCTCCTGTTGAAGCAGAATTGACCAGCTCAGCTGCCAATCATATTATCTGCCAATCAGATTTGATCTAAGAGACACAGAGGCTGAGCCTCTGGATTTTATTTGTAAAGCACTATAGCAAATATGGGGCTTCCCTGGTAGCTCAGAGGTTAAAGGGTCTGCCTGGAATGCGGGAGACATGGGTTCCATCCCTGGGTCAGGAAGATCGCCTGGAGAAAGAAATGGCAACCCACTCCAGTATTCTTGCCTGGAGAATCCTATGGACAGAGGAGCCTGGTGAGATACAGTCCACGGGGTCGCAAAGAATCAGACATGACTGAACAACTTCACTTTCACTTTCATGGCAAATATGCGCTTGTCAAGTGGCTCAGCAATAAAGAACCTTCCTGCCTGTGCAGGAGATGTGAATTCAATCCCTGGGTTGGGAAGATCCCCTGGAGGAGGAAATGGCAACCCACTCCAGGACTCTTGCCTGGAGAATCCCATGGACAGAGGAGCCTGACAGGCAAGAGTCCTGGAGTGGGTTGCCATTTCCTCCTCCAGGGGATCTTCCTGATCAGGAATCGAACCCATGTCTCCTGCATTGGCAAGCAGATTCTTTACCACTGAGCCATCTACCTTCTGTGTTTGGATAATGAGAAATTCCATTCAACAGGCTATTAATTATTTTACTCAGCCTGAGTATTAAGTGTATCATCTTATAAGAACAAATGAACATGGACAATTTTAGAATTTATAGCTATTTATTGTGCCTTTAAATATTCAGCAATACATGGTGAAAATTCATCCAGTTCTTAATCTCAGATTTTTAATATTTTAATCTCTTATGAACCAAAAGTTGGGTTCATACTCAGCATTTTGGAAAACTCCATTAAATGAACAGGGAATAGCAAACACTGCCAGCAAAGACAAATGGCAACAATAAAAGCCAACGTTATTGAGACTTTGTTATGTGACATTTCATAAATTTGGCACAGCTGTTAGCTCATTTGCCTAATGCCACCAGATCAGCAGTGGTGGAGCTGCAGTGTGAAAGCGCACACCTCTGGTATAGTGGGAGCAGTTGTGTCTCGCCGAGGTCTCCCCAGCAGGCTGGTGCCAGCCTACCAGCTGCCCTAGGTTTGTGGCTGGTGGGATACCTCCAGCCTCATGGCCCACAGTGGGTTAGCAACAATGGGTTACCGACACAGGGTGCACGACACTTCTCTGTCTCAATGGGTGAGCAACATGATTATGTGACTTAGGTCCAGAGTCGACCTCCACCCCCGAATCTGGATCTTCCCCTGAAACCACACTCTTCTCAGATCCTCCTTCCCTGCTCTGAGTCTCTCACTCTCCCACAGTTTTTCTCCCTCCCTGAGGATCACCGCCTCTGTGGCCATGGGCACCCGAATCTCTGTCTCTGACTCTGCTTCTTGGGAACCTGACCCAAGACAGCTGGTTTCTTGTCTTCAAATGTGCAACTTCTGTGCCTGGAAAACAGCGGGGAGAAGGTGTGTCCCCACCACCATTAGCCCCCGTGACCCACACAGGGTGGGCTTGTGCTTCCCATCTCAACAGTGTTTGGCTCCGAGGCCAGTCTCAGCTCCGCATCTTCACCAGGAGAGGCGATGCCGCCAACGGAACCCAGGAAGGGTCCTTTGTCAGTGTGGACAAGGCTGAGGCTGTCCACTGGGCTGCTCACGCTGTGGACTCAGCAGGCATAGAAAACAAGGCTGAGGCTGTCCACTGGGCTGCTCACGCTGTGGACTCAGCAGGCATAGAAAACAGCTGCCTTGACCCCAGGGTAACTTCCCCTGACCACCGTGAGGTCTTCAACACTAGTGCACTTAGCTAACCCACGAGATGTTTCTAGGTGTCTCATGCAGTTAGGAATAGGTAAATTGATGCTTTTGAACTGTGGTGTTGGAGAAGACTCTTGAGAGTCCCTTGGATGGCAAGGAGATCCAACCAGTCCATCTTAAAGGAGATCAGTCCTGGGTGTTCGTTGGAAGGACTGATGCTGAAGCTGAAACTCCAGTACTTTGGCCACTTGATGCAAAGGGCTGAGTCATTTGAAAAGACCCTGATGCTGAGAAAGATTGAAGGCGGGAGGAGAAGGGAACGACAGAGGATGAGATGGTTGGATGGCATCACCGACTCAATGGGCATGAGTTTGAGTAAACTCCGGGAGCTGGTGATGGACAGGGAGGCCTGGCGTGCTGCGGTCCATGGGGTCACAAAGAGTCAGACATGACTGAGCAACTGAACTGAACTGAAATAGAGAAGGTACAGCCTGATAAGAGTTTAATCGCCAGGGTCTCAGAACCATCAAGGATGGGGACTGGGTCAACACACCAGACCGTCCCCAAATCAGCTGAAATTCTAGCTGAGTGGGAGAATTCAGAGCTGGCGGTAGAAGAGGGGGACGTTTTCCGCTGCAGCCATCTGTGTCGAGGTGGGTGCCTTTTCTCCACCACAGCGTGACTTTCGTACGTTTCCCTTGTAACCACAGAACCGTAGGTAGAGTGAAGCTCATGGAGACCATGATTTGGGCACTGCATGGGGTGGACTGTCATAGGCAAAGTGGCACCACAGGATCCCCTCCACCAGGCTGTCACCCCCATCCCCCAGCTACTGTGAGTCACCCCCGCCCCCATTCCCTGGAGCTGACCACCCCCTGCTGACCGGAGCTGCTCCATCTGGGGAGGAGCACAAGCCTCCCTCCCTGCTGCCGCCCCCTTTGCTGATGCGTGTTTGATTTGAGGGAGCAGAATCTGGCCCCCTTGACTCAGGGTGTACATCTCAGCAGTTGGTTTATGCTCCAGAATGCCCCCTCACTGAGGCTAGACCAAAGCCGGACTTTGTGACCTCACCCTTGCTGGGCTCTCGCTCCTTCTGACCCTGCTTCTCTCCCTTCATCCAGATTTCCCCTCAATAAATCGTGAGCACCCAAATCCTTGTCTTGAACTCTGCCTTTAAAGACCCCAACCTAAGCCACTGGGTGTGAAGTTAATCCACGTTTAGTTATCATCATTCCCATAAGAAGAAAAACACAATTTCTGATTTTGCAGTTGGTTTTTAACAACTCATCTTAAAGTTTTACTGAGTCTAATGTTCAGCAGGCTAAGACTCACTAGAGTACAAGACAGAATG